>NC_048603.1:6185411-7385411 GCF_003668045.3 Cricetulus griseus | reverse complement strand
AAATTGTTCTATAATTTCATTTATTAAATTCATTTTAAAAATTTCCTTTAAGTGGACTGTATTTGGTTAATTTCTCTTAATTCCCCTCCCTCTGACACCTCCATCTTATCTTTACCACCCAAATCCTTCTCAAACTCATGGGCCTATTTTCTTCAATGATTATAGTTACATCTGAAGAGTAACAGATGAATACAATATTTTACATATTGATACATATATTGCTCATATGTATTCATTTTTAGGATTCACTAATTCACTCTTGATAACCAGTTGTGGTATTTATCCCCGAGGAAAGTTCATTCTCACTCTTCAGCATCATTAATTAAGTGTCCAATACAGTTGTCATTATTCATGCTTCTTTTAGGCAGGCATGTTATTTAAAGTTTTGAAGGTATGGCTTCCCTGTCCCTGTCAACACAGCAGGTAAACACTCACTATTTGTCCTCTCAATTATCACCCTTCCATCTCCCCCACGATAATACTTGTGCCTCAGATGACATTATAAGTGAGAGGGATTGCCTTATATATTTAGTGAATTTCTTTTACATTCTGTCCCCATTGTTGTTTAAATACTGTCTTGTATATTACAGCTATTTTAAACAAAGGTGTTCTGATAAATGTTTTGAAGTATTTGCTAGTCAATAATACTTAAGCACTGTATCTTTTTCACTGTTCTGTTTCTCACTCTAGGAACTTAAAAAAGATCATTTCTGGTTTTTATTATCTATTTCTTTTTTTGAATTATCTTCAAGACATCTTTTTATAGCTTTATTTTAAGAAACAGGACTGAAATTGAAATCCACAATCTAAAGACCTAAATTATGAATTTCTTTTGAAGCTGAACATATTTGTTCTCTAACCTTGAATATGCCAATTTTTTTACTTTCATGATATCAAATTTAATTATATTTAAATTTCATATGCATTAATTTTTTGATGAGAATGTCTTTCTGCACACCAAGTTTGCAAAGAATGTGCATTAAATTATGTTTGTGAAATATATTATATTTTAATATTTACATATGAATTTTAGATCGAGAGTCTTTTAAACTGTGTGATGTTTTTTGAACCTAATACATACCCCTCCCCCAAGACTGCTATGTTCAGCTTTTAATGCTACTGCAGTATGCTCAGAAGTGAGGGTTTGAAAGCTGAACAGACAAGGATGGCTAAGGCTTAATATATTGACCACTAATAAATTCATAGTAAATGACATTGCAATAGAGTGTGATTCCCTCCAGGCAATTCTTGAAGAGTGTCCTCAGACCTTCAATCTGTTTGAGTCCCTACCACCATGTGATAAGGAACTGTATTGCTCCACACACATTATCATTGACTTCCCTATGGTCAAGAAGCGATGAGCAATAGCACCAACTATTCATGGATGAAATCATGGTAACACATGAGCTAATAAATAAATAAATAAATAAATAAATAAATAAATAAATAAAAGCCTTCCTTATTTATCCCCAGGGCACAAATGGACTTAGGGAGTCCATTCCCTATGGAAGGGTACTTTCTCAGCCCAGATACATGGGGGAGGGCCTAGGTCCTGCCCTAATGATGGGATAGATTTTGATAATTCCCATGGGCAGCCTCACCCTCCCTGGGGAGTGGATGGGGGTTGGGATGGTGGTTTATGGGGGGCATTTGAGGACTGAAGGCAGAGGGAACTGGAATTGATATGTAAAATAGTATTGTTTGTAATTTAAATAAAAATTTATTTTAAAAAACCTCCCTTCATTTTTAAATTCTTTCTCTTGAGTGTCTGTGAGTTGTATTAAACTGACTAACAGCATATATTGTTCCATTAATAAACTAAATTTATTAAATCCTTGGCAAACTCACTAAAACTACAACTGAATTGGATGAAGGAATATTTATTTATTGTTTATATATTGCTTATGCTCATTATACATTTCTATATAATTATAGAAATAAGGTAGTGTGTTTAATTTTATGATTATAAAGTTACTTCTTTACATTTTAATATCAAAACTAAACTATTATAAGACAAAACAAAAACTATTACATCAGCGTTGTACAAGACAGACAAACAGAAGGAAAAGAGCCCTAGCCAAAGCACAAGAATCAGAGTCCCACTTGTTTTACACTCGGGAATACCATTAAAACACTAAGCTGGAAGCTATGTACACTGAGCACCTGGTGAAGGCCAGTACAGTTCCTGTATGTGGTGGCTCAGTGTCTGTGAGTTCCTAAGTGCTGTATCGTCATGATATAGAGGGCATCATTTTCTTGGAACCTGCCATTCCCTCTGGCTCTCAGAACTTTGAGTCTTCCTCCATAGGGATTCCTGGAAGACTGGAGGGGAAGGATTTGATGGAGACATGTAGTCACAGTTTCTGTTCTGCGTGATCCTGCCACCCTTCAACCCCAAATAAACACACAAAGACTGATATTAATTATAAAGTGTTTGGCTGATGGCTCAGGCTTCTTACCGGCTAGCTCTCTCTTAATTATTTACCTATAGCAGTTAAACGATGTATTGCCACCAGGCTGTGGCTTACCCATAATCCAGCATGTTACTCTTTTGGCTGCTACATAGTGTCTCCCTGGTGGCTTCTCTCTGCCTTTCTCTTCCCAGAATTTTCCTCATCCTGTAGCCCCTCCTATACTTCCTGCCTGGGCAAACAGTGTTTTATTCATCAAGCAATAAGAGACACACATCCACAGAAGGACAGAGACATACGGTTTAGGGCTGAGTGTTCCAAGGTCTCCCACTGTTTGTATAATACCTGGCTGTGGATTTCTATATTTATTCCAATTGGCTGTATAAGGAAGCTCTGATGATGCCTGGACAGGCACTGGTCATATTTGTCCTTCTATAATTCAATATTTTCATTTTGTGATTATACAGTTAATGTTATAATTAAGAACTTTCTAACATCAAATTTGCTGCTTTTTTTTTTTTTGGACTCTTGTAGGCCCTTGAAAATCATATACAAATTTGGATGTCTATGTTGCATTAGGTATATTGGGAATAGAACCAAAAGTAACAAAAACACTTCAGCACTGCCAGGGAACCCACACATGTCCTGAATCAAATATAGACAATTGAAAAGATTTACAATTAAATATCACAGAAATTTACTTACCTAACTCTATGAGAATAGAATTGAGCAAGGAGCATTAATTAGATGCGTCCACACCCAAAGAAAGAAGAATTGGCAGATAAACTATGGAACTTTGAAACTGCTCACATGATGAATTTCATGGTCCTTACTATATTTCTCTGTTGATGGGTAGAAGATTAACAGTTCCTTTGTTGTTATTATTTTGTCTTTGAAAGTGGGTGTTAAGTGATGTCTGCCGTTCTATCTTTCCTTTACCCTGTTATATATTGGACAGTACCTTCATTCCTAGCTTCTATATTTCATTACTGGCAACATCATCATTGATGTCACCAGTTGTCAAAACTGTGTCTTCTCCAACACTAATGTTTTGACAGTTGTGCTATCCATTTCAAGTGTCTCCAGAGAACAGTCATAGCTATAGAAGCTCCGCATTCTCACTTCCTTGTTCTCACAACAGGGCAATTTTGAAATCGATCCCAGCCCACATACTTGCTCTTGTTCCACCTTTGTGCCTACTGGTGTCCTAAGACATTAACCTTACTATGGTGACTGAGTACCCAGTGACTCATCATTACAGTTTTGTCAGAAATGACAGGACAAGAAAAGTCATGGCAATCACACACAATAGTACCTATAATATAACAATGAAATCTTTCTCTCTCACAGTAACTTCCTTCATAGTGTCTCAGAATTCTAGTGAGACACAAGGACGAGCAATCCCATGAAAGTAGATCTGAGATAATAAGTACAGTTTGATTTAGACATGTTACAGTTACATTTATAATGATTTCATTTGCACTCATTTTGCCTGAGAGACAATTTAATGATTATATCAAGGCTTCCAAAGGGAGATGATAGGGGGCTAGATGACTTAACATTTGTCCTCATTATTGGTTCAGACTAAGATGGAGATCACAATAGATAGTATGACAACATTAATAGCCATTAGGAATTATATGTATTTGTCTCCTCCAGTGAGGTTTTGTGGGAAGTTTTAAGTTAAACGCCTGAACAGTATTTTTAATTACTCAAATATTATGAAATATAAGCTTGATTCAAGTCTGGGTACTGGTTTCATATTATCATCACCAAACATACTTTTTATGTAGAAAATGAACCTACAATCAGAATAAAAGAATTCCATCATGTGTTAAAGACATTTTCCCTCTATGTACAGTATATTTATCAATAATTACTAGAATGGTTTTTATAAATGATATTTTTTTCAGCAAGGCAAGTTAGTGTAGGTGAGTATATGAATTATTTATAACACATATGTACATTACACACATATGAAATAATTATGATTATGTATATTTTATATATTTCTATATAGAAATATAATGTATATTATTATTATATACTATTGCATATTCATATGTGAAGAAGGTTAACTTATGGGGAGATGGTTCAGTTGGTAAATGCTACTGCACCATCATGAGTAGCTGAGTTCAAACTCCAGCATCTATGTAAGAGCAGGAGTGTAGTCATGTGTAATCTCTGTACACATATATGCAAAATGCATCTCTGAAGCTTACTGAGCAACAGCAAGACTAGGCAAGCAAAGGAACTCCAGGTTCAGTTGAAAAACTGAGTGTCTTAAAATGAGATGAAGAGGGACAGAGAAAGTCTTCTGATACAGCCATCTATACTCCTCATGGAGAAGAGTTTATTTATACTCAATCGCACACACCAACATGAAACACATGCATACAGCACACGAAAGAATAAGTGTCATTTACTTTCTCTTTCATTTTAGTTTGCCCTTCAATCAGTAGTAAAATACATGCAAATCATATTTTGATTTGTGATGCATATTCATGATGCTTTCACAGAATCTCTAAGCAATAATCTGTAGACCACATAAAGGAGTGTCATAATTCCCAGTCATGTATTCATAAATGGCCATATTTTCAGTATTTCTGGAAACCTTTGCATTATTGTTTCCTAATGTGCCAATGGTCGCTTGTCTTATGCCTCCCTACCCAGGTTGGTACAAACCAGAAAACTTGTATTTAATTATCATTATTTTTCCCATGCAAGTGATAGATGACAGAGTTTAATTCACAAAACTCATCTGATTTGTTTATAGAAAAAGTGAAAACAACTAAAGAAGGGATGTGTGGTATTTACCGTCCAGCTACTATACACATTACAGCAGGGACATACATCCATGCACTCAACACTGATGAAATAAAACTGTAACATATGTGCAGACCTTGTCAGTGTACGCATCAGAATGTTCGGTGAATGCTGAATGTTGGCAGGTGGAATTCTCCTTCTTGTCTTCCAAGATTCTTCCTTCCTCACAATGCTTAGTATGTTTATTTCCTTGCAGACTTCCTGATGCTATCATTTGTTTTGACACATCAATCATCTTCTGAAAATGTATATACTATATTTCCATCTGATGACACCAACTTGGAGAAAGTGTTCACCATGAATAAACGTAATACTTGTACAAGCAAATGATGGGTGACTGTGTAGATTGGATAAAGTCATGAGTGGGTGTTTATTGTTGAAGTGGGAATGGCCATGTCCAGAATGGAAGCCAGAGACCCATGGGTGTGGCAAAGACCTGCATCTCCCTATGCATGTAGGGGTGAGGTTCACATGGATGACAAATCCTTCCTAAGGGCAGAGTGCAAATTTGTCAGTGTGTGCAAACTCCAGAAAGTGCAACTCACATCTCCAGGATATTCATAGCCAGAAATTGCTTGCATACAGGGATATAAAGAGATTTACAAAGCGGAGTCAGAACTAGATTGATAACAGATAATTTATTAAGGCACAGTACTCACTCAAGGGAGCCAGTGACCAGGTTTTCATTGGAGCAGGAGTGACCCACAAGATGCCTCCTAGTCCACTCAGCCAGGAGGAAGAGAGAAAAGGTGCCACATGCCTGCTTCCCTGCTACTTAAACCCTTGTTACATTACTCTGACCACACCCAAGAGGACGTGGTGAGCAGTACCTCTAAACAGGATTTCTCCCTACAGAGGAGAAATGTCCTACAGAGACATCCTACAAAAACAACATAAGCCTTCCTTTCAGTGTTCATATTAAAAGCACCAAGGTTCTGACTTGTCTTGTAAGAATTAGTATGGCTCCATCAAAGAATACAGAGCCTACCTGAGCTCCAATATGCTGTGTCACTGTGTCTGTCCCATACCTGAAATATAGTCACGATAATATAGCACAGCTAGTATTCAACCAGAGACTGGATGTGTGTGTGTGTGTGTGTGTGTGTGTGTGTGTGTGTGTGTGTGTGTGTGTGTGTGTGTGCTTGCATTCCAACACTAAGATGGGAAAGAAATATGTTTAGTTATATCAAAAATTTGAATGAAAAAGCTTCATCATGATTATAATTAGAACCCATTCTACAAGAGTTAGGAGTATAGGTGTCTCTTTCTGTAAGGCTAGAAAAAAAGACCCTGAGATAATAGCATTACTTTCTTCCATTTGCTAACACAGCATCTCTCACTGTAGGACAAGCATTTTTCTCCAGTTCCTAATCAAAGAGCAGAATGATTTCAAGTAATTTCTGCTTACAAGTGGTTACCTCCTGTCATGGTCTCCATCAATAGTCTTATTATGTTTTATCTTGCTATTTCATATGTCAAATTTTAAAGTAGAGTTTCATATGTTTGTCTCTATATGCTGATCTCTATATGGTCTAAATGCTAAATCACATTGACTTTTGTGATTTGATTTATTCTGAAATCTAAGATTTGTTATATGACGATTAATCGTGTATTTTCTAAATTTTCTTCACTTTTGTATTCATGACTTATTTATGTCAGTTTAAAATGAATCCTTAGGAGATCTTGTCCCTTGCCCTTCTCCCGGGGACCATGTATATCTTTCTTAGGGACCGCCTTGTTTCCTAGTTTCTCTGGCGGTGTGGATTGGAGGCTGCTACTTCTTTGCTCTAGATCTAAAATCCTTATATGAGTGAGTACGTAGCATTTTTGTCTTTTTGAGACTGGGATGATGGGGGGGGAGAGAGAGTTAGAAGTAAGAGAAGGGGAAAAGAGAAGGGGAGAGGAGGACATGGGGGAGCAGGAAGATCTAGTCAGGGGAAGAATAGAGGAGAGCAAGAAAAGAGATACCATAATAAAGGGAGTCATCATAGATTTACAGAGAGTTCTGGCACTAGGGAAATGTCCAGAGATCTACAAGCTTGAACACAACAAATAATCTAAGCAATAGTGGAGAGGCTACCTTAAATGTCCTTCCCCTATAATGAGATTGATGACTAACTTATATGCCATCCTAGAGCCTTCATCCAGCAGCTGATGGAAGCAGAAGCAGACACCCACAACTAAACAGTGAGCTGAACTCTGGAATCCAGTTGCAGAGAGGGAGGAGTGATGAGCAAAGCGGTCAAGACCAGGCTGGAGAAACCCACAGAAACAGCTGACCTGAACCAGGGGGAGCTCATGGACCCCCAGATTGATAGCTGGGAAACCAGCATAGGGCTGTTCCAGACCCCCTGAAGGAGGATGTCAGTTTGGAGGTCTGGACAATCTATGGGGCCACTTGTGGTGGATCAGTATGTACCCCTAGTACACAAATGGAATTTAGGAGCCCTCTCCACATAGAGGGATACTCTCTCAGTATAGACACACAGGGGAGAGTCTAGGCCCTGCTCCAAATGATATGACAGACTTTGAAGATCCCCCATGTAAGGCCTCATCCTCCCTGGGGAGCAGAAAGGGCTTGGGATCTGGGGTGGGTAGGGGCAGGGGAGGAGGGGAGGGGGAGTGAACTGAGATTGACATGTCAAAGAAGCTTGTTTCTAATTTAAATTTAAAAAAGAAAAAAAATCATTTAAAAATATATAAAATAAAATGAATGATACTACATATAGGAGAATATTTCACTAAAAATAGGGAACTTATATTACTGAAACTGATTTGACTGTGTAGTAACTAGTCATATTTAATTGGAATTAACTTTGTGTATCAAAAGCAATGTGAATATCTCCCAAGGCCGCTTCTGCACTTTGCCCTCCTAAAATGTATCAGCCACCTCTCTATTAAAGTGTGATTGTTTATTTCTGTTTTGAGTGTCTGACAGAGAGAAATATGCAATCAGGGAAATAAGAGTTATTTTCATTCTTTACGGGGCAAACAGCAATAATTTGTTATTCATAACCCGAAGTCTCCCACTTTCACAGATTATTTGCTTAATTTTCTTCTTGCTATACCCAGTAATAAATTTCCAGAGTGCAAACGGACTTCACATTCAGAAAGTGTTTCCCAAAAATAGCAGTTGAAAGCAAGCATCTGTCATCTTATGTCAGCCTTTCCTCTCTGAATCTCAAGGGATTTTCTTGATCATTAGGATATAATCAGGTTTTGTTTTGAATTAAATATCAACAAAATAACAGAGTCAAAGAGAAATATGCTTTCCCTCCTCTTCTCTAAGATGGAAAGTCTTATGGAAATAGCATTTGCAAGAAATATGATATTCTAAGAAGATCTATTTTCTAAAAAATATTTGAATATCTTAATATGCACCTTTGAAGAGAAAAGGAAAATGTTTGAAGCAAATGATTCAAAATTAAAATATTTTTATTGGAATAATTGTTGTATATTCAGATTTCAAATTATATCTGGTCATCAATTTTAACTACTGTCTCAGTTTCCTGTATTATTTTTTGAGATGCAAATTCAATTTATTAAAACATTCTCTAGTCATTGGCTTATTCTATTTAGTGTGCTATTTCCTGTAGCTGCATAAAATAAGTAAGTCCAAGTAGATTTATAAAGACAATATGATTACTTAATACTTAGGTCTGGGTTGACTATAATAAAAGACGTTTAGAATATGGAGTACAGCAGACTTAAGGATAGCATCTCTTCTTGGGATGTCTATCAAAACTATGCAACTGAACAATAACTGAGACAAACTCCATTTAGGTGACCGCTATGCACTAATTCAAAGGAGCAAATAGAAGCCTATTATATTATAAACATGGTCAAATTATATGGCTGGGGTAGCTATGTGACTAATAGGTTAAAATCTATGTGATAACATAGATTATAGTAGCAATTACTGGTTAAGGCCCATATAAGTGATGCCTGCAAAAATGCTATCTGAATGCTGTCTATACTTTTTATGTGGAAGCAAGTTGCTGGTCTGGTTAGCTTGAAATGATATATACAACTTGTGTGTCTACCTGACTAAATCAGGGGTGGGATTTTTTCTTTGCAGATTTCTAGTAAAATACCTGTGATTACATTACACAATGGCCACATGTTTACCTGATAATGAAAGTCGGGTATTTTTCTACTAAATGGGTGAAGACTTTCTCTCACAGGGCTCACTTCTGTCTATATTGTGTTCCATATTTAGTGTATTTATTCTTTTCCTTAATTATTTCCAACAATAAATACCCCAGAGTCAACTTCTTTCCATCCTGTTTGTTTGCCATATCACACGCATATCCACAGAGATTGAAAGGCTGGGCAAACCCTCATTTTGACTACTGCTTCTTATTTCTGCACACAACTTAGCAACACACTATTATTTCAAATATAAGAGCACAGGGCTTTTTGTTTGATTGTTTGTTTTTTCATATAACATACTGCTAGCATCCCTATCCATTTGTCCCTTTTCTTTGGGATTTTTTTTTTCTATTTTTGCACACTCGGTGTATATTCAGTTCGGATTCTATCTCCAACTCAACCCAGGCCTCACATTTGAGAGGTAACTTACTCTGAGGAAACCTGGCAGCCATGTCTCTTTCATATGTGGCCACACAACCTGTTCGAAGCACTCTCTACAGAAACTTACGGTATCACATTTTACCTACTGTTCCTTCAGATTTCACCCCATCTCTAGACTGTGGCAAAGTGACATGAAATCAAATTCAATGGGTATATAGTGTTTACAGTAAGAGTGGTAGGGTATGGATCATTCATAATCAATGTCCAAGTACTGCAAACTAGGCTATACATTATTTGCAATCTTTTCACTGGCTTCTCCATGGCCTCTTCTTTCTCTAAACCTCTTATTCAGCTTCTATTTCTTGAGGGTCCAGGTATAAAGCTATATGTCTGTCTATCTATCATCTCTATGTCTACCTATAACCTGACTATCACTCTTCAGCTTGTCTGTATTCAATCACAACCATCTAGAACATTAAAACCTTTTTTCTAGCCCGTCCCTTTTCTTCTGGTCACTTTCCTTCAAATATCTGGGAGATTTGCTTTTATTTCTTCCCATAATCATCTCCATATTTGCTGTTGCGCGTTCATTCCTATTTCTTTGTTTTCCAGCAGTTACTATCATCCAAGACAGACTATTGTCTTTAGTTTCCTCCCATTTATTTCATAAATCTATAAAATCAGGGCATGTATTGACTTCACTAATCTGAGACATTAGAAGTATGACTTACATATTTCTCATGATATGCTCAGCAGGCATGCAAGAGTGACAAATAGTTGTAATATTGATATCCTTGGGAGATAAAAATATTTTCACAGTAAAGAAACCGGGACACTAAAAATGATATTTTCAAGTATAGAGAGTAAGCGGTTAAGTTATGTGGCTTGTGCGATTTGGGATTGCTATTTCTGGACTAGGAAACTGGCTGAGAAGACAAGGCTCTTGCCATGACGTCTGACACCCTGATTTCCATCCCTGGGATCCACATGGTGAACAAGTTAGCTCATGCAAGTTATCCACACTGAATCCACACTTATTTCAGTTTGCCGCTTCCAGCTTGTGGGCTTTGGTTGAGGAAGCTATACTTCTGAATGCAAATCCCTATCTCCTTAAATGGCTAATGTGTCTATTTGCAGAGTTGAGCAAGAATCTAATCTATAACTTAATGCAACAGAGGAGACTGTTGGAGGCCCAGGGGGAGAGCGGGGCTTTTAACAAATGCAACCATTAGGTCCGGTTATAAAGCTATAATTCTGTAGTATATTAATATTAAGTTAAATTTTACAGTTTTGTTAATTATAATATACCCAATGCCCAAAATTCTTCATTGCTGGCACTATTTGTTTAATCCACATATTAGTATCTCTCACTAAAATAGCTTGAAAAATTGGCTCATTGGATTTTTGGCCTTAGTTCACTCTGCTCTTTTCTTCGAAATTAAAGTTACTTAACAACACATCTCCCTGACTTGTAATCATTTATTATATTCTCATGTTCTATGGGTTTTCATAAAAGTGTAGGATTAGATCTACCTTAATCTCTTCCAACCTCTCTTTTTCTCTTTTTTCTAATTTTTCTCTTCCTTCTTTTTCTTCTTTCCTACCCTACTTGAGGTGATAGGATGAGACTTCAGATTTATTACTAATTAAAAGTTAAAGTAAAAAAAAATGTCAAGAGTAAATCAAATATCTGGCATCTTAAGGACACAGAAGAAAATGGTGTTTCTAATTAGTGAGATCCATATTTCATTTTTATTTTATTAATTTTTGGGGGGGTGGTTTGAGACAGGGCTTCTTTGTATTGCTTTGGAGCCTGTCCTGACACTTGCCCTGTAGACCAGGCTGGCCTGGAACTCAGAGATCTGCCTGCCTGTGCCACCTGAGTGCTAGGATTAAAGGCAGGTGCCACCAAAGCCCAGCTCCATGTTTCATTTTTAAGAATAAATTTATCTTTCTCTCCCTATTTCCCTCCTCTACCCCTCCCTTGCTTCGTCCTCCTATTTATTATTTTCCTTCCTTCTGTATCTTATATAGTCCATTAAAGGTATGATGAGACTTCAGGCACTTTTTTTTATGTAGTCATCTTTGAAAAGGTCTACAGCTAGGTATAAATATAGGTCCTTTAAATATTTAGAGATAGCGATGACTAGTAAAATGTGACTTTAGTTGTTTTTGTTCTGTTTTCTTTTTTGTTTCTTTGAGGCAGAGTTTCTTTGTGTAGCCCTGGATGTCCTGAAACTAGCTCTGTTGCCCAGGTTGGCTATCAACTCACAGAGATCTGCCAGTCTCTGCCTCCTGACTGCTGCCCAGTGACTGGCTAAGTACATTCTGACCCATTGAAAATGATTAGTTTATCATTTGGAGAAAAAAAAAGGGAAGAAAGCAAAACAGATAGAAAAGATATTAGCGAAAGAAAGAAGAAGAAATTTAAATATGTGTAAACCCTAGAGCAGCGCAAGTCCAGTCCTCACAGGTGACGTTCTGGGACAGGTTTGCAGGTAAGTGCAGGAGCCAGGCTGTGTCCCACATAGTAATTAATGACCTGAGGTAAGTGGATCAATTTCTCCAGTCCTGATGTATATTGTCAGAGATGCTGGATATCGTATTTATTTATGCGAGAAGAAACTCTACAAAATATCTTAAAATAGAATTCTCATTTGGCATCCATACAAATAAACACCGCTGTTGATAAAAGGTGTCCCTTGTGAAGTGTGCTTGAAGAGCATTGGCAAAAGCTGAGTTGTAGTTTGCTAATGTCAGTCAGGCATTCTGTCTTTCTTTCTTTCTTTCTGTCTTTCTTTCTTTCTTTCTTTCTTTCTATTTTGGTCCTAGGCAGGATACATTTGTTTCCTTTTTAAAGTAATTAATCCAAAATAATTTGTTCTCACATGTAGAGTTAGAAACTCTATCAGCTTCCTTTGGCATGAACTACTTAATAATGTTGCAAAATTCTCTTTCTGGTGAGATACACAAAATGAGCCCACGATTCTCCTTAATTCTATAACATACCATGAAGTTTATGGTAAATCAGAAAGAGATATCTTATAAATTTAATAAGTATCTGTTACAAATGTAGAGTCAAAAATAGTAAATAATATAATTACAAGTATATTCAATGTATCATCTCATATAAGTTAATGCTTAATAGAAATTTGTTTTAATATCAGGAAGTACTCACATGGATTCAACTTCATCAGTAGACTAGATAGATAATTGCTCACTATAAACATTTCAGAATAGATAGTACATTGTGTTAACTGATTTGCTTTTACAGTGCATCCACTGTATTTGGAAGTATTCTGGCCACATATTTATCTGAAGCACATGAGACACAAAATTCAAGCACTAAGATGAGCAGACAAAGTAAAATCTTACAGTAAGAAATTATTACCACAGTTTTGTGGGCTTAGTATATGGTGAGAAGTGATTCTTATTTGATAGAAACAACATCAGAAGGGAAGGGAAATCTAGATACCCATCCTGGACCCAAAGCCTTGGACCACTTTGTGGATGGAAGTCAAACACATACAACAGTTAAGATATTCAGCTAGAGCGTGTTAATATTCTAAACAACGCCCTCCGCATCTATACACTCCTGTTCAGTTTTATATCATTGTTGTAAAATAATACATACATGATCACACTTTTTATTTATTTGTCTCATCTTCTCCTCAACTTCCACGTACCCCAAGAGGCCAATATTTGCTAAAACATCAGATTACTAATTTCTAAGTATCTTTAGCTACTATAATGCCTTGACTTCCTCTTACTGGGATCTTCTAGTTAAAAACTTTTAATGAAAATGAGAGAAGTGATTTGTGCAGCTTCATGTACAGTGTGTGATTTTAAATTTGTTCCTTAATAATGATGTTAACTATTCATGATGTCAGTAAGATCACATATGATCAGTTTCTGGGCAACATGTTATTTATGCTCATTTATGCTACTAATGCTTTCTTCATGGAAGAGTCTTGGACAGTTGGTAATGTTCAACTGTTCTAATTCTACCAAGTTTTACATAGTTCAGTCTCTGGTGCAGAACTATAGCAAAGAAACTTCTCATACATTTAATTCCATTTATGTCATCATCTCCTAATAATTCTTTTGTTCAATAAGTCACAATAGCACATTGTATTACATATGTTCATATTAATGTCAAATATCTGGCAAATATATTCCAGGTAGGCTTGCTTTTATTTTCCCTTAAAATATGTTCATCTATCCTCTCATGGGCAGACACAGCCACTTGTATGTACACACACACACACACACACACACACACACACACACACACACACACACCCCTCTTTTTATCTGGATTTTAGCAATTTCTGTATTATTTTTATAGCCAGGAACAAATTCTTCAACAGCAAGGAAACTGCTCCTTCCTAAGTTTGTTTGCTTGTTTGTCAGAGACAACAACCCAGTGGCTTGCTTGCTCCAGATACTTAGCACGTAACTGATTTATTGGCTTTGCTGAAGGGTCTTTCCAGAGGCCAAGAAAAGCAAAGTGCTGGTTCTATAACTATCCTATTTTTGGCCTCACTCTTGATGCTGAATCCCACTACTGGTAGTGCAGAGACCAGAGAAGAGAAAAGAGCATAGAAGCTAGCATTTAAAAATATACAGCCTGTTTCACGACTTTCTTTCCATTCTCCTAATGTAATATATATTATACATTACATAGATATAAAATATGTGTACACACACACACACACACACACACACACACACACACACACACACACACATATATATATATATATATATATATATATATGGTAAATGCATTAGTATTTTAGTGTATTCACCTATAGAATGGTTTAGCTATACAAAAGCGGTTGGATATACCATTTCTCACTTATAGATTTATAAGAAAGTTTTACAGCTCTGTTCCCATCTCAAACCTCAATAAGCTGAAGTTGTCTATTATATCCCCTTTCATCTTTGAGCAAGATTGAGATATCAGGGATGAGAAAGAACACAGATCATAAGGGATTTTCAGATTTAGAAACTGACGTTGGCATGTCAGTCACACAGAACAGATAAAGCCTGTGGCAGTATCCAAGGACTTAGGAGCCATTCATTCTTGGAGGGCGCACAGAAAACTGTCCAAGCACAACCCTTTATAAAAATCACTTTGGCAGCTTTTAACTGGATTATGTGCTGGCCAATTTTAAACATAGTTCTTGTGACTCTGTAGATAAGGGAAGCTCATATTAAAATTAATATTCTAGAACAGCTAATATTTTTCAAAGCTTGATACTAAATTTAAATATTCACAATTACATTCAATGTTGGCTGGGTGTTGGTGGTGCACGCCTTTAATCCCAGCACTGGGGAGGCAGAGGCAGGTGGATCTCTGTGAGTTCGAGGCCAGCCTGGTCTCCAGAAAGAGTGCCAGGATAAGCTCCAAAGCTACACAGAGAATCCCTGTCTCAAAAAACCAAAAATAAATGAATAAATACATTCAATGTTGTATAATTGAATATAATTATAGATCATATACAATTATTAAACCTAAAATTGAATTCAATACAAAATTTTCACTGGACTTAATTTTCTTTAACTTGAGCCTGGTACATAAACTTGTCATATACCAAAATTCAATATGAACAGTTATTTTTCAATAATTTTTATATTCCTAAAGCATTGTGAAAAGTCTTAGTGTAACTTTTAAACAGTAAAACTAGAAACACAATAGTTACAAAATTAGAGAGTAGGTGATATAAAAATGACTGAAATAGGATTTCAATTTGTTTGGTTCACTATAAAAATTGTGTGTAGAATGGGAGGGAGAGGGAACTGGGATTGATTTGTAAATTAAGATTGTTTCTAAAAATAATTAGAAATAATAATTAGAAATAATAAAAATATTAAAAAATCAAATCAAATCACCCACTTAAAAAATTGTAAGTGCTAGTTGGAAATATTTGATAAAATATAGTTAAAGAATCCTTTATGATATGTGTGGGACCAAAAATGCTTCCGAGTTTGTCATTTGTAGTTCCTATTTATATTTTCATGTATGTATCCTGTCAGAATCTTAGTTTTAATGTGAATTTTTTAACCCTTTATACAGGTTATTTTAAGCCTTTTTCTCACTATACCCGCATTTGGGCTTTGACCCATCAGCTGAGGAAATGTATATCATGGGACATTTTGGGGAGCCTGCATGCAACAAAGAGTTTCATATTTGAGATATTTTCTGCTTTCTTAATGAAGATACTTATATCATGCTCTGCCAGGAAGAAAGGGCCTCTCCTACACCACTTGCCTGTGTTTCAAGTTTTTATTTTTTTAATTTGTTTTTTTTTTGTTTTTTTTTTTACTTCATACAAAATGAAATGTGTTGATATCGAGTCCCTCTTTGGCCCTTCAACTCCCTGTGAGTGCCTCCTGAAGCAGCTCCTACTCCATACCCACCTCCCCCTTTGCTTTTTAGCCCAGGAAGTGTAGTTAGTGCTATTCTGTCCACATGTGTGTGGTTCTGTGTACAAACAGTAGAGTATGAGTTTGGATACCACATACCCGTGGCTACACATGCAAGGGAAAGCCAGCTCTGTCATCTATCGGTTGGCTACGTGACTAAACAAAGATTCCCCAGGTGCACTTGTGTAGGGAGCCATTCCTGCATTCTCCATTACAATGATGGTGCCTGCAGACACCAAATGTAAATTACTTCACAGGCGCTGGGTAATTTCCATTCCTTTGATCTCTGCCTATCCCGTGGCTCATCTGGCCTGAGGAGCTGAAGCCATTCATAGGGTAACACGTCCCAGGCGGCCGCGGCCAGCCTTTATTAAGGGATGGGATTCTTGGCTCAGAGTCTCCGCTCTGGTAAGCTTATGCTCTCCCACTCTCAAGATGCATTAAAGCTTTCCTGCAGAAGGATCCGAGTGTCCTGTGTGTTGTTCTTGCCGGCGAGAACATATAGCGCGCGGGACACACTTGTCTCCACTCACTCACAGTCCAGCTGGATACCAAGCCACCGAAAGATGACCTTTGTGAATTTCACTTTCGTTGAAGCAGAACGTGAATTTCACAATTTTCTTGATTTTTAACTGTCAGACGATTTTTTAGCGTTCTTGTCTTATTGCACATTTCTTTATGGACGTCATTTTATTTTTATCATTCAGAAATCAGAAGTACCACGGACTGTCAGTTATTCATGACTTGAAACCTATTTATACTGAATCTATTTAAACTAATTATACCTGAATTAGTTTATCAAAGTGGAACTGACCCATGTAAGACTATTTTATCTCAATCCAGCCTCAACACATCATTTTATTTTATTATTATTTTTTTGTGTGTGTGGGGGTTCAAGACAGGGTTTCTCTGTAGCTTTGGAGGCTGTCCTGGAACTAGCTTTTGTAGACCAGGCTGGTCTTGAATTCACAGATATCAGCCTGCCTCTGCCTCCCAAGTGCTAGAATTAAAGGCGGGCGCCACCAGCACCTGGCAAAAGTAAGGCACTACTTGTTAATCCAGCCTTATTGTATCATTTTATAAGTTAAATTTTGTGATGCATGCCTCAAAACTTTCATATTTTGTTTATTTTATTTCAGCTTTCAAGCATGGTTCTCTTTTCACTATTGCAGCTTTCACAGCACCCTTTTTGACTCACTGGGGCTAAATTTGGCTGTCAGCATCTGTCTTCAAACCAGTAATGAGACATAGTTTTTATCCCAACTGTAGTTTTTCATGATATATTTTCTTACTAAATACAGGTAAGATTCTTCCACTAATTGGGTATTGTTTCCTAATTTGAATAATACGTAATAATTTCACATGCTAGTTTGATAGTTGTGGGAAAGCAAGTTTAAAGGCAATAACTTGTATTATATATAGGGTTTGTTATCATCCCAACTTACACACCACTGCATGTCCTGCCTGAATGATAGAATACTTAACTTAGAATATAGTTACTTGATGGTTGGGGTATTGAGAAAGTAATTCCACTTGCTTGTTCTTTGTATCTTGGAAAAAAAGTCTTTTACCTTCTCCCGTTCTTTTGATGGAACTATAAAAAGACAGTGCACAATAAACATGGGAGGTTCAGCCCACACTGGATGCCCTCCTGGCTCTATCTGCATCCCTGTCTTTTGCTTAGCAGCTTTAATTTTCTGCTGGCAATTTCTTTTGTTTTGGTTTTGGTTTTTTTTCGAGACTGGGTTTTTCTGTGGCTTTGGAGGCTGTCCTGGAACTAGCTCTTGTAGACCAGGCAAGTCTCAAACTCACAGAGATCCACCTGCCTCTGCCTGCCAAGTGCTGGGATTAAAAGCGTGCACCACCACCACCTGCCTGCCATTTCTTAATCCTCACACCTCCCTCCAAACACAAAGCAGAGGGACCCAGATGTTGTAGTCTCCTGGAAGCAGGATACTACACTTTTTAAAGCAAAAGTCACAAGTAGGGGAGTCATGGGTGATACAAGAAAAGAATTTTTATAATTTGAGGTCAAGTCTTGTGTGATAGCACATTCCAGGAATTTAAGACTTGTGATAGCATTTTACCACTAGTATGCAATTTGTGTTAACAAGGTGTTTGTTCTAGCTTAACAGGGAGTTTGCTTACACAAGCCTGTTGTTGTCTTGACATAGCTCTTGACACAGCTGGGGTCATGTCCTAGTTTTTAAACAACTGTTCTTCTAACCACACAGAATATTGGACAAAGGTCATGCAAGAGAAGAAGCAGGGTAGGTGGCTAATGTTTTTGAATTATTGTGGACTCCACAATTATGTTCGTTTATCATTTTTAATAGGCCTACAGCAAAATTGTACAGTGGGGAACTGGCTCAGCAGTTAGGAGCATTTGTCGTTCCAGCAAAATAAATAATTTCTAGATTCCAAGATTGCACAGTTATAAAAAGAACAATCATGGCTGACAATGTAATCTTCAAAAATGACATCTGTAATTATAATTAAATGATTAACAGCATACTAAATACATCTAGGTCAAGAAACAATTTAATTATCCAAAAATTAGATTTCTCCAGATTACACAGTAGTATCTTTAAATTTCAAAAACCTAAGGTGTTTACCTTTCTTTTAAAAATCACTGATTTTTAAAAATGAAATGTATGCTTCATAACTGGAAATGCTCCATTTATTTGATCGATTTACTTACATAATTAATGTTCTGATGATTTTTATTACTTATATGCAGTTTTCATTTAAATGAAGACCAAATGCCTCCTGCATCAAAGAAGTACATTTTATAAATCTCCACTAAAATAGACTGAAAAGATTGACTACGACTGATTATAATGCATATTAACATTCATTTTATAAGTTGATTGTTTCTTATCTTGCCAATTGCCCTACTTAGAGTTATGATTAAAAAGTTGTCTTTCAAATTAATTGTAATCATTCTGAAGTTTTCAAGTTCATATTTATAGCATCAATAAAATCTTTAACAGCAAAATTATACTTAAATACATCTAACATTCAAAGTGGGTTTACTTAAGACCTAAAAGGCAGATCGAAGGGGCTGAGAATTACTCTGAGTCAGCTCAGAACACACCCAAATAGTGAATTCTCACTACAAAGGAGACTTATTCCACAGAGGAGCAAGAAGGGGGTGTGATGTGGGGGGGGCTGCCTTTGGATCCAGCAAAAGCTGACATCAAGCAAGAGTTTTTGCATGAATGGGATTTTAAGCAGAAAAGGGGAAGTTGTTAAGTCCTGAATGGACAGATTTTTGCTTTGCAAAATAGTGAATTTTGATTGCTGGACCATGGTTTTCAGTCTCAGGAATGAGTCAGTAGCAAAATAAGGGAATGGACTTTGGGTGTAGTTTTAGGAATGTATTCTAACAGTTGAGCAAGAGAAAGGAAATGAGCAAAGTGTGAAAATTGTCTGTAGAGCTTAGGTCTGCTAGAGAACACTTCAAAATCATTCATTGTATGTTCTTTTAATCATACACACATTTCCTGTGATAATAGAATATCTCCTTATTCCCTTAAGATTCTTTGAGTAGCAGAAGCATACATATGTACATTTTCATGTGAAAAGTTTTCAGTGTGCCTATCTACCCAGTCAGCGGTCCTAATTAATTTAACCAATAATTAACTTTGTGTTCACTGTAAGTAATGAAACCCCATTATCAGCAGACTGTAAATAAAATCAATTATCTTATGTAATCTTGGCTAGGGTGATGACATTGTTTGGTTGTCAAATTACTACATCTGGAATTTAAACTGTAGGGTGCACCTGTGAGATATTTTTGCTGATTTTGAAGTTTGAAGATCCACTTCTAATCTGTCTAGACATGCCTTTAAACCGGATCCTTTCTTATATTTAAATTAAAAACAATCTTATTTTACATGTCAATCCCAGTTCCCTCTCCATCCTATCCTCCCGTGCCCCTCACCCACCCCCATCCCACCCCCAGCCACTACCCAGGGAGTGAGGCCTTTCATGGATGGTCATCAAATTCTGTGGCATCATTTGGGGAAGGGCCTAGCTCCCCTCACACACACACCTTGTATTTATGCTGAGAGATCATTTCTACCAGATCTTTTGTACCAGATATTTTGAACTGGTACAACACATGCCCTTAATAGGAATCTTGAATTGGGAAGACGCACCTTTAATCTAAATGTTTTGCTTGGCAAACCCATGCCTAGTCTGACTACCTGTTCTGCTAGAAGTGTACATAAGGACAAAAAAGAAGGAAGCTTTTGCTTTTTACCTCCTTGCTCTTGCCTTGCTAGCAAGTCTATTTCTTCACTTCATTGAGCCTTCTTCTTTGGTATTACAGCATGTACTGAAGTCCAGATGAGACATTTAGTCTCCTGGACTGAGCAGCTACTAGATTCGTGGACTTTCCCTTTTTAGCCAGCCCGGGTTGGATTAGTAAGACTGTACCTGTAATTCATTCCAATAAATCCCATTTTTAGAAGGGCACATAGATGAGAGAGACAGAGAGAAACAAAAACAGAGAGAGACAAAGAAATTCTATATGTTTTGTTACTCTAAAGAACCTTGACTAATAATACATTTGACTTGTTTCATTAGTGTGATGACTTTTTGGTTTTCAACTTGACTACTTATGGGATTAACTAAAACTCAAACATCTCTGTTCAACCTGTCAGGGATTTTCTTCATTGGACCATTTGAGATGGGGAGACCTATCTTAAATCCTGATCATTTGAGAGTTGAAAATACAGTTTGAATATGAGCTAAACCTTCTGGAGGCAGCCTATATATCAAAGGACACAGAAGAAGAAAGCTTTTAATTTATGCCTGTTTGTTCTCACTCTCCCAGACAAAAACATCTTTCCAGCTGCTGAGTTATTCCTTCACTGGTGTTAGAGTCTACTTCTTTTGAATCCCACAGTAATTTGAAGACCAGCTGAGGCACCCACCTGGTAGACTGAATAACCAATGGATTTTTGGACTCTCCATCCAAAGGCAGCCATCTTGGACAACAGCTTATGAGGCAGTCTAAGAATTTCCCATATTTAAAAAGATGTATCCTTCTGTTCTGTTCCTCTGGAGAATTCTGACTAATATGACTTGAAATCTTTGAGGGCACTAATGGTGTTGACTATGGGCAATGGCTATCTGTGGTCCAAGTTCCATGATGCCATGCTCCAGAGTTTTCTGCCAAGCTGGGTGAGTTCTACAGTGCTAATGTACTGATGCAAAGGTTTTGGTGTAGGCCTGTTTTGCATGCTGTGACTAAACTCTAAGTGATACATGTTCTGGAACCAAATCCTACTGAGATAAGAGAATACAAAAGATAAATTTTGTTAGTTGGTCCTGGGATATCCAGAGTAGGTTGTGAAATAAGAATAGAATTAAAGACACTAAAGCCTGTTTCTAGTGATAAAGGTAAGACTGATGGCCATAATATGACAAAAATGGCATACAAAATGTTGCCAGCAGATAGATTATTTTGATCATATAGTTACAGGATGTAAGTTCTGCATGACCCTGTTTTTAATACAATAGAACAAATTGTTTAGGCTAATGGCATTGGCTCCCTGCCCTGACATTTTTGGGAAGTAGTTAGTAAAAAAAATGGGCTCTAAGTTTCAAAGGTCTAGTAAAAACTCATTTTATTAATGACATAAAAATATCTCTATCTATCCTATCCCTCCTACTATAAACCTGGAAGGTCAATGTTTTTTGTGAATGGAATCTGGGGGTTTCATTATATGAATGGCTGCACTGCAATGCACTTTGAGTTCCTAATCCCACAGTTCACCTTGTAATCAAATGAAAACACTGCATAGGATAGAATGCAATTCTGGAAATTGAAACATGAAGTCAGTATATATAGTAATAAACAGAAAACTTTTTTTTTTTGGTTTTCTGAGTCAGGGTTTCTCTGTGTGGCTTTGGAGCCTATCCTGGCACTGGCTCTGGAGACCAGGCTGGCCTCAAACTCACAGAGATCTGCCTGCTTCTGCCTCTCAAGTGCTTGGATTAAAGGTGTGCACCATCAATGCCCAGCATAAACAGAAAACTTTTAAATCATAATCCCCTAGGGTTGTTTGCCACCAAAAGATGCCATTTTCTTCTCACTTGCCTGCATATTCTAGCCCTTCCTTAAGAAACTTGCTTATGCTATCCGATGAGGTAGGTGCTTTGTCATCACTGATGGTTTGCACTGGAACATATCTTTCCAGCTTTTTCAGTTTAGACAGGAGCTAAATTCATGTTTGACTAGAATGGGAGGTGCAGTATGACCTGAAAAATATGCTTTACACAAACAAGTAACTGGCTTTTAAATTTAATTTATATGGGATAAAAAGAATTTGAGGGGGATGAGAGACTAAACTGGCTATTAAATACTTTCTCATTATTTTCCTTTCCCATTTTATTTAGGAAGCAAACTCTGTTAAGAAAATGCAGTAGGAAGCAGGAGAGATGGTTCAACAGTTAAGAGAACTTCCTAAGCTTGTAGAGAATCAGGGTTCACTTTTTAACACCCAAATAAGAATTAACTAAAATCTGTAACTTCAGTTCCGGGAGACTTGATGACCTCACATGATCTCCACAGACACTAGGCACATACCTGGAGGCAAAACACTCATACACCTCAGAAAGAAAATTAATTAATTTAAACAACATAACACAGTAAATAATCCCAAGAGCCATTAATGGTGTGTCTGGTATTGGATAGTAAATCTTCTTATACCTTGATTTAAAAAAAAAATGGGAATAGAGTCTACTAAAGTCAGTAATTAAAGGAGTTCCAGTAAACAAAAGTCCAGTGCATAT
The DNA here is from genome assembly GCF_003668045.3 of Cricetulus griseus. Lineage (NCBI taxonomy): Eukaryota > Metazoa > Chordata > Mammalia > Rodentia > Cricetidae > Cricetulus > Cricetulus griseus. The sequence goes on along the minus strand of NC_048603.1, from coordinate 7,362,402 downwards.
TTCTAGAATCAAGTCTTGGATTTTTCAATACTGTCAATCAGTTTCAAAATCAATTCACAGGATATTGCTATTCAGTCAAACATCTTTCTGCTAGCATCCCCAAACAGGCCTTACATACTAAAATAGAATGAATGCAATGCGAGTGGAAATTTTCATATATTTAGAGATTCCTGAGCATTCATTCTGAGAGGCAGTCACTCCAAAATGCCCTAAAATTATATTTGAGCCTTCTAGGCAGAGTTGTGGGTATGTGGATGTTAAGTCGTATAGATTAACTCAGATAAATCACCCTATAGAAAAGTTGGTGTATCAATCTATTTTACTCTTACCCTGGGTTAAAATGAAACCTTAGATTACTCATCCTCAACATCTGGGGGAAGGCTTATCTGTGTGCTCTGACCTGCAGTGGAGAGTTCTAGAAATGTCCAAACATAAGACAGCGTAAGTGCTGCTAACTAAAATTTCATAACCAGAAACAATAATTCCCTTTTGGAGAAGATACAGACACTTGGGGAATTTCCCAGGTTTTGAAAGATGCATGAGTTGTCATTTATTCAGCATACATAGAATATATGTGCACCCCAGGGAAGAGGACATTAGATTATTTTAAATTTAATCAGGAAATATTTCAAATTTCAGCGGCTGTTGCAAATGTTCTTTCATTAGGTGAGCACATTCATACATCCTATGTTTTTTCTTATGATGCTAAAGAAGTGAAAAATGCTATCTATTATTTGTCTATTAGCGAAACTTCATAAAAGTGGCTTTTAGTGGCCGAGAGAAAAACACCCTTCAGTTTTATAGAAAAGTATACTAACTCCTCAGAGTTACTTGAGCAGGAAAATCGATGCCATTGTCTTTCTATAACACACCATTGCACTGGCCTATTATTTTAAAGACATACTTATAAACTCCTACAGACACAAGACTGTGGCATTTGTAAGTCACAAGATAGGAAATAAATCTCACAAAATTCTGAGCCTTTCATGTCAGAGAAACTTTTAGTATTCCGGGGTGTGAACATTCCAAGCTATTGCATTAAGTCCGTTTTACCTGGAACTGAAAAAAGACAATCTGATTGTTGGATATGTTTGAGAAAACATACATTTTATTGGAGTCTGCTATTTTGGCCTCTTTACCAGTTGGCTGAGTCTAAAATTATCCACTTTTCAAAGGCTCTCAGAAGACAGGTGTCTGTATAAGGTACAGGTTGCCTCGTTGACAGATTTTCTTAAGGGTCTGGGGATAAAGAACAGAGAGAGCCCCAGAAAGGATGGAACAGTGCTTCTCCTTGCTGTCTGTGAGGACAGGCTTTGCCTGCCTCCTCCTGTTGACGTCTGCCATTCTGTCTGTGTTAGTCATCTCATCGTATTGTGAACTTTTTGAGCTTGAGAAGCAGCCAACAGGGAAATCATGTCTTCTCAAGTCTTTTCTGAGCATCTGGCCCTCCCTGGGAAAATGAGCGGCTGTAAATATCCCTGCTGTACATTTTGCAGTAAACAGAGGAGGATTTCAATGACCTACATCTGCCAATAACCTCTTGTTTCCAATCTTCCTCCCAGCTTTCCATGTTGTTTTTCTCCCCTCTGTCCCCTGTCCCTGGTGACAGAAGGGCCGCTGTGCATCTGTCTTTCAAGGATTTCACAAACTGCTCTTCCTTTCCTTGCAGAGAGAGTTCAAGTTCAGCTGAAACTGAGCAAAGCAGTTGCAGCCCCTCCTCAGGTGGTCGGGAGAGAGGTTTAAAGGGACCTTTTCTTTGAAATGGTTTTCTTTGCCAAGTCTAGCGGCAGGACAAAGGACAAGGGGCACACTCTGCGAACAGCTTGTCATCTCCGAGGCTGCTGATGAGTTGGGAAATGGGAAATTCAAGGACAAGAAAGGCTCTAAAGCTACCTGACAACTTTCAGGGTGACTTGTCCTTGATTTACCAATCACTCGGCTCCCGCAAACCTCTGAGTGTTTCCCAGCGTCCTGAGAACGTGATTCTGCCACATTCGGCTTTATTTCATGACTTTGCTGGAGAGATGGGTCCTCAGAGTTACTTGGCCCATCATTTTTCTTGCCATTCTTTTTTGTATCAACTTTAGAAATCAGTCAGAAAAAGTTTTCTGACTTTTTTTTTTCTTTTACTTTGGCCCAGTGTTTCTTGACTACATTTTTGAAATAGCTCGCCGCATTGTGGGGGAAAGTGTACACCTAGATTTTGAAATAAATTGCCTCATATTTACAAGTAAGAAATTATCACATTAAAGAGAGTAGGATTTGAAATGCATAGACGTACTATTTCCAAATATGAGATCCTTTAAAGGCTTCCTACATAAAGATTTCCTTGTAAATATTTCCCCCAAATGTATTCATTTTGGGTTCTGGGTATGCATCCTTAATTTCATTTTAAAGGCTTCTATTTCTTTTCACTGTGTGTGTGTGTGTGTGTGTGTGTGTGTGTGTGTGAGAGAGAGAGAGAGAGAGAGAGAGAGAGAGAGAGAGAGAGAGAGAGAGAGAGAGAGAGAGAGAGCTTAACTCCACTTTTTAGATGCAGCTGCTTACAGAGGCCAGACGGATTCATTTCCTGGATGCTGGAGTTACAGGTAGTTGGGCGCTAACTAATAAGGATGCAGCAAACAAATCCAGAAAGAGCAGCGTACACTACTCACCGCTGAACCATCTCTTCGGCTCTGTAGTGCCCTACATTCTACCATCTATTTCTTTGGGCCGCCAACCAGCTCCCAAATCATGACACAGATACTTCCTAGGTAGGAAAACTCAGCCCAGCTTAGGCTCACTCCTGGCTCTTCTAACTTAAATCAACCTGTTTCTCTTTATCTGCCTTTTTCCTTCCTCCTATAGATCTTATTTTCGCAGCTTCTCCTGTCGGTCTGTCTGTCTGGAATCTGACTGTTTTCTTGCCCTGGATGTGTCCCCCTCTTTCTTTCTCCTCATTCTCTTCAACCTCCTTGTCTCTTCTTTCTCTCCTATTTGTTCTCTCTGCCCAGCAGCCCCACCTGTCCCTCTCGTGCCCAGCTATCGGCCATTCAGCTTTTTGTTCGACTAATGGCATGCTTTAGGCAGGAAAGTGGAAACAAATGCAACATGTGTTCACATAATGAAACACGCGTCCTTACCTGTTAAACAAATGCAGCATAAACAAATGGAACGCAGCTTTACACAGCTAAAGCAATATCCTGCAGCATTGAGTGAATTACCGTATCTTTACAGAGTTAAGACAATACTCCACAACACTATATGTATGATATTTTTCATTTCATAATCATATGATTTGTAGCTAAGATGTAGATCCACATTTGATTTTGAAATAATGATCTTTATGCTGAGTCTTTGATGCTACAGATGCTATCCATACGTTATTAGAAAGTCCTTAAAATTTTAGGTTCCTGCAGCCTGTCAGAGGTAATTTAAGGTGGCCGTCTGTCATAACTCTACTAGACCAGAGACTATATTGGCTAGTACTTTCTCTATGATACTAACTGAAGGAAAACATTATTGTCATAATCTTAACTATTCCCTTTTTAGAACACAAGAAAAGACATATTTTCATGTGTCAAATTAGTGGGAATATAAACAAAAAAAGACTAACGTTTTCATTAACCACTATTGCTGCAAAGTAATTAGCATAAGGCATGGAAGAAACAAGAATATTACAGTGATAGTTTTCAATCTATCGGATGTATAATGTGCAATTTAATTTACGCCAAAAGATAAAAGTAATTATTTCATAGTTCTTAATCTTATCAGAATAACTTTTATTTCTAGATGTTTTTCAATAAGTCTGAGTATTATGCTAATCTGAAGTGTTCATTTTCTATCCGGCCTCTTTGTAACTTCTTCCAGTGAAGACCAACAAATATTTTCTTCTTGCCTTAATATCCTAACATTGCACTAGATATTATAAAATTTATGCTAAAAAATGAGTGCAAAGAAATGTAATAGAATTTTTGGTATCTTTTGAGGTATATTTTAAAACTAACATTAGTAGATACCTAATGTTTCCGACAAGAACATGTAAATCATCTTTATTTAAAGAAAGAAAACTCCAGAAAATCTTACGTCGAATTATCCATCGACAGATCAAGAGGTCACAAATGTTTACCTACTTTTCTAAAGGCATCCAAGCACTTTCATCATGCATTCATTTAAAGTTTAGGAAAAATTTGAAGGTTAAGAACAGATTTAAAAAATAAACATAACACACATCCTAAAATACATATCACTTTGTAGTGAACCTAGGAAGATTTTGTAAGGATAATTAAGGGGAAAAAAGCAAGTATTTTCCTCTTTTTATCTGACATTTTCCTCGTCGTGACAATGGTAAGTTCTCATATAAGTAGAAGTAGCTACCTCTATGTGACTGTTTTGTGTACTTATAAAAATGCTAATAGAAAATATTCATATTCCAAATTTAAATGGTGAGGTAGGAAACAAGACAAAGGCAACTGTGTGTGTGTGTGTGTGTGTGTGTGTGTGTGTGTGTGTTGTGTAAGTGTGTGGTGTGTGTGTCTGTGTTTAGTATGTAGTGTGTGTGTGTGTGTGGTATGTGTGGTGTGTGGTGTATGGTTTGTGTGTGTGTGTCTGTGTGTTTGTGTGGTGTGTGACGGTAAATAGCAATAGGATCTGAATGAGAAAGAAGCATAACATTTGAGGCTATGCATATTTAAAAATGCTTCAAAACTATACTGACTGTCTTTAATATTAAGGAAAAATTTAAATCACATATGATTAAAAAATAAAATCATATGTTTTGTGACTCAATAAGATATCTAAATTAAAATGAGTTTCAAATGTGTAAAATGTTTCAAGTTTTAAAAAGTAATTCTTTTATTGAATCTTTAATAATTCCATTCATTATATTTTTAACTTATCTCTTCCTTTGTATTAACTTCTTTAAAATCCTGCCCTACATCCCCACCCAATTATATGCCCTTCTCCCTTATAATAAAATCCTGCTTTGTCTGTGTTGGCTGACTACTCCCCTGTGCCTGTCAGGCCTAGAAAGTGATAGATATGTGTATTTGTGTGTGTGTGTGTGTGTGTGTGTGTGTGTGTGTGTGTGTGTGTGTGTGTGTGATACCATTGAGGAAACCTAACTTTCCCTCTCCCAGACACAATAAAATTCCCATGGATGCTTGGCTAGAGATGGAACGTGGTACCCACATCCTCCTCCCATGCTTTGATTCTGGCTGGCTGGAGGTCCAGTAGGTCCTGTGCAAGCTGTCATGGGTTTTTGGAGTTTATTCCCTTTTTTGTCAGGAAAACAGGGTTTCCTTGAATTGTTCACCCCTCTGGCTCTTCCAGGCTTTTCTCCCTATCTTCTGTATAGATCCCCAGCCCTTGGAGTATGGTGGTATCATCTATTCATTCCATTTGGTGTGGAATATTACAAAGTTTATTATTCTCTAAATATTGACCACTCCTGAGTTTTTGTGTTACTATCCGTCTCTAGGTAAAAAGGTTTGGTCTTTTGGGTAGAAATTCTACCCCCACCTCCTAATACCATCCAACCATATTGGAGTTAAAATTATTTAAATAATTTTAAAATATAAATTATTCATAGTTTCTAGACAAGTAACTCACAATCTACTTGTATCCTTTTAATACCAAAGCCATATATATTACTGTTACTTAACAAATTTTTGTATATGATATTCTAAGAGTTACTATGAAGAGCTTCCTTCCTCATAAAGTAGTATGGCCATGAGTTTCTGGTATTCTTTTCAATAAAATGAAGCTATTAAGATTGCACAAATTGAAGGCAGTAAGTTGTTAAGGTGTTCACGATTCCCTCTGGATACTTAATAAATTTGGAAACCAATTCTATAAAGGAATCATGAGTTTTACATATGACAATGCTGGCAGCTTGCAACTCTTCTAATAACAAGCTTTCTTGACTACTAGGATTGATAGACATGCACTTTACAGATTTGTTGCCAAATATTGATTATGTTAAAGGAGACAAACTGCTTAATTTATAAAACAAGGTTAGATATTGTTCTTCCCTTGAAAATGGCAACTTCTGTGGCATAGTGCCTAAATAAAAGTGTTTTTCAGTTGCCTTTACCATAGTATTACACAATTATTTGGTCTGTTAAATTACTGGCATGGTAACCTAGAATAGGAAGTTCTTTGGAAGAAATGTCATGTGTTTGCATACACATAATAATTCTGGGTTTTAACTGAGCTTCTGAGAACTCACATTTTTTATTCTATTGAAATCAGTCTACCAAGTTTGTACCAAGTTTGTCTGTGAACCAGTTATATGAGAGATATCATGACTAAAACATAGATTGGAAGGAAAATAATACCCTTTCTTCACCTGGGGAAATAAAACTACTGACATTCCATTTACTCTTTTTCTCATCACCATAAAATAATGTAAATAAAATCTTTTCTTGAGAAACTAAGTAAGAATTATAATATTAGTGCAAAAATGAGCATATTAGTTTTTTAAGTCCTTTCAGTTGACAAAATTGTAATTTGTTACAAAGTATAGCTACCATTTTTATGGAATTGATCATAGTTATCTCATATAAAATGTTAAATGGGATTTACTATACATGTTATACTCAATATCAGTTTGCATGTCAATCATGGAGAGACATCAGGGTCATAGGGAGGACATAGAAAACTGTTATTGATTATGGGTTTCAAAGAACTTCAGAAGCAACAGCTCTGCTGTTTATATTTTTAGTGATAGGGAGTGACCTTGATTATTTTCTACCTTTTCTGGGTTTCATCTAAAGGCAATCACATTCCTTCCTCCGTCCATCTCTCAGTCTCCTCTAGATAGTTGAGCAAATATGCTACAACCTCGCTACAAAGTCCAATTTTGCCACAGGTTTTAACATGAAATAAAAGACAGCATGGATTAAGGGAAGATCTGTGCCAACAAACATGCAGACCAAAAATGATCTAACTAGCATCATGCCTTCATTAATCTCTAGTGGTCATTTTGTTTGAGTATGGTCACTAGGAAAATTAGAAAACTGGCATATACTATTATAAATGAAAAGGAAACTTTAAAACATAATATAATCTTGCTTGAAAATGCTTCAGTTTTAATGATGGAGTATCAGACATAATGAACATGAACAAATACATGTCTTACATATTTTCACAAAATTTTCATATGGTAGGATAGGGCATATCTACTACCTTTAGTAGAACATTAGCATTAGGTGTCTGGCCAGGTTCATGACCTCTCTAGTTTCATGTTTTGGACCCCTTTACATATGGCAGATAGGGGTCACATCTTACATAGCTTTTAGTACCATGAGTGCTAGTCAGTAGGTATGGAGCTTGAAGTTGCGACCAGCTTTATCTCCATGTTCAATAGCACAGGTAGTTACGTTCAGCAATAGGGCCTTATCAGCAGGTTAGGAAAAGTACCCAGTAGGCTTGGCAATAGTCTATGATACTTGGAGGACTGGTCTCTGACCCCTTTCTCTAATGACTCGATAAGATGTAATCTATTCCTGACACTGGAGGTTTTACTTGCGGGGACAGGATGTCTAGCTGGGACATTGTCTCCCTCATTAAGTAATGATTCTATTTAAATTCTTGGCATACATGTATGTATTTTAGAAATCACAGTATTGGGATTCCACATGGCTTTTCCAAAAGGGCTTTACTGTCAATTGTCGTCTTCTTCTCTTCTTACCCATTTCATCCTCCAATTCTAGATTCACCCTGATTATTTTATAATATTATATTCCATTTCACCTTCATTGAAAGATCCATTCCTCCCTGCTTGTCTCTTACTAACTTCCAAATCTCTGGGGCTGTTCTGATTGAAGCACACATATTGAAAGCTCAAATGCTAGTGTCCACATAGAAAATCGGCTATATTTCAATTTTGCCATCCGAGTTATGCCACTCAGATTGCTCTTCTTTCTTCTAGCTCTATCCATTTAGTTGGAAATTTCATAATTTTTATTAACTGTTAAATGCTATTTCATTGTTGAAAATTTTTCATTATCCATTTATCAGTTGATTGACAGACTGTTACCAATTATTGGCTATTGTGACGAGAGCAAAAAGGAGCACGGATAAGCAAGCCACTCTGGTCTGATACAGACTTCACCAAGTATATATCCGCAAGTGGTTCAGCTCTTGGAGGAATGTCCATCCTGCCTTCTATCGTGGATGAACCAAACAGCAGTAATGAATAATTTCCAACTTTCCTTACATACTCGCCAGCATGTGCTGCTGTTTTATTGAGCGTCGTCATCTTGACAGATGTAAGAGAACTTCTTAGAGTTGTATTTGCATTTCTCTTACAGCACTGAATGTTGAACATTGTTTAATTGTTTCTTAGCTATGTGTTCTAACTTTTGAGGAACACTGTTTAGTTCTATCTTTCACTTTTATTCCAATTATTCTCCTAGAGTTTGGGGCTAATTTGGTTGTTGGTCTAGATACTTAGGCAGTTTGCAGCAGGAATGAGGGTTAATCTGGAGAGACCAGAACTGAGGACTGAAAGTAGGAAGAAGGTATTCTGCATGAGTACTAGTTTTGTTTGGCAGCAGTGAGTGGGTCCCTGGTAGAAAGAGGTCCTTTGGGTAAATGAAGAAACAAACAGCTAGACATAAGCTAGCAGGAAAGGTTGAGAGGAAACACAAGGGCGAATTAGGAGACACAGGGTGGGCAGAGAGGGGCTAAGTCTCTACGGTATGTGGGTGGGCTGATTCTCTTCTTGTTTTCTTATGAATTCAATATATGTTATCCTTAAAGGAAATCACAATGTTCCTAATATTAGAGAGACTCAAGGTAGAAACATGAATCCTCATTGTCTATAATGCAGTATATTTGGACAGTGCTATACATTGATTTTCTACGAGATAAAGAGATTAACATGATTCCAGGAAAAGTCTGTATAAACCAGTATCTCACCTGAACACCTAAACCTTTGATAAACCAAAAATACAGAAAGCCATACAATTATATGATCAGTCTTTTAGAGCTAGTGTACCCCTTTACCTAACCAGACAATGACTGACTCTCATTGATCCATGAGGATAACATGTGGACAGTTATTCTTCAAAGGCTTGTGAATGCTCAAATTGTCCTTATCCTCTCATATTTGATGGTCAGCTCACCATCTTGTTACACTAAAGTCCTCGCTTTATAGAATTCCCAGATAGCTTATAAATTTATATTATATGGTTCCTGGAAACATTTATCTCGGAGGATTTAGTAGGCTCTGATCCCAGGAAATGAGACCAAATCCTTCTCTGGTTTTCTGGGGAAGGCAAGCTCTTTAATGTCAGAAATTGTTCTGTTGAAATGCTTAGGGTGACAAAGTTTTATGGCCTTCTGCAGCTGTAGACTCTCCAATATCATTTCTTATTGATCATTCACATAAAGCAAATTTTAAATCCCCCACAAAATGTATTATGATTATAATTTAACCAATAATTCATAGTTATTATATTCCTCTCCTGATTATTTTTCATTCATGGTACTTCATACTGATATAGTATTTTATTTTATTAAATGAAACACTATGAGCAATCAATGATGCTTAAATTCATTATCAATAAATTAACCTTGCTATATTATATGAAAACTGTATGCATGGTATCTTGAATCCAATTCTACTTCATATTATCAGTGATTTTGACTTACAAGGTCAGCTAATAGCTATTCAATTAAACAGTAAACATTTCTTTACATAAATTTTACTCTCTATTTTCTATTACAGATTTAAGATATTTACATTGCTTTTTTGTTTAATGAAGTTTTAATTTCTATAGCAGTCATATGTTTACAAATATTTTCTTAATAATTTGAAATTAAAGATGCTTTATATAAATACCCATTATTATTTGTGGCAAACATTGGTAAACCCATTTTGACTAAATTACTAATTTTTTGTTTCAGTATCAATATCTGTTAAGATATAGATAGCGTAGTCTGAGATTTTGTTAACAATTATTCTTTTGCTAATAAAGTAGTAATTTGCATTTTCCAAACTTGAAAACTCATAAGATCTACATATATTACAGGACACAGTCAAGAAAATGTAAGTGTGAGATTTTTGTAGATTGTTTTATCTTCATTCCAATGAATTTTATTATGTGCAAACAGACAAGGAAAGTTTTATCAGGATTAGCCTAAATCCACATAGCTCACCTTTGAGATCTTGTGGGTTTGCTGAAATTATACATAAAGCTCTACAAAAATACCTATGAAATTTGAAGTTTTAAAGAAAGGAATGGAAGCTTCTTATGACGACTGAGGTAGTAATGGTAACACATGGTTGCAATACAGATGCCAGAACTAGCCATACTGCTCTGTAGGCCATGAGGACTCTGAATTTAGACTTGCAGACATTAACTTCAGTTCAGAACTCCTCTAAAAGACCACCTTATAGGCTTAAGGTATATGACTTGAGTTAAAAGCTTTCCCTTGGAAACTGTTTTCTTAGATCAGATAAAGAAAATACATAAACCAAAGAGAAATTTTCTCTACGATAGTATTTCTACTTGATGTCACATCCACACATTGTTGGATTTGAACAATGGCCATTAGCTGATTAATACGCATATGGGGCTGAAAACCAAAATCTTCACTGACATTTCCTCCCTCAAATATCACTGAATCTGTATAGAATCTTCAGTCACATTAAAGACCTTAAGAAAACAGCTTTCCGCAGACTTTAGTTCCCTGCGGTGAAAACATACTTTTTAACGTCTGCAGTTAGACGCCACCTAAATTATTTTGTCTTATTTAATCAACATTTAAGGTGCCTCACAACTTACAATCAAGTGTCTTCAGTTTTTGGATATCTGGCAGAACTGCCTCCATTCCATTGGAAGAGATCTCATACATGAGCTGCTCCAACACCACCTGAGGAGGGAGAAAATCTTTAGATAAAACCTAGCAATACAATACAGGCCATAATTTAAAACTCCGATGTATTTTTAACAACTAAGGTCTGATATTTTTATTTCAAACTTGAAATGCTTTGAAATTTCACTTGCAGGGGGATTTAATCTTTGAACTTTAATATTTCCCTGCAAAGTTCAAACTGCTAAAGGGCTTAGATTCAAATTTATGGCCTGTGTATGGTGTTGGCATTTTATTATTTAATGGCTTTATCAGTTTTATTAATAGATTTCATAATGAAGTCATTGAATCCATTGAGTAACTCCTGACAGGCTTTGTTGTACATTCTAATCACACCTAATTTGCAATGAGACATGGAATAGAGAAATAGATTTTTTTGCCTTACAGCAGAACAAGTTTGGCACATATTTTAATAAGTACCATACTCAAATCAATATTGAAGGCCAGACAGAACACATTCAATATCCACTACTTGTGTCAAAGAAGGAGTTGGTTTGAGAGGGGCAATCTCAGGATGCTCTGTTGTAGGGAGAGACCCTGATTACCTGTACTGCCGACCATGCCCATTTGGGCATGGTCACAGGTACTTAAGAAGGGTGTCAAAAGGTCCAGACAGAGTCAGACAGACTCTCTCTAGGGGTTCAACCAGCTTCGGGAAGCATCTGAGACTGGACATCTTGGAATGCCAAATCTGGTTGCTGATTCCTCGTGTGAGTATTTATTTCCCAATAAATTACCAGTTAATCACCTATCTTGGGTCCATTCATGTTCCTCATTACTCTATTGGCAGAAATATCTGTTAATGAGTAATAATCATCTGTTGCCTTGACCTTTTGTGGTTCACGATCCTAGTAACTAAACCCAATGTGTTAGGAAATAAATAGTTAAGAAATGGTGAGAGAATAAGTTTATCTTTGTTTTCATCCTATATTTTAAAGTATTAAGAATGATCTTCTGTTGACTTACAGCATTATTGTAATATATAAAATCTTCATCTAATGAATGTTCTCTATTTAATACATAAACTCTAGTAGACATTTCAACATTTCCCAAGATTTTTCTGTGTTTTGGTTGTGTATGTATCTGAAGAAGACTTGGTATGATCCCTTCTGAGTAACACATTTGGAAGTAGACAGTCATGTGTTAACATATTACTTTAGGCCCTGTGCTTTAAGGTCGATCACTAGAATTTAGTTTAAAATGATGAAAACTTTTACCTGCTAAATGAAATTCTCCATTCATCTAGACATCAAGTCTTGAAGACTTCAATTATTTTTGTATTGCCTGAGTGAGTCTGATTATATTAGGTACACTACAATTTCAGATAGTACAATGGCCTACAATTCATCCATGTGTTGGAAAATGCTGGGAATTTCTTTCTATTTCTAAAATGATATCATATTCCAGCATATGTATGAGGCACACTTTCTTTCTCTGTTCATCTACCAATGAACACTGACACTAATACATTATGCAGAAGCAATAAACCTGAGGGTATCAACAGTGCATAGAAAGTCTGACTTCCACCCCGGTAGGAACACATTTAGAACTGGCAGTGATTGGGTTTCCAGAGGTTTTTGTTTGTTTTGTTTTTATTGTTTTTTTTTGTGGAAATGCTACACAGTTATCCACAATTGCCATATCGTTTTACATTTCATAAATAGTATATAAGAAATCTAACTCATCTACCCTTTGCTAACATAAAGAGTTTTGGAATTCTGTTGCCTTTTGTCAAACTCCCTAGTAAAGTGCCATTTCTGCTAGTGCGATATCACCTAATAGTTCATTGTGGCTTTTACTTTCACTGCCCTAATGATTAGTGACGCTTACCAGCCTTCCATATTCATACTGATTATTACATTCCTCCCTGAGAAGAATATTTTCACAGGTCTTTGCCCATTTTTATTTGCTTTAGGCTTAAATTTACTTTTAAAATTTACTATAAAGACATATCTGTGTATCCAGTATGATATATTATAGCTATGTGAATGTAATTCACATATTGATTAGATAGAATTAGTCACTCCAATATATGCATATATGTAGTTATAATTTGCATAGTGAGACACTTAAATTCATCTTTTCTGAAATCTTTGAAGAATATAATATGTTGTTACTAATTATATTAACTATGTTATTCAATGCATCTTTTGAATATAATTCTGTTATTTAACTGTATTTTGGATCCAGTGATAAACATGTTGTTAATCTCCTCACCAATCTCCTCACCAGTAACGTGGTCCTTACTTTTATTGAATAATGAGTTTCATATTCAATGTATGAGGAGATTCTCTGATTATTTTCTTCATGGACTGACTTAATTCCCTAAAGGTAATGTTATTTAGATGTGCCCATAAATTTATATTTCAGCAAAATTCATCCTTCATCAAAATAAAGTCTCTCTTATTCTCCTCAACAGCCCCTGTCTCCTTCTCTACAGGTATGTATTTTCCAGAATTGTATCAGTGTCTCATTTATGCTGGGTCCTCTTATTACTTTTGTAATGGATATGTGGGGACAATAACATGTTTCTAATTTGATATATGCAATATATATTTTGACAGAAACAGTATTTTTAAAATGTATCAATCAGGCCAGCAATTTGAGAGGTATAATATTCTTTCAACCTTAATAAATATGTTGAAACTTGCTATACTTCTATTTTCTAGAAGTTGCATAGACATTTGAAAATTTAACACACAGACACACACACACACACACACACACACATATATATATATATATATATATATATACATATATATGTATATATCTCCATTTACAGATAATGTGTACCTATTTCATTTTTGAAGCATAATGTGAAGGAAAAATGTATTCCTCATTGGATCCTAGGACAGCAAATAAACTAGTTGTTATCTGTGCTGCTCCCTAATTCAATTGTTCTGTCAACTAAGGAGTATATAAAGTACAAAAAAGTAAATACAAAAGAAAAAGAAAAAGAACTCCACATATGTGAGCTATTTTGCAAGGCTGTAGCATGAACATCAAAAAGAGACAAATATTGGGGTTCAAGCTTCAAGCTTAAGATCAGAAAAGCAAAGCAGCGGCCACTAACTCTTACCTCTAGCTCAGCTCAGACCAAAGGGGCAAACCTCCAACTCTTCCCAACTTCACCACTCTTCAGATTCACTCAGATTGCTATCCTCTCCTTCACGTGGCTAAAGACTAATTCTGAGACTGTCTACTGAAGACCCTGCACCTATGGTTTATGCCCCTCTAGTGCTGGGATAAAGGTGTGAGCTCTGTTACTGTTTCAGACCCATTCAGTCTCTTGTAGCACTTGGTGGCCTTGAACTCAAAGAGATCCATCTGCCTCTTACTCCTGAGTCCTGGGATTAAAAGTGTGTACGACCACTGCCTGACCTCTACAGTTTGTGGCTGGCTTTGCTTTCTGAATCCTCAGGCAAGCTTTAATAAATCATAAATAATATATCCACCGCACAGCTTAACTTGGAAAAAATATGCCAGACTCAGACTGTCTGAGTTTAAAACCACTTTCTTCTGCTTATTGAGCGTGTGAACTTGAGTTGTTTGGTGAATAACCTTTGTCTGTATCCACATCTGTAAAGCAATAATAACAACACTAACATATAATACTGTGGATCACTTGAGACTCACGCTATTGAATTACGTTAAGGGTCAGTTCTTGGCATATGGTAAACAGTAAATTTGAGGACTATTGCCCCTCGGAGTTTAACAGCTATATCAAGGATGTTTTCATAGTTATTATAATGCCATCAGGACGGTGACCTTCAGAACTTCCAGAGATGGTTATAAAATCAGTGGAAATAAAACAGCCAAATGAGCCTGAGAAAGCTTGCCTTATGTGTGCATGAACTTAAATACTGATTAACAATGTAAATGCTTTCAATATCATATTTTGGAGCTTATTAAATATTTTACTCACAGAAATTCATTTCTAATTCAGAACAACTCATGTCAACAAAATCACTATCAGCTTCTATTTAATCAGAAACTGAAGAAAGTGTCATCAGGTCTTCTTTGTAAACAGAATGAGTTGGATAAGTTGGTTTTACACACGATAGCAATGTTCTAATTATGAAATGGTGGCAGAAATATCCCCCTTTAACACAGTTTCTAAAAAAAAGAATGATGTAGCATACATTTATTAGGAAAAGCAAAATTAATAATAATGTTTTTACAATTTTTCCTAAGCTCATGAAACAAATAAACAACACAAAGAATGCATATTAAAAGAATCATAAAGTCTGTGGTAGACTTGATAAGTAAGAAAGCAAAGCAAAAATCTCTCAGTAATTCCTCCAAATGATTGAGATATGCCTATGCTTTTCATTTTGAGGCTTCCCTTTAGCTGTGTGTGTGTGTGTGTGTGTGTGTGTGTGTGTGTGTGTGTGTGTGTGTGTGTGTGTGTGTGTCTGTGTGTGTCTGTGTGTGTGTGTGTGTGTGTCTGTGTGTGTGTCTGTGTGTGTGTGTGTGT
The DNA here is from genome assembly GCF_003668045.3 of Cricetulus griseus. Classification (NCBI taxonomy): domain Eukaryota; kingdom Metazoa; phylum Chordata; class Mammalia; order Rodentia; family Cricetidae; genus Cricetulus; species Cricetulus griseus. The sequence continues at coordinate 7,347,059 of NC_048603.1, read as the reverse complement.
CTGTGTGTGTGTCTGTGTGTGTGTCTGTGTCTGTGTGTGTGTGTGTGTGTGTGTGTGTGTGTGTGTGTGTGTGTGTTGATTTCAAGTACTGGTATACTCATGTGCCAACATCTGGCGAGATCTGAGGTTGACGGAAGATGTCCTCATCAAGTGTTATCTACCTTATGTTTTGAGTCAAGGTCTCTCAATATCCTAGAACTTTGAGATTTGTTCACACTGCTGGGATTGTTTTTTTTTTCCTTTTCTCCACTTCCCCAGGAATAGGATGAGTGCCCACTACCAAGCAACAATTTCCCATGGATGATGAAGCTCCAAATTAAAATCCTCATGGTTGCCAAGCAAGTTCGTTACCAACTGAACCCCTCAACTCTGAGATTTTACTCTGTAGGCACTGTACTCAATATCTTCACTTTAAAAAAATTAGGTTTCCGCCTTGGTTGAAGTTCAGTGTAAAATGCTTTCTTATTATGTACAAAGTCCTGGGTTTGACACAAATACTTCAAAAATTAAGCACCTATTATTTTACTTATTATTTAAATAAACTAACATTATTGCTAAGTCTGAAAGTTGGTAGAGTGGACCTGAATAGTATAGAATCAAAATACATTTTCTCTTACCATCTGCAAAAAAAGTTTTGATATAAGTTTAAAAATCAAAATGTTGATCTATTTTTAAATCCCTCTGTTTCAAAACCTGTTTTATTTTTTAACCTACACCTTTTATTGCTATTATAAATTAATCATGTTTCCATTCAATATCCGAAGTTAAATATTACTTCCCACAGTTTCTGTGGTAACAAACATTCTTTGCATTAGAAAAAATGTATGTAAAAATTATAAAAACTACAATGATAAATAGGAATGTGATTTTCATTTATAAGTGGATAAACAAAATCCTATCTAGTAAAAATGATTACGCATGTTCAAACTTTTTAGGCAAAAAGAAAAATCCTGCTTTCCATAGTATAATATTTAAATAGCTTTCCAAGATATCCACACACATTACAGTGTGCTTAAAAACAGTATTAGCATGAATATTAGAGTTTTTCCAGATGGGTGATTCTGAAGAATCGTAGCCATTACATTTTAGAGTCCTTTGTCATCTCTTCCAAATACGATAGTGATATTAATGGAAGTTTCTGGTTTTGCTTGAAAAGCCTCTTAGAAGTGTTAATGGGCTCCTGGTCTATTGTCTCAAGTAATTGTATTTTCTTTTTTCTTTTTCTTTTTTAAGAGATATTTTTTTGGGAATCAACAATTATTTTTCAGAGAAAGTATGAGAAGGTATAAGGTTCTTCAAATATAAGATATTCTCAAAACTCTACTTTTGAATATAATTTAAAAACATTGACAACATTTATAATTGTTCACTGCTTATTTGATTAATCTTAATTTTGTTTCAAACATGCAGGAGCAAATTGATCCAGAAAGCACAGTGTTAAAATTAGTTATTTAACAGGGGTAGGGAGCATGTCAAAGATCAGACTTACTAGTGTGGGATCAGATTCCAAAAGACACTAGACAAACATTGTTTAAGAGAAAGGTGCCTAGTGGGTGGTCTGGACTGTATACACAAGGGCAAATTCCCATATGTGATCTCACCTTCTGAATGTGTTAGCGACTACATAGTGTAGTCATGGAGTCGGAAAACAAGAGCTGGGCCATGTTGTATGCTTTCTCAACTTTCTGCTAAGCTTGCATGAGAGCTGCAAACATGAACTTAAAGGATGAGGTAGACCCTCTCCTCCTCAAAACAGACACTGGTCGAATTTTTCTAAATTAACCATACCTTATTAGTATGTAGATGCACAGTCTACTAATTATTCTTGATGGGTTTTGTTAAAGGTCATTGTCAAGAATGTGTATTTAACGAGAGCTCTACAGTATATTACAGCATAAATCTAAAGTCCACAATAAGTGGGAAACTTAGGTGCAACTTTGCTAATTTATATGAAAAAATACTCCTCAAAATGAACAACACATATCCAAAAGCATTATCTAAAAATATTTTTCCCGTTAAAAAAATTATTGGCATCTGGCTTGATATCTGTTCTCTTTTAATCATTTTTCAGTAATAACTCATGAATATAAACATATACTTGTGATACATGTTATAAAAGTATCTCTATAGACATATATTCATCAGAAACAAAGTAAAACATACAGTTACTAAAGTTCAAAATGAAAACCTTGAGATGAACTTTGTCAGTAAATATGCAATGACCTTTAGTAACTGAAAAACACAAATGATTTCATAGAAAAATAATGTTCATATAATTGTAAGTGAAAATTAAAACAGGCTTTACTTCTTATTTAAGTAAATTATGAAACTTAATAAAAGCAAGACTCATAGACTTATTTTTATTTAATTATGCTTTATATGTGTGAGTGAGTATTTGCCTTGTATTTGTGTCTATGAGCTATGTGAGTGCCCAGTGCCTTTGGAAGCCAGAAAAGGAAAAAGGATCTCCAAGAAGGAAGTTACAGGTAGTTGTGAGCCATTATGTGGGCTCATATAATACTTTGGAAATATATTCTACCCAGCCTTGAGTTCTGAGAGCTCAGAACTTCTATTGCCTTTCAGATGTCACCTGGTAGCATTTGAATGGCCTAGACTTGGTGGGGAATGGCTCCTATTCTAAATGACAATTGCTTTGGGCCAAGGCAAGTCTATACTCACCCTGATGGCTATTGAGACATGCTGGTGTGGAGGGTCTGTGGGCTTGAGTATGTGATACTAAGGAGTGTCTCTCAGATTAAGGGAAATATTTGCTATCAGTCCTTTATACATGATAATAGATGTCTTCTGCCATTGCCCAACCCATCTTTGGATGGTTACTTAAGATGATGAAACAATAAACTGTGGCCCTCATTATTTACTGGGAGCCCTCCTGATATGATCAGATCTCTCTCTCTCTCTCTCTCTCTCTCTCTCTCTCTCTCTCTCTCTCATAGTTAACACTGTTGGAGAGTTAGCCTATTCCTGCAGCCACACTCCCCCACTCAGGGACAGACCCAAGATTGTTTGGCTGGTTCCGATTGCAGCCCCAAAGAAGACATCAGTCCATACTAAATGGCCCTTGCAATGTGGGGCTAATCCAGACAGGACCCGACAGGTGATGGGAATAGAACATGAGACTTGTGGAGGTGCAGCCATTGCTTTAAACACACCCTGAGAACAACAGATACAAGTATAAAAATAGAAAGAACGTAGTTGCAGCACTTTTCATCATTTACTACTTCTATGTGATTAGATACATTTTCTTCTGTTTCTGGAACTTATTTTTTTCCTATCTGCCCTGCAAACGGTGTCCTCTTCATTATGCAGGCAAAGTGCCCACTTCAACAGAGTGTATTTACAAAACAAGCTAAATTACTGTTTGGTGACTTTGTCCTCCTTTATCTACGCAACCAAGAGTTTATCATACCTTAAAATTTTGGGAGAAGTATTCTACACAGAAACATCTACAAACATAGACACAAATATATGTAATAAATATCTTAATTTTCTATAAAAGTTACATGTGTTAATTACTCCAAATTATGTTTCCATGAAAACCTACCAAAGCAATGCAACAGAGTTTTTCCTTACACGTATGTAAAAATTTCATATGTTTAGATATAACTTTCATAGAAGATGAGCAAACAGCTCAGGCTTGCCTCCACTTTATTACCACTCCATTTTTGCAACTTAGTAGGTAATTTTATTAAAACATATTTAAAAGTGTTCAGAGATAAATCATAGGAAAACGTGATTTATTTTGAGAAACAGCATCAAACAAAAAAAGTAAATGAAAGTAACTAGCAGCTGAATATTCTCAATCCCAATATTTTATTTCATGATAATCATTTAGTGGAGTACAGGAGGAACCAAGATACAACGAAGAAGGGATGACAAATAGAGGAACGTGAAAATTTTCAGGCGAAGGTCCTAGCTTCCTAAACATCAAGCCTTATCATCATTTGTGAAAGATGCGAAGGGTTGCACTGAGGGTGAAGTTTCTACCGAGTGTATTTTCACTCCCTCCCACAATGTCACTTACACAGGTCAACTCGTAGAATAGCGGGTATCCCAAATGTTCCTAAAGGAATACAAATGTTGAACGCTTACTAGTCATCAGCATTTTTGACATTAAAAACCAAGTGAAGGTCCTTTGAGGAAGTATAGGGCACTTGGAGGAAGTTAGATCATTGGGGTGTCTTCATATGCTCTTAAAGATGATGTCATGATTCTAGCCCTTTTTTCTTACTCTCCTGAAGTGAGCAATTGCTCCACCACACACTTCCATGTAATATACTTTGTTACCCCCAGGCCCAAGCAGCAATACCAAGAGGCCATATTGAATCCCTCACGCCACAAGCCAACAGAACATTTTCTTATTTTGAGGTGTTCGGCCCAGGATTTTGTCACATTCGACTGAAATGTTGTATAGCATGGTGGATCATTATCCAAAGAATTTCAGGACGTGCTTGTCCCATTACAGTCCTATTCCATTCACTTATTATTTGAAATTATAATATTATTGCATCATTCCCCCCTTATCTTTCTCCTGTCTAAAACTTGTCTTGATTTCTTTTAAATTGATGCCCTTTATTTTTAATTATCTCTTATATCCATACATGTGTAGACATAGATGTTCTATCTATGTAAACACAACCTGTCCACAATGTATATTGCTGCTTAGATGGATAGTATTAGGGGTGACTAGTTGATATCAGATAAACAATTGATGAGCTCTGGGGAAGACAATTTCTCCTGCTCTTAGCTTTTTTGTTTCATGGTTCTTTGAGTTGGAATGAGGACACCTAGGTTTCCCTAAATATTTTGCCATGGTTGTTTTTGCTGTTCTTGTTCAGTTCATGTTTAGTGAAGCATACTGGAATTCTTTGTAGCTATAGTTTTGACATTATAATAATGCAATCTCTTATCAAACTATGATCCTCTGACTCTCAGAATCTTTCAATCATGTCTTCATCAATCTCCGAGGGTTATTTGGAGAGGTTCTGTTACAAATGTATCAACTGGGAAAGAGCTCCACAACTCTGAAAATTGATACGATGTAGTTTGTCACTTGGGATAAGGACAAATATTTCTAATGTAGTTAAGGATTATCCTTATTTAGTAATATTGTGGTTGAATTGTTTATGTTTTATATATGTATATATAATTACATAAAATTGCTAATGAATAAGTTTCACTCCATATTCTGATAGAATATTAATGCTTGAAGAATTTACTTCAATTTTTTTATTATGGTTATTGGCATTTTAAGATTACAAACTGCAAACAGAAGGGGTGCATTTTACCTGTGCAGAATACTTTAGACTCAGATGTTCAGAATATGATGGATTGAATGTTGTACTCACAATGAAAATATTCTGCAATATATTAGTATGGCAAATGGTATCTTTTCTGTTGCTATGCACTCCTTTTTAGAATTAACCAAGGAGACTTTGTTGTGTGTAAGCATTAGAAAAGATATCAAAGTCAGACACAATCATACAAAAAACATATTGCCAATCATATCTCAAATAATAGAAGCATAAATGAGCTCTTTTGCCCAGGTTTAAGTAGGGTTTTGCTTAATTGATTTTTATATTAACAATGACCTGAATAACTTTAAAACTCAAAGTTATTACTATTTGTTAAAAACTGTTACTTAATCTTGAAATGAAATTAAAAATAGCATGTCAAACTCTGCCAAAAGCAACACAAATTTTCATTAATATGATGGACCTTCTATGAGAAGGTTCATAACACTTCTCCCTAGAATCTGTATGCTTCATGAAATCAATACTATTCAAAGGGAAAAGGGGACATTTGCCTTTAAATAATGCAAGTATTTTAAACACTCGATATTTTATTCTTATAACTGTATCAGCTCAAAATTGTGAGTGGTACTAAAGTGATAGTGTTAAGTGTCAGTCATATTTAATTCATTAATAAAATATGTATGATTTCTCTTCTATAGTTGTGATGCTGACACTTGCCACCAAAGTTGAGAAATTGTCCATTTCTCAACTGGTTTATCTGTATATTCTATCATCTATCTCTATAATGTATCTATCTATTATCTATCATAATCTATTTCATGTATCATCTTTTATTTATCTATCAGTACAAAGAACCCCATCATGACTTGCTAAGAAATATTATATAACAAAGACAATATTATATAACAAATACATAGTTCCTAGCACACAAGATGATTAGTACAAATATTTTAGAGTGCTTAATAAAAATGAAAAGGAAACACATAATACAACCCAGAAATTCTTTATAGTATGTATCAAAAAGGTGTATATAAGACCATGCTACAAAATCAATGAATATTGATAGAAGAAATGTTTAAACAATTGTATATTATAAATAGAATATTAAATGACCTGTACAAAATAATTCTATGCAAAAAAAGGATAGAAATAGTAGCTACAACATTCTAAGACAACTTTTGACAATCATAATATTTTGTAAATGTGAACTATAAAGTTGCTGATTTGATTATTAGAAAGAAATATGCCAAGTTTCATACCTGACATGACCATATTGTGTAAAAAGTGCTTATTCATTCTTTTAATTTAAAGTTGTCTATTATTCTGTTAATTTTGTGTTAATTAATTTAACGGTTCATGTGTCATTTAGGCATTCTATCCATGTGTCAAGCCACATTTCTTAAACTATATAGAAATTAGATAAAATATTATTGTGGAAAAAATATTGGAGAGGAGAATGTAATCAAATTAGTTGTAAAATGGTGTACAGGACACTTGGATCCATTCACTTGTAATTCTACTTAATAGTAACATAACATTGGGAAACTGTTCTAACCTTTCTGGATTAATATACATAGATAATTGAAATTGTATAATGTTGATGTCAGTGCCCTGGATTGCCACCTGAGGTCATATTGATGTCTTCGGTCACTGCTGTGGCTGAGGGCTAGGATGGTTTCCTTGGCCCATGCAGTGGTAGAGGGCCACATTGATGGCCATTGTCTGTACCACCAGACACCATGCTGAGGTCCATGGCTCATGCTGACACTGGAGGCCAGGTGTAATTCCATGACCCATGGTTCCACTGACTGTTAAGGAAGCTCCTTTTGCCATTGTATTGGTAATTGCAGAGTCACAGGTGACAAAGGGGGGCACAAAAGGCTTCTGTATCAACCTCTACTCCAACCCCACCCAAAAGTAACATCTTAGACAGATCATTATTAAACATAACTCTGAAATAGTGTGATAAGGAGGCTAAAATGCATCTCTCCAAATCTGGTGGCTCTGGCGGAGGGGTGGATGGATAATTACTCAGTTTTCTTCAAGGGGCTGACCACCAGAGGTTCAACAATCCTCCGTTGAGTCTATGATGACCACAAATTGAACTTTTCTTTCTTTCTCTTTTGGGGGGAAGTGGGGTGGGGTGGAGGACACAGAGAGGTGGAGGCAGAGCTGTGAGGACCGAAAGGTGAGGGTGCGTGGGATTCATGATGTGAAATTCCAAAATAATCAATAAAAATATTATGAAAAATCTGAACAATTTAAATGCAATGCTTCAACACATCATTTTGCAAGTCAATCAATTATTGGGATCTGTGAAAGTATTATAATGGTAATGGTACTAAAAATAGCCCCCTTTTAAGTCTGTTCAAACTATCACCTATGAGAAAATAAGAGGGGAAGCATATCCTCATAAATTCCATTTGGTATAAGGTTTGATTAACTCAATCCCATCCTTGTGTTGAGTGTTGTTTATGAAAATATAAACGTAATTGCCTTCCATCAGATGGCTTTTTATTATTTAAAAAAAAAAACAAGATCTTGCTGGGCGGGTGGTGGCGCACGCCTTTAACTCCAGCCCTAGGGAGGCAGAGGCAGATGGATCTCTGAGTTCAAGACCAGCCTGGTCTACAAGAGCTAGGACAGCCTCCAAAGTCACAGAGAAACCCTGTCTCCAAAAAAAGATCTTTTTATTAAAATGCATTTATTTATACAGTGTGCGTGTGTGCGTGTGCGTGTGCGTGTGCGTGTGTGTGTGTGTGTGTGTGTGTGTGTGTGTGTGTGTGTTTTCTTACACGCTTGTAAGTGGGCTTCCTATGGCATACATGACAGCATCTTCTCACTAAAGAGTTTCCGGTTGACACAGTAAAATGTTGGAAGTGCCCCAGGCAATTGTCACGCTCAGAGTCAAATTTCCTACAGCTGCTTGTGTTGCTCTTTATAATTATCAGTGCTAAAACTGCAGTCCCTTTGGGATTGTCAAAGTGGCTCCTGGGTGCCCCCTAAGTGTGTATGCTGTGAACGCATCAGTGCTATTAATTTAATTCTGTGGAACTTTCTATGAGAATATTTTCAGCCATATTTTAGCATCTCAGTCAATTTCTTCATGTGTGTTGAAGTTCATTATATGTAATGTTTAGAAAACAGAAGCACAGATCTGTCAAGGAACTGATGCCATCAAAAGATTCTATTATTCTTTAATTCCCACTTAGCCTTGAATTCAGAGCTGAATTGCCTGAGAATACCCACCTTAGATATTTCCTAAACTTTAATCCTAGGACTCGTGGCTGCCAGACGGGCTTCTGCATCTAGAAAAGTTTTCATGTTCTGAAACATCTGTCCCAAGTAGAAGGCAAGACTAGTCTGCATAAAACAACAGTAATATCTATGATTATAACACAAAGATGCTATGTGTGGCATATAAAAATAGTGTTTAGGATAGAGTTTTGACTCTATCCTATGAATTCTTGGGTCAGGCCAGTTGAGTATACATTGTCTTTCCATCACTCAGTTAGTAGCTGTTTGTCCCTAAAAAATGTCCCCATCATTTTGAGCTCTAGTTTCTTACCTGCGTAATGGAAATAATACTGTTTAGTTATGTGACTACACGAGTGCTCAGCACGTGATTTATCTGCTCCAATCCTCAATTCCTAAGAAGCTGGAAGGCAAAAGGTGTTTCCTGCAGTACAAACTATGACTGTCACTGCCTCCTAGCTTGGTGTTGTTCCTAATGCAATGCTTATGTGTGATTTTTCCTAGCTGTGGCTCCTTGCCATTCTGATTAGAAGATCAGAAGTGACCTAGGGAGAACAAAAGAAACAACTCCACACTCTGGTGGCTTCCTTCAGCTGCCCACATAGTGTCATAGGCTTATTGCATCTAGATTCTAGTCCTCCAAATGAAACTGACTCTTAGCCCACACATCCATTCCAAAGAACATGTCAGTCAAAGTTTCAATATCATAACTTGAATTATTTTAGATTTTGCTCATGAGAAAATTGTGCACTTCTTTGTAACTATCATTTGGGGTCATTTCTTCAGCAGAGAAGCTCATTCTTCATAGCCATGCTCCCCATAAAAACACTGTTTAAGGTCTACTAAAGGCAAGGTTTACTTTTTGTTATTGCTGTTGGTTGATTTCTTGAGAAAGAGGCTTTGTGGTTAGAACTCACTGGCTTGAAATTCAGGGTAATCCTTCAGATTAGGCCTCCTGATTGTTGGAATTCCAGGTCTGTGTGGAATTCCACCTGGTACTAAGGAAAGAGAAACCAGCTGAGTCAGCTGTTTTCTTTCTTTCCTGAGGGATCCTCTAGGGAGCAGTGACTGGAGCATTTTGTATTGAATCACAAATTTTACATAGGCTGTCCCTGAGATATTTTTTGACACGAACTGCTGCTGTAAAAGACTATTTATACCTTTCCTTGGGTTTCTTATCTTACTTTTTGCTTCACATTCCAAAGCTAATTTGCTAATTTCTGATTTTATTGATCATTAGAATACTTACATAATTTCATAATTAATTCAATTTACTTATTAATAACAGATTTTAACATAAGGTCTGCCTCATTGCTTCATGCTTTTTCCTTCTGGGAGTCATATCAAGTGAAAGATTCACTACCCATGCTTAATCTTTATTTTCTTCTCTTCAATAACTCTTATTACAAATTTTTATGCTTAGCTTTACATTTTTCTTCTTGCTCCTCTTCCAGATTTTGAAAAGTTGCTTTAATTCCCTTCAAGGTGCATAGTGGCTTAACATTAATATTTAAAGTATAGTTTTTTCCTAATTATTAATTCCTGTCACTTCACTTTAGATGGTTATATTTTTAATTTGAATTAGATAACTTTACATGTCAATCCCAGGTCCCTCCCCTCCCCTCCTCCCCTGTGCCCCCAACTAACACCCTACCTATCCCATACCCTTTCTGCTCCCCAGGGAGGGTGAGGCCTTCTGTGGGGGATCTTCAGAGTCTGTCATATCCTTAGGGATAGGGCCTAGGCCCACCCCTTTATGTCTAGGCTTTGGGAGTATCCCTCTATGTTGAATGGGCTCCCAAAGTCCATTCCTATGCTAGGGATAAGTACTGATCCACTACAAGGGGCCCCATAGATTTCTGAGGTCTCCTCACTGACACCTACATTCATGGGTCTGGATCAGTTCCATGCTGGTTTCCCAGCTATCAGTCTATGGACCAAGAGCTCCCCCTTGTTCAGGTCAGCTGTTTCAGTGGGTTTCACCAGCCTGGTCTGGACACCTTTGCTCATCAGTCCTCCTTCACTGCAACTGGATTCCAGTTCAGTTCAGTGTTTAGCCATGGGTGTCGGCTTCTACTTCCACCAGCTGCTGGATGAAGGCTATTGGGTGGCATATAAGTCAGTCATCAATCTCATTATCAAGGGAGGGCATTTAAGGTAGCCTGATTGGCAATCAAAACATGATTTTGTACAACATGATACAACATTATATTAAAGCTACTTGGATAAAGGGTGTCCACCACATACATTTTCTGATTACACTCGAGGCATCAATTACCAATATATTAAGTTATGTTTGTAAAAATATTAAAATGTCTAAATTTTTTTGTTTACAGGTATTTCCTGTAAATGAAACTCTAATAGAATTTCATTCTTCTATCTTCTCTAAGCATCTGAATGTCTCAATTTATACTGTCATCTAAGTTATACGTTCATATTTTGACATATACATGCACTTTTAATGCGTTTTCAATTCTCATTTCTCACAATTAGTTTAGATATATTAAGATTAACACTATATAATATTTTAAGAACTGTGTTGGCATGTTTATATAAGTGTATATTTAATTGATTGCTATAATCTTTGGGGAAAGGCTTGATCACGTTAAATGTTTGAATTAAAAGCTTATTTTTCTTCTCATGCTCTAGTCCTAATAATAGATATATATTTTTGCAGTTATTACATTACATAAGTCAGGCTTTTTGAGAGGAATAGAACCAATAGTTTGACTGAGAATACAGTAGTTAGAGGCATAGCTGTTTTCATATGAGGAAGGACTCCTCATTACAGGAAAATTAAGAATCTTTAATTCATATTGTAAAGCTGGAAAAAATGTGTTCTGATGTCAGTAACATATTATGGAAGCGGTGGAAGAAAGGGTAGGTGCCCTCAGTGGCAGAGATTGTGGCAGTTTGGCAGGTTGGCAGGAGACAGGCAGGCAGCCATTTTGACTAAGAAACATTTGTCTGAATAGATTCTGGAAGAAGCAACTTATGCTGGAGTTTGTGTGTGTGTGTGTGTGTGTGTGTGTGTGTGTGTGTGTGTGTGTGTGTGTGTGGTGACTGTGGCAGGGGTGGGTGGAGCTTCACTCCACTTTAGCTACTTTCAGAGAATACCTTAAACCTTCACAGACTATCTCAGAAGCCTGGCCCATTGATAATTTCCCACTTATCAATATATTGACAAACAAGATTTACTATCATCTGAAATAAACCTTGTGGCAACATTCTCAAGTTAAGCTTCAAAACTGAATTCATAAATAAAGGAGCTATCTTTTAGCTTTAAGCACTAAAACTAAAATGAGATAACTTTTGCCTGTCATACGAGCTTCCTCAATACATCTCATTGGTATATTTTCAGTCAATTGAAGAGATTCCAGACAGAACTGAATTAGAGCAGTGCATGCCCAGGATTTCTCAGTCCCGGAATACTGGAATAGGATTTTGGAGATGATAAAGCTACATAAAAAATATTTGTATAGAAGCTTGTGAAAGGTGACTGTTGATAATATCTACACAGAAACTCGTGGAAGATGACTGTTGAGCTCTTGGCCAAGAGCTGTCTGGAGACTCAAAGGCTTTTGTGAATTACAGAGTTGTAATCAATAGTCTCTGGATTGATGGAGACCACCAGAGAGCTGAGCACGTGTGGACAAAAGTCCCAGTTTAATCCTGCAAAAGCTGTATTTGGAGATGAGGCCAAATCAATAGTGAGGCTTATGAACTAGAACTAGCAACAGGGGTAACCCTTTAAAAAGCATAGTAAATCCTTTCCACATTGGTGAGTATCTACCTGTAATTTAATTGTCTATTGTTCATGGACACTCTCGAATCTGTTAGGCAAGAAAATAAAAACAGTATGTACTAATTAGCTAGGTATAATTGTGATATTTTTAAATACAATAACTGCATAGTAAATTCTTAATTTATATTATATATTAAAATAAAATTCATGCTTAGCTTTCAAAAATAAATACTGGTATATATATTTATAATATTATGTAAAGTCTATATGATATTAACAAAAATAAAACTAAGAATTTTTTATATAGTGTCTTTTAAACAGTGCTGAGAAGGAAAATACTTAAAGTTGAAGATTATCTATTTTTACAATAAAATAGAGTTAATAAATTAAAATAATTGTATTGGTATAATTCCGTTATTATCCCATTAGCAGGGCCATATTTTTCAAATACGTCATAAGAAACTGCATATTATGAAACATATTTTATTTCTCTTTCAATTTTCTCTTATCATGAAACACTAAAGAATAACAGCGATTCATATAGTCAGAGAATAGCTTAAGGTTACAATAAGAGCATTACATGCTTTTCCCGAATTTCCATATTACTTTCTATGATATACTAGTTCCATTCCTTAATAACTGCTAAAATGAAGGGACCATACACTGTCTCAAATGTCACTTATTTCTAATAAAAGTGAATGAAATCTTCTTTCCATAGGCAATTTCTATTGGTACAACACTGTCAAGTCATAGCAAAAGCTGGTCAAAATAAACATAACTTTGAAGGCTATTGGGCGAGTATAATCACTGTATTTATTTACAAATTGATGTGGCTTTATATTCACAAAAATCTTTCAATGGCAATATACATCAACTATTAAGTTGCTATCACCAACTATGTCATTGCTAATATCCAAGGACAAGACTAATATTCAGTTGAGCCAATATTTCATTATTTGTTAATGCAAATTATACTCATCTAGGTCAGACCCTTCTCTGGCATAAAAAGAAACAAGTTAATCTCCCCAATTCAAGTATAATGAGTATAACTTGTTATCTGTGGATAACTTACTATTGAGAACTTTAATCTGATTTACAAATAAGCCAATAAAATACTCTTGGCCATCTGACAATCTCTCATCTTTAGAGTCAATATACTGAATAAGGTCTTTGTGTAATTTCCTGGTTTCAGCGGGTACTTATTCCATGTTTTATATTCACATTTGCAGATTTAGAGCTAGGACCTACAAATGACAGAAAACTTGTTGCATTTGTCATTCTGAGTCTGGATTACCTTATTCATTATAGTCTTTTGTAGGTCATTATATTTTCCCCACGTGTTATTAATCCATTTTCTTCACAGCTGAATAGTATACCATTTTGTATACGTACTCCATTTTCATTATTCATTCAGCTGTTAAAGGACATTTTGGTGGTTTCTATTTATGGTTATTTTGAATAGGGTGTCAAGGAACAGTGCTGAGTAAGTTTGTAGAGCAGTAAGTTGAGTTCTTCGGGCATATGCCAAGGGATAGTATAGATGGATCATATGGCAGATTTGTTTTTAGCTTTTGAGGCTTCTCGGTACTAATTTTAGAGTGGCTGCACCACTTTGCCTTCCTACCAACGGTGAATGAGTGTTGTTCTTTCCCTATAATCTTCCCAGCACATTTGTCTGTAGTTTCGTTGATCTACACCATTCTGATGAGGGCAAAATGGAATCTCAAAATTGTTTTAATTTCATTTCCTTAATTACTAAAGAGGACGAGCACTTCAGGGAGTTTTTATTAGATATTTTTATTTCTTCTAATGAAAACTCCTTGATGAGATCCCGTTTTAATTGCTTCATTTGTTTCCTTGACCACTTTTTAGTTGTTTGTATATTCTGAATGTTAATCCCCTGTCAGCTGTATAGCTGGAAAATACTTCTGTTCTTTCTGTTTCTTCTTCACTCAGATGATGGGGAATGCCCTTCTGTGTATGTTTATCTTATTGGGTAATCAAAAAATCACTGTTTGGCCAATAAGGCAGAAAGATAGGTGGGACTAGGAGTCAAGGAGGATTCTGGGAAAGGTTGGAGAAAGAGCAGAGTCACCATGTGAGCCCAGGAAGACAGGACGCTTGTTGCTGGCATCCAATAAGATGTCTTATAAAGTATATAGATTTATGATAATTAAGACTGAGCTAGCAGATGAGAAATCCTAGTCATTAGCCAAACAGCTTTTGTACCTAACATAAATCTCTGTGTGTTATGAGATGGGCAGACCTTGGGTGGCCTGGCAGAAAGTGCCCATGTGGCGGCGGCAGGGCTCCGGCAGCTATGGCATAAGGACTTTTTGTTACACTCAGTTGGTCTTTTCTTTAGTTGTACAGAAGTTTTCTATTTTTATTTGAGGATCCAGTTATCAATTGTTTGCCTTTAATCCCTTGAGAAATGGAGTACTGTACAGAAAGTTCTTTCTGACACTCATATTCTAAAGGGCACATTGCCTTGAAACCATATACACACAAACAACAAAAACTGACTTAGCACTGTGTCTGGGGGGTGTGTGCGCAAAAGTACACTTGTTTGTGTGGGTGAGTATAAAAATTAAAGAAAAAAAGTTATCAACTTGAGAGAGTGGGGGTTCAAGGAGAGGTTTGAGAGATGGGAGCTGGGATGGGTTAGAAGGTGAAAGTGACATAATTCTGTTCCAATTAAAAATGTCTTTCTTAAAAATGAAACACAAATAGTATGTAATTATCTCATTCATTCACTCTTCCCTTTCCTCCTTTCCACCCTCTGATTTATCTCCTTATATCCTCTAAAATTAATATATTTGTTTCTTTAGTTGTTGTTACACACACACACACACACACACACACACACACACACCTAAATACATAAATGCAAACTGCTCAGTTGAAATAATACTACCTATATGAACATGATTTTAGATTTTAGTAACAGATAACCAAGGACGATTATTTCTCTTGCTTGTAGATTTCCTTAGTTACCAATAATACTTCCTCTAATGTTGAGCTTTTTTCCTTTACCTGTTAGCATTTCTAATGGCTCTGTCCATTTCAGTTCTTGCTTGAGCACCCGTGTTGAAGATACCACATCATGTGTGTGTATGTGTGTATGTGTGTGTGTGTGTGTGTGTGTGTGTGTGTGTGTGTATGTGTGTATGTGTGTGTGTGTGTGTGTGCGCGTGTACGCGCACGCGCATGTACATAGATGTGTGTTTGTAGCATATAGCATCAGATGATTACAATATTTAAATATAAATGCTAAAGGCTAAAGATCTAATATAATCCTAAAGAAAAAAATTTGTAGGATTATCTGTTGTATTTTTCAGTGTGGTCCATGATTCAGTAGCATCAGCATCATTTATGAATTTGCTATAATGGGGGATTCCAGACTCTTCTCTAAAAATATTTATTGACAATCATTATTGTATCACATACTCTTCTTAACTTCAATATAAGCTGAACATAGATGATACTGTTCTATCAGATATTAGGTATTGCTTTAAAGGGAGGATGTTTATCACAATGTGATAACCTCAGTGCATCCATAGGCCAGAAAGAAAGTGTGTCAGTGTCCACCATCATATGCAGACCTGACTTATGCAGAGTTGCTATGTCAGAAACAGCTGACCAATAGCACCTTCTCAAACATTTTATATTTTAATTCTGTAACTATACTTGAAGATGATGCAGACACCTGCCTAAAGCCACATTTCCCATTAGCAGATGCAATTAAATGTGAGGTCTAAATATGGATGGTTTGGCAATGTTTGTAAGAAAGGAGAATGACTAATATCAGTATATCGCTTAAGGATAATTAGGAGAGGGCAGAGGAGTTAAAACTGGGAGCTTGATATCTAGACTCTGAATTTCCAGAAATCCATTTACATGCCAGGTAGGAGTGTGAGCCCCAGAAAGAATAAACAGGGGGTACCCTAGAGTAAGCTGATCTGGTCTAGTTTGGATGCAGAGACCCAGCCGTAATGAGTAATGTAGAGAGGCAATTCAAGATGACTCCTTTGGACTCACGAATGTGTACACATGTGCAGGTACACCTCTACACCCATGTCCACCCACCCACATGCACAAACATAGATTACATGCACACCAATCACAACCACATGCACACAAAAATCGTTACCGAGAAGCAAATGATAAATAGGAGATGGAAAATAGAGTTATCATATGAGAGATATTGAAGCAAGCAATACAAATAAAAACAAGTAGGTTTATATCTTCACTAAAGACCTTACTCATCGCACTAGGAGAGAAGAAAGGAAGGAGAGGAAGAGGAGGGAGCCACAGAGGAAGAAGGGAAGGACAGACATGGAATCTCTGTTCTCTAAAGTAAGGCTTTTGCCATACAAACTAAATGTACGTTATTCATGTGTGTGTGTGTGTGTGTGTGTGTGTGTGTGTGTGTGTCATTGTCTGCATTGATGTGTGTATGTGGAAACTTTTATTTTGTTTTTGTTTTGTTTTGTTTTGTTTTGTTTTTCGAAACAGGGTTTCTCTGTGTAGTTTTGGAGCCTTTCCTGGCACTCGCTCTGGAGACCAGCCTGGCCTCGAACTCACAGAGATCCGCCTGCCTCCACCTCCCAAGTGCTGGGATTAAAGGCCACCAACGCCCGGCTGAAACTTTTAATATTATTTGTATGTGTGTGTTTGTGTATGTTTGTGTGTATTAGTGTGTACAAGTGAAAACATTTTAATATATTCTAGTAAGTGTGAACCAATAATTAGATGTCTTATAATGGTTTCTGGGAAATATATTCATAAATCTATCTACTTTATAAACCATGCAACTTCATATTAATTCAAACTAGATTATAGCACAAATACATTGTAAATATAAATATATCTTAGAAGGGTTCTGTTTAGTTTTACTTCAGCTTGCAGCGATAAAATGCAATGATAAATACAAGAAGGGAGATGTTTTGTTTTGTTTCTCTTTTTTTGATCAAAATTCCAGGCTACTATATCCTATCACTCCAATAAAATCAAATCAGGAAATTAAAGCAGCGAGTCACCCACACAGTTATGAGGGGAGAGAGTTTGAATGTATGCATACCTACTACTCTGCCTGCATTCCCTCCTCTCATAAAGTTAAGGATCCCCTTCTTAGGGAATTGTTCCACTCAGAGTGGAGACGTTTATTCATGTCAAGTAAAATAATCAACACAATCACCAACAGACCTGCCCATAGGCCAAGCTGATTTTAGAAACCCTTCACTGAGGTTCTCTTCCTAGGTGATCTAAATTGGGACAGGTTTACAATTTTAAGCAACCATTACAAGTCTCCAGTGTGCAAACCACTCTTCCAGGTTTCATTGGAGACAGAGGAGTTTAAAAGCCATGGAGATACCTCTGTGGCTATGTGAAGTATATTTTCGACTCATAAGGAGCTATGACATTGCAACAAGGGTATTTTCAAGTTGTTTGAGACTTTAAGGTAAAGGCAAACTTGGATAATAGGGACAGGTCAATGGCAGTCCCAAATGACATAAAAACATCAGAGTGAAGAGTAGGTATACCTCTCTGAGCTGTGTTGGTATTTCAAAGCAGGCTAAGAATCAAAGGCCTTCATTTACTTCCCAGAGGTTAGTAAAACTTTAAAGACTTCTCTCAAGTAAGAGTTCACATAATTAAAATTGCGTTGTCTTTCTTTTTCAGGAAGGGCAGCTGGAAACTGTACAGAAACTTCAGTATTCTTCAAGGCTGCTTGTGGGTAGATTAGACCCCTGATTGTACAACAGACACAGTTCTCAAATCCTTGTTACACAGATATTGGAATAAAAAGGTCAGTGTTTTTATTTCTTTCATTTCGATCCCTGATACAGAAACACTATGCTTTACTCCAGAATCAAATCAGTAAATTTATATTAAACATTGATAATGGGTTTATATTCAAATATTCTTTTAAGATAACATAATATAAATTGGAAGTTGGATTGAAACAACTGAGTATTCATCAATTTTTATGAAAAGCAGCTTCATAGACATGGATCAAGGTATTCCACTAACAGGTTTTGGTTCCTCTGGGACTTGCTTTTTTTCTTGGTCAAGAGTCTCTCAGACCTGCCTGGGTGCCTGAGGTTCTTATAACAAAATCTTTCTTTTCTTACTCTTTTCATTGTACGGTTATAATTTTTGTATGCACTGGTTAAGGGGTTCATCATGTATCCTAGCAGTAAAATCACCCTTTATGCTAAGTGATTTTATATTTGCTTTTCATATATTTTTGATTGTGGACCTAGCATTTAACGGATGAGCCATCTCTCCAGCCGCCTATTTGCTTTTCATGTAAACCAAGTCAGCACAGAATAAAGTTTCGGAAAAAAGCAATAAAAATGTAGATCTATAATCTTACTTTATACTCTTTGTATTAATGCTGTTTGAGAGATCTATAAATCATGAAAATGATCTACTGTACCAACAAAACACACACACACACACACACACACACACACACACACACACACACACACACACAATTTCTTTGCTTCTCCAGCATGCTGCGTTTCATTGACTAACATAAATTCCTTAATAATACAGAATTGGATTAGAGAATCATCAATTTTACATAAAAATTACAATGCATATACTAAGCTATGAAACTATGATCACAGGTATTGGTCTGGTGAGAACTCAGAAAATACTAGCATAGTAAAGTGAAAGAAGTATAGTCCTAAAATTCAGAAGGTAGTGGTAGACAAATTAGGAGCTCAAGGATATTTTCAGATTCATAGAAAGTTGGTGGTCAACATATGTTTTCTTAAGATCATATCTCAACAAGAATGCCAGCACGTAAAACAAGCCAGCAAAACACAAAAGCAAATGAATGGCCTGTTGAATTTGCAGCCAAAGTGCAATTTTAATGTAAATTCAATGTAATGTAATATGAATACCTGTGAAAGCATATAGCTTATATTCTAAATTTACATTAAACATAAAATTGTTTCATGGTTTTTCTATCCAGGAAGATAAATAAGAATCCCTAATTATTAGAATTCTCCTAAGGACTCACTGGAGAATTTTGGAATTCTCATTCATGCAACTCTCTGCTTCATTTAGAGCCTTGTGTCCAAAATAAGTTTTTTCTGTTTTTTTTGTTTTTTGTTTTCAAAAGAGATCACATGTATTAGATCAGACTTTAACTGGTGCTGCTGTTCTTTCACTTTAGGTTTCACATTCGAAAGTTCAGGGAAATAGGTCATGTTTCCTGGTAGGGATGTTTAGCTTTCATTATCGAGAAAAAGCCTACCAAAACCAGCTGTGATGTACATGGGAAATTTCTCCAACTGTGATCTGCTAAGTGCTTAAGAACACTAAGACCATCTTGGTATAATGGGGTTTTTATTTGTTTCTTTTTTTGTTTTGTTTTTGTCAAGCTTTGGTATTTATCTGAAACTCGCCAAACTTAAAATCAAGTATAATGGCAATCTACACTCAGCAGGAGAATACAGATAGCTGCCATATAAGTTACAGCTGTAAATGTATATTTTCAGGAAGAGTATCCACAAGTGGTGGTCCTCACAGCTTTACTACCTCACTGTAAATAAACAACAGCTTGGGAAAGTTCTAGTAAAATATTCTGAGGAGGACAAATTACTGAAATTATATCATTTTAACTTGTTGTCTAAATGAGTGATACCAAAGCATAGCAGGAGTACCTATATTGGCTGCTCTAGAAACTTCCTTGAGGATTTCAATGTCTAGAAAGTAGAAATTATTTCCTTCATGCATTAGAAGCATCAAAGGTGTAATTTATTAAATGTGTGTGTGTGTCATTATTCATATTTGTAGAAAACTTTATTGTCTAAAATTACATTTACCCAAGAAGCCATCGTTAATCCTCACCCAATGTTCTGAGTTTTATTAGTTTCAAATCTTTGTTGTGATTAAATGACATTTCTACTTTCTATGTTTTACAAATTCTACTTCCTTCACACCATATACTGTCCATGAAAGGAAACAAATAAACACAACTAAAACCTCCACACTTAATTTTAAAAATTAATGTGGCCAGGTATTGGTGATGCACACCTTTAATCCCAGCACTCGGGAGGCAGAGGCAGGCAGATCTCTGTGAGTTTGAGGCCAGCCTGGTCTCCAGAGAGAGTGCCAGGATAGGCTCCAAAGATACACAGAGAAACCCTGTCTCAAAAAAAAAGAAAAAATTAATATGTACTTCTATATGATATACCATAATAAAAAAAGTTTATTTCAAGATACATACCACATCAGGTACCCTATCCATAGATAGCACTTTTTTTTTTTTAGGGAATGAAGTCCAGAGATAGTTTCAAATTGTCATCTACACAGTATCAAGTAATAAATAGAAGTTTAGGTCTTCATATTTCCATCAAAACTTGTACCATTGTTCATTTTTTATCAGTGGCTCTTGTAATCAATATTACAATATTACTTTCTCAAAGATTGCAATTTTGCTGAACATTCAACTCTCTGATGTATCATTAGGAATGTCCAATTAGCAGTGGCCTGTATTTTATGCCCTCTAATTATTCAAGGTTGTCATTTTTTTGCAACATCCACATAAACTGACACAGAATTCTCAGTCATTAGCACAGCAACCCAATCTTTACGTTATTTAATTTTCTCAAAAAATATAGTAGTGTTTTTTGTGTTGCAAATAACATAGAATGTGTCTTTTCCTACATAAAATTAATAAATCATAACACATACAGTTTAATGTCTCTGCAGCTATTTCTGATTCTAATGAATACAATGGCTAAAGTAGGGGTTGTTATCCTCACATTTGTAGTCTGCCTTGTCTGCTTTTGAGATGTTAAGGAAAATTTACTTAAGTTTAAATAGAGTGAGATAAGTAAGGTGATCTGAGAGAGAGATGCAGAGAGAGAGAGAGAGAGAGAGAGAGAGAGAGAGAGAGAGAGAGAGAGAGATTTACAGCTCTTTATCTTGGTATGATCTCTCTTGGCTCTTATCCCGGAACTTTTTACTGTGCAAATTGATAGTCTGTCAGGACTTTTGACCTTATATACTTGATTCTTAGAGTTTAACTCTTTCTGCTATTCAATCAATCTCTCTTTACATTTTATTAATCACTACTACAGATATTCTGGATTTGAGGAACTGGTTTTCTGAAGAAAAATACCAAGAGCAGGCTATTTGTCTCCATCCAGACTATGTAATGCATCACAAAGAAAGCAAGAAATTGGCTACTCAAAATCCCGCTCATTACTCATTTCTCTCTGAATTGCTCCTGCACTAACTGTCCATGTTAAGAGCTGGTTTAATAGAGAGAATATGGATCTCAAGAAATCGATTCAAGTTATCAGTTTCTCCACAACACAAGAAAATTATTCAAGCAGTATAGACTTCCAATCCTGGAAAGATTCCAGTAGCTGATTAACGTATCGCATTTCCAATTATTAGTTTATAATTCAATACTTTATTTTCTTTATCATCAATCACCATAGTCCTCCTTATCCCAGAATTAAGACCTTTACAATTTTATATAGTTAAAATAAAAATAAAGAAAAGAGGAAACAAAAGTCTGTAGCCATGTGTAAACATATCTTGCTATGCCAGGGAGGTGTTTTTACTGAAGTCCTTGCAGAACCAGCTCCTTATGAAAGAAAATTCCCAAGAGATACTCATTTGCCTATAGTAGAGATATACAATGGTATAACCATTTTGTACTACATTTTGAGTTTGAATGCTTTCAACAACAACAACAAAAATAAACTAAACATTTATGACCAATCCAGGAATCACAATTTGTTATTTGCCCAAATTAGTTGAAGGTATTTTTGTACTTAAAAACCTGCATGCAAATATTCATAGAAGACTTAAAGAAATGTATAAGCCAGCAAGAGACCATTAAGGAGGTCTATAAATAAAATAAACTGGCACATATAGAGAATACAGTATTATTTCATGCTAAAAGTAATGTATCATCAAGCAATGAAAAGATAAAGCGCTTCAAATACAAACCATGAAGTTAAAAAATATATGAAAAATATTCACACTGAATGATTTTGCTGACAATACAAAACTGTGGAAAACCAAGAAAATATCTATGGTACCCAGCTTTTGAGAGAAGTCAGGTTAGGTAGAGCACAGTGTTTGTAGCATCAGAACAGTATTCTTGGTAATAACTCAGTGACAAAGATGCCATTCCAGGACTGTATGTGCAATATATATCAATAAGAGTAAAAGTCATGTAATTTGTGAAATTTGGGCAATTATATATGAAGACACCTAATCTCACCCATGAAAGTATGCATTAAATAAACCGTAATAAGCAGTTGACTTTTGTAGAGATTATTCTGACTTTTCTTTCTGGTTTTTAGGCAGGTTGACTTAACACTTTGGTATCTGAGCCGTAACTACCATCACACTGCCTGAATAAATTTATCAGGAAAGGCAAGCAACATACTGGGACTTCTTATTTCCTATAATTTTCCCAGAATGATTTATGTTCTTACAGAAAGAGAGAGAAGTTAACCATTACCTGTTTACGCTTTTGCATGGATTTCTGTGGCAATTCTAAAGAAACTGATATTAATTTTTAATTATGAATGGGAAATTCATCCTCATCAGACACCAAATCTTCCTATTCCAACCTTCTTAGCAATAAGTAATTAAAAGATCAATCACTCGCCGAGCATTGGTGGCGCACGCCTTTAATCCCAGCACTTGGGAGGCTGAGGCAGATGGATCTCTCTGAGTTCGAGACCAGCCTAGTCTACAAGAGCTTGTTCCAGGAAAGCCTCCAAAGCCACAGAGAAACCCCGTCTCAAAAAAAACAAACAAACAAAAAAATCAACCAGTCATACTTATGAGTGAATAATGGTACTATTTGTAGATTTGAAAACACATTGAATAT
The DNA here is from genome assembly GCF_003668045.3 of Cricetulus griseus. Taxonomy (NCBI): domain Eukaryota; kingdom Metazoa; phylum Chordata; class Mammalia; order Rodentia; family Cricetidae; genus Cricetulus; species Cricetulus griseus. The sequence goes on along the minus strand of NC_048603.1, from coordinate 7,323,901 downwards.
TTACTAAGCCAAGAACCTGTCATGAGAAATAACAAAATTAATTTTATTTGTGATATTTGATATCACTAAGAACCTGAGATTATTCTGGATCTGTTATCATTCCAATAATTCTACATAAAATTCATGCTTACATGAAGAAGGCCTTCAATGTAATTTGGAAACAAACAGAACATTTATAAATCTTGTGTATCAACAGTGTTATTATTAATGTTATTATTTAATCTCAAACATCTTCAAAATACACATACTCCAAGAAATCACTGCTGGCCTAGGTAAAATAACTTGCTTTTCTTTATATTTTCCTTTATGATTCATAAGAACTGAAAAATTAAATTAATGGATATACCATGCAATCTGGAACTTCTCATGAAAATGAAAAATGAAAGCTGTCTGACAAACTGTGGATTCCTTAAATATATGTTCTTTTTTTAACTTATTTTCATTGAAGCAATTAATTTGCATTGTTTTTCTCTTGCACCTGCTCTAGGAAGGACTAAATTTGTTGCCTTGAGAAAAGACGTTAGGATTTGAAGCAAGGATAGCTATGAATTCAAACTGAGATGTGGCCAAGTAATTGAATGGGACAAATAACTCAGTCCTTGGTTTATTATACATGCCACAGCATATATAATAAAGTAGATATTATATATGCCATAGCATATATAATAAAGTTGCATATATCATGCAATACAAATTAATGTGGTTCTATCAGGTATATATGCATACCTACATATATACAAACATGGATACATTATATATGCAAACATGGATACATTATATATATATATTATATATTATATATATATATATATATATTTACTTTCTCAAATCTTTTTTTTTTAATTTTGTAGACAGGTTCTTCTGGTGTAACCATATCTAAAGTTGCAAGTGTCATGGCATCTTGATTGTCAGGGTTGCTGGTGTATTCCAACATGCTCAGCAAAACTTATGTTGATGATCCTTAGGACAAATACTGCTGCTTCAGCAAAGGTTTCCTTAAATTCAGTCATTTATAAAGAATGGCTAAAGGAAAAGCATCTTAAAAGACAGAGACACATTCTCTGCCTTTGAAGCAGATGATCTTGAGAGAGATGGGATGCTGGAAACACGGGCATCCCAAAAATCTTTCTGAAGAAATCCTAGCCTAAGAGAGGGACACAGTGACAATATCCAAATGGAATTTCACTCTCTCTAATTGTGTCAACTTCTTTATGCTACTATGTTTGTGCTAAGGAATATCAATAAACTTTACTTAACAATTAGGCTAGATTTTATACACACACACGTATTACATATATATGTATGTATATCGCCACCACCACAAACTATGTATATTATAGCATCAGAAACTTCTTACTCTTTGAGAGAGGGAGACGAGAGAGAGAGAGAGAGAGAGAGAGAGAGAGAGAGAGAGAGAGAGATTTGATATCTGATAAAGTTGTATATCCTAAGCCAATACGGCCTCCACTGCAACCTCACATGCCAGAGTCAGACATTATTTGCAGGATTCCTTCTCAAACAGAACCGATTCAAAGGTTTACACTCTTACGGAGAAATCATCACAAAAGTACCAAGGCTCCTAATATATTTTGTTGAGTGAGGAGGACTTTAGCATAAAAAAAAATTTGTGGGTCCATAAACATTCAGTCAATTGTAAGCCTTCAAGAATTATGAACTCCCTGATTGCATTCAATACTGTATAGACCTTGACAGCATTGCCACTGGCAGAGTGTTCAGGGCCTGCTATTAGGTTACATGTCACACCGACATGCACTTTCAAAGTCTGTTTTTCTTAGTTAATATCTTTTTTTTAAAAAAAAAAAAAAAAGATGTGTGCTGAAATAAATTAGAAAGTCAGAATCTTACATAAAAAATTCCATGATAATAATATTCCCACACTTAAAGTAGATTTAAATAATTCCTACCCCATTATCATGAGTCACCACTAAGTGAGAATTAGAAATTTTATGTGATTTTTTTTTCAGAAAAATCTCTCAAGGCTTCCAGTTGTTTCACAGTACATTAGAGAAGAGTTTTATATCACCGACAAGATCAATTACTAAGAAAAAGTTCTATAAAATCTTCAATGGAATGTCATGAATATTACTGAGAGAGTTTATAATTACAAGGAATTGGTAAGGAAATAATAAGAGCAAACCTATTCTCACATTGTTCAAATCAGTAATGAGTAACAGGGGATTTCAAACATGCTATTGTGGGACTGATGTTGAGAATTTTTTTCTCAAGCTACTTCCTGATATTTCACTGTGAAGACAGCATTCAGGATCACAGGATTGATTACCTATGGAAATTTCCCAGCACCTAGCATATCACATTCCATTATCATACAAATGATACATGCATATGTGTACACATAATTATATAAATGTGCTAATATAAGCAGGATCATAACAACTTACATTTCTAAAGGATTCAGAGATTGCAATAAGCTTCCTTTTTTCTTTCTTTTTTTTTTTTTTTTTTTTTTTTTTGGTTTTTCAAGACAGGGTTTCTCTGTGTAGCTTTGGAGCCTATCCTGGCACTCGCTCTGCAGAGCCTTCACCACTACAAGCTAGTGTCTTTGGTCCAGTAAAAATCCTGTACAGGCTACCAGATGAGAAATATCAACACCAACTGACCCAAAGGAAGTAACAAACCAATATCTGATTGGAATTAAAGCTCTCTTCACAAGATGAAACCAATACCTGACACTGATGTGGTAACTTAATAACCCAAGACTAGATAGCCCAGTGACTAGAGTTAAATCAAACACTACTGTTCTACTAAGAGAACACAGCAATTAAATGATTCCTAATGACATTCTTCTATACTCATTGGTCAATGGCTAATTCATGCACTCTCAGCGACGTTTCTTTCTACAGCAGAAGAAAGACATTACAGAGACTCACAACCAGAAAAAATAGGCACAGAGTGAGAAACCTTGGAACACTAGCCCTAAATGTGATGTCTTCACCATCAAATCTCTTTCCTTTGGGTTCAGGGACTCAACTTGCTGGAAGAATAGAAGAACTAAGGGGGCTTGAGGCCACCAAGGAAAAGTATCCGTGCAAAATCAGCAGAATGGACTACAGGATGAACTCACACAGCCTGAGGCAACACGCACAGGGCCTGCACAGGTCTGCACCAGATGGGGTCCTAGGCCAGAAAGAAGAAGCAGACATGAGCCTGCAATTCTAACCTAGGAGCTATCTCCAATTGATAGCAACTGGTAAATGAAAATTTAGTTTTCTCCCAGGGAATCTCACTGGGGAAACAGATTACTTTTATGGGTCGGTTGCATGCCCAGCAGTAGATGGCAACAGAAAATAAATTCAACAGCATCTTTGGAAGTTACTAGTCTCACCATATCTAGCTGGCCTTTAAAAAAAATCATATTTTTAAATTATCTTACATTTTTGTTATATACCTAAAATGAAATCGATCTTATGTATTTAGCATCTATATATCATTTCTCTCTTTTTAATCTACAGGACCAGGCCTTTGTTTATAAGTTATGGCTTTCAGTTTAGTGTTTTCGTTGGATTCCTGAGTGTGCAAGCAAGTAGGCCTTTGCACATATATCTGTTCCTTTTGCCTTTATGGGGGCTCTTTCCCTGTTTGTTTCTTGTAACCTAATCTGATGTTTTAGTTTTGTTTTTATTCTTATTAGATCTTATTTCACTTTAATATTTCTGATGTATTAGTTTTGTTTTTATTCTTATTATATCTTATTTCACTTTAATATTTTTTCTTATAAGCCCGTTTTCTAGTGAGAGAAAAGGAGTGGGGAGGAGCAGAAGAAGCAAAAGGAAACCATAATCAGGATGTATTATAGGAGAAAAATATATTTTCAAGAAAAGGAAAAATAAAAAGAACGCAAGAATAGAGCATCATTAATTTCAGAGGTGAAATGTGAGATGCTACCTGCTCTGAAATCCAGGATGTCATTAGTGTATTGTTAAGAATCTCATCACCGTGCACCTACTTTCTCTGTTTTTATGTATCCTGCCGCCATGCCACCACGTTTGTGTGCTTACTTTGTGTACATGCTCAAGATAAGTGCATGCCACAGTTTGCGTGATCAGAAGATATCTTTGTTCTAATCTACACCTCAAAATTTCTGCTCCCTCATGACCTCTGCATCCTTCCCTTTCTTCCCTTCTCACTCTCGTAGCTCCCTCCCCCCTCTTCCCATGCTCTCAATTTGCTTAGGGGATGGTGACCCTTTCCCCTTCTCCAGGGGACAAGGTAGGATTTTAGTTGGGGGGTGGTAGAGGAGGAAGGGAGGGAGAAGGGAACTGTGATCGTCATGTAATTCAATCTTCTTTTTAATTCAAATATATAAAAAATTAAAAACTAAAAAAAAGATATCTTTGTAAGTCATTTTTTTTCCCTTTCATCCTGTGTGTCCTATGGACAGTAACGGACAGTGAGATGTAAGCAGTGATGCAAAGTCACTCCCACACAAAGACAGACTCCAATAAAAACAGCAAGTGTGTCAGACCTAAGTGTTGTTCCTACCTAATGCGTCAGGGGCACCAGACAGACACAAAGGAAAAGACAGAAAAGGAGGAGGGTCCCCGTGCTCACCTTCGTGAGGGCCAAAGACATGAAACACGAAGGGGACAACTCACCCAACAAGTCTCTGAAGAGAGGGCACTGAAATGCGGGTCCAGGGTGACAAGGAGTCGGAAAAGGTGCAGATAGAAAAAGCGAAAGCGCACCAACGTAGGATCCAACAATGCACTGCCAGCAACAAAATGCAAAGATTGGGGCCCAAATAACAGCCTAGCGATGGGGAAAAAAACAAAAGAACAAAAAAACAACCTAATTCAAGCAGGGTCGAGACCCAGGCCAGCACAGGGTCCTTGAGCCCACAGGCTCCAGGTGCTGCAGGTGACCCAGCGGGTGAGAAGATGGAGCACCAAGGACTCAGGCACTGAAGTCACTGAGCAGCAGAGCAGGCTGCAGACTTGTTCATGAAGGATGTTAGATCTGCCTTTATACCCCTCCCAAGGTCCCATCGCCTCAGGCGGCTGACTCTGCTGAGTGTCCTTTCACCTTGGTGTCTCTGGTCAGATGACTCTGTCAGCAGTCTCTGGGCACCCAGGCAGGCTCCACTCAGGAGCAAGTGCCTGTGTGCATGCTCACGAGGGCTGGCGTGGGCACCTGTGGCTTGGGTAGGCTGATTGGAGTTTCTCCTACACGTGAGAGTCCACTACTTTTATTTGCTGAAAGCCACAAGATCACACAGTCATTATACAGCGAGGGCATCACGAGGTAACTGAGAAGAATTAAGGATTCTTTTGATGGATGAAAGCAGTACAAAGGCTGTACTTGGCGTTGTAATCTCGTGAATGTATTGGCTGTGTCTTGCTGTAGATTCTTCCTGTAGCTTATTCCTGTCTGTGACAAACTTGGGGTTTACTTCCCACCGTTCAATGCCATCTGATCATTTACCTGAAACAAATTTCTCTCACGCATTTGGAGTTTTACTGATTACACTCCTAACTATGTGTAAAACCTGTTCTTCATTAACATCCTAGTTTCCTGATTACACTCCTTAGCTTTGTGTGAGACCTGTTTCCCACTATCAGGTCCCCTCTCCATTGTAAATGCAGAGATGTGCCTTCCTGCAATTATCTTTATTGACAGGCATTTAGTCAGTGTTTAGGGCCCAGGCAAAAGCATCCCATTTAAAACATTCTCAGATATCCAAGGATATGGAATATCACAAGTCCAAAGTTGGTGATTCATAGTTGCCTAGATGGTCAGAAAAAAATGAACAGATAGAGAAGTGATAACCTTAACTAACCCTGCACCAAAAGATTCTCAAACTTCTTGTTGTATTAACTAAAGATTTTAGCTCAGAGATTTATTGTTCCCTGGTGTTTCCTATAAGAAGATAAAGACAAAGGTAATCAGCCCATTTGCTCACCCTCAGGGAAAAGTAAACTTTCCTGAAGGCCTGTGCAATCACTGAGGACAGAGCCCTGGGAGGCCCCAGGTTTTGTTTCTTGTGCAAATTAAATTTAGGCCCTCTCTTTGACCTACAGCCCTAAATAATTGATGCTAGCAGTTTTAGTTTACTGTTCCGTGTGTAAATCTTATCTACCTTGGCACCCTGAGAAACTCAAGCCTCATATTGCATTGTAAAATGAATTACTGTTGCAAGTGTATATATACCTGTACCCCCCAAGAACTGCAGAGAAAGAGAAACAGAATGAGAGAGGGAGGGAGGGAGAGAGAGAGAGAGAGAGAGAGAGAGAGAGAGAGAGAGAGAGAGAGAGAGAGAATAAAGAAATAGCAAAGGAGGAATTGTGTGTGAGTCAATTCCTTTTTCCTTCAGACTTTAGTTCCTTCACTTATTTGTAGTTCCTTCTTTTGAACCCTGAGCAAAAATTTTAGGAGCTGGACTTTCAAAGTTTTCGATATTTATTTTTAGTCGTTATGGTACTTACACTTTTAACCATATCAGTGAGACATGAAGCAATAAAATTATGGAATATATACGGAACCCAAGTGACCTGAGCAGACAAATATCAGAGAAAATGGCATATTTACAAACCAAAATGATCATCAGCAGTTGCTAAGAAAATCTTCTCATTTGTAGAAAAACACCTTTAGCCAGGGCTTGCCATTTTATCAACATATATCCGAATCAGAGGGAGTGTGAATCATGGGTGTTCTTGTACAACCACAGTATGCAACAGAGAAATAATTAGGGGTATTTAAATATTCAGGAGGCTGTTCTCCTTTAATCCACAGCTATGAAGCACAGTGGTGAAGCATTAGGCTCACCTCACCTGGTCCCTCACTCCATAACCCCAATGTGTAGACTGGTGCCGCCCACAATTAAGATTGATCTTCTCGTATCACATAACCTCACCTAGATGTCCTCACAGGATCGCCCAGAAGACAGCCTCATGTAGATCATAAAAGATTGCATGGAAGCATGGGCTGGAGAGATGGATCAGAGGTTAAGAGCATTAACTGTTCTTCCAGAGGTCCCGAGTTCAATTCCCAGCAGCCAATGGTGGTTCACAACCATCTGTAATGAGAATGGACACAAGCTTGTCTCCCAGCCATTCTAGATATAATCAAGTAATCATAATAATCATAATCACTATAAAAATGCTGTAATTTAATCTCTTCTCTTGTACAACTAGCATAAACTAATAAAATGAATTGTTAACTGCTACACAATTATAATAGTTAATATTAAAGAAATGACAAGAAATCAAGATTTCGTTTAGAGATGGGGTAACATTTCCTCTTTACTGACTTCAAACTCGCTATATAGTCAAAAAGGACCTTGAATTTATTATCCTTCTATTACCATCTCCTCTCTGGGTGATAAAATGTGCTGTGCCCATTAATTTCTTTGAGTTTTGTTGCCATTTGGACTTTTTGTTTGTTTATTTTTGTTTTGTTTTGTCTTTTTCTGTGCTGACAATCTAACCCAAAGCTTCATGTGTGATAGGCACACGCTACCCACTTCTGCAGTGAAACATTTAAGGAGCGGTTGTTAAACCTGTGACTGAGATAGACAATCCTTGTAAGACGCTGCTCTCAAAAAATGGAGATCTCAACTTTATTGGAGAAGGTGAAAACAGGACAATTATATGGGAAAGAGGTTTTCTTAATTCCAACTCAGTAAAAACTGCTGGAAGAACACCCTCTCAAACTTTTGGCAAATCAATATTTTAGCTGCTGGAGTGTCATTCACTGTTGGCTTGGTTGACCTCTGACCTTGGCTCAGTATTGCAGGAATAAGAATGTGTAAGCTACCAAGAAGAGCTGTATTCTTACGCATTAAAAGGAGCTGGATGCTAGAAAAGTAACTTCCCCCCTTTTTAAGACACTCTGGTTACCATACAATTCTGCCTGCCACACTTAGGGGCTAGAAAGTAGATAAATCTTTAAGAAGACAGAAACAAAATAACATAAGGATAGGAAATAAAATGCCCCAGAAAAAAAATATTAAAAGGGCCGATATTTTTACAACAGTTTAAAGAAATGAATCCCCAACTGACAATAAATTATGACCTGAAAAATCATAAAAATACCAATATTGATTCATTTGAAAATTATTTATCTTGCTCCCACAATTTTTCCAGAGTATCATATATCACACATTGATAATTCATACTTGAGTTCACTGCAAGTAACCCAGAAAATTTGGTATATCTTGTTACAAACATTCTGATAAAGCACATTATAAAGAAAATTTAATGAACAGGAAAAGAAACTATTTTAGACCATTTCGTCTCTGTGTTTACAGGAAAGAAATTATGAATTGTACTGGCTGTTTTTTCACAACTCATCATGAGTAAGTGATTTTAACCAAAGCATTTGAGTATAGCAAAAAAGTGGGTTTAGTTTGGGTTCATTATTAAGGCCATTCTTTGCAGATTTTAGAAAAAAGTGAGTAAAACATCTATTGGCTGAATGAAAATAAGTAATTTCAGAAGATGAGTGAATGTGGATGCAAAGATTTCAAATACTTTCTTTAAACATATCCCAGATTCCGCAAATTATATGTTTTTCTATTGGTTTATGTTATTATTTCAAAACACTGACTTTACTTTTTTTTCTATCTTGTCTCTCTGTCATTTCTTTTGTCTTTAGCATAACAAAATTATTACTTATAATCTGTACTATTTCCATGTTAAAAAGTCAGCCTGACATGCTGTAAACATGGTAATTTCCACTGTCACCAATCACTGCATATTTTCATAACAAATAATGATAGCAAATCAATCACAGTGTCCATTGCTTGTACTGTGACACTGAACACCCTGTAATCACTTATTTCAATGCCCAGAGAACTTGAATGATAAATCAGAGTGTAACAAAGACAGAGTACATAAAATAAAATTGGTGTGACAAGGTTGAAGAAACACGGAAGTCATCTCCCACAAGGATATAACTAAAAATAATTTCCTAAAGAAACAAAAAATATATTTCGATAAAAGCAAAACATACGCAAAGTTTTTATTATTTGTTTTTGTACTTACAAATAAAAATAAACACTTACCTCAGGAAAACCTGAGTTTAGTATAGATTTCTCTCAGTAAATGAAAAAAATAAAATTTCATAAGGTTTATTTTCTTATAAAAGAAGAAAAATGAAATGGAAAGGGAAGATATTTTTAATTGCAGTAAGGGAATTAAAGGAGGAAACAAGTCCACCTTCAAATTTCAGATATTGGCCTAAGAAGGGGAATGGAAACGGAACAAGTGAGGGTGGGATGATCAATTTTTATAGTATGCATGTATTGAATTTTAAAATAGAGATTTTAAATTAACAATTTTAATATTTACTAATTGTTATAACATTTTAAAATATAAATGAATAAAAGCTTTCTGCAAGACATGTCTACTGTTACTCAGAGATGTCTTGATTGGATTTGTCATGGAAAGCATTTTCATACTATCCTTGAATGTTTCTAAGGAAGAAAGAAAGTCAGCACACATGGTTTAACAGCCTGCTGTTTTCATCAGAATATTTGTTATAAAGACAACCAGTTCAAAGAGTGGCATTAGAGACAACAATCCAAAGATTTATATTCTTCCTAAATATGTGTGAGGACATTGCCCAGGGGAGAATCCCTACAGAGTGTAAGTTGCAGAGAGTAATAAAACCAATATGTTTCAACTGCAGAGCTGCATTTTCTGATTTAGTTGAAATTCTGCGATCTGCTAAATCACAGCTGTAGTATGCTAAATAGTGCTTAGTACCCTGACAAAGTTAATTATCTTGTAAAGTATTTAACTTATTTTTGCTGTGTAGCTTGCTGGAAGAACCTTGCTGATTATGGAGTACAGCATAAATATATTGCTATTATTAATAATAAAACTAATTATGTGATAATTATTTCATGATTTGACATTAGCTTGTGTGTTCTAAATATATAACATGAGAAATTAAGTCTTCCTCAGTAGCAGGGTGACATTTAGAGACTCAAAAGGTATAATTTACTGCCTAATACCTGATGTCTAAAGACTTCTGAATTTTGTTGGGATAAACACTTTATCCATAGAACATTCCTTCTGAGCATCACATATCACAGAGGTATGACATGTATTACAAAATGAGAAATATAATTATAACTCTATACTTAACATCTCTTTATTTCAGTTCATTCTTTGTTTTGTATTTCATGTGGAAACCTAGGCTTTTAATTAAAGTGTTGGATATTTTATATGGTTTTGGGTACTTAGGACTTATTATGAATTGCCAAGCACGAACTCTTCTGTTATTTCCAGCAGCACAAAGTATCAGAGAGAAATGAAAAAACAGCCAATGTTTCAGATGTGATTCCACCTTTTATTTATCATGTGACTCAGAAAAAAAAAAAAACAGAGTCAATAAATTTGAACTGTCCCATTCACAATTTAGCCTAGGTGATCTTCTCATTTTGTATTTAGAATATGTTTGCAACTGAAATTCTGTGCCTTAAACAATTTACAAAGCACAGATTAAGTATTTTTTTCTTCTTCATATGTGAAGTGTCCCCAACCCTTCTGGACACGTGATCTCTAGGTGTTTGGTGACACTGTTAAAGAAGAGTTTGTAATTCTTAGAAAGTAGAATCACTGGAATGGGTCTTGAGTTTGTAGAGCCTAGTACGGCTTCTGTATCTATCTGCCCAGCTTCGTCTCTATGGAGGCAATGAGAGCAGCAGGTTCCTGCTGCCTCCCAGTGTGCCTTCTCCAGTGGGGACTAGTTCCTACCAACAACAGGCAAAAAATAATCCATTCCTTTCTCATGCTGCTTTTGTTAGGTATCTTGCCATTTTGATGAGACAAGAAATTGTTACAATACATGGACTGCATTTTGACTATGATTGGGGATCCGACCCTAGATGTCTGCTTTAGTTTCCATTTCTTTGGTTGCCAGAAACACCATGACAAAGAGTGACATGCAGGCAGAAAGGTTTTATTTTTCTTAAAATTCTAGATTCACAGTATGTGAGAAGGCACAATGACAGTGCTGGAGAAGTCTGCTCACATCCCGACCCACAGTCAAGAGCACAGAGAAATTAATCTCTCACACTGCTGAGTTGCTTATTTCCATTCCATTTGCTCTAACATTCTATTGTTTCTTTTAGTGCAGAATATCCTGCCAAGGGTGCTGCAACTGAAAATGGAATGTGTTGCCCTACATCCATGAATAAACAAGACGATACCCTTAGACCCGAGCAAGCACCAGCCCTATCCAAGTAACTCTTGATTGCAACACTCTACCCAGGTAGTTTTAGGATACAGCAAGATGATTTTAAAAGTAACCATCAGAGAGAGTCAATCTGCAAAAAGGCTACATCTTCTCCAGTTATACCTGAGCGCATAACAATGCTTTGCTACTTAAGTTATTCTTAACCTAAGCTGCATGTCCTATGCTCTTTACTGAGAGAAAAACTCAGAAGGAAGAGACAAAGTGGGAAGAATGACAGAAGTGTCCATCACTCCACTGAGTACGGGCACTGGGAACAGTGCACACGCTCTTGCTTCTATACCTTATTTATTGAACTAGTTTTATTATATTTCGTAATGCATAGACTGGTTAACGTCTTTCTATCTACGCATCTTCTTATGTGTGTGAGTGTTTTGCCTGGATGTGTGTATGTGTACCATGGAAGTCCAAAGAGGATGTTGAATCTGTTGGAACTGGAAGTAGAGAGACTGTGAGCCATTATATGAATGCTGCAAGTTGAATCTGGGACTTTTTACAAGAGCAACACGTGTGGTTAACGGCTGAATCAATGCTCCAAACCCTTATAATGTGTTTTGATCAAATTTACCCTCATCCCCTCCCCTTCGATTCTGACACATCTTCCCCACAGCTTCTTCCTTCAAACTTCATGTGTTCTTTCATTTTATTTTTGAGTCCAATTAGTGATACGCATATGAGAGTGAGTGGATTGGACCATCTAATAGGATAGAGGTAGTATCTCAGGGCCACCTTCAAATCTTTGAACCACAACAATGACTATTATGATATGATAACTCTAATAGTGTAGGAGTGGCAGCAACCAACAGTTCTCTAATTAGATAAGGCCTGCAGGAGAGCGGGGTTGGGGGATGGGGGATGGGAGGGGGAGGTCATGCTTGGAATTTGAATTCTAGTTAACTATATGGGCTCAGTGAGGTTACATGTCTTAGAGGAGAACCTACCATTGCTACTTTTTTTTTTTTTTGAACCAACAGAATTCCTAACTGCATTGTAAATATTTATACTTATACTCACAGGTAAGTGTACATGGGAGTTTCTGTCCTGTCCAGTTCCACAGCTCTTTAGTCCCAAACAAACACACCGAGGCTTATATTAATTATAAACTGTTTGGCCTATTGCTCAGGCTTATTATTAACAAACTCTTACAAATTATAAACCACAATTCTTGTCTATGTTTAGCCACATGGCTTGCTACCATTTCTCAGTAAAGCATTCTCATCTTACTTCCTCTGCATCTGCCTAGAGACTTTGTCTCCACCTTTCCACTTCCCAGAATACTCCTCTTAGCCCCGCCTATTATTCCTGCCTGGCAACTGGCCAATCATCATTTCATTAAACCAATACAAGTGACAAATCTTTACAGTGTACAAGAGCATTCATTATCCTTCATCAGGTAAGTTAAGCTTTAACCACTGTCTTCTGGCATCTCGGACAAGGGTGGGGGCAAACCCTAAGCATGTCAATTTTAAAGGGAGCATTATGCTGAATAATGGAAAAGAAAGTAATATCTGTGGGATCTACCTCCTCAAGGCATCTCTACAAATGCTGAATCGGGATGTAAATAATCAAACCTCAGTTGAGAGTGTTATGTCTTTTTCAAGGTCTCTACCCTTTACGTTTCAAACTGCTGCTTAATTATATTCAGTTTTTGAGAATGAGAGAAAAATTACGTCTTTCATAAGTTGAGTCATGGTAGCATGTTGTGCTGTTCTCTGTTATCTGCTTCCAGCCATGTGTTGGCAGTTTGAAGGCAGCATGAACAAAGATGGTAGACTAGTGAAGGCGAGGAGGAGTTACAATGAGTTCACCAAGCCAAGATAAATAGGTGTTTGTTTTGGGAATGGAATTACACAGGTAACAGTGAGTGACTGTCATTATCCCTGCTGGAAGGATACAGACACTGCCTCTCCTTTTATTCCTGTGACCCAAGGTGTTCTCGTCCTCCTGAACCTCCCCTTTAACAGGGCACATCCACACCTGTAACCACACCCAAAAGGCGTGGCCACTGTAACAGTTTCTCAGGCAAGATATCGCTATAGACTAGAATATAGTAACCAGGACCTCTGTCAATTTTACTCCCAACATCAATAGACCCAAACTGGGCCAGGTGTTTGCTTTCAGGCTATATCATTGCCACAATTATATTTGCATTCCCCAAGTATATGAATAAAGGAGTGGATAAAAATTGCTTGAAATATTTCTAATTCTCATCTTAATAGGGTATTTCTACCTTGCCTTCTCTATCTTGAAATGATAAACGACACTCTGCTAAGAAACAATTTTATTTCCTGAGAAGGGGAAGCCTAGTAGTTCCCCAGGTGAATGTAAACTTGATTCATAATGAATCCAGTCAGGATGTTCTGCCCTCAAAACACAAACAACAGGATAAAAAATCTAAGTTGCTTCTTTCTTTGATCCTTATACAGCGTTAAGATGTAGCTGATAGCATGAACACAGTGTTCTGTCCATAAGATATAGTACATCTGCTTGTATGTTCTAGGATACAAATCATTCTTCCGCTACTTTCTCTCTATAGAACCTGGGGTAAATCTTACTTCACCAAATCCTAATTTAATATAAAATGTCTAACACAGATTTGGGGGGACCAGAAAAGGATTTTGTGGGATCAAATACAGAATCCAGCAGGTGCTCAGTTTATATTACTTTATTGATTGGTTGACTGGCAATATTTACTAAAACCTGAAGGAGACATATTGCAGATATCTGCAGACACCTTCACTGTCTTTGCTTCAAGTAAACATGTCATTAAGACACCATCAACTACTCCACTGTGTTTTATAATAGTTCTCTTCTATGAAGCAGGATTTCCAGTGATGTCAGCTGTAACATCCATGTTACAAGTAACATGAAAGCAAGTAGTCAAAAACAGATTCTATAACATGGAGTATTGAGATGATATTTGGTTATATAACGCATAAAAATTTTATAATATTGTTTGGTAACTAACATCTGACCATGTTTGTATACTAGAGAGCAGGTGTGCATTCTTTTGTTAGAGTCACAAGCCTGAACACAGCTTATGGTGATGCCTTCATGGTGCGCTTTGCAAGGTTTTGGTGAAGGTGTTTGCTCAGGCTTCAAAGCTCAACTTGGGCTACCATCTCACTCCCATGCCTGCTGCCAGGACTCCAGTTCTCGCTGTTTGATGCCTAGGGACATGGGTTCTTGCCAGAGGTGACCCAGAGGTAAATCATTGTGGGGAAATGTCAGCTGGATTTCTGTATAATAAAAAAGCAAGGGAGTCGGAGAGAGACCTAGGTCTGTGACCCGGTCTCAGAGGAGCATCACATACCTTTACTAGATTAGAAGGGATGGATACATCTGGTCAACTTTCCAGGGGAGATGGTGACAAGGCGATGCATATCAGAAAGCCAGGATTACTAGCAGTAGTTTCAGAGGGAGCTGCTTTCCACAGTATTAACCTTTGATTTCAGCAGCAATGCCTCCCAATCTATTGTCATTTACACCATTGTTAATCATCAGTTCACTGACATTTTCATTCATTTTAATAGTGTGTTGAGAGAGCTAGGGAGAGGGAGAGGGAGAGGGAGAGGGAGAGAGGGAGAGAGAGAGAGAGAGAGAGAGAGAGAGAGAGAGAGAGAGAGAGAGAGAGAGAGAGATGCGTGAGAATGAATATATGAGTATGTGCCCTGCTCATGTCAATGTACATGACAATGGGCAGAAGGACATCTATGATTTTGCTTTATCACTTTCCACCTTATTCCTTTGAGATGAGTTCTTTCCCTCAACCTGGAGTCTGTTGTGCTCTTACAGACTTTAGAGAAAAGACTTGTATAACTCCAATTCATCTTATTGTAGCCATCCTAATGATGCTTTCTGTCTTGAAAAACTACAGGATGACTCATTCATTGGTCTATACACATAACTGACAGCACAGTTTCTTAAATGTCTCATTGTCTGAGTTCTGCCTAAGAACTGACCATTTCATACCTCTTTCCAAGAAGCCCAGGATATTGTGGTCACTTACTGTTGCCCTCCTGATTGATCTCCAATGAAATATGCTTATTAAAAAGTTCAATTTTAGCTTCAGAGCTAACATCAAAGAGTTCAGTATAAATTATGCAAACACATTAGATAGATAGATAGATAGATAGATAGATAGATAGATAGATAGAGATACTTCAATTTAAATATAAATCTGACTAATGTGGTTTTGTCTGGATTTTTTTCTTCAATAAGGTACTATGTAATTAACTTCTCTGTCACAATATATACATGCAGAAGTTTAAAATCTATTTCTGTACATGAAAAATATCACTCTTTTCTGATGCCAGTAACATTATCTGAACCCTTTTTTTCTCATTTTTATGACAATACCTTCGTTATCTAAGTCGGTTGCAATACAAATCAATATGCAAAATATTTCCAAACATAGTTTTACTTAACAACTAAACAGTTTTTTAATGTATTCATATTTTCTGCACAATATGGACCCCTTTTAATTTCCACTTATTAATTCAATATATTACATTATCAAACTCAAGTATAATAAATTAAGTGCATCAACTGATTAAATGGTAATACTATGGTGTTATTACTTGATATAACAATATATTTTTATTGCAATGTATAATAGATGGTTTTTAACTCAGGTTAAAAGAGGCCACAGATGATCCAAGGGGACAATTACTTAGTCAATGGGTTGATTTAATGGTAATAAGGATACAGAATTTGTCAAAGTTACACCTTTCTTATCCTCTGAACTTGAATTTCATCATATCTGTGTATATGAAATAATAGAATGGGAAACAACATAGATTTTTGTTTCTACCAACTGTCTTGGAGGCAATTTTTTCACGACATAGTTATGTCTTTGGTGATAACTCACAAAGAAAGGATTATTAAGAAATTTACCTGCTTTTAAAATCATTATTTGATATGCCATATTATTTTTATGCTTTTATAATTAAAATATATAACCAGTGTGTGTTTATAATCCAGAAATTTAAAATTCTGAATTTATATCATTGTGACATAAGATATGGTTGTAGATATGAATGAATACATACATAAAGAGCTAATTATCTGTATGCAAAAAGAGTGAATTATGAAGCCATATGTTGCTAGATATTAAAGAATAAAATTGCCTTATTGTGAGAACAGGTGACGTATATTTAATCACCACTGCTAATTTTCATAGCAATATATATTTTAGGCAAGAGCCATTGATTAATTGATTAATATAAACTCACTGAATAAGAACTAATGTGGAAAAAAAGAAAGAAAAAAAGGAAAAAGAAAAAAGAACTTGTATGAAATATGATATGCATATAGTATGCATTTCATAAAGGATACTAAAAGGCATAATTTTGAAATTAAAAAAATCTGACAGACCTCATCTTAATTGGGTGATCCGTTAAATAATACTTATCAATAGCTGGGAGTTGGTGGCACACGCCTTTAATCCCAGCACTTGGGAGGCATTGGCAGGCGGATCTCTGTGAGTTTGAGGCCAGCCTGGTCTCCAGAGCGAGTGCCAGGATAGGCTCCAAAGCTACACAGAGAAACCCTGTCTCGAAAAACCAAAAAGAAAAAAATACTTAGCAGTAATTGGATGGATTGATATAATAAGCTTCTTAAAGAAAAGTATAGACACAAACAATACATTTCTTTGCAATTCCTATAAAACTGCAGCATCTGAATCTTTTGAAAGGAAAGCTGTCTCTTGTAACATATGGGGTGTTGACTCATAGAAGCAGTTGTGTAGTATAGTGTTGAGGTCAATGCTACTGAAGGAGAATGATCTGTGTCAAAGGAAAGTAGGTAAGGGAAGTATCAAGGTTTAGACAAGAAAAAGAAAAAGACCAGTGACAAAGGTACTGTGTAATTCAGTCTTTATGAGTGTGCTCTAGGACAAGGAAGAAAGGAAGAGGTGTGTGTAAGTGGCTGGTCTTAGTGAGATCAGTGGCCTTAGTCTACAGGAGTATTCTGTGGTTCCCTCTGCCCTTCCCTGAATGGCTTGCATGTGTTACAGTTCATTAATACAGTTAGGGAAGCTCTGGATGCCTTAGTCTGAAAAAAGAAAAGAACGCTCAAAGGAAGACTTCCATTGTTTTTCAGAATTTAATAGTCTTCGGGGTCTAACTTCAACCTACTCACCTAGTATGCAAGCCCAAGAGATCATGGTTGCCGAAAGAAGCAAGTGTTGTTATTTTGATAAATGGACATGCTATGAAATGGCATTCTAAACACATTTAGAGCCAGAGATTTGTGTTATTCAACCATTCATCAGAGGAGCTATTTTTGCTATGGTAGCATTTACTGCACTGACATTAAATCATCAAAGTTCTAAGTATCTTTGTCAACCACCTACCATTCAAGATTTTGGGGACACAAAAACGTAAGCGTAGGTTATTAGGAAAGAGAAATATAGTGTTGCCTTCTGGTCCTTTCTTGGCTGCATTAACTCACAATATATGTGTTTACCTGTACATGAGGAAGACATACAAAATTCTAGTACACATGGGTAGGGAAAGCCCCAGTCCTGGTCCCTTAGAGAAGCACTTGACAGTCAATGGCTGCTGAGGGAATGTAAATGACACTGTGGGTTACTGATAGGTAGTTCATACAGTCAATTGATGATAACACACAAACGAGCATATGGTTAGCACTAATTGGAGTGGAGGATTATCAGTAACAAAATGAAGAAATAAATGACATAGTAACTGGAGAGATGACTCATCATTTAAGAGTGTTCATTGTTCTCCTGGGAGCAGTTCCAAGGGATCCCATGCCTCCTTCTGGCTTTACACACATTTGGTACACATAAACACATATCGTCCTACAGACAGACATTCACATAAAAATGAATAAGAAAATATTTAAAAATATAAAGCTATGATGGAGATGAGGTTGTTGGTGTTTGTGGTAGTTGGAGGAAGAGACGGGTATATGAATCTTTTAAATGTATTATATGAATGTATATTATTAAAAATACACACGATAATATTATTAAAACACAGAAAACACAGTTACAGTTACTATTATTGAGCATGCGATGAGAAGATGGCAAATATAAAAAGGAATCTAAAACAATCACAGCTACTACAACAGTGGCATCAGACCCTCACATACAGAGAGAAATGGTGCTATAAAAAAAGAAACTGTATTCCATAAATACTCCCAGTCATAGGCGGGTGTTGGTGGTACACGCCTTTAATCCCAGCACTCAGGAGGCAGAGGCAGGCTGATCTCTGTGAGTTTGAGACCAGCCTGGTCTCCAGAGTGAGTGCCTGGATAGGGTCCAAAGCTACACAGAGAAACCCTGTCTTGAAAAAAAAAAAAAAAAAAGGCTCCCAGTCATTAATGGAAAAGAGGACAAAGTATTCTAATTTGAAAGACATCTGTGGTTTACATTAGAAATATTGGCAAAATTGCCTTAATGGAATTTCATGAAAAAAAAAAAAAGTCAGTAGTCGGTACAACCTCATCCCATTCATTCCCTTACTTCTCAGTTGGGACACCGTCATTTTAAAGAGGAAGCATGGGTGGGAATTTCAGGCTATGGGAGCAGATTGAATTACTTTAACAGGTCTCCAAGCACTGGAGGCGCTCTTGTGGGGAAGGAAATAATGCCTCCTTAGTGGCATTTTTAAATCTGTTCCAGAGTGAAGGTTTGCCAATTCAGTTAAGACAGATGAATTCTGGAGCAGAGACGGTATTTTTTATGTCCTCTTGTTACAGCTTGAGAAAGAAATAGGAGGAAGTTCTGCCCAGTGGACAGTTCCTGAAGATTGCTTGATCTGTCAATCCCTCTTCACCAGGGACTGATTGTTTGCAAAATCCAGAGCTTCCAAAAGGAGCTACAATTGATAAGCTTGGTGAGATATCTTGATATGTTTTGGCTCCCAGGGCAAGATGAATGAAGCTGCAATCATCTCACGATGAAATACACCAGTAAAAAGTGACAGAAGTTAAGTAAGGGAATCTGGCAATCACTGATTTTTCAGCATCCATCAGAATAAACAGATAAATGTATCTATTAAAGGCAATATTTCCCTAAACACTGGGTCATATTTTAATTCCCTTATATAATGCAGCTCCATGATTACAATAAAATTATTGAAATGCTGCATGGGAGCACTGTTTTTACATTTTGTTCCTCGGAGAAATGATTTTTAAAATAACGGACTTACTTTATTAGCATTGCGTTAGGGCATGATAGTCTAGGATTTGTGTGTATCAATGATGAGTGCATAGAGGATCCATTTCGAAAATGTCTAGGAATGGCGTGGTTATTATTTGCATCTGAAACAGAGTCTGCAAGCTCCTGTGGGGAGTGCTTGAAGTCAGCTTAAGGAGCTGTTTGGAAGAGCATGACCTTCCCTGGAGTTTGGCTGCAAAAGGTGAATCTCCACAGGTAGAGCCTCACCTCATCCTGCCTTGTAACATGAAAGATGAATTAAATCTAAATCAGAGCCTCACCCTGAGATTGCCCCACTGTAGCTAACTCTTCATGATGAATTCAGATACTAGGAATTAAATAAAGTTTACTTGTTTACTTTCAAGTGTGTGTGTGGGGGGGTGTAATTAAGATTGGCCTTTTAGTGCTCTCTAAAATTCCAAGGATCTGAACAAACATTCTAATTTAGCATTTAACAAGATTTCCAGTAAAGTAAGGCTTATTTTTGGTATGCAATAGCAATACCAAAATTCCAGTACTAAACTGCATCCCTTACTCCCACAAATTTATTAAAACAAGTGTAATTGATGCCCTATGCTCAGTGCCTTTGTTATGTGCAATACTTATTACGAAAATGTCAGATTTTTGTTGTTGTTGTTGTTGTTTTTGATGTTTGTTTTTTTTTTGTGGGACCCAACTTGAGATTTGGAAGTCTTCTGTTAGATATTTTATATAGCCTAATCATGAAATAGAAAAAGAATTTAGTGAAATAAGGATGCTTTACTTTTTTTTCTGGCGTTTTGACCAGATCCTTTTAAACTCTGCCTAACCCAGTAATGGCAGAAGAGTGGAATCAGAGTAATAACCATGCCTGTGTCCCCAACTCAATTGCTGTTTCCTCCTATGATCTCGTTCTGTTGTTGGGGACAATTTACTATTGTTTTTCACCTATGTAACCAGTCTTGTAACAGATAAAAGCAGAAATATTTAATAAACTTTAAATATTAACAACATGCACCTGTTTCATCTCAAATATCTACAATTGCAATCACTGAAAACTCAGCACTACTGTGACATTGTAGATGTAATTCATATATTAGAAAATGCATTTGGGTGTAATATAGAAGAGTTTGCCAAGCTGTTTTATTCTATATACAAAGTTAGCTATTTAATAATATCAGAGGGCCAGTAAACCTGGTTAATACATAAGGGAGAATTTCAAGTCAACTGATGGACAGTAAGATTTTATGGAAACCTTAGGAGATGATTTGAAACAATAATGGTTCTGTTTTATCTTATACACAAAGATAACTGCAATAAAAAGTAAATATTTAAGCCAGGTGTGGTGGGGCTTCCTCTGTAATTGTAATTATAATCTGTAATTGCATCCCTCAAATTAGAAACAAAGTACTTAGGTAAATAAAGTCTTCCCTGGCTTTGAAGCAATACCCACATCACCTAGGGATACAAGAAACATGGTCACAATGATAAGGGGCAAGAGAGAGAATTTCAAAATACTTCCATTAGAATTCATAAAATAGATTATTGTATAAATGAAAATAACTGGGTAGCCTTGCCCTGTACCTAGACATCAGAAACAGAAGGGGCAAAAGAGAGACTTTCTAAACATTTAGATTATAACACATTATACAAATGCATATAAGTAGTATTGCCCTATACCTAGTTTCAGAATTGGAAATCAGGATGTATATGTGCACAAAGTTTCAAAGTTTGGAAGCACATTCATACAACAAGGACATCTGTTCAACCATGTTCATAGCAGCATTATTTGTAATGGCCAGAAACTGAAAGCAACCTAGGTACCCTTCAACTGAAGAATGGATAGAGAAAATATGGTACATTTATACAATGGAGTACTACTCAGTGGGAAAAAAATAACAAAAAACAAAAAAACAATGGAATCTTGAAATTCGAGAGCAAATGGCTGGAACTAGAAGAAACCATTCTGAGCAAGGTAACCCAGTCACAAAAAGTCAAACATGGTATGTACTCACTCGTATATGGATTTTAGACATAGAGCAAAGGATTACCAGCTTATTACACTGCCAGAGGAGCTAGGAAACAAAGAGGACTCTGAAAGAGACATACCTGGTCCCCCAGAGAAGGGGAAAAGGACAAGATATCCTGAGCAAATTGGGAGCATGGTGGGATGGGAGAGGGAGCTAGGAGAAAGAGAAGGGGAGAAGAGGAGGGGTGAGGAGGACATGAGGGAGCAGGAAGGTTGAGTTGGGGGAAGAACAGAGGAGAGCAAGATAAGAGATACCAAAATAGTGGGAGACATTATAGGTTTAAAGAGAAATCAGGAACTAGGGAAATGTCTGGAGATCTACAAAGATGACATCAACTAACAATCTAAGCAACAGTGGAGAGGCTACCTTAAATGCCCTCCCCTGATAATGAGATTGATGACTAACTTATATGCCATCCTAGAGCCTTCATCCAGCAGCTGGTGAAAGTAGAAGCAGACACCCACAGCTAAACACTGAACTGAACTGGAATCTGGTTGCAGAGAAGGAGGAGTGATGAGCAAAGGTTTCCAGACCAGGCTGGTGAAAGCCACACAAACAGCTGACTTGAACAAGGGGGAGCTCTTGGTCCCCAGACTGATAGCTGGGAAACCAGCATGGAACTGATCCAGACCCCATCAAAGTGGGTGTCAGTGAGGAGGCCTTAGAAATCTAGGGCCTCTTATAGTAGATAATTACTTATCCCTAGCATAGGGATGGACTTTGGGAGCCCATCACACATAGAGGGATACTCCCTGATCCTAGACACACAGGGTAGACCTAGGCCCTATCACAAAGAATATGACATGAGATTGGCATGAGATCCTAGGCCATTCTTGCCTGGCCACATAGTTGTATATTAACCTTTACATAGAAGCTCCTTAGAACCTCAGCTCAAGAAAAGAAACAACTTGACCCAGCCCTCCACCCTCAGTCTCAGTCACCTAGAAACCCTTCTTGGACCTCTTATGTTACGATAAATCTTTCTGCCATAAGCTGCCGAGCCCCACTGCCACGTAAACGATTTATGCCAGCCTCCCACCAGAGTTACAGCCCAAATTAATACACAGAGAGACGTGTATTAGGTACAATGCTGCTTGGCCAATGACTAGGATTCTCCCTATATATTTTATAAGACTTATCTTATCGGATGCCTTATTGGCGTCCCTCCTTGCTGGTGGTTCACTTTGTGCTACTGGAGGAGCAAGGGGAAAGGGAAACTTCCTGTTTCTCCTTTGCTTAAATATGAGGCTCCTTGCTATGTCACTTCCTGCCTGGATCACCACTTCTCTACTACATTTCCCAGAATCCTCTTTGACTCCTAGTCCCGTCTAACTTGCTGTCTCATTGGCCAAACAGTATTTTATTTAACAATCAATAAGATAAACATACACAGTACATTCCCCATCATCTCCTCTTTTCTGTCTAAATAAAAGAAGGATAACTTACGTTTTATAAAAACTGTAGAAAACTATAACCATAACTATCTGTCTTCAATTCTATCAAAGACCACAGAAGGATAATATATAAACTCTAGAATTGACAGAGACATCTGCTACCTGAACAGTCACTCAAAGTTCCTCTGTAACGTTGGGGCACCCATTTTCAGCCCATGGCCACAGTGTGTCTGGCACACTTCTCCATTTCAACAGGAACCCTTCAGTACTTACTGTCTTGTTTTGTAAGTTCAGCAGTCACTTTCTTGTGGGTCCTGCATGTCCAGTTTATACAGCAACAAACAGTCCAGGCAAGAGCAGTTTCTTGCCCAAATGGCTAATCTTGCCATGTTGAAAGCAAACTCCATAACGAGTTTCTTCAATGCCCATCCTCCTTTCTGACATGATTGGTGTGCCAGGAGCAGTTGTGTCTTACTGCCAAGAAAAACCCTAAACCATTTAAATGCCGTATTTCTGTAGGTCTTTGGAAGGTTTGAAGAATACCTAACCATCTCAAATACATCTCTGTATATCTAGAAAACCTAACTAACCTAGTTATAAGTTCTGACTATCATAGGTGAAAGATCTGTATAAACACAATACCTAAACAAGAGGAGACATACATATCACAAAATTGACCTTAAAGTTGTATCAATACATGAAAATCTATACCAATGCAAAGTATTCATTCCTATACCCTATTCCCCCTTTTTTTTTCTTTAAAAAGAGATTGACTATGTTCATTATCATTTATAACTAACCCCATTTAAATGAGAACAAACATTTATAAACAATATTTGGGGATTTGGGCATCATTCCTTCTAAACTGCTTCCTGCTGATTGGGGGCGATGTTCATATACCATAGGGATCGTAATAAAACATAGAACCTTGAACAAGTCCTTGTTTTTGTAGTCTGTAAGGCTGCATCATCTCAGCTTCAGGGGTTCTTGCTTGATCAAACCATATTAGTCTGGAAGGAATCCACAGCTTTTCATTT
Organism: Cricetulus griseus; assembly: GCF_003668045.3. NCBI lineage: Eukaryota > Metazoa > Chordata > Mammalia > Rodentia > Cricetidae > Cricetulus > Cricetulus griseus. The sequence goes on along the minus strand of NC_048603.1, from coordinate 7,300,038 downwards.
TCTGTGGAAATACAAGCAAAATATTCTTTCTAAGTAGCCTGTCCTTAAACTTAAATTTTGAAGTTAGAGCATTTTTAAAATGTATAAGTTGGATTAATTTAGCAGCATTTATAATCCAATGTATTTTAGTAGCAGTAAGTCTTTTCTTGGCAATCAAACAATTTAAAGAAAAAATTTGTCATATAGTATCCAGATTCTCTCTGTGTTTTCCATCTTTATGTGGCTTTTTTATTCCTTTATTTTTACTTTCTTTTGTTTCTTTTTTCCCAGAGACAGGGTTTCTTTGTGGAAATCACTTTCCTTCTCTCACAAGCCTACATATTTTTTTAAATGCAATGTAAACATTTAGAGGTTTTTCTTTATCTAGAACTGTCTTTATCATCTTGGGAGTACCGAGTCTAAACTCCAGAAGCGATGGGATGGTGCAAGCATATGGAAGCTGCTCCGATGCCTCTCAAGCACAACAGGGCAGGCATGGCGGCAGGTTTCCACCTTTCTCTGGGAACCTAGGGGCATGGGGTCATCCCACTTTTGACACCATTCTGTTACGATACATCATTCTGCCATAAGCCACCAAGCCCCACGACCACGTGTTCGCTTTACATCAGCCGCCCGCCTGAGATACGGCCCAAAAAAAATACACACAGAAACTTGTATTAGGTTCAAAGCTGTTTGGCCAATGACTAGGATTCTCCATCAGACTTAATTATCATAAACCTATGTATTTTATAAGACTTATCGGACACCTTATTGGCGTCCCTCCTTGCCAGTGGATCCCATTGTGCTGCTGCAGCAAGAGTGGAGGGGAAAAGGGACGCTTCCTGTTTCTCCTTTGCTTAAATGAGTCTCCTTGCTATGTCACTTCCTGCCTGGATCACCACATCTCTACTACATTTCCCAGAATCCTCTTTGACTCCTAGTCCCATCTAACTTGCTGTCTCATTGGCCAAACAGTATTTTATTTAACAATCAATAAGATAAACATACACAGTAGATTCCCCAACACTCTTACTCATAAACTCTTTACCCTGACAAACATCCTCTTTGTGGCTTCCTAATATCCTGCCTGCACTAAGACCAGGTGCACCAACAACCAATTCTACCCCTGCCCATATCCTGCTCTACTGACTATATGAGCTAGCCTGAGAAAAATAAAGTTTGCCACTTGATCAGAATCCTGTCTTGTGGTTGTTCTTTCTGTGTCTCTTGTCCCCATTCTCTATCCCTGACTCTCTTGCCCCAGGTTGACATCTTGCAGAGTGGGACAAGGTAGGTAGGGTGTTAGTTTGGGGGACAGGTGTAGGAGGGGAGGGAGAGGGAACTGGGATTGACATTTAAAACAATCTTGTTTCTAATTCAAATGAAAAAAATAGAGAAAAAAGAAATAATCCCAGTCTCCCATAAAGTAACTTATATCCATAGCAAAAGAAACCAAGGAAAGGAGATTCCTTTTGCAGAGTGGGTGTGATTTGACCCTCAACTGGCTACAACATACACATAGACATGTTGTCTTCAATCTTTGGTGCCTGAATCAATCAACAGGGGGCTTGGCTGGGATTAACCTCTAAACCGATGACTTCAGGCTAATTTGCAAAGAGCTGTCAAAGGAGAACCAGTCAGAGGAGGACAAGTGAGGAGAGGCAAAGACCCAACCCAGCCTTTGAACCTGTTCCCAGGAAAGAATGCCTTTCTCACAATGCTGGGGAGGGAAGATTCATTTTCCCAATATCTAAAGGCAGACCCACAGTTCAGGTGGAGAATGTATGGATTCTCAATGAATCAATTTCCTTCTCCTTTTTCAAAACCAATAAAGTCTTTTGCAAAGACTGGACTACCAATAGACTCTGCCACATGCAGTTGTCTTCTTCCCCTTTGGTATCTGCTCTGCCAACTGTAAGGGAGTTGTAAGAAGGAGTGAGGTTTTGTGGGAATGGTATGGCTCTCAGGATGCTGTCCAAACTCCCACAGCCGAGCAGAGCTGGACACACTAAAATGGCCTTCTTCAAACAGAAACAGCACGGAACCCACAAACAGATCGTAAAATTTTTATTCACTTTATATTGTCTTTGGTTAACAGAGATGGGTGCACCCATAGAGACAAGAGGAGGACTTCACTCTTCCGGATGTCTAATTAGAGACCAGTGAGAAGTCACTCATGTATGCTGAGAGATGAACTCATGAAGTGGTCCTCAGCAGCAGCAACAATTACTTTGGGCAACTGAGTCAACCCTCCAGCCCTGCCGCCCCCCACAGAGTTTGGAGAAAAGGAAAAACAAAACGGTCTTCTTTCTCTTCTCTTCCCAGTCTCTGGTAAGCAAACATTCTCGTTTGTTTTCTCCTTGGCGCTAAATCCTTCATCAAATGCTCTGTTCTGTCTAGTCCAGACAGGTTCCTCCAAAGGAACCCTGTTGGGATGTGTTTGGCCCCCCAAACCCTACTGAATCCCAGTGTCCGACTCACTGTAGAGAAAGCAAACCAGTCCAGCAACTGGATAAAGTATCGTAGAACGATGTGCTCTCTGTACCCCAAAGCACAATTCAGCTCAAAGACAGGGGCATTAAAGGCTTGAGCCCCCATGTTGTCTTTCCCCAGATTCTCTGAAAACGCTTCAATAGTCCGCAGTCAACCAGGTGTCCTTGGTACCAATGCTGGCTGCTGCTTCTGGAATAATTCTGTAGTTCCCAGCTGAGAGGATCCTATGATTGCCTCCGGCGTTTGGATGGGGGCTCCAGCAAAGAGCTGTGAGCAAAAGCCAGGGAGCTGAATGCTTCAGCCACCAAGTGGGGATATGAGCCCACCATCGCCTTCCAGCTTGAGGTCTCAGAGACCTTAGAAGCATGAGCTGTAATGAAATCCAGTGCATGGGTTTTCAGATGCCCTGCACTGTGGAGGTCAGCCAGAATGAGAGTGTGGGCAGCATTCTCCACCGAGAGGTCCCTGCAGAGGGCATCCTCACACATGATCTTCAAACGCTCCAGGCCATACTTGTCAGCAGCTGCCAGCACAGCGTCTGCCATGCTGTGGAGGTCTGGAGCCTTCCCAGTGTAAATGAAGCCCATCATTGCCTTGAAGACTTGCGGCTCCAGATCACGGATCTCAACGCGGTTGGTTCTTCTCTCTTTCATGTCATGTTCAAACATGGCTCTGAAGACTGGAGAGCGAGCTGCTAAGATGGCCTTGTGAGCCTGGAATTCCTGGCCAGCTACCACCACACAGCAGTCTGTGAAGAGGGAATTCTCCCACAGCTCTCCCAGCTCATCTGCCATCTTGCACCTTGGAACCTGGATCCGGGCCCTTGTGCCTTCAGAAGAGGAGTCTTCGACCACAGACAACTTGCAGAGGAGGGTGAGTTTGCCGTCTGGGCGAAGCCAAGGCTCCTGGGACAAGAGGAAATCTCGCAGGATGAACCTTTTGAATCCCCAGTGTTGGTTTTGCAGAAACCTGAAGAATTTTGAGCTCTTCATTTCTTGGGATTTCTCTCCTTCTGTATTGATGATCCATAGCTGGAACTTTGTAAAAACTGGGCTCTTTGGACAGCTGAGCAACCCTACGTTAACTGACAAGTAATCTTTGCTTTCTTCATCGACCCCGTTCAGGTGTACTGTCAAACACCATTCATGTGTGTCATTGGCGCCTGATGAGAAAGTGGGACTTTTAAGGTTTGTGATCTGCGTTTGCTCCAAGTAAAAACGGAAGTTGCTCATACTCCACTTGTGGCAGTATTTCTTGATGTTGACCTGTTTGTAGCCTGAGGTATCCATTGCCAATTCCCCTGACATATCTTCTAGTGGTATTTTGAAGATTAACCTCAACCAAAAATGAAGAACTGTGAATTTTCCTTCTTCAACCTGGAGGTCACAATTAGAGATATCTGTAAAACGGTGGGGAAAAAAAGAAAAAAAAAAAAAAACAAGACCCAGAGATTGATATTAGTGTTCAAGCTTCAAGCTGAAGATCAGAGAAGCAATGCACCACCACAAATAGCTTTTAGACTTTTATTTTCTCTTTTCCCCTCTGATCCCACTTCTAGCGGGGCTAGAAACTTGGATCTCTCTCTGAAAATTTCTATCCAGATTTCAATACTAGTTTCAGAGAAGACAGTTTAAACTACCAGAGACAGTAACATTCCTCTATATTCTTTTCTCGACTGATTCTTAGGTCAACAGGTAACTACTTTTGACGATTATACTCAACTGTTGAATCATTTGGACATTTTACACACTCCTATCCAAAAGTGTGTACTAGGGTTCTCTAGGGAAAAAGAACACATAGAATGAACCTCTATCTGTATGAAGAAGGTAGATTCATTACAATGACTCCAGGCTGCATTCCCACAATGTCTAGCTGTGAAGAGAAAATCTAAGAATCCAGTACTTACTCAGCGCAGGAGGATGGATGCATCTGCTGGTCTTGAGTATATTCTGGAATTCAAGGAAGTTTTCTCTAATGGCGGAGAAGAGATAGTCTGGCTGAAAGGTGAGGGCAAGCAGTCAGAGTGTGGAGTCTTCCTTCTTCCATTTCCTTTTATATGCCGCCAGCAGAAGGTGTGTCCCAATTTAGGGTGTGTCTGAGGCAGCTCCTAGCTTCAGTTCTGGATTAAAGGTGTGTGTCTTCAGGCGTGTTGACCCCGACCTTCTGCTTGTGTTTTCTACCTCCAAAGTCAGTATTTCAAGGGAATCTGTCTACTCCAACTCATGCTGATCATTCCTCCCAGTTGTGCCCTCCATTTGAGGATTTAAGTTCATTTCAGGTGTGGTCTAGTTGGGAACTAAGAATAACCAGTAAAAGTGCATTTTGCTGGCCTGAATTAATCTTCTATAAATAAAGAAATCATGCCTATTCCTACACAGTTGCTATTTACTCTTCTCATTTTGTTAATTGTCTCTGAGCTTGCCCCACCCCCCCATGGTGGTACAAACCTTTAAACCCAGCACTTGGGAGGCACAGGCAGACAGATCTCTTTGAGTTCAAGGCCAGCCACATACACAGAGAATATGAAATACTGAGAATCAATCTAAGAGATTGACACAAGAAGGATTTAGGATATTCATTAGCCCCAAACTTAGATAGGTGTGAGAGACTGTTTCTAGTTAAGATTATGCTGTTAAATTAGATGAAAGAAAAAACAAACCTTCAGGTTTGCATCATTTTAAAACAGGAGTTTCGAAGAGTCATCATCATCCCTTGAGAATATGTACGTATCACATTATGTAATGATTAATGAATCGATGTGGCCCAATTAGAGCTGTATTTCCCTTCCTATAGATCCAGATTCAAGTTGTGTTTCTTCATTCCTCTAAATTCCTACTTCAGGTTAAGCATCAAGACTCACCTAGCTACATAGGCTTCTTAAACCCAGATCTGCCAACACAGAGACAATGACATGTCACTGTTATGCCATGTTTGTGAGACCTCAAAGTAGACCACCAAGGAGCCAGCTCACTGATGCAAACGCATACGGTTTCTTGTTCAGTTACCAGCCTTGGCAGGGACCCTGTCCAGCTTGCTTAAAATCGGACTTCTCTCCTTCTCTTTTCATTTGCTGCCTGTCCACCTTCCTGGGATTCTCTGCTGACTGACTTAGTACTGTCAAGATGTGAAAAACTGCGGCTTTCACGTAGAGAGTTTCTCCTGCCCTTAAATCCCCAGTGTGCACAAGACTGTCTGATTCTAGCCTCAAGGCTTCATGGGATAGTTTGTCAGCACTGTTCAGCTAGGCTGAACAAGGAGATAGGTTTGCCATTTCCAAAGGTATGAACCTTTACAATTTCATATTTTCAGCAATTCTTTTTGTTTTCATTCGGCCAGAACTCTTTACCTTTTATCTGTAGTTTTACATGTCTATTTCTCTATTCTGAACGAGGTTTGTATTAGAGGGTTTGTGAGAAACCTTTCCTTTTCTCGATATTGCAGCTCAGCAGTGAGTCCTGTCATTATGGGGATAACAACATTTTGCTACAGCACGTGGATACACAAGAAAATAGAACATTTTCATTAACTAATTTATTTAACTGCAGAGCACACATAGTGATAGGATAAGTGCATTGTAGACAAAGAAATCTTAAGAAAATTCAATAAAAATTTTAACGCGTAATTAATATATTTTGCTTCTAGCCATAGCTTGATAAGATCTCTCTTTTTTTGTTTGTTTGTTTTTTGTTTTTTTGAGACAAGGTTTCTCTGTGTAGCTTTGGAGCCTATCCTGGCACTCCCTCTGGAGACCAGGCTGGCCTCAAACTCACAGAGATCCGGCTGCCTTTGCCTCCCGAGTGCTGGGATTAAAGGTGTGTGCCACCAATGCCTGGCAAGAACTCAATATTTGACATTTATGTAGTCTCAAAAATTCACCTTACTCAAATCAAATACGTTCATTGAGAATATTTTTCTAATGCACTACCTTTAGCGTTTTATCTGTTTTACAAGGTACACTGATTTCTTTACTCTGACAGACAACACTTGAGCATAACTGACTAGAGTAAAAATGTACCCAATTAATGTCTTTCTGTTTCTAAAAGATGGTTTTCTTGTTTCTTGTTGAGAAGAATATCACTTAATTGAAAATCACTTTATTTTCTTTTTTTAAGAAGGTCTGTGTTCTCATGAGTGTACATACTTGTCGTGGGCCTGTTGGGGGAGGGGCAGGCAAATGGGGGCCACATTTCAGGAATCTCCCACTGGTCTCCACTTCATTAATTGAGGCATTGTCTCTCCGTCAAACCACAACTCACTGATATGGCTACTCTCACCAGCCTGTTTTCATTGGAGATCTCCTGTCTCTTCCTTCTAAGGAATAGAAGACATCATCCCTACACCAGAGTTCTGAGCATCTAAACCCCATTCTCTTGCTTGTGCATCAAGGTTTTTTGCTGTTTTATTTTTTTGTTTGTTTGTTTTAATCACTCAACCATCACTTCAATCACAGTTATATATTTTTACACAAGGTATATAAGATTAATTTTCATACCCTGAAATGTTGAAGTCTCTGCTTAGATATTGTGCTCCAGGAACATGTTAATGGTATTTATGGTAAGTTTAAATAATTAACATATCTGACTACTCTTTGACACACAAACTCACCATTTGTTTTGTAGTTGACCCACAATTTTAAAACTTTAACTTAAGTTAAAATCACTTTATTTTCTTTTTTGAGAAGGTGTGTTCGATATCAGTTTACTAATCTACTAAATGCTTTGTTATCTTTGGTGGGATACCTTGCTCAGCCTAGATGTAGGGGAGAGGGCCTTGGTCCTGCCTCAAAGTAAGGAATAAACTCCTTCCTGAGGAGTGGATGGGGGTGGGGTGGGGACATGGTGGGGGCAGCAGGAGGACGGGAGGGAATGGGAACTAGGATTCATATGTAAAATTAGAAAAGATTGTTTTTAAAATTAAAAAAATGAAGAAAAAAAGGAGTTCTGCTGAAGTCAATACTGTGATTATGTGATAAGTTGTCATGTTCTTGAAAAGCTATTTGATAATCTTGCCCATGGTTCTGTCTGCTTATAAAAGAGGCTGCATGAAATTGTCAAAGGTCTAATTTGATCAGTTTAGCCAAATAGTAATTCAAATAAACACTTGAAGTTTTCACTACAATGAAAAATTTTGAATGGCTTTACCACCTGATTAAATCAGTAACAATCATTTTCAGTTTGCATGGATTTCTGCCAGTGTTTTCCTTGAAAAATAATTGTCAATTTGGCTTCAGGTCATTATCTACTAGGCAGCAGATGGATATTTCTACCTGGGGGATGAAATTCAAGTGAAAACGATGAAGAGGAGGTGAAAAAAAATGGTGACTGAGATTTTGACTAATCTCTGTGTACCTGATATATCTATTCCTTTTCTGTTGGAATCATCTGGTTCCATTGTCTACTAAGATTGTGGTATATTCAGAGGAAGAAAAAGTATTTTAAATATTAAAGGTGGTATATTTCAGGAAAAAAAACTTACAAATTTTTGGAAGGGAATGTAACCAGAATTTTCTTGTAATTGGCATATTTTCGTGCACTACTACCTGGAATTGAATTAAATTGATAGCACAGCAAATACTGCACACACCGTCTTTTCTTTAAAGCTTAATGCTACATTTTCTTTTACAAACCATGTTGAAGAAGAGTGCTTACAAATGGTATCTTTCAGAATGATGCTAACAAATACATTTGTAATTAGCTTTCCAAATAACTGAGTTTTCCCCCCTCACTGGTATGAGGTGCATAACTCAAGGAAAATTATCATCCGGGGCCTCATATTTGGAGTGTCTTCTGGATCTCTGTTGGTCTTCGGGGAATCACTTTTCCTCTCTCATGTCTCCACTGAGCACTTTGCCATTATCAAGTATAGCTTACACACCAAGAATCCTCTACCATTTCAAACCTCTGAGGTAAGTAACTGGCTGAGATCACTGTCCTGGTTGTTCCCCGAACAATGGGCAATTTCTATTATTTTATTATGCTGTAAACTTCAACTGGTTTAGCTGTTCTTGAGACAACCTATCTCATGATTCCATTACCCTGCGTCTAAAGAATCAATAAATCTGGAATCTTCTTTCTATATATATAAATGAGCTTTGAAGGTGCAATTGGGATTGGACTTATTTTTGTGTATTTCATTTTTGTTTATTTCTGACCACTAGCATTATATGTTGGAAAGAATATTACTTAGTCAATTCTTAGATCTTACAATTGCCAGATATTGGCAAACATGTGAACCTAAGCTCAAATTCTTAAGGCAGCAAACAGTTACGCTTTGCATATATGAAACCTGGCACCCACTTTCAAATATTACTGATTAAATTGTTTGATTTCTCTTTCATTACAGCTTTAAGTGTGAGAATATTTTTCTAAAAATGGAAACTAATTTTTAAAGGACCAGTGTAATAGCTAGGGGATCTGGCATAGTTACAGAAATTTGGGTCACCTTTGAAGTCTTTATATCATAAAGGTATTTTTAGGGCATTTGCCCTAGAATCATGCAAGTGATATTTCTAATGAAATTATATTTAAATCTCCAAAGTCATAAGATGTTTATTGTCTTTGAGAAGAAAGATATAATCAATGTAAATAATAACGTTTGCTGAGACATCAATTTAAATAGTAGAAATCAAGTATAGGGACTTTGTAGGGTTTTTTTTTTCCCCCAATCTGATACTTATAGAAATATTCTAGAAAATAGGAGATGGAAAGCCTATACCAAAAAAGGCACAGAAATGAGCAAAGTGCACTAAAACTGTCAATATAGCCAAAGCCTTTTGTGATCTTTCAGCCATGCACCTGCAACAGAAAGCCCAGCTGCTTGACTTTGTTCACTTCAACTTTCCTGATTAGAAACTTGAAATACAAATTTTTGTTTTCTCCCTGCTCTGAACCCTGAAATGAGAGGAATTGGAGAAAAGAAGGAAACACACTCCCAGCACCTGAAACTCATGCTTGTCAACCCAATACTTGGCGTTGGTGGCCCACTCCTTTAATCCTAGCACTCGGGAGGCAGAGGCAGGCCAATGTCTGTGAGTTTGAGACCAGCCTGGTCTACAGAGCAAGTTCCAGGACACCCTTCAAAGCTACAGGGAGAAACCCTGTCTCAAAAAAAAAAAAAAAAAAACTGAACCAAACCAAAACAAAAAGTTGATGTTTTCCCACTGGTTCAAACAACTCAGGTACCTAAGTCTGGTATATCACTCATGTTAGTGCGCTACTGTGGAATGTTACATGATATTGTCTCTCGCCCTCCTGTCCAAAACAAAAGAATAAGGACAAATAAATACAAGATTTTTAAAGTGACTGCCTACCCAGTCATTCACTGGTGTTCCGACTTGCTGGGCCTATGCCTGTATCACTGTGCTATCTGCTATGTTATAGTGTTTTGGGATCGGCCGGAAGTGATGGGTAAATCAGTGTTGTTAAGCTTCACATTTACTCTCCAAATTCAGGATTTCAAACGGTAAGGTAACAGCACAATATAAAACACAGAGTGTGGGAAATTCAATTAGTGTGTTCATGATTGACCCCTGACTTATCACAGATGTTCTATGAAATTAAAAAAAAAAAAGCAGTTTCATGTCCTACAACTCTGTGATTCCAGGGTTCATTGGTTACCACCAGCGCCAAAAATAACGACTATGCATTTTATTTTGACACTACTTGTGGACCCACTGAGTGCTACGTATGCACAAATGTATAAATACAAAGTGCTGAACCTCTTTTGTCTCTTCTGTACATATGATTTAAAGGCTGGCCAGTGTTTCCTTGGCTAACCAATAAGGGACTCATTCCTGAGAGAAGACAATTTTCCATGCCCAGCAGTCATTTGTGTCCCTTGTAGTTCTTTATCTCAGGGTGGGACCTTGTAACTGCATGGTCTTGTTGGTCTTGTTTTTTACAGCCGTTTCTAGAAAAGACTGTTTCGAGGTAGACTTCCTGGTATTCTAGCTCTTATAAACATTCTATCCTTTCTTCTGTGATAGTCTCTGAGGCATAGATGCAGGAACTGTGATGTAAATTTATCCATTTTGTGTTGTGACCAGCTATGATTTTCCTGTATTATTCAATTTATTTTAATCTATCCTTTCAGTCTGGAAGGCAACTGTTATAGGTATTGTTGCTGAATTTTCTAGTTTCTTTTTTCCTCCTGGCTTCCAAATATCAATGCATTCTGACCCCACTCTGACTTTTATTTATAAATTGTGAAGTGTCAGAGTGAGTCATTGCATTTCAAACCTTCCCGTTGCGAATGGGTTATGACTGCTATTAAAATGCTACCAGCCAATCCCACTTGAAATTATATCACTTGAATGTCATCTGGAGCATCACATTAAAATATGTGGTTTATTTTCTTCAAATATTAGTCATTTGACATCATTTATAAACCTATTTTATTGCTTTTAATAAAAATCATATTGCTTTTAACATAATTTACTTGGTCCCAGGACTAGATTTGAAACTCAGAGGTTGATCACAGAAATACACAGACACACACACACACACACACACACACACCATACAGTTTACTTACATATGTATCAACTAATGTTATATGTTCATTCTCCCAAGATAGAGAAAAAATATTGTTACAAACTCCTGTAATTTAGATTTTTTTCTGTCACTGTCACTCAAAATGATGGAATAATTATGTGGGTATAAGAAAAAGTTTCAATGCAGATAAATATTTCTACTTCGATTCGGGTGGTGGTGGCTCACACCTTTAATTCCAACATTCACACTGTGAGTTCAAGGCCAGCCTAGTCTACAGAGTGAGTTCCAGGACATCTGGGCTCCAGAGAAACTCTGTCTCGTGAAACAAAACAAGACAACCCCAATAAAGAGAATTCTACCGCAGCCCAAAGCCAGGCTGTCTTGGTACTGGTTTGTTTTGTTTTTGTTTTTTTCCCCTCAACATATCCCATCCACTTTCAATGCATCCAGTACTTCTTGTGCCATTTTGATGCAATCAAGCAAAGAACCTGGATTTTTTGCTTGTTTGGAAAGTGAAGGGCAATGCTATGGCCAAGATAATTCAGCAGATAAAAGTGCTTTCTCAATAAGCGTGACAAACTGAGTTCAATATCAAGAACCCATAGTAGAAAGAAAGAACCAATTCCAAGAGTAATTTTATTACATCCACCCTGGGCTGTGGCATATATGTATCCAGCTCCACTCATGTATACAGAAACAGTAATGAGAAATAAAATCAAAACTGAAAAAGTCATGTGGACACCTACTTATGAAAAAAGCTACCTAAAGTACATGTATAGACATATCCATATACACAGATGAATGTAAAATGTTTAACAGTTACCCTGTACTTTGGTGGAGTCCCCTGTAATATACATCAAAGTCTAACAAGCAAAAAGCTCAGTGTCAGCAATAAATTATAAGTTACCTGTTCTCTAGCTGTTGGCCCCGAGAGGTTTCATAGACCACAGACATTGCAGACTATTGATAATGATCACAATTACCCTCCAGACTTGATGGTAAGTCTCCACTGCTGGACACCATGCTTTTGAGTTACAAAACACAATTCAATCTTGTTGATATTCACTTTGAAGGGTATTATACTTTGGCCTGATTTCATAAAACTGCTAGTTACTATTCATGATATCAGAGAAGAAAAGTGATCATCAATCTTGCTGAACTTTAGTTCCTGTGAGGTATGGCATGGGCTCCTCTGCCAAAAGGTGCCTGCCTACTGGTGCCATGGGGACACCAATGGCAGAGGAATAACCAACTATTTCTTTATTGCACTTGAGTCCCAATCCACAAAGCCAAAGTCATAGATGGCACCCTAATACCCTCCCCCTAGACCCTGTAGCTAAATTAACAATAGGCCCTAGGGGAGAATCTCATTTTACTGTTGTCCTAATGGAGTGGTACATAGTATTAAACAGACATGGATTAGTTCATTGGCCCATCCTCATCAGAGAAGCTTCCTCTTGAAGAAGGTGGCAATTGACATAGACTCAGCTGATCAATGTGCAGAGGATAAGAAATGACAGAGGGCTTAGTCTCACATAGAGCACCCATCTTACACCTGTCCCCCTAAGGTATGGAGTTTGTTGCAGGAGATGGGACAGAAAGATTCAAAGAGCCACGGACAGTGGGTGATCACAATATAATAGTGGTCTAGACACATGGAGACAATTTTACATAATGACACATAGCATCCATTACATCATTGCATATTTTGGATACCGTCTTTTTTTTTTAATTTGAATTACATGACAATCCCAGTTCCCTTCTCCCTCCCTTCCTCCCCTACCCCCCCACCCCCAACTAAAACCCTCGTCTTAGAATCTTAATCCAGACAAAATTCAAGCGTGGAGAGAGGAGGTCAGCATGCAGTTTTATCAGTAGATGAAGAATTTTGGGACACTTATAGCTGATGGTAATACAGTCAATTTTCTTTCTGGGTATGAACACTTGGAGTCCAGTCACACTTGGAAACAGCATGTCCAAGAGAAGTTTGAAACATGCAAAGACACTGTAGGGGAAATGGTTGCCACGCCCTCTTAGGGGCTGGCACAGGTGATGAAGATCAAGTACACTAGGGTGTGGTCACAGTGATGTAGCAAGACCTTCAATATGAGGGTTGCTCTCACTGTTCCATGGTTTGCCTGGTTTTAGGGGACTGACTCCGTCACGTGAGTACTCTCCTATTAAAGCATCTGTTCATCAAGCTTGCTCTGACTCCTTAGCAATCTGCACTTTATTGTGCCTCGCTTTAAGACACAGCAGTAGCAAAAGTCATTCTGGGGCTGAAAGTCTTGGAGCCCTGCCTATCCGAGATTCTCGCATCAGTGCCTTGAATGTTGGTGGACCAATCCCCTGAAGTCAACTGCCACTGCTGCTCCCAAAACACGACCACCAGCAGAAAATATTAAATGGATTTAATCATTACTTATCTATCCTTTCATTTATTCAAAGTTTTAGTGCAAGAGAGATGGCTTAGCAGTTAAGCAGACGTGTTCTTCTTTCAGAGGACCCAGGGCTGGTTCCTGAGGACACACACAGTAGCTAACAATGATCTCTAACTCCTGTTCCATGGGATGTGTTGTCTCCTGCTAGCCTCTGTGGCTACCAGGAACACAGGTAGCAAATATGCACACATGTGGGCATAACACTCACACACATTAAATTAAAAAGAAATAAAAAGTGTTTATGGATAAAAGAACAAGACAAACATTTGAGTTGTAATACTAAGTTAACAAACATTTGCGATTCAGTTTGGGGAGAGAAAATATTATTAGCTGGTATCTAAGCCTGAGCTTTTTGGTCTCCATGGTACCATCATTCCTTTTGTGAGATGCAATTGCATACAATAAATTTATTGGAAGTGATCTATATCTAAATATACTATCAGGTAATCTAAAATAAGAAAAATTGCCAAAAGAAATTCACAAGATACAATCTACTCTTCTGTCCATGAACTCTTAGTGAAATTTACTTGTGGGTATAAGAAACTCATTTGTTTGTTTGTTTGTTTTTTGTTTTTGTTTTTTTTAACCTTGGGAAGAATTTCTGAACAGGGAAATAAGCACTTTCCTCTACTTTGGAAGAAGTAAGCTTATAGCCCTGGGATTAGAGAAAGCCATTTTAGAACTCTGATATTAATTGAATTAATTCAACTATAACAGAGACAATATTAATCCCTTCATTACTTTTCAATGAGTTATAATAAAGGTTTTGCTCAGAATTCCACCTATTTAGAACCCAAGCAAGGATTGACCAGATTCTCTGTAAAAAAATTAGGTATTGTCAAATATCTGTTCTATAATCCCATTTCTGATTTTTCATTTTTGCTTTTTCTTGTTTTTGTCTTTGCTGCTTTTAATACATGATGTTGAGAAGGCTGTAGCTTCTGAAGCTCATACTAGTCCTTTTTATTCTTTAGAAGAACATGCAGTTTATGGTCTAATGAAACTTGCTTGGAGATCAAAATGCAAAGCTAGTTTCAGCCCTAGAAGCTGGGCAATGGTGGCACACACCTTTAATACTGTGAGGCAGATGGATCTCGGTGAGTTCAAGATCACCCAAGGCTACATGAGAGTGAATCAGTCTAAAAGAGAAACAGAGCTCATGCCTTTAATCCCAGCACCAGAGAGGTATATAAAATAGGAGCAGGGTTTTGGATTCTAGCAATTAGTCTCCAACCACATTGAGGACAGGATCCTTCTTCCAGTCTTGCTAGAGGTAAAAGCTCTCTGGTGGCTGGCTGCTTTGCTTCTCAGATCTTCAGGCAAGCTTTATTAGATCATAAACAATTATCACCAGAGTATAGTTCCATCCCATAACCTACACATGCCAAACATAAGATCATCTGTTGAGGTTTAGATCAGGGACTTTCATTAATGGTACACACAAGCTCTCATCAGACCCTTGTGTATACTCAGGTAAGTAGTATATAACTTTTACTATCTGACTTAGTAATTATGAAGGTAGAACACAAACCAAATTTTTAAATAATTGCAAGAGATTACAGTAAAATGTAAGTCACCCAATTTAGCAAAGTAAAATTCCATTTCTATAGGACCTAGGGCTGGGGCATTGTATATGGAATAGAAGAAATCTCAGCAATATGTTTATAAAGTCAGGTGGTTACTCTTTGAAGTTTAGGAAGCAAGCATTCCAAAGCTGGCCTATTGAAAAAGCAAGGATATCTTAGGCTACAAAGTTGTTTGCCCTTCTGGAGATTTCTACCACCACTTTCTTGCTATGGTAGTAAGCCCAGGGCTTGTGTGGTAGACTGCATCTATTTTTTGTCCCTGTGTCTCTGGTAAGGTCCTAGAACCTCACTGGCTTTCGCTATTTAGAACAAATTACCTTTTTTTTTCTTCACAGATAATATTTCCTTCTTTGTAGTTTTCTCAGGTGTGTAGAATTCTTACAGAATTCTGTTGCTGTTTTGTCATTTCTACATTTCTCATAAATGACTTTGATCTATGAGGTAATATCAATGCATATATATATATAGGTTATATTAAACAAATACATATCTAATTTACATTTTAAAATGTCACTTAAATTAGATGCATATTTGTGTTTCTCTTGTGGATGGGTACTCATGTGAGCGCCAGTATCTCCAGAGTTCAGAAGAAAGAGCTAGATCCCCTGGAACCAGACTTACAGGCAGTTGTGAGCACAAAGTAGTTGCTGAGTATCCAATTCAGGTTGCAGGAGCAATAAAAGACTTAAACCACTAAGCTCTCTCTCTCTCTCTCTCTCTCTCTCTCTCTCTCTCTCTCTCTCTCTAGCCCTGTTTAATGCACTTTAATGTGAATACTCCTGAAATTGTACTATTTATATACAGCAAAATATTGGCAATAGTCTAGAAAGCAAAGAACAGATAACTTGTTCACTTCAAACTTCATGCAAAAACATTATCCTTCATATGCTAAGAATTAAGAAGTTTAACTGATAGGAGATTATTTACTTATGAGAGCTTAATGCTTTTAAATGTGATGGAATTGTTACAGGCAGCAATGACAGGGATTTATTGTTATTTGCCTTCTTGCCTTCCTCATGTAAGTACACAGTGCTTAGCCCAGTCCAAAGATGCAGCATGAGTTGTCATATTCAAGCAGGTTATAGGGCTTCATAAGACAAGGAATGTACTAGAGAATCCCAATCCTTCATTTCGGAATCTCTGCCCCTGATATATATATATATATATATATATATATATATATATATATATTATATATATATATATATATATATATATGAACCTTATAAATTACCCAGTCTCCCTAAAATGTCTACCTGTATTATGGTATCTCCATTCTTGTTTTCTTCTATTCTTCCCCGACTCAACCTTTCTGCTCCCTCATGTCTTCCTCACCCCTCCTCTTCTCCCCTTCTCAATCTCCTAGCTCCATCCCCCTCTTGTTACTCTTTGAATGAATATTTGATGCGGGGATTCCTCTTAGCGGAAGAAATAATCCTCCACCCTATCGACCTCCTTTGATCTCACTGGAGGTCTTCACAATTGGGTTAAGGTTATGGTTGTGTGTGTTTTGGTTAGGGTTTTGTGTGTGTGTGTACATGTGTGTGGGGGGCTACACATTCATGTGTGAATGTATGTGTGTGCATGTCGATGTCAGAGGACACACCTTAGATGTTGTTCTTAGGGCACCAGGCATCGTTCTTTTTGAGACAGTCTCTCATTGGCTTGGAAGTTTCTAAAGAGGTCAGGCTGACTGGCCAAAAAGCCCCAGGGATCCACTGACCCTCCAAAGCTATGGTTACAGGCCTGACATTTTTTCTGCCTGGGTTCTGGAGGTGAAACTCAGGTCCAAATGCTTGCAAAGCAAGAACTTGGCTGACTGAGCCATCTCTCCAGCGTTTAGTTTTAGTGGCCGAGCAGATATTTTTGCCATCCCCTTAGCAGCACCCTGAAGACACTGCACACAGAGTCCCAGGGGTGTAAGATATAGACCAAGGTTTGTGAGAACTGAGGAACAACAGCTGCCTGCTGGTGGCTAGTTAAAGGAAACACTACAGCCGTGGAAGTGTGGACAGGGATGCTGTTCCACACACAGAGCTGTCTGGCTCAGCACTGCTCTCAGAGACTCACGATAGAGAGTATTTTAGCTGGGGAGAAATCAGCGTTCGACATGACTGTGCTTGTTAAAGATTCTGAATTTGGATGCCGTGGCTTCTGACATATCATGGTTCTCACTTACAGCCAAATAGGCAAGGGGTTTCCATAGCAAAGCCAGACGCTATTCCCTGAGGAATTTATTGTGGTATCCAGTTGCACAATTCCATTTTGCTAGCAAAGCTACTTTTATCTTCCTGTGTTTTAGTCTAATGGTAGTTTTCTTTACCTATTGTGTTTCTTTAAAATTTGTTTCAATAAAAATAAAGGTTTGTATGTGTAAAAAAAATAAATTACCAGCTGGGCATTGGTGGTGCATGCCTTTAATCCCAGCACTCGGGAGGCAGAGGCAAGCGGATCTCTGTGAGTTCGAGGACAGCCTGGTCTCCAGAGTGAGTGCCAGGATAGGCTCCAATGCTACACAGAGAAACCCTGTCTCGAAAAACCAAAAAAACAAAACAAAAACAACCCCCCCAAAAAAACAACAAGACATTTAAATTATAAATAATAAAAGCAATGCAAAATGAGTTTAGGATTGTGAGAAAGATTTCTTCCTTAGTAAACAAAGCACAACAGATATTTCACAGACCAGGAGGAACCCTTACCGGGCTTTCTTTGACATGTCAGCTCTGCTGCCTTGGGCTGAATTATAGCCTCCTAAAATCCTCTGTGAAGTTCGAATCTCCAGTGAACCATTATTTAGACAAAGGCTGCATCAGCAGGTAATTAAGGATAAATAATATTGAAAAGTACGGCCCTGATTGGATGATTGCCCTTAGGAGCCAAGACACAAGAGGACTGGAAATGTGCACTGGGTGACCTCAGACTTTGAGCTTCTGGAGCTATGCAAAAAATGGATGTCTCTGTTGAGATGCTCATGCTATGGTATTATGTTGGAACAGCACGATTACTCTAAGACCTATGGGTTGTTATCAAACTCCACATTCAGAACCTTTAATGGGCTTTTAGGGTCTCTTTTTCTCATGTCTCAGTTAAAAATGGATCAAATTTTCAATACAGAATAAAAGTAAAGCGTGTGTGTGTGTGTGTGTGTGTGTGTGTGTGTGTGTGTGTGTGTGTGTGTTAATGGCTATGCCATGCTTGATTAATAAAAATAACCTAATGCTAATAGTCTTGTTTTCTGCATTTAAAGTACTACTTGTTTTTTAAACTACAAATATTAAGATAGTTTATGCCATCAAAATATATAAAATGTTTTTGTTTGAAAAATAGTTTAAAATTTTTTATGACTTGAGTTAAAGGCATTTGTGTTTCCAGAAACACATTATTTATAAAACAATGGTGTTATAAATGTTATAAAGAATTGACGTCGAATTGCTTAGTTTCCCTAAATAACCAGGAGAAAAGTGTGTAATTATATTTGGCTTTTAATATTTGAGGATTAAAATTTCCAATTGCAAAAGAGAAGAAAATCTCTCGAAGAAACAAATTCTTATTGGAACTTTGCAGAAAGGAAGATTTTTCTCCCTTTCCTCATTAAAATTTGTCAGACATTTGTATTACAATGTCTGATGAAACTGTGTTTCCATGATAGAAATATTCATTGATTAAGTAGAGGTCAAAGATGTATATACTCATTATTTCAAATTGCTGTTAGAAGTTTGGCTATTTCTTTGAGACTCAGAGAATTATAATAGGAATTAGAATAAAAACACTTTAAAGTAACCACAGGGAATTGCCTAGTCGTGCAATCTACTGGACAGTAGATATCAAATTGATTCTGAGATTTTAAAAAGACTGCACACAGTTAAACACGCTGTTAAACAAATAACCGAATGAAGTTTAGTCCACATGGATCCAGAATAGAGATAATTGAAGGCTGATATTCAAAGTTGGGGTAACCATCACCTTCTAGTTAAACAGTGATACGGCTCGGCATGCAATGTACTTCTAGATTGAATTTCTTCACATTGAGTATGAAAATCACTTATAGCAGTTTAACAACTAATATAGCATGCCGCTCCTTTCACTTTTACAATCAGTAGTCCTTTGCGACTTTGATATTGAAATGAAAGCAAGAGCAATATATGTAAGAATCCACGAGAAACAGGCAAAGCAAAACTCAAGGTGAAGGGCTCTATTCCTGGAGTTGCAGCTGCTGTGCCTGTAAATTAAGCATTTGAATTCATCCAGGTTTGCAGCAAAGTTTTCCTATTCATCTGTTGCAGGCGGGAAAACAAGCAAAGAAATCTGTAGCACCATGTGGTCAGAGGACAGTGATCTCCTGGCTGAACACAAGAACGAAGAAGAAAGGAAATATGATTCTTGTACAGGACACTAAGACTCTGCTTCGTCACTTTACCAGTCACTGAGCTGATTTCACAGACTTAGGAGTCAGGATTTTCCAACTTTCTGGTTTTGGTTTCATTATGGAGTCAAGAAAATAATATGAAACTAACTTTAAATGTTTTAAGTATGTGCTAAATGGCATCCAATATATTTACATTACAATAAAATATTTTTATTTCTCACATTTGAAGCTGTATTTTTAAGACTGTTATTTAATTTATTTATTCATTCTCACCCATTTCCACAGTTGCTCTGGTTTCCTGAAATGTTTCCAAATGAGCTAAGATGAATTTTGTGCTTTTACATTTGCTGTGGAGAACAACCACGCAAGTGTTTGGGAAGGGTCAAAATTCCTAGCTCCCTGGAGACAAAAGGCTCCTGGTAAAAACAAATAATAATAGTAGTTGCAAAAGGCAAAGAAATGTAATTAAGTGAAAAATGGTGTTTTTTTCATCATTTTTTATTTATTTTACATGCCTAGCACAGTTTCTCCTCCCTCTTCCTACTGCTCCATCCCCTCCCCTCTCCCCTACCCACCTTGTCCACTCCTCTGTCTCCACTTAAATGGGGGAAGGCCTCCTATGGGATTCCACAAAGTATGCACAAGCTGAAGCAGAACCCTGGGTCACCCAAGCCTGGGTTACCCACCATTCTATATTTTATATTGTACATTCTATATTCTGTTTCTCAGAGGTGTAGGACTATAGAAATCCTGTCTGTGGAATCACAGAGCAGGTACCTTCAAGCTACCTCAAGTCTACTCGGGATAATGCCTTTTACAATTCACCCATGCTGTATTAGGCGAACTGATTTGTTTCCCCACATAGATTTTGAGTGATATTTTCCTTTTGTTGAACGTAGATTTTTTTTTTCTCATGGTATATGTTCTGATTACATTTTCTGTTTGGACATGAAATCCAACTTTTTTTTTTCCTTTTTTATTTAAATTAGAAACAACCTTTATTTACATACCAATCCCAGTTCCCTCTCCCTCCCTTCTTCCCTTGCCCTTAACCAACCCCCATCCCAACCACTTTTGCTCCCTAAAAAGGATAAGGCCTTCCATGGGGAACTTCAAAGTCTGTCATATCATTTGGGGCAGGGCCTAGACTCTCCCCCATGTGTCTAGGCTGAGAGAGTATCACTCTATGAAACCCAACTTTTTTGGTTTTTTGTTTGTTTGTTTGTTTGTTTTTGGTTTTTCAAGACAGGGTTTCTCTGTGTAGCTCTGGAGACCAGGCTGGTCTCAAACTCACAGGGATCCGTCTGCCTCTGCCTCCCAAGTGATGGGATTAAAGGCGTGTGCCACCAACGCCCAGTGAAACCCAACTTTTAAAAGGCTTATTTTTCTGATATCTACTTTTTTAATTTAGATATTTTTTATATAAAACCCTCTATCAGAGATGGAGTTGGTAAAAATCTTTTTCCATTCTGTAGGCTGCTGTCTTGTCTGAATGACTGTGTCCTTGGCCATACAGAAGAATTTTGCTTTTATAAGGACCCATTTATTAAATTATTGGTCGTAGTGCCTGTGGTATTGGTGTTCTGTTCAGAGAGTTGGCTTCTTTGCCAATGCATTCAAGGGTATCCCCCACACTCTCTTCTATCCACACTCAGTGTGTCAGGTTTATTTTTAGGTCTTTGATCCATTAGGAGTTGAATTGTGTGCAGGGTGATAAGTATGAATATATTGGAATTCTTCTACATGTATCCGTCCACTTTGAAAACCACCTTTTGTTGAAGATGCTGTCATGTTTTTCTGACATGTATTTCTGGCCTCTTTACTACTTTCCAAGCTGTCCATAGGCTTGGAATTGTATCAGGGACTCCAACTTGATTCCATTAATCAATATTCTTTTTTTTTGTGCCAATATCATGTTGTATTTACCATTATATCTCTGGGTTGATAGTTAAAATTGGGAGTCATGATGTCTTCAACAGTTCTTTTATTGCTGAGAATTGTTTTAGCTATACTGAGTTACTGTTTATTTTATTTTTTTGTTTCATTGGGATATGTATTCGTGAGTGTGTGTGTGTGTGTGTGTGTGTGTGTGTGTGTGTGTGTCTGTGTCTGTGTGTGTCTGTGTGTGTGTCTGTGTGTGTCTGTGTGTCTGTGTGTGTGTGTGTGGTGTGTGTGTGTGTCTGTGTGTGTGTGTGTGTGTGTCTGTGTGTGTGTGTGTGTCTGTGTGTGTGTGTGTGTGTGTGTGTGTGTCTGTGTGTGTGTGTGTGTCTGTGTGTGTGTGTCTGTGTGTGTGTGTGTGTGTGTCTGTGTGTGTCTGTGTGTGTGTGTGTGTGTCTGTGTGTGTGTGTCTGTGTGTGTGTGTGTGTGTGTGTCTGTGTGTGTCTGTGTGTGTGTGTGTGTGTGTGTCTGTGTGTGTGTGTCTGTGTGTGTGTGTGTCTGTGTGTCTGTGTGTGTGTGTCTGTGTGTGTTGTGTGTGTGTGTGTGTCTGTGTGTGTCTGTGTGTGTGTGTCTGTGTGTGTGTGTGTCTGTGTGTGTGTGTCTGTGTGTGTGTGTGTGTGTCTGTGTGTGTGTCTGTGTGTGTCTGTGTGTGTGTGTGTGTGTGTCTGTGTGTGTGTGTCTGTGTGTGTGTGTGTGTGTGTCTGTGTGTGTGTGTGTGTGTGTGTGTCTGTGTGTGTGTGTCTGTGTGTGTGTGTCTGTGTGTGTGTGTGTGTCTGTGTGTGTGTGTCTGTGTGTGTGTGTGTGTCTGTGTGTGTCTGTGTGTGTGTGTCTGTGTGTGTGTGTCTGTGTGTGTGTGTGTCTGTGTGTGTGTGTCTGTGTGTGTGTGTCTTGTGTGTGTGTCTGTGTGTGTGTCTGTCTGTGTGTGTGTGTCTGTGTGTGTGTGTCTGTGTGTGTGTGTGTGTGTGTGTGTGTGTGTGTGTGTGTCTGTGTGTGTGTGTGTGTGTGTGTGTGTGTGTGTTGTGTGTGTGTGTGTGTGTGTGTGTGTGTGTGTGTGGTGTGTGTCTGTGTGTGTGTGTGTGTGTGTGTGTGTGTGTGTGTGTGTGTGTGTGTTTTCAGATGAAGGTGAACATAGTCTCTTCAAGATATGTGATGAGATGCCGGGCGTTGGTGGCGCACGCCTTTAATCCCAGCACTCAGGAGGCAGAGGCAGGCGGATCTCTGTGAGTTCGAGGCCAGCCTGGTCTCCAGATCGAATGCCAGGATAGGCTCCAAAGCTACACCGTGTCTTGAATAAAAAATATGTGATGAGTTGTGTTGGAATTTTGGTGGGGATTGCTTTGAGTCTGTAGTTTTTGAGTATTTATTTTAGGATGACCAATTTTATTACATTATTTCTACTGATCCATATGCAGGCAAGATCTTTCAGTCTTTTTGTATCTTCAATTTCTTTTTCAACATCTTAAATTTTTACTCATTCAAGACTTTCACTTACTTTATTAGAATTTCCCTCAAGATATTTCAGTATTTAACCCTATTTTGAAAGGTATTGTGTCTTGGATTTCTTTCTCAGATATGTCATCATTTCTATCTAAGAGGCTTATTGAATTTTTTGTTTGAGTTCATTTTGTAGCCAGCTATTTGATGAAAGTGTTTATTGTCTGTAAGAGCTCCTGGTGGACTTTGCAGGGTCACTTATGTATGCTATCCTATCATTTAGCAATAAAGATACTTTGAGTTCTCGCTTTCTAATTTTTATAGCCTGGGTCTTCTTCAGTTGTCTCAGTGCTCTGAGAAAGACATCAAGTACTGTATTGACGAGGCATGGAGAGGGTGAACAGCCTGTCTTGTTTTTTGTTTGTCTGTTTGTTTGTTTTGTTTTCTCCATCTGTTGAAATTGAAAGTTTAATAGGTATACTAGCCTGCCCTGGAATCTCTGGTCTCTGGGGGCTTTTAAAACATCTGTTCCCGCTCATTGGACTTTTATGGTCTCCTTTGAAAAGTTAGGTGTTACTCTAAAAGGTCTATACTTATGTTTCTTTCTTTCTTTCTTTTATTTTTTTTTTTGAGGCGGGGTTTCTCTGTGGCTTGAACTCACAGAGATCTGCCTGCCTCTGCCTCCCAAGTGCTGGGATTAAAGGCGTGTGCTACCACTGCCGGCTTATGGTTTCTTTTTTTTTTTTTTTTTCCTCTTGTAGCTTTCTTTCATTGTTTTGTACATTCAGTATTTTGTTTATTATGTACCAAGGATATTTTTTTCCAGGTTCAGTCTATGCTGTTTTGTATTCTTTGTATACATTGATAGGCACTTCCTTGCTTAGGTTAGAAAATTTTTCTTCTACGATTTTTTAAAAGAAATACTTTCTGTTCCTTTGATGTGCTTTTTATTCTCCATTCCTCTTTACTATTTTTTCCTTTTTTATTTAAATTAGAAACAAGCTTGTTTTCCATGTCAATCCCAGTTCCCTCTCCCTCCCCTCCTCCCCTGCCTGCACCAACCCCTTTCTGCTCCCCAGGTAGGGTGAGGCCTTCCATGGGGGATATTCATAGTCTGTCATGTCATTTGGAGCAGAGCCTAGACCCTCCACCGTGTGTCTAGGCTGAGAGAGTATCCCTCTGTGTGGACACACACACACACACACACACACACACACACACACACACATACACACACACACACACACACACACACACACACACACACAGCTTCAAATAATAAACTCTGTTTCTGGAGAGATGACTCAGTGGTTGGGGTGCACATTGCCCTTGCAATTGCAGTAATAGAAGGTGGCTCACAACTGCCTGTAATTACAGGTACTGGGAATGCGGCCGTCTTTTGCCTCCTACAGTACCTGTCTAGAACCGCAGGCAATCATACAAACATACATAAACTAAAATGAAACTTAAATCGAATTTGAAATTTTTAATATATTCTTGAGCGTTTACTAAAGGGAGTTGCAGTGATACAGAGTGAGTCATGGGTTTCATCCAAAGGAGATTGTCTTTCTGTGGCGCTAGAAGTCATTTCGAATCTGCATGTTTCAAATAATTGGGGCCAACAGTTTTACAGATATTAGATATTTTCAAGTTTGGGAAGGCTACATATGCCTAAGGAGATTTCTTGGAGATGGAATACAAATGTAGAAGCAGAATTCTTTCATGTTTTATACCCAGCTTGTATACTTGCACTCGGGGTGATGTTTACACAGTTTAGCTTTAAAGTGAGACCCATCAGACAAAATTAACTATGGGGTTTTCCAGTCTTGCTCTCCTTTTGATTCAGAATATACCTTTGTTAATCAAGGAAAATGTCAAAGGAGTTCTTAATTGGTCTAGATAATAAAAAGTCGGAGTCAGATACAGAGGGAAATGCTGAGAGATCAGAGAGAAGGAACAAGCCACAGCACACCTTACCTCCTAAGTGTCTCAGAAGAGAAGAGAGCGATTTCCTGTTTCTCCCTGCTGATATCCTGTTTCTGCCCAGCTGCTTCACTTTCTGTCTGTCCGTACAGACCTACAGACCTCTATGGTTAGCTAGTGGCAAGCCCCATTCTCTGATTCCCCAACAGGCTTTATTTGTGCAAGAAAGACATCACCACAGGAAAACAACTAAGGAAAAACAGGGAACGAGTTGAATTCCTCTGCAGAAGAAAGGGAGTTTTAACCAAATTCAGTGAAACAACTTTCACCCAGAGATTGGCCAAGATTGTCTGGCTATGCTTAATCACTTCCCACCCTTATTACAGCCCAAATTAAGCTAAAAACATGTCTAGTATCCAAAACCTTTCCTTTATTCTGATACTGATTCTTCCTCAAAGATTAACTCACCCGATACAACGGCAAAACTGCTTGACCCCTGCAACCACTGGGTGGGTGTTTACTAACATTTTGCTAAGTTTGCCTCTTCTGATGTTTTCCAAACTGACAACCCATTTCATACATTTTACATACAGCCTGCCCCATGTATGCCCATATAATGGAAAATGGGAAAATGTTTTTAAATATGGACCCTGAAATGCAACCACCACCACCACAACAAATTGACCTACACCTTCTAATTCCACTCTTGGTCTGAGCTGGCATAGCTGGATAAATTGCCATAGGTACATCAGCCTTTGTCAGAGGAGATAAAAGGCTGATTGATGTATCTAATCTAGATCCCATTCATCCGGATCTAGAGACCTTTGATGATTCTATTTCTGAACTAGAATATCATGTAGATTCACTCACAAATGTGCTTCCACCGAATCGGAGGACTTAGACACTTTCCTTGTGAATTAGTTGGAAATATGGCTGGTCTTAGGAGAAATCTGTTGTTAATATGGTAGTTCATAAGACATATTGGGGGAGAAAAAAATCACAATGGTTAGGGAAAATCAAAGAGAAAGAAAGAAAGAAAGAAAGAAAGAAAGAAAGAAAGAAAGAAAGAAAGAAAGAAAGATGAAAGAAAATGACAAAAATTATTTGGTACCAGTCTCTGTTCACTTGGTTCTTATCAACCACTTGGTTACTATCAACACTGATGAGGCCTCAATTCTCTTTGTGATTGGATCATGGCTGGGATTCTGCATCTTAAACTGTATGGAAATTATGCTAAACAAAGAATTCACTCCACCAACCCTATAGCCCTGAGAGCCAGCTACATCTCTTTAGTCCTGGATTAGTCCATGACCGATTCGTTTTTTCTAAGACTATTTCTGGACTTCGACAGAGCTGAGGTTCCTTAATCTTGCCTCTGCTGCAGCCATAGTAGGCCTGACCTAGAGCTGACCCCCCATTGACACCTCGTCCCCACCAAAAATCCCTTTAAAACTACCCCTTTTCAGGAATGGAGGTCAAGATATTCCAGCTAGTTGCCACTTTTTCATTTTGTAAAACCGCTTGCTCACTCTACATGTCCTTCAACTGCCACTCAGGATGTGGTTTTTGGCTTTAAAAACTCCCTGCAGGGAACACGGAGCACCGCTGTGAGAACCTTTCTCTTCAGAGAATTGCTCAATGACTTAATGGAGACTCTCACAGATTCCAACTCTGAGTCTGTTGAGTGGTCCCCAAGCCTCTGTCCCACAACATAATTTTGGTGAGCTCTGCCTTACAGAATATGTATAGGAAACATAATAAAGTCATTGAATGCACCCTAAGTGGTCCTTGTTCAAACTGAGTTAAAAAAGAAGAGAACACTGATTTGGGAAGCATCGTTCACAAGGGATGAAATTGCAGTATATGCCTTTTACATTTTAAAGAATGACACCTTTCTATTGCGAGAGTTAAGCATGATGCGTCCCGTTATTTACGTTGTTTACTCTTTGTAAATCTCCTAAAATTTAAGCAGTTAATACTATTTATAGATTCTGAAAAAATGACAGAAAAACCTTACTTCTGCCTACTGTGCTAACACCTTTTCATAAAATGTGATAGTTGCATTTATGAGTTTACCCGTGCCTTGTACCGATAACTCTCAGAATTTATACACCAGCAAGCAATGTAGCATTTTGAAGTACAAATTTTGTACTATTTTGTTTGCTTATTTCGGATTAAAATTAACTTGTTATATATAATTTTAAAATCTCAGTAAATAGGGTATTTGGAATTGTATCTTACAAAACACATTTCCTGTTAAACTTCTGATAATTAAAGCATGAATTTTAGTTCTTTTCTACATGTCAGAAATAGTTTTCATGATCTCATTTTTTAATCTTTCAAACACATTTGGTACTATATATATATATATATATATATATATATATATATATATATTCCTTATCTTCCGCTTTCTAGCAAAATATTTCCATAAGTATTCTCATACAGTTTAACTATATATGCCATTCAATTTAGAAAAGTATTCATTTAATGCCTATTATTTATATTTTCCACTTTCTATTATGATGAATAACAATATAATGGGCATTAATTAAGAGAAGCTTTAAACATACAACTCACTTCCAATAATCAATTTCTAGAGAGTGATTTGTCTCAATGATCTTGATGAATGCCACATCCTATCAGTTCAAGTTATAAACTGAAATCAAGTCAAGTTTCAAATTTATGATTTTAAGGAAAAGGAAAGTATGTTTCCATTATAAAACATTTGGACAATTAATCCAAATAACCTCATCCCTCCAGAAGAAGGCAGTTTCTTGTGAGTTTCTCTATTAAAAATGGCAGGATGTCTTTTCTTAGTGGAGAAGCGTCCTTGTGGAGTGAGGTGGAGTGAACCGGAAAGGGCTGGATGGAATCTACTCCGGAGTAACTATCTTTCCAACTGCAATTACCCAAGCAATTCATGCAGACAGAGTCTTATTTTCTACATTACCAATCAAGAGAGGTTCTTATCTTCTAATGAAGGCACATTGCATAGTGGGGCACCCTTTGCCAATTTTTATGCTCCGCACATTAATGCAACCACTTACACACAAAGCCATCTGACAAATAAGTGGCATCTTGCAGTTTATATGTTGTCATTTTTTGGCTCCTTTCTTCTCTGAAATGTAAGTTCTTTTCTTCCTTTTTTCCTTCCTTCCTTCCTTCCTTCCTTCCTTCCTTCCTTCCTCTCTCTCTCTGTCTCCCCCCCTCCCCTGCAACAACTTTAAAAAATACTTACCATATTACTTACATGGAATCACTGGCTGGTGCTTTTTTACAACTAAGTCCTATCAGTTGTGGAATAAGATTATTAACTATTTTGCACTCAAGAAATGTTGTAAAATCAGATGGGCTTAGTTCTGAGATAAGTATGGTGATTTTCAGCACAGTAAAAAGGGAAGAATTTTCAATTGTTAGTAATTCTTTAAAATGTTCATTATCAAGTATTTGATAATTATGCTATTATTCTTGCCTTTTATATTTATTGATAGCCTGTTTTTAAGAAAACAAAATATGTCGAGGTGTTTGTGTTCTCATTATCAAAGTAATTGTACATTCCCTCAAATTGATGTCACCTAGAGAAATAGAAAGCAGCAAAATTTAACTGCTAACTACTGAAGAGTGTTATTTACATGTATGATTTATTTAT
This sequence comes from Cricetulus griseus, assembly GCF_003668045.3. Taxonomy (NCBI): domain Eukaryota; kingdom Metazoa; phylum Chordata; class Mammalia; order Rodentia; family Cricetidae; genus Cricetulus; species Cricetulus griseus. The sequence goes on along the minus strand of NC_048603.1, from coordinate 7,271,734 downwards.
TTTGAGATATTTCATAAATATTTAATAACATCAGCTTTACATATGACTCTCTGCAAAAGCTTAGCCTATTTACTCTCAATTCCTTAGTTACTAATAATTACGTTACAAAATGTATTTATTCTTTTTGAAATAATTTTTAGTAATCATTAGTATGTCCAGTTCTGATAGTATTTTTATAAACTTTCACCATGAAAATCTTAAAAATCTCTTTGTAATTGAAAGCAAACTGTATGTAGGCAATAATCTTGAGTAGTTACTGCCCATCCCAGTACCCCTGGCATAGTCAATGAAACTATTTTCATGAAAGAGAAAGAAAAGCAGCAAGTTACATGCTTATGTTTCTTTAATTTCACTTATTCTCCTTATGTGAAAGAAACTCTGCCTTTGCACATGTTTGTAAATGTATTTCGCAACAAAATATATTATTCTTGTCCAGATGACTGTAGACTTATATCATTTTAACATACTGCTAACTAAATTAAATAATACTGTGTTTTCTGGGATGGGTGAAGTTTTTAGTATCTGTGCCTTCAACAACTTATTTATTGACAGTTATATTTTCATTGGAAAATAGCACAATTTCACAAATAATTTTATTTTTAATGTAATTCATTTCAATCTGTTATGGAAAATTCAATGCCTGACATGACCCTAAACATGGAGACATTATAACACAGAGATTAAGAATGGTAGAAGATGATATTTGAGGTCAAAAACAGATCCAGGTACGATAAAACTTTCTGAACTTGAAATTGTATCTCTGATACACTTGGCTTTGGGGAAGGGAGAGAGAGGGGTAAGAGGAAGGGGAGAGCAGGCATTGAGAAGAGGGAGAGGAGAAAAGAAGAGAAGGGAAGAGAAGAGAAGAGAAGAGAAGAGAAGAGAAGAGAAGAGAAGAGTAGAGAAGAGAAGAGAGATAATACAAACACTCCTTGATTCCTTAGTACCTGGTTGTAATGATAAGTCTTTACTCCAAACCGCCCAAGTCCTTCTGCCACGTGGGTGCTTTCTGCCAGGCAGCCCAAGTTCTGCCCACTGCCACGGTAAGGTCCCAAGTAACACACAGAAACTTATCTTAGGTACAAATGCTGCTTGACCAATGACTAGGATCTCTCATCTTAAGCTCAGTCTTAATTATCATAAATCTATATATTTTATAACACTTATTTATCAGATGCCAGCCGCAAGCGTCCTGTCTTCCCCGGGCTCATATGGTGACTCTGTGCTTTCTCCTACCTTTCCCAGAATCCTCCTTGACTTCTAATCCCACCTATCTTGCTTTCCTATTGGCTGACAATACTTTATTTACCAACCAATAAGACAATGATATACACAGAAGGACCTCCCCATCACCTGGTAGTAAGAATAGTCAGATGTGAGTTGGAAGAGTCTTTATATGTCAGTTGCAGATAGGTTCAATAAATTGATGCAAAATAAGATTTTCAAAAGCTTAGAGGCAGAAAGATATAGTGTAGTATAAGCAACATTTTTAATACATTAGAATTTGGAAATCCAAAAAAAAATTGGACTGAATTTATGACTGAAATCTTGTGGCTGGTGGCCATCTTTGCATCATTTGCTGAAATGAGGTAAAACAAAGCTAAAGGATATTATGTAAATGTATACAGCGTAATAAACTATCAAAGTAAGACAGGAAAGTTTCACATATTTCAGAGATACAGAAATGCAGAAATGTGTTTGGCAATCTGTAGTATGTGCTCAATAATTTCAGTTTTCACTGAAATGCAGGAATTTGTGGACATTAAAGTGTGTCCCTTGGGTTTAAAAAACAAGTTGTTTTGGCAAGAACCGCTCTAGTGTTCTGCAGGACTATAGCTTGTGTTTAGGCTGCACTGTCTTGAAGAGTAATCAGGAAGGTGAACGTCATTAAGAAATGTTTCAAGGAAATTGTTATGATGTTAGGTGAGGAAATACATAATATGAAATGAATTACAATATTTAGAGAAGTAATAGGTGGAGTCAACTCTTCCAGCTACATTAGAAATGGAATATTTGTTGGACAATAAATAATAGAAAATTAATAATTTGTCGGTTTATAAGTAAGAGCAGTAGCAATGGTTGATTGATAACTTTTTACTTTGTATTCTGGTATCAGCCAAACTTGTGTTTATGTTAACAATGCAAAATCACCTGTCAGGCTGTGAGAAACTGAAACCAAAACAAGATTCAGAGAAAGATGTTGTGTGATCACACCTGAGGAAAAAAAATAGAAATCTCTTTTATTTTTTTAAATTTTGTCCAGGATACAGTAAATTTGAATACACATATTTAAAATTCCCTTCGAGTAATTAACTCCTGACCTTACCAACATTAAGTTACCTTCACTTGAGAGTGCCCTCAGGCAAATAGACATAGTGGCAGATAGAAACTGTCCAGAATGCCTCAACTGACAATACCTACTGGATATAGTGGAGCATTATTCAAGTCAAAAATAGCTGCTATACAATTATCAACTCTAGGTTAAAATACAAACCAGCACTTAAAATTGCAAAGGCTGCAGTATTTATGTCCATATCTTATGGCTCCCTTAAAATATATTGCTGTTGCAATCAGAACAAATGTTAAGTGTCATACTAAAGTTGTTTCCTTTAACCAAATGTGGAACAGAATATATATATATATATATTTATATATATATTTCAAGTAAGAGCATAAATAATTCATATAAGTGATTCCATTCACCTTAGATTTAGCTGTGGGATCATGTGGCATTTATTAAATAAGCTTGTCATACTGCCTGTTGTGATTAAGTGATATTGAGGCTATAAATTACAGAAACTGAACAAAAAAGAAACCTTTCTTTGTGGAGACTAAAATTAATTAAATCTAAATGACAATGTGTTTTTAATAAGGGTTCAAATCAAGTAAATGTTTTGTCAGGATCGGTGCTCTAAAATCTTACATTTGGGAGGGTATTTCAGGGATTTAATTCTTGGCAAGATTATGAGTGGATTTGCACAGTGTAAATCAATCAAGGATGAAAGTGAGTTTAGCATATTAATTCCTTCTTTAAATTATTCTATCACAATCCCAGGTGGCAGTTGAGCATTCCAAAAAGCCATGGTGCTATCTACATAGTGAAGCCCATCGCTTTCTAGCAGTTCTATCAAGTGATTTTTCTGATGTTCTTGAGATGAGAACAAGATTTTATTCCAGTGATATTACCTTGAAATTCTGATACTTCTGCAGTCTTAGAAAAGAATATGGCAGGCATTTATATAGGATGATATAAATTGGTAAATACTTCTACATGGTGGAAGAAAATAAGACAATGTACTTTTCTACAAATGTAAAACAGATTTCCATTAACAAGACGACTACTAATAATAATAATAGTAATTTTTACATAATTTTTTTAGTCTCATAAAATTTCTAGTATGATTTGTTGCAATATTTGAGGGTAAAATTCTGGACATTGTAGAAAGATCTTAAAATTTAAAAATTCAATTTTAAAAGTAGAACTTCTACGACAATAACTCTTTTTCTCTGCTATTTGGCACTTTGATTGAACCAAATTCTATTTCTGCTTGTGAAGCATCCAGTAATGGAAAAAACAAACCATTAAGTTAGATATCATTAGCCCATTTACAGGTGCGAGGAGATGCCTGCCATTTAAAAGTAAATGTGGTAAACGAAAAGTCTACAAGCCGGTTAAGAAAAGGGAGAAGGGAAGGGAGGGGGAAATGATGTAATTAATTACATTACCACCTCAAAAATAAAATGACAGATGAAAAGAAAAGGAAAAGCCAAAATAAATCTTTAGTGCACACCAAGCTTTACTGAGTGGCCACTTGCATATGGGTAGCATAAAAAGGTCCCCTGTGGTCACTGTCACAGAGAGAGGCAAAGGTAGACCTGTGAGAAGCAGAAAGAATAGGAAACTGAAAATCTAGTGTGTGCTCTCTAGGGGAGCAGAAGCTTGGAGCTTTTATTTCATAAAGATTCTGTCATAACTTGCTTATTTTTTCTTGTGCATTTAGTGGTTTTGTTAAAGTTTTTCAAATATAAATGGCATTGCACTTTGCTCTTTACTGCCTTTCCGATCCTTAGATATCCATTCTCCCTTCCACTTATAGAGCCCATTTATCCCAAGTACTGTTGGCCTTATGGTCAAGTACATATATGTATCTCTATATTAATATAAATTTATAGCTTGTGCCTCTGAGAAAAATCATGTAATGTTTTCTTGCTTTCCCTACTACCATCATTTGTTTCCTTCTCTATCCTTCTTTAGAACTCTTCTTTCGTCTGTTTTCTTATCCTATGTATAAACACAGGCAGACACAGAAATACATACCCCCCACGCCCACCCCCCCCTAAATTCTATGTAGGAAAGAAAATGTGTTATTTGTCTGAATGAGTAGAAATTATTTCACCCAGGAACATGATCTTTATTTCCAGCTATTTCACTGCAAATGGCTCACATAACAGAGCTTCATTATGGTTTCTCCTCCATCTATTCCTCCCTGTTCCTATATGCCTGCCCTTCCATACAAATACACCCCCTTCTATCTGTCATTAGAAAACAAACAGACCCCTGCCCTACTCAGGGACAACTGAGGCCAGGGGATTGCTCACAAGATCTGAACCTGGCAGGATCCAACACACCCAGAGATTGCCAAGGCCCCAGTACAAGTCTTGCCTCCATCGATGAGAAGAGAACAGTCATCAGAATATTGGAACTGTTTGCATCTGCCAGAAGGGAACCTTGGTCTTGTACCCACCAGGAGAGGAAGAGACTTTTGCTACACCCACCGGAAGAAAGAATGGGAAGAAGACAACATGAAAGCAAATTCAACAACAGAAAAAAAACAATATGACACCACCAGAGACTAGGGACCCTACACCAGCCAGACCTGAGCATCACAATGCAGATGAATCAGAAGAGAATGACCTTAAAAACATCTTCATGAAAATGATAGAGGGCCTCAAAGAGGATATAAGAAAATCCCTTAAAGAAATGGAAGAAAAAATAAACAAAAATTCAAGATATCAACAAATCTCTCAAGGAAACAGTTCAAGACCTAAAAACTGAAATAGGGACAATAAAGAAAGCACAGTGTGAGGGAAGGCTGGAAATAGAAAAGCAGGGTAAATGATCAGGAACTACAGATCCAAGCATAGCCAACAGAATACAAGAGAGGGAAGAGAGAATCTCAGGAGTTGAAGATACACTAGGAGAAATAGACTCATCAACAAAAGAAAATCTTAAATCCAACAAATCCCTAACACAAAATATCCAGGAAATATGGGATACCATGAAAAGACCAAACCTAAGACTAATAGGTATAGAAGAAGGTGAAGAAATCCAACTCAAAGGCCCAGAAAACATTCAACAAAATCATAGAAGAAAACTTTCCCAACCTAAAGAAAGACATGCCAATGAAAGTACAAGAAGCCTGTAGAACACCAAATAGACTGGACCAAAAAAAAAAAAAAGGGTCTCCTCACCACGTAATAATCAAAACACCAAACATACAAAAGAAAATATTAAGAGCAGCAAAGGAAAAAGGTCAAGTAATGCCGGGCGATGGAGGCGCACGCCTTTATTCCTGGCACTAGGGAGGCAGAGGCGGGCAGATCTCTGAGTTCCAGGCCAGCATGGTTTCCAGAGTGAGTGCCAGGATAGACTCCAAAGCTACACAGAGAAACCCTGTCTCGAAAAACCAGAAAAAACAAAGATCAAGTAATAAAGGCAAACCTATCAGAATTACACCTGACTTTTCCATGGAAACTCTGAAAGCCAGAAGGTCCTGGGTAGATCTTCTACCTACACTAAGAGACCATGGATGCCAGCCCAGACTACTGTACCCAGAAAATCCTTGAATCAATATAGATGGAAAAAACAAGATATTCAATGACAAAACCAGATTCAAACAATACATATCCACCAATGCAGCCCTACTGAAAGTTCTAGAAGGAAAGCTGCAACCCAAGGAAGTTAAGAACAACCAGAAAAAATATAGGCAATAGACAATCACACTTTACCAACAGCCAAACGAAAAAAGGGGTGGTAACCCACACATATTTTCACCACCACCACCAAATCCAAAACAAACAAGAATGAACAATCAATGGTCATTAATATCCCTCAATATTAATGGTCTTAACTCACCTATAAAAAGACACAGATTAGCAGAATGGATAAGAAGACAGAATCTATCCTTCTGCTGCATACAAGAAACACACCTCAACTTCAAAGACAAATGGTACCTAAGAATTAAAGGTTGGGAAAAGATTTTCCAATCAAATGGACTCAAGAAAAAAGTGGGCGTAGCAATCCCAATATCCAACAAATTGGACTTTAAAGTAAGTCAATCAAAAGAGATGAAGAAGGTCACTTCCTACTCATCTCAGGAGAAATCCAACAGGATGAAGTTTCAATTCTGAACATTTATGCCCCAAATACAAAAGGCATCCACATTCTCAAAGAAACGTTACTAAAACTCAAATCACACATAAAAAACCACACACACTTATTGTGGGAGACTTCAACACCCCCCTCTCACCACTGGCCAGGACCACCAGACAGAAACTTAAAAAAAGAAACAAAGGAACTAATAGAAGTTATGGCCCAATAGACATATATAGAATATCTATAGAATATCTATAGAACATTCCATCCAAATACAAAAAAATATACCTTCTTCTCAGCACCACATGGAACCTTCTCTAAAATCGACCACATACTTGGCAACATAGCAAACCTCAACAGGTATAAAAAAATTAAAATAACCCCCTGTATCTTATCAGACCACCATGCTTTAAAGTTAGAATTCAACAACAACACGAATTGCAGAAAACCTACAAACTCATGGAAATTAAATAACAATTAATTTCCTGGGTGGAGGAAGAAATAAAAAAAAGAAATTAAAGATTTCCTAGAATTCGAAATGTTGAACTAATTATTTTCCACTTGTACAGGGGTAACGCACTGAATTAAATATGTATTGCCTATCATAAAATTAACAGTTAATACCCACATATAAGCAAATAAATACTATATCTGTCTTTCTTGGTCCGGAATACCACACTCAAGATAAGTTTTTCTAGTTCCATCCATTTACTTAAATATTTCATGATTCCAGTTTTTTTAAACAGCTGAGAATATGTCATTGTGTAAATGTACATTTTCTCTATTGTTCTCTTGAGGGACATGTAGGTGGTTTCCAATTGCTGGCTCTTGTGGATAGAGCAGCAACATCATGTTTGAGGAAGTGTCTCTATGGTAGAAATAAGCATTTTTTGAATGTAATACTGAATCTTGAGCTACTTTGATTCCTATCTTCCTAAAGAACCACCACACTGATTTCCACTGAGGCCATACAAGTTTGCTCGCTCACTTTTGTTCTGTTTTGTTTTGTTTTGTTTGAGGCAGGGTTTCTCTGTTCTGGAACTCACTGTGTAGACCAGTCTGGTCTTGAACTCACAGAGATCCACCTGCTGCTACCTCCCAAGTGCTGGATTAAAGGTGTGAGCCACCAAACTTGGCTTACACTGGCACTCTTATTCCATATCCTCACCAGCATGACCTCTCATTTTCAAGAATGCTAAATATTTTCAAAGACATTGTTGCCAGTAATTTCAATAAATCTATTGATCACATTCAGTAGGTATATATATTTTTTCACAATATTAATTCTGCAAACCCATAGCAGATGTAATTTCATCTTCTAGCACTTTTTTCAATATCTTTCCTTGTTTTTTTTTTTTTTTTTTAGGGATCAGTGTATACGCTTTTCATGTGATTAGTTAAGATTATTTCCAGAATTTTAAGAAGGGTTTTGTTTTGTCTTGTTTTTGAGACAGGGTTTCTCTGTGTAGCTTTGGAGCTTGTCCTGGAACTCACTCTGTAGACCAGGCTGGCCTCAAACTCACAGAGACTTTAGAAGATATTTTAAATTTCTTTTTCTGATCTTCTCTTGAGCTTACAAATCCCACTATTTGAGGTAAAAACAGGCATAATGGTTTTTCAATGAGATCTACTGTCACAATGCACCAAAAAGCACTCAAGGCAGGAAGGAGCCTAAGGGCCACAACTGGAGCAGAGACCATTGAAGAATCTTGCTGACTTGCCCAGATTGCTCTCTTATACAGTCAGGGACTGCCTTCCCAGGACCAGTACCATTCCCACTGGACTGGATTCTTCAACATTAATAGTTAATCAAGAAAATACCCAGCACATTGGCCTACAAGCAATCTGAGGGCAGTTTATTCACAATTGAGCTCTTCCTTCTCAAAGCACTCTAGGTTTGTGTCAGTTTGACAACAAACAAACAAACAAGCCAACAAGCAACAACAACAACAACAACAACAACAAAACCCAAGACGTATGACAAATACAATCAATAACTAAGGAGGCAGGATTCCATTAGGATAGATACGGTTTGGAGATTGGTTTTAAACCTGAAATTATTAAGAGGAGGGCTGAATTTGAAAATGGATAAGGAGAGAATTACATAACAATGATAGGGAGGCATGTAATTTGAATGGTTAAAAGAAATGCAATAAAACAGCAAATGAAGGATAAGAAGGGTAATTATGAGACCAATTAAAGTGAAATCAAAGCTAAAAGAAAACGAAAAGTAAAAGTAAAACATGAAAGAACAGTAACTCTGAAGACGGGTGTTCGTGGCACATGCCTTTAATCCCAGCACTCGGGAGGCAGAGGCAGGCGGATCTCTCTGAGTTGGAGACCAGCCTGGTCTCCAGTGCGAGTGCCAGGATAGATAGGCTCCAAAGCTACACAGAGAAACCCTATCTCGAAAAAAAAAAAGAACCGTAATACTGTACATCATTTCGCCAGTCAGTGATTTTCTTTGCCAGCTGAACATGTTTTCCCAGATACTCTGGGTGTTTTAAGGCTGACTTTATAGGCTGGAACGGAGCTGCTCACAGCCTCTTTGTAAATCCAAATCAGCAAGCCCAGTCTCTCTTCCCTGCTGGGTTAGGTTCTTGCAGACGGTTCAGTTCTCTGTAGGAGTTTTGCAGTCCGTACTGTGGGGTGCCATGACTGCTTTGTACCTTGACTCCTCATAGTCAGACAGAGCTTGCACTCCGTGATGCTGGCTTATTACATCTCCTCTAAGTGCTGGGGCCTCTCTCACACCAAGGTGATGGCCACTTTTCAGTCAAAGACATAGTTCTTGCCTGAGTGTATTTTTTGTTGGATATCTTGAGTCTGGTTCAGGTTGTTTCCTGGTTCTTGATGAGTTCAGTGCCCTTGCCAAATTGGTGGATGAGAATAGAGTTCTTGGGTTTGGGGATGCAATAGTTATAAATAGTCTTCTTTCTCTCTAAGAACTGTTTCTATGGTTTCACCCAACAATGGTACCAACTTTTATCCAAGTCTGGATAAAGGGAGACACAGGCAAACTCAAGTTCCCTCCAAATATCTGTCTCAGTTTACATTCCCGTTCAGGATTTGTCTTTTCTCTATATAAGAAAATCTCACAAAATATTCTAATCATCTCACACTAAAATGGTTAACCCTTTGATAATTCTACCTTTCTTATTAAAAATTGCCTTGATTAGATTTGAGTTTGTCCTTCAAATTAAGCCTCTTAATTAGCTGTTATATCCAACTGCTAAGAAATGAACAATGATAATATAGGGAGCAATTTATATATGTCACAATGCATTCCCAGGCTCCATGTCTTTTATTAATTTAAATTTCATTTAAAATGGTGAAAATGCTGTATTTAGATGGAGTGATAAAGTCCGCTAAACGTACAAAATCCAATAGACAAAAATCACAATTATAAACACTAACCATAATTATTCTGCCCATTTAGAAGGACAAAGGCAGAAAATTAGATAATAATTATAGGGAGAAACCCTGATTAGAGGTACCGATGACCACGCCCACTTGGGTGTGGTTACAATTACATAACAAGGGTTTAAGAAAGAGGGAGGCTCCAAAGCATCTCTCTCGCTTGGCTGAGCTGACTGGGAAGCATTCTGGGTCATTCCTGCTCAGGTGCAAACCTGGTCACTGGTACTCTTGTGTGAGTATTTTCCTCATAATAAACTACTGGTAATTAACCTATCTCTTACTCCACTTTGTAATCATCAACAATACCCTATCTCCATTGTTATCCTACTCATAAAAGGTAGTGAGTTATTAGATAAGAGACTTTGATTTTATTTTAGTTTGGTCAAATATGCTCTCACAGTCCCTTTGTTACATGTTCCTGATTACAGGCAAATTGGAGAGTTTTATCTAAATATCATTAGCAAGGTGGACAGTAATCCACAGTCACCCCATTCAAGATTAAGTAGGTAATCTATGGCCCTTGATGGACACAGGTATTCAAGCAAGAATCAAAACCCGAATCACTTGCTTCCTTTACGTGACAATTCCTGGGATGGGAAAAATCTGTGTTTTAATTGATGATGATACTTTCCAGATGTGCTAGTTGTGTGAAATGTATAGTAGGATGGGTCATTGGGAAAAATGCTTGCTGTACAGGTGTGAGACCCTGAGCTTGGACTTCCAGAATCCACACAAAGCTAGATGCATTACTGTATTTCTTAAATCCCTGGGACCCTGTGATGAAAGTGGAGAGGAATGTCCTGGGGGTTTTGTAATCCTCTCTACTGGAGACCAAGCTAGATAATAATAAGAAAACCAGTCTAAACTATAATTGAATTGTTCTAAAATACTTAGTTGTAGTAGAAAAAAAAGTGAAATTTGCTCATAGCGTTAGAAATTACAGCAACAGATGCCAAGTATTTAAGATGGATTGATAGTTATCCACCAAGTATCATTAGTCCGTTTTGGTCTGTGATATTTCTCAGTGGTGCTTTGTCTTTCATAATTTGAGAATCTTTCACAAGACATTTTTTTCTTGCCTTGTACTTTTAATTGAAAACAGCTTCTTCTCTCATACAATACATCCAGACCATAGATTCCCTTTGCTCCACTACTTCTGGCCCTGCTCACCTCTGATCCACCGCTTGTTTGTTTCTTTGATTTTTTTTAATTATTTTTTTTTATTGCCAGTTGTGTTTGGTTCTACCCCAGGGCTTGGAAGTCCCCAGATCCTGGCCATCTAGACAGTGTATGGTATGGGCTCCCTCTAGAGGCATGGGCCTCAAGTTGTACTAGTCATTTGTTGGTCACGCCCACAAGTTCTGCATCACCACTACCTAGCACAGCTGGCAGGCAGGATATATTGTAGGTTGAAGGTTTTATCGTTGGGTTGGTGTCCAAGTCCCACCACTGGAAGCCTTGTCTGGTTATAGAAGATGGCCATTTCAGGCGATGAATCCCTCCTTATTAGGACTCTTTACTATGGTCACCCTCATAGGTTCCAGGGAGCATTCACTACACTGGTTTCCACATTGCCTTCCAAATGTTGCCCAATTCCAGTTGCCACTCCCCCCTCCTCTCTCCCTCCATTCCCCACCCCCAATGGCTGGGGACTTCTGTTCCCATCTCCATTAGCAGAATCTATTGCATTTCCCCTTCCCAGGGAGATTCATGCCTCCCTCCTGTAGCCCCCCTCTTTGCCTTCCTCTCTGGGTCTGTGGATTGTAGCTTAATTATCATTTACTAAATGGCTAATATCAACTTATAAGTGAGTACCTACCATATATGTCTTTCTGGGTTTGGGCTAATTCTTCAGGATGATTTTTTTTTTCTAGTTGCATTCATTTGCTTGAGAATTTTATGAAGTCAGTTTTTTCACCACTAGCTACGGGGTCATAGTCCATTGTGAAAATGTTCAATATATTTTTTAGCCATTTTTCAATTGAGAGATATATAGGTTGTCTCCAGTTTCCTGCTATTATAAATAAAGTCACAAACACACACACAAAAAACATATTTGAGCAAAATTTCTTGTGATCAGATGATGTGTCCTTTGGGTGTATGCCCAAGAGTGGCATAGCTGGATCTTGAGGTAGATCAATTTCTAATTTTCTGAGGGACTACCATATTGATTTTCAAAGTGGCTATACAATTTTTATTCTGACCAGAAATGGAGGAATGTTTCCCTAGCTCGACATTCTCACCATCAAGAGCAGTCACTTGTGTTATTGATCTTAAGGATTCTGACATGTGTAAGGTGGAATTTCAATGTCATTTTGATTTGTATTTCCCTGATGGCTAAAGATATTGAACATATCGTTAAGTGTTTCTCAACCATATGAAATTCCTCTTGCAAATTCTATGTTTACATCTGTACCCCATTTTTAATTGTATTATTTGGTTTGTCGATGTCTAGTTTCTCGAGTTCTTTATATATTTTGAACATTAGCCCTCAGGCAGATGTGGAGTTGGTGAAAATATTTTCCCATTTTCTAGGCTGCCATTTTGTCCTATTCACAGCCATATCTACCTGAATAATTTGTTTGTCACACGCTGTCTTACTCTGCAAAGTTGTCTCTCTATTTAAGATGATATATGCTTTTACATATGTTATGACATTTTGTACACAATTTAGTTTTGTCTCAAGTTTAAATCCTATTTAGACTAAAAGGAGAAACCCTGATTAGAGGTACCACTGACCATGCCCACTTGGGCATGGTTAGAATTATGTAACAAGGTTTTAAGAAGGAGGGAGGCTCGTAAGCAGCTCTCTCGCTTGGCTGAGCTGACTGGGAAGCATTTCTGGGTCCTTCCTGCTCAGGTGAAAACCTGGTCACCGGTTCTCTTGTGTGAGTATTTTCCCCTAATAAACTACTGGTTATTAACCTATCTCTGACTCCACTTTGTAATCATATATAGTATCCTATATCCATTGTTATCCTACTCATAAAAGGTAGTGAGTTATAGAATAATTCATCTAAAATTATATGCAATATTTATTTTGTAAGTATATAAGAATGACATAATGGCTAACTGTCTTAGTTAGGGTTTCTAATGTTATGAAGAGACACCATGACAATGGCTACTCTTATAAAGGAAAAATATTTAGCTAAGGTCGATTACATTTTCAGTTTAGTCCAATATCATTATTGTGTGACATGCTAGCATGCAGGCAAGGAATCCAACATTGTGACTCACAAGCAACAGGAAGTAATCTGAGACACTGGGTGTGGATTGAGCATATATGAGCCCTCAAAGCCCACCTACATAGTGATATGCTTCCAACAAGGCCACAGCTCTTAAAAGTAACACCCCTTTTGGGGGCCATTTCTTTCAAACCACTCTACTAAATACTTTTTATGTATGATATTTATTGATTAATATTAGTGTCCTATTTATGTGAAAAGCACATACTTCATATCATGAAAGTTACTAATTATAATGGTAATTAATTCTATAAGTACATTAAAAAAACATTCATATCAGGCATGGGATTTCATGTCTTTGTTTGCAGCACTTTGGAGTTAAGGCAAAAGTCAAGAGTTCACAGAATTCCTTGGATATATATTGTATTTTAGACCACCCTTGGATCCAAGAGACTCTTTCTCAATAAAACATAGAAAAACCACAAAATATTCTCTACAATTTCTAAGTAGTATAGTCTCCTGCTTAACAAATATTTTTTCTCTTTAGTATCAGTTTTAACAGTTAAATGACAAGTTTTGTAAATTTGCTGCTCAATTTATTCTTTTACAATGTCTCTTTCTATCAGTTATCCTATAACTATATTAAATATTATTTGTAAAATATTTTAAACCATATGTTGCCATATAATATGTACTAGTTAAGTTGTGATATACTTTCTAATATTGATACACAGAAGGTTTGCTTCTTAAATATAATGATGATCATTAAAAATATAAAACTTTGACACTCTAAACCAATATAATTTAACTTCCATGATAACATATAGCATTATTTTTGTTTATAAAAATCCTCAACGATAGCCAGGCATTGGTGGTGCATGCTTTTAATCCCAGCACTTGGGAGGCAGAGGCAGGCGGATCTCTGTGAGTTCGAGGCCAGCCTGGTCTCCAGAGTGAGTGCCAGGATAGGCTCCAAAGCTACACAGAGAAACCCTGTCTTGAAAAACCAAAAAAAAAAAAAAATCCTCAATGATACACTTCGGAAATCTATAAAATTATCATTATCTTTATAAAATACACAGGTGTGCTATAATTCAAATATTTAAAAATGTTCTGCCACTAATGTACACTAACAAATGCAAGAATATTTAGGCTTAATAAAAATAATCAGGTAAACATATATCAACAACTGAGTGCATAAATGTATAATGTTCTTATGGGTTTATTAGATGAGGTAAATTGCACCAAGTTTCTTCTATTGGGGATTTTGGATTATATGGTGAGGGATTTATTTTGAGAAACTTTTTATGTTGTGCGAAGCCACCAAATTTAAAAATAATATAGTCCTTTCACTCTTTTATCTGGCACTCTCTATATTTTTATGTTATTGTGTATTTTTTTCTCTGCTCTCCTACAAAAAGTCACTCAAATGTTACAAAATATGATATGCATTAAAATGAATGCCATGCACATTCAAAGAGATGGAGAGAGAAGGGTGGGAATGAAAACGAGCTCAACAGTCAATTATGGATAAAACTGAGGAAGAAGGAGGAGGAGATGGGAGATGGATGTTCATGTATAAAATCCTCAAAAAATTACACAAATAACCTCATGATAAATCCACATTCTGCTATTTAAATCAAGAAACACTTGCCTTACAAAAACTTTTCTGTTTCATGAGGTCCATTATTATTATCATTATGATACACTATCATTAATATTATGCAAAAATTATTATTATTTGTTGACCTTGGTGGCTGTCCTATTGGTGTTAAGGCCCATAGAATCAATAAGCAGGACTCAGCATGAGAGATCACAGACTGAAGCAGCAGTCATGGAACCTGCCTGGGTTTCTGCTCGGTCCTCTACATATATGTTATAGTTGTTTATCCTGGTTTTTCTGTGAGACTCCAATCAGTGGAGTCTTTTACTTCTATCTCTGACTCTTTCACCTGCTCTTGTTTGCTCTAGTAAACTCTTCAGTAATGTTAGATGATTATCCATTCTAAATGGCAGTGTTTAGCATAAACTACGCTGGAGACAATATTTAATTGGTAACAAAAAAAAAATACTAGGCACATTATGTTTCCTGAAGGTGAAATATTACACTTTGCATTTGTTTGACAAAATTAAGAGACATTTTCAAGATTCATGAACATTGTTCCGTTAAAAATCTTTTTATGTTAACTCCTTGAGAATTTCATGCTCTATGTTTTAGACATATTCACTCCAAGTCTCCTTAAATTCACCAACATTTCCAGCATGCCTGCTCTTGCATGCCTCTCTTTTAATTTCCCAAGCCTGATTTGTGTCCCTGAGTGTGGACCCATTCATTGGAGGACGGTCAACCTGGCTGAAGCCTCACCCATAAAGAAAACTGGCTCTCCACCTCCAGAAGCTAGCATTTTTTAATGTGTCCCCAGTTAGTGGTGGGATGTTGTACCCGCTCTCCTCTCTATGTTCTCAACCCATATTACTGGAACTAGATTTTCAAGTTAGCATATGTTTCTCTGCTCTACTTCCAAAAGTTACTCAAATGGTATAAAATATGATATGCATTAAAATGCTATGCACATTTGAAGAGTTAGTGAGAGAAGGATGGAAATGAAAATGACTTCAACAGTCAGCAGTGGATGAAACTGAGGAAGGAGATGATGATAACTAACAGAGAAACCCACAACTGGTCAAGGGGCAGAGAGTACCTTACTGAATAATGCGCAGCTTTCAAGAGGAAATCTACCAGACACTATTGTAGTCTTAAGAACAGCTCCAGAGAGAGAGGGAGGAACTGGGATTGACGTGTAAAACAAGATCGTTTCAAAAAAAAGAGAAAGAAATACACCTGCTTTGTGTACAGCAAGCACTGCAAAGGCAAATTAAGTCAATGTCAGAAACAACTGTAAAACAAAACAAAACAAAACCGACAACAACAACAAAAACAGCTTGAGAGAGAAAGACACCATGTGACAGAGTTCTAGGGGAGTGGGGGTTATTAAGCTAAAAGGATTGAAAAAAATGGAGAGCTGAGGGGGAAGACTGGCTCCAGGGACAGAAGAAGCAAGAGAGAGGAAAGAGAGGTGGAGAGGCAGAGGGAGGGGAAAGGGAGAGGGACGGGGGAGGGGGAGAAGGAGGGAGGGAGGGAGGGAGGAATGGAAGGTGGGCAGGGCCTTTTAAAACGGAACATACTAAAAGGCACAGGTGGTGCTCTTAGTGGCTGCAGCTGAGGACCTATCCTGTCAGAACTCCAAAGGCAGGTCAGTACAGATGCCCAAATACTAACACTCACTCTATCTAATTCTCAGTTACCTTGAGGATAGGAGACAGAAGGATTCTAAGAGCAAACAGTGTTGGATGACTACACGGATACAGGGTTTTCAACATGATAGCAGAATGGCTATACATAGGCATTCAGAACAGGTGTGATAGCATACATAGAACATGTGCAAGTTCAACTCAGGTAACTTGATACCTTGATCCTTTACTGTACTTTGAAAATAGGAGATGATATGGATTATTTGTACTTCACATTTGTGCAAGAAGAAAACTTTAAATAACCTTAAAATTTATTTTTTTCTCATAGTTGATTTATGCTTTCCTTGGCAAAAGGATAAAAAAACAGAGCAAGCAAAAGGCCTCCACAACCATCAAGATAAGGGGTAGCATTTGAGCCAGGTCAATATTCCCTATGTGATAACAGCCTTAATGTGGGAGCATCCTCCACTGTAAATAGAGCAGGTGCATGTGAACTCATAGCAGATGGGACTTGAATCTCTTGTCAAAATATAGCAACAACAGAATGCCAACGCTGATAGATAAAGCTTCCATGGCTACCATATTCTCCTATTTGATAATTAATGAGATTCTCCAGTGTCAGCTACTCTCAAACCTCAGTTTCCAGTCTCTTGGGGGAGTACTTACTCTGACTCTAACAAGCCACCTTGGAGTTTCTCTGTTGCTTATACCTTTGTTTTCTTTTATATGTGAGACTAAGTACCTGAGTGAAACCAGAGAATGGTTCTGACATTGATAGTTCTAACACTTTAGTCTTAATGAAAAGCTTCCATCACTGTTTCTGGACCATATACCATGCCTCTGTGTTATGTCAGAGGTCTCTGCTAAATCATGCCTAGTTTTAGACGTGGGCATTTTCAAATGCAAAGCATATAGCAGAAAGTGCCTCGGTAGGCATAGGAATCAGTTGTCTTTTGAGACGCTGCTCTGCATATTAAATCACCAGTGTTAGAGAAAAGGACAAGTGGGATCAGGCGTGTCAGGCTGAAGATAATGAAGTGGTACTCCGCTTTTCATCTTTGCAAATTATTTTCAGGAAGAAGGCAACGGAATGAATAAAGAATAATCCAATTGGGACTGGATTCTCTTGTCAAAATACAAAGAAAATTGTCAAAGCTGTTAGGTCAAAAGGAATGATACCATACTCTCCTATCTAATAATTATGAGTTTTGGTCTATGAGTTTAAAAGAAGTTAATATATGCTCTAGTCCTGGAAAATAGCACATTTTACCAGAGAGAGTGGCTAAGATTCAAATATAGTGAATAGTAACCACAGTTACACATTTTCTTAGCTTATTCACTTAACAGGCTAAAATTTATTATGATAATTTCTGTCATTAGAAACTGAATAGAAAAGTGTCTTCTTTTATATTTAATCTGAATATATATCATTTCTTAGCATCTGATTGCATTTTCTAGCTATTTTATATTTAGTTGTTAGTCAACATATTATATGAAATTATATTTTATCTTAATCCACAATATGTCAATAATTACAAAATAAATGGTGTATTTTTATAATGCTCAATATTTAAGGGAGGTAAATGAATTTAATTGTAAATTTTCTGAAGTAGGATGGTCATATATTTATAAATAACATTTAACTTTATTACTGGAAGTAATAATAGCAAGAATAATCATGATGACACTGATTATTATGAGATAATTTTTTTTTAAAATTCGGGATGTTCTTTGCCTTTTTGTCTAAATCTGTGTTATAACTACAGCCAAGGACACAAGATGCTGTGACTATCTTCATTTTTACATTTAAAATGACAGAAGCCTCAAAATCCTAATGTGTTGCCAGGCCATGGTGGCTCACACCTTTAAGCCCAGCACTAGGGAGTCAGAGCTGGTGGATTTCTGTGAGTTCAAGGCTAGCAAGTTCCAGGACAGGCTCCAAAGCTAAAAACAGAAACCCTGACTTGAAAAAACAAAACAAAACAAAACAAAATTAATTTGTTGAGCTCCTTGTTCAGAGATGAGTTCAGATTATAAAGATATAAGCAGCAATGCTAAGCTTTCACTCAGGATTGAAAACCAATGAGATGTAAAGCAGACATGGGGAAACTCAAAAACAAAAACTTGAACCCAGCAACCTGAATTAGCTGAAGAACCATAGAGCTGCAAGGAAAATCAAATCTATTGTAAGGGGCAATATACCAGAACCCGGTGATCATACATTTGAAAGGCTAAGTTTTTATTTTAAAGATCATTTTGGAAATCTACTGAAAATATCAGTGGAGTACTTTGTTTCAAAATTATAAAAAAAAAAAAGCATGGGGAATAATATATATAATTTTTAGAATCTTGATGTTTATATTCATGAGTACAACAAACATGTAATAAACAACGAAATAGAAATTCTTTTTACCTCATTCATTATTATTATTATTATTCATTATTAGAATAAATGACTAAGAATGGTTGGATACTATACACTCCATCTTCTAGTTCCAATGATACAGCTGACAAGACATGTTAATTACATTTTCTTCTTTGGATATTTCCAAGGAAACCAAAATCTTGAAAAAGATCATTAGAACTAAATTACCTGGTGATTATATTTTTACATTTTATATCATTGCTTCATTACTATTCTAGGATAATTAGAATTGCATTGTAATTTAACCATATTGCCTAGAAAATATTTGATTAAAATAATTAATGATCATAGACATACATATATGTATATGCTATTCCTACATATGAGCAATGGTTGAATTATCTCTCTGTCACCTCTTTGGATATGCTATGTTTGGAAAACACCGTTTTCTAGTTTAAAGGGCTATTTGATTCAAGGTAGCAAAATAAAATGGGGGGATGTGAGTTTCATTCTGATCTCTCATGTGCAAATTTGTAATAGTAATTTGTACCCAATTAACACAATGATGTTTGTCACCAGCACCAGTGCCAGACACCAAAGAACCAGATGAGGCCAGAGTCTTCGGATTAAGAAGGACACAACTCGGGTCATTCGGTAGAAGCGAATGCCATCGGTGGATTGCAGCCAGCATTTTATTCCCACACCCATCATAAAGAAGGGAACCACAAGTCCTGCCCATGGCCAACGAAGCAAGAAGGGGATGGGGGCAAGGCGTAATGTTTCAAAACAAGAAA
Source organism: Cricetulus griseus (assembly GCF_003668045.3). Taxonomy (NCBI): domain Eukaryota; kingdom Metazoa; phylum Chordata; class Mammalia; order Rodentia; family Cricetidae; genus Cricetulus; species Cricetulus griseus. Next base: position 7,252,342 of record NC_048603.1, on the reverse strand, counting down.
GGTTCCTAACAGGGTGTTGATACTAGTAGGAAAGAAAAGGAAAACAGGATGTACCTGTGGTTATGCTGGAAAGCAACTCACAGAGACCCCGTGGGGGCTGGGTCCCAACAGATGTTCACATTAATTTTTTAGCTTATTATGATTTAAATCTGCGTGCATGTATATGTTCACCTGTACAAGCTTGTCAATTCTTTTTCAGTCATAAAGCAGACATCCACTTATAAACAGTGTTATATAAGAAGGCCAAAGTAAAGGATTGCAACTGACATCATATACAGGTAAGCAGAAAACAGGATTAAAAACTACTACAAACTTCTGGGTAAAAGATGAAATTTAGCTGGTGGTGCACGTCTTTAATCCCAGGACTGGGGTGGCAGAGGCAGTCAGATTTCTGTGAGTTTGAGGCCAGCCTGGTCTCCAGAGCGAGTGCCAGGATAGGCTCCAAAGCTACACAGAGAAACCCTGTCTCAAAAAAACAAAAAACAAACAAACAAGATGAAACTTAGCTGAAAATGTTGGGCTGTAGAGATCATTTAGGGACAGGTCAGGTAGAACTCTCCTATGTACATCCGGTGAATATAAGAGTTGTCCCGCGCAATAGTCTCGCCAGCAAGAACCACACAGGACATTCGGATCCTTCTGCAGGAAAGCTTTAATGAGTCTTGAGAGGAGAGCATAAGCTTACCAGAGCGGAGACCCCGAGCCAAGAATCCCGTCCCCTAATAAAGGCTGGCAGCCCCGCCTGGGACGTGTCACCCTATGATTGGCTTCAGCTCCTCAGGCCATATGACGCCACGGAATAGGCAGAGATCAAGGAAATGGAAAATTACCCAGCGCCTGCGCAATAATTTACATTCAGTGCCTGCAGGCGCCATCATTGTAATGGAGAATGCAGGGACGGCTCCCTACAAAGAGTTAAGTAAATTGAAGCTGTATGAAGGATAAAGTGTTGTGTCAGGATGCTGTTATGCGGCAATGTAATGATCTGAGTTTTTCTGAACTTAAGGCAGTGTTCTTTGTTCTTATGTGTTTCATATCAAGATAGATTTCAAAAAAAAGAAAATAATCAAAGTGACAGAAATTGGCAAAGGGATGGGTTTGTTCAAGATAAGAATTTCTAGAGAAATCATGTATTTGAGTATCTATCCCCTTCATGTTAGAAAATCTAATACAGTATTTGAAATCAGAAAAGTATTCAGACTCAGTTCATTTTCCAAATTAAGCCAATACCATACGAAATTCAAATGTCTCTTTTCCATCCTAGCAGTAGGTCTTAGCTCTCCCTCCCATCAAAACATTCTTGTGAATCACGAGGGACATACACATATATCAGAAATTTACCTCTGCCTACCAAAATGCGCTGATTCTTATAATCTGGATGTCATTTCTGTGTTTTCTTTTTCTTTCCTAAGTCTTTAAATTCTGAGTTGCTATATGGTTAGGAATCCGATTGTTGAGGAGAAAGACGTCAATAAAATTTCAGTGATAGTTATTTGGGGAAATAGAGTGGTAAAGTAGATAGAGTGTGTCTCACTTAGGGTTTCTATTGCAGCGATAAACACCATGACCAAAAAGCAAGTTGAGGAGGAAAGGGCTTATATGGCTTTCACTTACACACCACAGTTCATCACTGAAGGAAGTTAGGGCAGGTACTCTCATAGGGCAAGAACCTAGAGGCAGGAGTTGATGTAGATAGGCCATGGAGGGGTGCTGCTTACTGGCTTGCTCCTTTGGCTGGCTAGCGCTGCTTTCTTATACAACACTGGTTCAACCAGCCAAGAGATGGCACCATCAGCAATGGGCAGAGACCTCCCCATCAATTACTAATTAAGAAAATGCTCTACAAGCCACATCTTATGGAAGCATTTTCTTAATAGAAGTTCTATCTTCTCAGATGACTTTAACTTTCATCAAGTAAAACAATTCAGCATACAAGGAGTCCTGCTTTATCAAAAATATATTACTATGTTGCTATGTAGGTTTTAAAATATGAAAAAAATCAAGTAGTGGATATTGGCTATTAAACGAAGAGACTTTGGTGAAACCATTTTGGACTGTTGGTCATAGAAAAACATGACCAGTGATCAACCAAATAGAGCTACTCAACAAAGATAAGCTATTAGCAAAATATTCAGAACTTTGGCCAAACACTCCTGTACCTACATGGTTTCTGTATACGTACACTGCTCGGTCCCGCAATATTCTACCCCTACAACTGTGTTTTACATTGTGGATAAATTCACTACATTAACCTCAGCAAATTATGTGATTTCCCTATTAAAGTTAATCTTAAATTTATAAAGTGTGTCTTGATATAAAAGTAGATTATAAACCAGGCAGAATATGTGTGTAAGTTGGAATATATCATATGCCTACTTCTTACTAATTGAAATGTATGTGCTATGCTCTGGGCATAATATTAGAAATAAGATATCATTATGTATTTATTCATTACATTATTTGAACTTTTATTCATGCAGAAAATTGAATAAAAAGATAATTTTATACTATCTTCTTATGTTCTGTTTGAACAACTTGGTGATATACTATTGTCCTGATAAGAATGAGGACAACTTACTCTATGTGTCTGGTAAACTTGGATATGCTTACTTACATAAATATTCTGTGTGTTCCAAATGAATGGTGACAGACAAAGGATAATGTCAATAATTTGTAGAGAAAGATTGCTTTAAGTGACTTTTTTCCTATTAAATTTTCTTTCTTTTAAAATTATATGCATGTGTGTAGGTGCTCATAGAGGCAAGAGAAGAATACTTGATTCCCTGAAGCTAGAGTAATAAACAATTGTGAACACCTGATATGAGTGCTGGGAACTGAATAGGGGTCCTTTCAAAGAGCCTTTTAACCACTGACTCATCTCTCTAGCCCTTCATTAAAATATTTGTATTCTCAATAAAATTAAATCTAATTCTTGCTACTATTTCTAACTTGAAATTAAAATTATTTTATTATATGGTTATTACATTATCTCTATAAAATATCTGGATATATTTATATGTATAAATAAACATTTTGAAATTAAAAATGAATTATTAATGGACAGGCGAGAAGGAATTTAAAAGATAACCTATTTTGCTCTAAATTCATAATTAGTTTAAAAGTAAATGTAGTTTTACATGAGTTTATTATTTTATAAATACTTTGTACAATATAAATTGCTTATATGTTTTACCCTCCCCCTATGCCTCCACAGTTTCTTCCTATGCTCACAAAACCTTATATATTTCCTATCCCTTAAAGCACATGCACACAAATACAATCAAAACCAAATTTTAAAAACTCACAGAATTCTAAAACAAAACAAAACAACTTGGTCAACTCTTTCTGAGCAGATATGCCCAGTGTCTCTCCATTGAAGAAAATTGATTTTCTCTTGTCCAGCCACTATCAGTTTTCAAATTTCTTGGTCAGAGATGGGATTCTGTGCTCACTTCCTCTTCTCCTTGCTTCAGTTTTATCTGATTTAAACTTGTGTAAATCACGTGTGGACTGTCATATTCTCAGTGAGTTCATACAAGCATTAGCCCTGTTGTGTCTCAAAAAAAGGTTTGCTTTAAGTGTCTTAGCAACACTATTACAATCAATCTGCTTTTCCCCTGTGATTCTTTAAGCCTTGAGGGAAGGCATATGATATAGACATTCCATTTACAGCTGGATAGCCCAGAGTCTCTCACTTTCTTCAAGTTGTCTAGTTGAGCTTCTCTGTGTTAATTGGCATTTAGAGCAAGAAGAAGCTTCTCTGAGGAGTGTTCATAGATAAACTCTTCTATGGGTATTGTAATATGTGAGTGGGATTCAGTTTATTGATGCATTCATTTAGTAGAATAACCCTAGCAGGTCTTCCCCCAGGGCCCATGACCTATCTAGTCTTAGGTTCTTGGCTTCCTTACCTGAGTCAGTATGGATTCAGTCTAATCAAATGCAATTGATGACTCCACTAACATTTGTACCAGTGTTGCACGAGCGGAATATCTTGCAGGCATTTCACTGTTTTTACCGGCAGTGTTCACACCTGCGTGAATCTAATGATTACTTTTCTTTTCTTTTCGATTGTCATGTATAGTATCTCCAAAGACTATGGACACTAGTTAATAGAGGTGAAGCTTCTGCTGAAGCACCAGCAACTTTTGTTTCACATTCTTATTTTTCAAGTTTGTATTATCATTGTATTCTCCAAGAAGCTGGGTAGCCATCATTTGTTTTTCTCCCATGAAAGACAGCAGGAAGTGATAAATTGAACTGTACCAAGATGTGACTTTTATAGATGGTGCTACACATTTGTTGACTTCAGGATAATTAGAAGGAGAAAAGTTTCCTTAAACTGGCTTCAGGTTAAATAGAAATACAATATCATGGGTCTTCAATAAAACTAATAATAGTGTATCTGCATATACTCATGCACTTCTGTTTAGAGACCTAGTTAAGCATCATTCTTGATGAGACAGTTTGAATGAGCAGAGCCCACATATGCTCATGTATCTGAATGTTTGGTTGCTAGTTGGTGAACTATTAGGGTTACTAAGGAAGATAGTCCTTGAAGAGGTGATGTGTTACTGGAATGAGGCTTTGAACCCACTCCAGGCTTAGACTCGCTCTCTTCCTCATGCTTATAGACCAGGTTATAAGCTCTTAGCTGCTGCCCCCATGTCATGCCTTCCTGTCTTCTGCCATTTGTTCCCTTCATGATGGTCCAGGACTAACCTTCTGAAAGTGTAAGGAAGCCTTTAATTAAAGGCTTCCTTTTATGAGTTGCTTTGGTCATGATGTGTTTTCACAGCAACAGAATTGTAAATAAGCCACTAGATTTAAACTGACTGTTTCTATTTGTCTATGTACAATATACACTCATGCATCTCCAAATGTGATACTATCATGATCTCATTGAATATTTGTGTAACTTAATGAAAAAATGATTAGGAAGATAAAGAAAAAACCATATTCAGATTTTACACAGGGAATGCTAAATAGAGATGAATAAAAAGATGAATAGAGACTCATAGAATGTTGGTTCTCATTACTTTTATAAATACAAACTGGGGGAGGAAACCCCCATGGCTGCATGATGAGTGTTTGGACTATGAAGGAGTCCAGCACATGCCACATCTCATGCTTTGATAGTCTCCTGGTGTTAAGAGCCATGTCAGGCCTTAAATGCTTGCATTATTCAGTCATTATACTCAAGCTTTGCTATGAAAACTGTGTGGTATTTTATGACACAGTTATGAGGTGTGAGACAATTTTCAAAGAGCTGGGGACAGATGAGGGACTTCTGGCAAAAGCACTTCCAGTGTCAGGTGTAATCTAGCACTAAGGGAAGATAAGGATGACTTGTTACATCATATGCTATGGGACCTTGTTCTAATGTGTACTTGTGGAAAATGGTCCTAACATAGGATGGCATCACGTATACTTGATAACTAGAGGGAAGTTTAAAAAGAGGTAGAGCTGTGTGGCATAACCTTGGTTTTTTAAGCAACAGTTTCCACCAATGTTTTCTTTCTAGTAGTAACTCAATAAAGTTCAAAATTTCCAGTAACGCTGGACTTCAGGGAATGTCTTTGCACTTACAGAGTACCCAAGGAATGAATTATGATTACAAAACGTTTCTTAGCTTAGGAAGATTGACTAATACCCTAGAAGTTATGTTCAAACTGAATTGTCTAAGTTGTTTACATCCTAGCATAGCTATAAATGGGAGCCTACATACTTAGAAATGGCAAGGTCATGTTGTAATATCAATATATTAGCTACCCTCAAAACTCATAGAGATCGTTTTATACAATTTTGTAGCTTTTGGGTATCATAATACATATGGTACATATATGTATGCATGTGTGCCTGTGTTTGTGTGTGTGTGTGTGTGTGTGTGTGTGTGTGCATGTGTGTTCTCCATTGGGAGAATTGGCATGATGGGGGAAGTACTTCTGTGTATATTTATCTTTTTCATTGTTAAATAAAATACTGTTTGGCCAATGAGACAGCAATTAGATGGGACTAGGAGTCAAAGAGGATTCTGGGAAATGTAGTAGAGAAGTGCTGATCCAGGCAGGAAGTGACATAGCAAGGAGACTCATATTTAAGTGAAGGAGAAACAGGAAGGGCTCCTTTTCCCCTCCACTCCTGCTCCAGCGGCACAATGTCATCCACAACAAGGAGATAAGATAAGTCTTATAACATATATAGATTTATGATAGTTAAGACTGAGCTAACAGATGAGGAATCCTAGTCATTGGCCAAGCAGCTTTAAACCTAATACAAGTTTCTGTGTATTTATTTGGGCCTAACTCCGGCAGGCGGCTGGCACAGAGCGCACACATGGCCATGGGGCTTGGTGGCTTTTGGCGGAAAGATTTATCGTAACTGGCAATATGATGTCTAATTTTCTTTAGAGCTATCTAATTATGGTTGTCTGAACGCAGGATAAGGAAAGTCCACAAATGCCTGAATAAAGAATTAACAGATATTTATTTGGGGAGCACTCACATGATGACGGTAAAAACTGCCACGGTCTTCTGCTCCTGGAGACACAGGGTATGTCCTGCAGGATGCTACAACCACAACCCAAGAGATAGTATGAGCAAGCCCCTCCTCATCTTTATAAGGGGTCTTGTTGGAACACTTGTGCCACACCCTAAAGTGTGACCAATACCTCAAGTCTATTGGCAGAACAAGATGTCACTACAGTTGTCAAAAACAAGAAACAATTCCTTCATGCGTTTAAGCTTTTCATTGAAGTATGAAATAGATAAATCAGAATTTCTATTTGAAACAAATAGTTGTTTTCTAGGATTTGTATACCCATTTCTCCAAACTGAAATTTGTGTATTTACAATTAACAGTATGCAAGCAATTTTAGGATACTTGATGAATTATATTTAATAAGTCAGTTAACATGTAAACACTTAAAAGAAATCAAATATGCATAGGGTACTGTTTTTTATGATCATTGACAATAAAGGATCCCCTACTCTTTTTCATAATTGACCCATCACACAGATTACCTTGAAATACATATATTTATGGTTCAAACATTATGTGCCTAAATCATTAAAATGCAATTTGAGAAGGGACGTTGTTATGTTCAAAATTGGCACAAGGTTAGCAAATAAACTCAAATATAATCACAAAAGGGTAGACAATTCTCTGTTAATATTCTATGCATTTTACATCTTGACATAAGCCTGCATTTATAATATTTTCAGATTCAAAAGACACAATATAAGGACTTCTAAATGGTTTAAACATAGTGAATCTGAGATGGCAGTGAAAGGCTCCAGAATGAAACAAAATTATAGATGATCAAAGATGATAGAAAACATCTCAGCAGCCATATTTTTTGCTCAGAAATAACATCTAAGCTTAGGGTGAGGGAAGACCATATCAGACAGGCATTTTCAGCTGACAGAATTCATCACATGCAAACAAGAAACAAGTTATGCTCAGGGAAGTCCTTTATGGCAAAGAAAAAACAGTACATACAAAACTCTTTGCTTCATAATATGAGGTTTAGGCTAAAAAATCAATTAAATTGACCTGTGTACCAAATAAAGAGATAGAAGTCGGGATCATAAAATTGTACTGTATCTTTTTAATGCTCTTTACATGTACATTGATGTAACACATGAGAAGAGCTCTCCTGTATCACTTGGAAAATAATGAAAGCAAACCACAGAGCTCCGTGGACAAAGGGAGGTTTGTATTGAATAAATGGACTCTACAATTTGAAACTGAGCTTCATGATTGAGTGTATGGGGTGGGGGAGTTCCTAACTATACAACCGTGTAAGTCTATAAAGATTCTTGAAATCCACATTTCCTTTTTTTTTTCATTGAATATGCATACATGAAAGACCTCACCTTGTGTCAGTAGGACCTGTGGCTATGAGCTACTATATTCCAAAATAGCGTCTCTTCAAATCTTCCCAAACACTGTTAGAAACACGATTTGACTGTTACTAGTAACGATCATATCAATAACTTATCACCAATACACAATTCCAAGTACAGCCCCCAGCAGGCCCTACTAGGATGAGTTTGAATCGACAAACCAGGACTTTTATCATCATGACAGGTTTAGGCAATTCATCTTGAGACTGCTAAATGCATTTTCTGCTGTAAAGGATTTGTGTGTGTGTGTGTGTGTGTGTGTGTGTGTGTGTGTGTGTGTGTGTGTGTGTGTGTGTTGATCACTTGCTCTCCAAGGATCATTTGCATTTTAGTATAGTTTGTCCTGTTAAGAATCTATTTAACTCAGGGAATAGAGACTTGAGAGAAACTGCGCTCAGATAACAGACATGGATAGAAATTCAGTGTTTGGCAGGTGGATAAAATAATGAAACCCTATTTTGTTACATTTTAAACATACTGCTTGGAAGAAATTTAGGCTCCCAGAAGGAGAATGGGAACATGATATTTCAAGTCTGGGAAATCAATATTAGGGAAAAATGAGTTAGGAAGAAATGGAGTCTGGCATAAAAGCATAATTCTGTTGACTTCAACGCACATACTGCAAAGCACTGGAAAAATGGGTGGAAACATCTATCTTAATTAGTTATTGAGCAGAGTTAGGTTTACCAAAAATATATTTCTAAGCAATTAACAAAATTGGAGTGGCAATCACTTCTGGGCTCTCACAAAGAGACAAATAAGTCTGGAAGTGGTAAACAAGTTTTGTTGATCTTACAGAGTTTCAAATTTCCAATTATGATGGAAGATATAGTGATATGCCCTATAGTGTTCTCTTCTTAGATGTGTAATTATAAACCTCCTTGACTCCTCAATTGTCAAGTCTCCCTGTGTGGGAATGACTCTGTTGAATGAGAATATTCCAGTATTCAGTGGAGTTCCATGGGCTGGGTCTGTGGTCCTAGGCATTTATGTCCCTGGCCCACTTTGCCATCAAAGTCCACATGGATACCCTGGGTCTAAGCTGCAACCTGTGGTCATATGGGTTTGGAACATGACCATGTTGCAGCTTGGACCATGCTGATCTGATTGACCTGCAATGTCATCCTGGGCCATGGTGTCATCCAGGCCAGGGCTGCTGCCGAGAGCTACATGTGGGTCCTTGGCCCTACCACAGAAAGGGTCTGTGATGATGTTCACAGCTCCTGATAACTTGCCACAACTACCACAGGGGTCAGGTAGATCTGAGTGAGCTACACTGCGCACCTGGGGCCAGAGTGACATCCAAGCCCAGGCTGCTGCTGAGGACAATGTCTGGAGGGTGTTATATTTTAGATCTCATTATAGAGGTAACACTCACAATGGTCTTAAGTTTTTATAATTTTTGGTTTGAAAGTTTTGTGGTTTTGTTTTTGTTTTTAAAGATGAAAATTACTGTATTATTTTTTGTTGGAGTGCAAACTTCTAGAGAAGTTCTTTCTTTCTTTCTTTCTTTCTTTCTTTCTTTCTTTCTTTCTTTCTTTCTTTCTTTCTTTCTTTCGTTTTTGGTTTTGCGAGACAGGGTTTCTCTGTGTCTTTGGAGACTGTCCTGGAACTAGCTCTTGTAGATCAGGCTGGTCTCGAACTCACAGAGATCCGCCTGCCTCTTCCTCCTGAGTGCTGGGATTAAAGGTGTGTGCCACCAACCAACCCCATTTAGGCAGTGCTTTCACAAGGTAAGGTAGTAGATGGTTTAGCTTTGCCCATACTGTTTATGTTGTTGGTTGTTTGGTTAGCCAGATTTCCCTTTGGGGAAAGACAGTAAATGTATGAATAGATGCCATCCTGATGACAGCTCTTGTTTTGATAGCTAAACCAAACCATTGTCAAATTTGCCTCAGAACAGAGCTGAGTGTTGTTTTTTAAAAGTGAATTTCTTAGATCATGAGTCCTAAAGATACATGCAGTGATCTTGAAGTTCAAAAATTTTATACTAATGATACTGTCTGATCATAAAGTATCTTCCTGTTTTATTTGTTAATTGTTATATGCATATCTCCAAAGCACAGTGGGAAGAATGAACTGCTAGTTTGCACAGCTCAAAATGGTGTCACTGATGCTGACTACTCATTACCATATTTTAAAATGCCACATACCCACAGGAACAAACAAAAATGGCTATCCAATGTGTTTTGTGAAACCGTACAATAATTAACTTTCACATTTCTTGAGGCTGAAGTGAACATCTTTCAAAATATTCCCCATGATGTGATAGAAAAGACAGGAAAACTTATTCAGCTATACGTAAAGTAAAATGGTTGCCTTGACAATAACTGGTGCCAGTTTTAATTTGGCAGTTGAATTAGCTGATTTAATTAATGAAGCAGCAGTACCACTAAAAGAACAACTCATACATGAACTGTGTCATTTCGAGTATCACATTTAGAAAACAGCTTTGGAAAGCTTGAATAGACTGTCTGTTTAAGGGAAAGTAACTATTTGTGCTCATGAAGTAATTTAAACTTTCATCCCAAAGAGCAGCTTTAGAAAACACATCATTAGCAAGACCTGAACAGATTTTCAATAATTGAGACCTCGATACAAGGCAAGTCGTGGCACAATTAATAACTAAATGCGAATAATTTGTATTGTGCTTTACATGTCTCAGCACCTAGATGTGGCTTTATATCATCACAGTTTTCTACATCCCAAACATGATGTCTTAGTATGATAGACATGAACACTTCCATTTGTCCATTTAAAGACAGTTAGGCAGATGCTAAAAGTTGCTACTGTGTCTGAACAGGATTATGTAGGCTTCCTTATTGTTTGTTGCCATTTTTCTCATTGTTTTGAGTATCTGCTCAATCATGGAAGACAGCTCAAATTACAGACTTCTTAGTTTATTGGCTTATCAAATAACCTCCATGATAATTTCGATATGGTTGGATTAATTTTATTTCATATAAAAATTGTGGAAGCATTCTTTTGTTCTCTTTCTTCCACATGCATGCCTACATTTTTCCACCCAAAATTCTATTGTATTCTGGCTGGGTTAAGATAGGTAGTCAATACAGAATCGATTTTCATTTTCTTCAAGCAAAGGTGTGAACATATATTTTCCTCTGTCCTATAAAACCACATTAATTTCAAATGATTTTAGATAGTAAATATGTCTTAAATATTTGTCAGACATTTTAAGAAAAAAATAATGGAACTCATAATAATATATAAAATACTGAATATTATCTATATATTTGATATTCACAGAAGCATTTTAATAAAGCATACCATGAACTAAACTATTAAAGAACACAAAAATGTAGTTATAAAAGTAGAAATGTGACTTAATGTGAATAAAATTACTTTCAAAACAAATTTTCTCAATATGCCCTTCACAGGTCTTTGTAACATTTTTGTCTGGCTTTTTACATCAATCTGTTCAGATTCAAGCTGCCACTATCACAGTTTTATATGCATTTTAGTGGCTCACTAGAAAGACACATGCAAAAAGTAACATAAATTTAAAGGACACAAATATAACAAGTAAATGTTGAATAATGTTCAAGGCATTTCCTGTATGACAATTACGTAACACTTTTGCTTGGATAAAACACTTTGTAATTATTATTTAACCCTCAAGTATTTTCCATGACTTACAGTTTTAATGCTATTTCCCCGAAACTACTCTCCAGTGCCCTGTTATATTGAATAGATGAAGGCAGTTCCAAATTCAACTCTAAGAACAGATACAAATCAAGATTAATGAAAATAAAGGAAAAATTTTTGACAGAAATGAAAAGGGCTTTAATTATCAGATCCCACACTGAGTGTCCTATAAGAATAGCAACATATTCTTGAAGGAATATTGGTACCTGAAGGAATTTTAGCTGCAACTAGAAGAAATGTTATGTATGTATGATAAGTGACATACATACATACACACACACACACACACACACACACACACACACACACACACACATGAATACATATATACATGAGCAAACACACACACATATCTATGTGTGTGTGCATATATATGTGTGTAAATGAAGTCCTGAGCAAAATATGTAATCAGTGAATAACTGATGGCTTCAACTGAAGATTTCCCCATAAATTATTGAAAGATGTCTTTTGAATTAACACAAAACTCATGGCAACTGTACATTTAAAATGCCCTTTTCAAAGAAGCATCCTTTTTCTCAGGTACAGTATATGAATGTTGTGTATTTCATCATCTTTCTTAATTGAAATTTAGAGATAATCTTTTAAACTCAATAATCTTCAATAATTGATCATATATCCCCTCTATTGCATCAACACTAACATGAAGCACTCTTCTTTTGGAAACACACCATTGCTTTCTTTTTCAAGTTCACTAAAACACATGTCTTCATCTCCAGTGTCAAATGCACAGCAATAATCTTTTGAGAACTTGTTGACCCCAAAATATTTGACCCAGATGTCCTAACCACAGATGTCAAGAAATGTCTCACTGTGGATTTTCCTCTAGAGTTTTACCTTTATTTTGCCTCAAGTGCCCTTAACCTTAGAAATGAGAAAGACTGGAGAGTCTTTCTACGGGAGTACCACATTAATGCTCATTTCCAGCTCATTCAGTCAGTGCTCACCATTACTCACTCCAAAAACCACATTCCATAATAAAAGTCAGCACAAGCTCATATTACTTTTATACTTCTATATTTAAAAATCAGCATCTATGACTTCTGTAAATATTGAATAGTTTTTAAGGGAAAACCCCCATTCTTCCATCACTGTCTTAAAACAGTAAAATCTGTGTTAACTTACAGGGTGTTAAGCCTGATGTTGGAACAGTTAACACCTGATATCTTATCAGCCGTATGTGAACTGATTTCTGTCTAGGAGAACTGGTTCTAGGTATGTATGTAGCTGTAAATGATTTTAATCAGTGTACAGTGTCAAGAAAATACCATCTTTCTCAATACAACTGAACTGATCTCCTTCCTGAACTGTTTCTCAAGCCCCTTTTCAACCAAGGCTGTCCTATGATGTAAGCATACTCTGTTATGTCTTTTAAAGATATTTATTCCACTAACTCACTATGCGAACTTCCCCATGTTTATCACTGGGATAAAAGCCTCAAGACAACTAGTTTAAATCATGGCAGCAGTGATGAAACCAAGCCAAGCAATAAAAAGAGGGCTCAACTCCAAACCTTCTAAGTGTTTTCACCTCATTTCCTTATAAAGAACAGTTGAGATTGATGGGTTCAGAAATCAAGAATGTTTGATCAAATTGGTTTGTGAGGCTGTGTGTGTGTGTGTGTGTGTGTGTGTGTGTGTGTGTGTGTGTGTGTGTGTGTGTGTGTGTATTTTCACATGTGCATACATGTTATTTGTGAAGGACCAAGGACAATCTAGGTATCATTTTTCAAGAGCCTTGCAGTACCACTTTTCCAAGGATTTAAATACCTCTGCTTTCTCATGTCTTAGATTATGAACATATGCAGCCACACTGAACTTTGGTCATTTTTAATATTGGTTCCAGAAGCTTAAACTCAGGTCCTCAGAATTACCCGGCAAGTGTCCCCTGATCTATTTCCTCAGTACCCTTCCATCTATCTTGACTTCTGACATCAAAAATACAACTCGCACTACTAGTTTGTCTTCTCCCTCTAAAAGTCTACTGAAATAGAGAAAAGAGAAAAAATAAGAGAAAAATAGTACAATGATGAGGAAAAGTGAAGGAACATAAAGATGAGAGAGAAGAGAAAGAAAATGGGGAAAGGTACAGAAAGAAAAACAGACAACTTATTTCTATTCAGTATCTTAACTGTCTAGCTTAAGTTTCTTGTGTAAATTCCATACATCTGTAAGTTTCTTAAACTCCACAGATGAAGCAAATACACACATTTGAAAAGTATGCATTAATAACACACTGTTTCTGTTGAGGTCCCAGATGGGACTTTTTGGCGTATCAAAATTTGTTTTTATTGAAACAATCAGCAATCAAAAAGAGAAGCTTCCTTCTGCGGTAGATGAGTGCAAATGCAACAATCCATAGGTGGACCACACCATGTACAGTGAGTGAGAGATATTGCGAAGTTCAAGCCTAAAAGAATGTCTCTGCAAAATCCCTCCATTTGGGGCTAGGATACCAAAGCATAGGCTGAATATTGTCAGAGACAAAGCAGCTGATTCCTTCTAAATACACCACTACCTACACACATGAACTCACAGAGACCGTAGCAGCATGCACAGGGCCTGTGCAAGATAAAAAATAGACACAAGCTCCCATCTCTAAACGCGAAGCTATTTCCAAATGATAATCAGTCATAAATGAAATAGTACAATGCTGTCTCACTGGTTATACAATCCCCTTTTGGGGGCAGGTCTCTCAGCAAGCACTGGACAGCCAAGGTAAAGTCAACTCAATGGCATCTTTGGAGGAACTTCATCTCATAATGTATGGTCAGTGAATTCACTTATTTGTATTTAATTATTTTTGTCATTATGTATTAATTGCTCTTTGCTTATATATTATGGATTTCACATTGTGCTCGTATGGGGCTCCTGCATGTCTCTGCATCTGTATGTGCTTCTCATGCTTTCTCTTTGGTTCTTTCTTTCTTTTCTTTCTTCCTTCCTTTCTTCCTTCCTTCCTTTCTTTCTTTCTTCCTTCCTTCTTTCCTTCCTTCTGTCCTTCCTTCCTTTCCCTTTGTTTCTTCTACTCCATTTTTTTATTTTGTTGTTGTTCTGTAGATGACTGTTTCCTAAGGAATGGCAGAAAGGGTGTGGTTTCTGATGGGAGGGGTTCTGGGGAGCGAAGAGGGAGAATTATAATAAGAACACACTGTTATTAAAAAAAAATCTATTTCCAGTAAAACAAAATAAACTTTAAAAGAGAAATGCCTTTTGAATAAAAAATTAAATAAAACTTATTACAAATGTCCATACCAAAAAATGAGAACTGTCTTAGAAATTGGGAAATATTTACTAATCTATTGGAAATGAATTAAGCCATAACTCATAACGATTAGTTTTAGAATGGATTGAGTTTTCTAAAGAATAAGAAAATTAGGAGTAACTTGAAGTTTTTAGGACCTTGAGGAAGATGTTAGTATGTAGGTAACTTGAAGACAGAAGGATTGATTTTATTCTTTGAATATTCACTTTATTAATTTAATTTTTATTTCTTTTTTATTCAAATTACTAACAAGCTTGCTTCACATGTCAATCTCAGCTCCCTCTCCCTCCCCTCCTCCCCTGCCCCCTGGCCCCCACCATATCCCCTTTCCTCTCTCCAGCTAGGGTGAGGCCCTCCATGGGGGAGCTCCAAAGTCTATCATATCATCCCAGGCAAGGCCTAGGCCCTCCCACATGTGTCCAGAATGAGAGATTATCCCTCCATGTGGAATGGACTCCCAAAGTCCAGGAATAAATACTGATCTACTATCCGAGGCCACATAGATTGATGAGGCCTCCTCACGGACACCAATATTCAGGGGGTCTGGGTAAGTCCCATGCTGGCCTGTCAGCCATCAGTCTTGGGGTCCCTGAGCGACCCCTTGTTCAGGTCAGAATATTCACTTTTAAATGTGTCTTTTCAATGTAAGTATGAATTAATGACTATGGAAATGTAAACAGTTATTAACTGACACAATTCAATAAAAGTGAATCAGAGTGATGTACACATAGTGATATATATATATATATATATATATATATATATATATGTTTAAAATTTACTAAGTGCCTAACATATGAAAACAGTATAAATTTTTGTTTCAATTCTGAACTTTAGAGTTTCTAAGGTCATTATTTGTAATGATTTATAAAATTTCTCCATTTGCACCTTTAAAATATTGTATTCTTCTCACTCATGTGGTTGGGGGGAGCTGGATTTAGGTATATGTTCTAGTTGGGAACTACATTAAAGCATTTGAACTAAAGTTAATGTGTTCAAGCCTTGAGAATCACAGTAGTGTACTCTGGGGACAGTAGAGAAACAGAGAGATGATATGTGTTCCCTCTGCTGCCCACCAAGGGATATTTCCTATCTTGGAACCAAGCAGGAGATGGAGTCTGTGCATCTTGTATATGAAAAGACTTGCTGGATGAAAGGCATATTGCAGAGATGTGAGGAGCCCCAAAGAAACAGAAACTTTTTCCATAGAATATTTGATGATCACAGACTCTTTGCAGGGTAAATGACTAAATATTGGACCTAAAGAAAATAAGTAGCGTAATACTGCATATTATAAACAAAATAGGGGCAAATGCAAAAAAGTAGAGAAGTAGATTTGATCAGATTCTTGAGTTCAATTAAATGATTTTAGGGTAGTGTGGGCATCTTATGAAAACATGAGTTTAGTTTTATAGAATTATATAGAAATAAAAAAGGGGTTTCCCTGAAGGAATTTAATAATTCACAGTTTAGAATGCAAGCAAGAACTTGACTCTGCTTTGCACTGATATATCTTAGCAAGAGGCAGAGTCAGAATTTGGACTTGAAACTTCATAGGAACCTGAAATAAAAATTTTAGAAAGAAAGTATAAAATCCCAAACTGAGAGAAAGTTCCAAATAAACATTCATCAGTGATCTCATGAAATATCTAAGTTTAAATTGCACAAGGGGAGACTCAGATATTTAAAGAAATTAGCACTGAAATGGGAGAGAAGGAACAGCGCTGGTAACAGATCTGTCTTCCTGAGACATCATAGATTGGAATCCATGGCCTTACAAAGAAGACCCACCCAAACAAGGATGTGGTGTAGATTGCTCGGATAATCCAAGGTAAATAATTTCTAGATTTATTTAATGATGTCAGAAACTCTATAAAGTTTTTATATGAAAAGTTTTCCCCCAAACTTTTAAGTAATAACATAATATATCCGAGCAAAATGAGACACAGAGACCATCACAAGGACTAAGTGATAGCTTCCAGTTTTATTATTTTTTTTTCTATGGAAACATGGAAATGTAGGCAGGGAGTCTCAGACTGAGAGGAAGAAAAAGAAAACACTAGAAAGAAGACAGTAGGACAAAACATATGTATATAAATTACAAGATGATTCAAAATCAGAAAAATAAACATTAATTAACAACTATACAATGTAGTATAAAGGTAAAAGTGATAAAAATAACTTGGATAAGCAACATTTCATATACTGTAATATTGGAATCTGACAGATAGTCAAGTGTAGATTTAATGGCTTAAAGTTGAAGTCTCTCATAGTTTCTACATTGGTTAGTACAATACGCAGGCTGGGTGGAGCTGACAAGGTAGTGATGCTCTCACATTGCACAGGAGTGGTTGGGGACAGAGACTCAATCCTGTCAGCCAGTAAGAAGCAGGGCTGAATTGTGTATCAACTCTTGACAAATAAACTTGCAAAGCAAAGATTATTCCATGTGCCCATATGAGAAAGGAGAATTATATGTAGAGTTTATTGAATTTATTCCCTATTTATCTTTAGTGTATAGGTATGAGTTTCAGATTAATAAAGAAAGCAAGAAATGTTTCCAACTAAACAATGTTTGTTCAAGGTGTGGTCCACCTATCATT
This sequence comes from Cricetulus griseus, assembly GCF_003668045.3. NCBI lineage: Eukaryota > Metazoa > Chordata > Mammalia > Rodentia > Cricetidae > Cricetulus > Cricetulus griseus. The sequence continues at coordinate 7,234,884 of NC_048603.1, read as the reverse complement.
GACTTATCATTTCCTTGTAGTCTACCATGGAAGTTAAAATGCCAAGATGTCAGAACTTTAGTTATGAATTCTCTGCCAGTGAAACTAGTTTTCTCTCTCTCACTGAAGCAAAGCCTGAACCTGTTCCTCTTCTATTATGTGAATTTACCACGTGATTGGTGAATACTGTTTCTATGCTGTAATAAAGCAAGGGCAAGCAAGTCTCTCTTTGTGATATGTTCACTCCTATTAAACATTGTCCTTCCCTGTTTGTATGCCAGGGATTCCTGCGTGCAGAAGAAAGGCAGATGCACAAATAAACTGAAAGTTATAAAGGTTTCTTGCTCAAACTTGGAAAAGTAAGTTATTGTGATAACTCTAAAATGAAGGGAAAGCATACTTGTCCCAGAGAGTGGGACCAATGAACTCTATGCTTTCCACATTCTGAAATCTCACTGTTTACACCTGTCAGTGTTGACAACTCCCCTCTTTTCTCATGTCTGTTTTGTAGCCTGACGCTGTAGGAGGGTGTCTCCAGCCTCTCTGCCTTGGTTTTGTTCATTCTTTTCTCGGACCCAAGGAAGCACAGTTGTAAGCAATAACCCCTTCCAAAGGTGTTGAATGTGGCTCTGCTCCAGGCTAGCTATCCTACTGTGCAGGGAACTCAGAATCATCCCAAGACCAAATCTGTGCATGGGTTGAAGACTTGAAATCTCGATGTTTCTCTGTAGCTATGCCTGGTAGCCTGACGTTTGGTTTCCCTTGTGTTTGCTTTCACTCTTGGGAGGCAGGGTTGGAAAGGAAAACCGTCTCTACCCTTTAATTGTGTTCAGTTTATTTTTCTTCACTGTGATTTTAGGTATCTTTTCACATTTTCCTTGAATCCACATATTCTTCCTCTCCTCTTGCAGTATGGCTTTTGTCAACCAGGCACTTTTCATTAACAAGGTCACAAGGAAGAAACATCTAATATACCATCTTATCCCGGAAGGTGCAGAACACAACCTAAAGGACAGCTGTAATTTCTGGGGATGTCAAAGTTGCATCTGTGCACTCCAAGCATTAATAACTGAATTCGGTAGTTTACATCCTGGTGAGAGAAGCCCAAACAAACAAGTTGAGAAGTGAAATGGAGAGAAAGACTGAATACCTGCAGGAGACTGTAGCTGGAGTTTCTGTTTTCCCCAGGTCCCACTGCTGCTTTAGCCCCAAATAAGCACACAAAGACTTATATTAATTAGAAAACTGTTGGCTGATGGCTAGGGATTTTTGTTGGCTAGCTCTGTCTTAATCAATAACACATTTTTATTCATCCATGTTGTCTTGGCTTACCAGAGGAAGCTTGGTCCCATTACTCCTTTGGAGACTACATGGCATCTTCTCATGGTGGCCTCTCTCAATCCCCTTCCCCCAGAATTCTTCTCATCTCTTAGTCCTGCCCATCTTCCTGCCTCTACTGGTCAGTGTTTTATTCATCAAGCAATAAGAGAAACATATATACAGAAGGATATTTCCCATCAGCAGGAAGTCAGGGGAGGGCTTCACAATCCAAGGCCAAACTACAGAAAAGAACCAGGTAGACTCATTGACATTTACATCAGAAAAACAACAACAACAACAACAACAACAACAACAACAACAACAAACTGTTACAACTAGACAAGATCGTAAATATACGGAAAAGAATCACTGTTCAGGAGCTGCTTCCTAGTGAAATAAATGAACAAAGCTTAAGGGAGCAGCCAACCAATGTTTTTATTGGATTTAAGACTCACTCCGTGAAGTTCAACCCATTCCCAACACTGCTGGGGTGGTTAAGAATCTGACCATATAGACCAGGGACCTAGAGGAAAATCATATAATACAGTTCTTCTAAATTTGTGGTCCATGACCACTTCAGGAGTTTGAACAACCCTTTCTCAGTTGTCACATATCACGTAACCTGCATATCAGATACATAAAGACTCACAACATTAGGAAAATTACTGTTATGAAGTAGCAAAGAAAACAGCTTTATGGTCAAGGTCACCGCAACATGTATTAAAGGGTCACAGCATTAAGAAGGGTGAGACCCACTAAAAGGACATAGCAATAAAATGAGCCCTAAGAGCATTCTGCTGTAGTCATATAGTGCCTTGCTCAGTCATAATCAGAGAAGTTTCCTCCTATAGTTAATCAGAATACAGAGACCCACAGCCAGATAATAAAGAGTGTGAGAGCCTTTGCAACACTCAGAGCTGAGTGCTATGTCTCCACCAACACTCCCCCACGCCAAGGGCTCAAGGAACCTTCCAGAAGAGGGTTCAGGATTTGATTAAAATATATTCATTATTATGCTTTTCTGATTGCTATTTTCTCCTTTCAGGATGTGTCATATCCTTTAAGGATCTTCCATGGTGCTGGCTGGTGTGAATGTGCTGGCTTAACTTGTGTTTGCCTTAAAAGTTCCTCAGTTCATAATGAATTTTAAGAGTTGGCTTTGCTGGATATAGTAATCATAGTTGACTACATTTTTAACTCTGGATTTTAAATAATATCATTGAGTGGTACCTTGAATTTTGAGGTCCATCTTATTATAATATCTTTGCTTTGTGACTAGTTTTTGCCATGCAGAATTTATGTTTTTGTTGTTGTTGTTGTTGTATGTTTACTTGTTTCTTTAGATTTAGGAAATTTTATGCCTTGTGTACATAGGCTTGATCTCTTGATAGGCTGACAAATGAGTTTTGACAAAGCAACTCAGCAGCACAATATAGTAAGATAAATGATAGATAGTAAGAACAAAATCATGGGAACCCATCAAGAACAGTAAATAGCCGGGCGTTGGTGGTGCATGCCTTTAATCCCAGCATTTGGGAGGCAGAGGCAGGCAGATCTCTGTGAGTTCCAGGCCAGCCTGGTCTCCAGAGCGAGTGCCAGGATAGGCTCCAAAGCTACACAGAGAAACCCTGTCTCGAAAAAAAAAACCCAAAAAATAGTAAATAAATTTACTAGTAACACTTGGAAAGACAGTTAATCAGAAATATCTAGTGTGTTCATGAAATGCTATAAAGTGAATGAGGTTTTGGAGTGCAGCAATTTTCTACTCTGAAAATTGTCAAAAAGTCATAGTCCTTTTTCCTATCCAACCTTTGGACAACAGATTAAGAAATGATGTGACAGGCAATAGACTATGAAAATCAGAAGAAAATAATAAGCCCCCTACCTTTTGTAATAGATTTTACCTAGAAGCTTGTCTACACCACAAGGTAGGTAAAATTAGTTGAACCCAGCTGAGAGATTGACAAATATTTAAGCCCTGACATTCGAATTTCTGTATTTTCTGATGTTTTGTAAGTATTCATAATTTAAGACATAAAATGAATTATTTCCCAAATGTATATATAAAATCAATTATATGTGCCTAAGATTTTCTTCAGAGTTGTGTAGATGCATCTAATTAATGATAGGTAATATCAATTTATTATTGAGTACCTACAGACAAATTGTACACATATTGTTCACAGCACGTTATGTAAACAGATGACCGAATATTTTCATTTATTAAAACTGAAAGTTGAGATCTAGAGACTTTTAGACTTTAGTCCTTTAGACTTTGTCATTTATTAGTTATCTGGCTACATTCTTCTCATAAAACAATTTTAAATATTATTTAAGCAGAAAATAGATCAGGGAATTTCAAGAGTAAATAGGAAATATTTTCTTTTACCCATATCCCAGTACCTAAGACCATTTTATACTTTGCACCTCATGTGTATACAAACGTTTAAAATGGATATTCTGTCACTTCATCAGAAATGCCATCTCACTGTAGATAAGATACATAGACTCACTATAAGTCTAAAATACGTATGATCAAAACTAATTCATAGTCCAACTATTCATTTGGTTATGAGATATTAAGAGTACATTGAATCCAAAGTCTACTTTGGATTAAAAAGACCACTGACTTTCTATGAAATAGAACAACATGACATTTGAAAGTAAGAATAATGTTGCATTTCTCTGTAATAAAAGGTTATTTAAATAAGATTTATTGACTGGTAAATTGAACATGTTTTATCTTGTGGAAGTGAAACATAATTTACATAGACAAAGCAATGTGAGACCTTTCCAATTATACACTTCTCATAAATTTAAATATTTAGAAATGAAAGGCAATAGAATTACAACATTTTATCTAGACGTTACCACTCATTCTACTAAATTTCCCCAGCTACTTTTTATTTCAATGTGAGTGTAAGATTATGATCTTACAACAGTTATGCATTCATAATTCTCTTGGAAGTTTTTCAGTATTTAATTGTATCTGTCTTTAAAGCTTTTCCCTATAGCAATCACTAAGAGGGCAACATCTTAGCGCATTTGATCCATAGAAAGAAAGCACTGCTGTCTATTTAAAGAGAATTCTGCTGGATGGAAGGAGAATACTACCATCTTGTTTTTTCTCAGTCACCCAAAACTGCCTGAAGGGAAACTCGTGAGTGCAAAAATATTCATTTTCCTAACAGATCTTATGTTTGACCACATGATTGCCTTTACCATGTCATTTTTGAAGCTATCATTTCACAAACCTTTTCTCTATATTTTGGTTTTATATTTTTCCCAGCCCTCTACCACAGTAATTGCTGATTCTCAAGTGAGTGTTATACATGTTTCCTTTAGGGATGAGCCTATAACTGTGACTTATTCTCAGCATTGTGTGTAGATAGCACCTCTTAATTTTTGGGGAAATATACCGAAGAGTAGCTTCTTTGACTAAAGGTCAGTAGCCATTTTCATTGAGTATAACCATAAATATTTATTAGATGTGCTGACACTATGATTTGACAATTTAAGTAAACAACAGTAGTCGGTTCCTCTTCCTTCCAGGGCCTAATATACACATATTCAGGGGTTTTCAGTTGCTTTATGGTATCAAGTATGAATTCTTTCTTGGAGGAGCCTCAAATCCATTTGTGAATATTTTCATATACCTACTACACTACTCCAATTATCATACCAGTGGCCTTAACATTTTCTTATTGGATTTATATATACTCAGATTAAAAATAGAACACATGTTATGTGAAACAGGAGAAGATAACACTTGCAATGTGGTGGATGGGGGAGAAAAATGATGGATAGATCTGGGGTGTTTGTGTGTGTGTTTGTCTCTCTCTCTCTCTCTCTCTCTCTCTCTCTCTCTCTCTCTCTCTCTCTCTCTCTCTCTCCCCGTGTGTGTGTGTGTGTGTGTGTGTGTGTGTGTGTGTGTGTGTGTGTGTGTGTGTGTGTAAAATGAAACTAGGGATCTATGAAAAAATCCAAATGCATTCTCACTATTTTGAAGGCAGATTTAAAATATAATTTAAGAAAATTTTAGGGTGAAACCCTGCAAGGGTTGAGTAGTGCTAATCACAAAAGTCATAGGGTATTAGGCAAATATGTCAGAACAGGTGAAAGTTATCACCTTATGAATTATTTGTTAGGAAGTCCACAAGACTCCAAAAAAGTAGAAACCATTGTCATTGCTTTGGTGTTCCACTCAAATAAAATTACATGACTTTATTGTTTAAGGCATATTGTACTTCATTACAGGACTTAGAGAAATCAAGATAGAACAGAGCTATAAGCATCCTTGTTAATACCTAGATTTTGGGTCAGAAGTTGCTTTGTGAACAGCTAATAGAGAAATGCCATCCAGAGTCTTACCTACCTGAGACCCAGTCATCTACAGTACTAATTTTCTAGGCAAGAAGTGCCCATTGTTAAGGGTAGTGTGACTATTATGGTGGTAATTAGGTCCTTAGTGATTAGACTTAGACCTACTCTATAAGAATTCATACCTGGTATTGTAAGTCTGACCACAAATTCTTGGCTGCAAAGGTCATCAGCCATAAGAATGGATCTGGTACTGCTGCTTTTTTGGAATCTAGACATGAGACATACTTATGTTTATTGTATTTGAAACAAGGCTTTAAAATACATATGTTTATTACCACCATATGTTTTGATTCTCAGACAGAGAAACCTCTGCTTTCAGTATATATGGAACACTTGTAAATATGTTTTTGATGGTGGTATTCTACTTTCTGAATAGCTCCTCATACAGACACCCTGCCAACATCAGCCAGAACGTGTTCACTAGAACAAAGTATTGCCATAGACAATACCGGGGTCTTGGACCTACCTTTTGTTGTAAATTGTATATATAACTAAAATATTTTTGTGTCCTTAAAATATATTGATAATATATTTTATTGTATTATTAATATTGGTGGTCAATATATTTGATGATGCTCTCATTAGAAACTTGACCTTCACTTTAAGTTTCTATTATGAGAAGAACTGACTGAATTTCATGAATCTTAATTGTCCATATACATTTTACCACAAATGTAAAGAAATTAAAGAACATTGGAAGAACTTGCTGACACTATAGCTGTCTACCTTGCCCATTATCGTGAGAATGTCTAAAAAGATTAGGAGTCAAAGGGAGAAGGGAAAGATTTCATTTATTTTAGGAAACAAGAAATTCATGTAAAATGACTGGTTGGAAAAGAAGTAAAAAGTTAAAGCAGGTGATTCTGGTTCCTTCAAACTCTGCTAAAAACCAGATGTACAAGATTTATAACCGGAGTTTACATAAAACTTACTTTTGTTATCTTGCTCAATGCTCATTTCTAGTCTAAGCCTATCTGCTAAAATATTTGTTGATGGAATAAATACTTGAATCTGGCTCTAGCATTCACAGGGCACCTGATCCCATTCCTTGGATATCTATGAACAATAGGGTGACCAAACCTCACGTCATAACTTGCTATTTCATTCATTTTTACTAAATGAAAGAGGACACAGAAAACCCTGAATTTGTTTTAATCACATGCATAGTGTAGGAAAGAGCCTAAACTAAGCTCTAGACAGATCAATAGACTACCCTAAATTGCTGTTAGAAAAAATCCCTTTCATTGAAATGATGTTGAATTTTAACACTAGTGTTCTGTCTTTGAACTTTCATATTAAATACTTTGATTAAGATAAAATTTGTTGAGGTTACAATGAAACATTCAAAGGTTTAATTGATATTTCTAAAATTCTTTTATCTATCATGTTGAGAGGTTTTTCTTTTCCCTATATTGGAGTTAATAGAAGAAATTTATCTTCCTAAGACAGTGAGTTGGGATGATATTGGGAAGTCTTAGCAAGATAACAGTTAAAAAGGAGGCACATTGTCCACCCATCAAAATACAAGGAATATAGAAATACAATTAAAATTAATTTTAAATGCACATCTTTGTGACATTTGTCACTCAACTATTTCAAAATAGATGACTAAATATTTGAACACAGAGGGTGACAGTTATTCACATTGAAATTTATAAATGGATACCACTGAGGTAAGCAATTGACTGGAATTGCTCCAAATAATTACATAACTACAAGCGGGTTTTACTGATTGCTTAAACAGTAGAATACTTTTACAGCTTCCTTTTTTCCTATATTTAACTTTTTGAGATTTCAGACATCAGCATTGCATCAACATTGCCCTCCTTGCTCCAGCTTTTCCAAAGTCCTCTCTCCCTCCCAAATGCATGACCTCCTCTCCATTGTTAATATTACACATTCTACATACATACGTGCACACGATCCCACACACATGCACAAACATGTAGCCAACCATTTACTTTTGTGTGCTAACCCTTTGAACCTGAAAATTTATGCGTATTGGAGGAATTGAGTCAACACTGAAGAAAATGGTTTTTTGTTTGTTTTTACTTTGAAATTTAACTTAATGGAAATTGTCTGAAAAAAACAGATTAACCATTTTTTCAGTTGTCAGTTTTTTTGTTTTTTTTTAATTTGAATTAGAAACAAGATTGTTTTACATGTCAACCCAGTTCCCACTCCCTCCCCTCCTCCACTACCATCCCCCCCAACTAAAACCCTACCTATTGCATATATATTTTTTGCTCCCCAGGGAGGGTAAGGCCTACCACAGGGAGTCATCAGAGTCTATCATATACTTTAGGATAGGGCCTAGGCTCCCCCCTGTGTGTCTTGGCTTAGGGAGTATCCCTCTATGTGGAATGGGCTCCCAAAGTCCACATCTATGCCAGGGATAAGTACTGAACTACTAAAGGAGGCCCCGTAGATTTCTCAGGTCTCCTCACTGAAACCCACATTCCTGGGGTCTGGATCAGTCTTATACTGGTATCCCAGCTATCAGTCTGAGGACCAAGAGCTCTCCCTTGTTCGGAAAATTAACCATTTAAAAAAAAAAAAATCAGAGTCACAATGATGCCAAAGCAGTTTCGAAATGAAAAGTTGGTATAATTTTAAGCTCTATGTTTAAAAGAAACATAAAATTGAAAATGATTACACTTTTTTTATTACTCCACAATAACTATTTTTCTATGGTAATCACAAGGTTTCAAGAATTTAGAAGCTGACATAGTTTTACTCCTATGTCAGTGTTGTGGGCAATATTGACATAGTAACCAGGTGATAGCCCCACTTTTACTTCTGAATATTATCAGTTATAAAGTACATATTGAATATTATTACTGAATTATGCTGTTAGTGTTGGGACGACTGATCCTGTGTGTAAATGTGTGTGTGCATGCATGAGGGGACCAGAGGTCACTATTGGGTCCCTTTATCAACCACCCTCCCAATCATATTTTTTTGAGATAGGATTAAGTGAACCTAGAGCTCACTAACTGACTAGAGTTCCTGTCCCAGGAGATTCAGGGAAATGTCTATTTTCTTCCTACAATAAGAAGATTATAGAAGTTTCCAAGATTCTTTTTTTTTTTAATGTGGTTGTCATGGATTCTAACTTAGGACCTTGTGTTTACACTGCAAGGTCTTTACCATCTCCCCAATCTCTAAAGTCAAATTGTTGGAAATCAGAAATAAATTATTTTAAGAAACATAAGTGTTTATCCAACTCAAAATCTGGTACCCTTCTGGTCTCATTTTAGAAGATCCCACTGAAAATGGTGTGATCAATTCTTTTATCAGACACTTCCACTTGCAATCAAAGTACAGATAGCTTAAAACTGTGTGTCAATCAGCCTTGTGTGTGTGTCTATTACTGGAGAAATGGCATGCTGCACATGCTTGAATATATCAGTTGAAAAAGGATGAACATTTCAGCTGTTATAACTTTAATGTGTACATTCAGGAACTGGTACTCTAAATTGGTGACAGGTTGGGGAATGGAAACTGCCTTAGATACATACATGTCGTAACACAATGCTGAAGAAACTTGACTTCCCAAAAGGAAATACTTATAGACCTTATAGTTTGGGAGATTCTAGTCTAAGACCAGGTGACATTTTGCTTTGGGGCTGATGATTGTTGCAAGATTCTAATATGTTAGCATGTGTAACACAGAACTCAAGCATTCTTTTGAGCAAAATCAAAAGAGGATAAGGAAATGATCAGAGACCCCCCCTCCCCAAACACTTCCTTATTAGCTTATATAGTGACTAGTAGTTTCTATCTCCTAAAGGCTTCACTATCTAGAAGTTGATAATAGATTGGAGATAGTTGTGACATGGAGGTCCAGGACACAGTGTACAGCTGACTTTAGACAGTTTTTGTTGTTGTTATCTGATAATTATAATGCCTTGTGATATGATTAGGGAAACCATTTAAGTCATTTAAATTCAATTTTGTCTGGATAGTAGCATACATACTGTGACCTTGCTCAGTAGTATGATAAATTGTAAAAAAGTTTTTAATAAAATACAGATTTTACATTAAGATAGAATAGGAGAAATTTTTATTTCTATTTCTGACTGTAAAAAAAAAACATTTGGAATGGGTATGATTTCATCTTTGTAGAATACCTATATGAATCAACCATTTATTAATTTGCTTTTATTCCTGAGAATAAGTTTTTTTTACCAAGTCTTATAATAAATCCAATTTGTAAAGGAAAGGGCAGAGAAGAAAGGAAGAGTTAATCAATAAATATCAACTTTTCAAATCAAAACTAATGCTAACAACTTGTCTCCATTTCTGTTAAAAACAAAGCAGAGTTTGCCTGCAGGCTCCCTCAGATCTTCAATAAGCTGTTTACAATGTACTAGCTCTGGATATACATGATGCAAAAACCATATCTGATTCTTATTCCCACATCATTGCAATCATCACTCAACAATATCTACTTTCTGCTAATGACTTTCATGCTATCATTAAAACAAATCCATACTGAATTTTAATGAGGGTATTACCTTGACATTCTTCTGCAAGTAAATATACTAACTTTATTTGAATTCTTGGTTCATTATCCACAATAATTCATGGGTTTCTTGTCCTTTAGCCAAAAATTATGATCATGCAGAGATGAAGATAATATTTCATAAAAAAATAATTTTGCTTAGACAAGTCAGACCGTGGGTATTGGGAATGAAATGCATGCTTGGAACAAAAGAGAGCTTTTGTTTGTTTGTTTTGCTTTGTTCTGTTTTGTATATTCTCATCGATTTTACTCCTCATGTGTAACAATACATCTTTCTGCCAAGCCACCCAAACCCTGCCCGCTTTCTGCTAGCCACCTGCCACCCAAGCTCTGCCCGCTGCCACGTTAAGGTCCCAGGTAACACACAGAGACTTATATTAGGTACAAATGCTGCTAGGCCAAAGACTAGGATTTCTTATCTGCTAGCTCAGCCTTAATTATCATAAATCTATATATTTTAAAAGACTTATCTTATAGAGGACACCTTCCACTGGCACCCTCTCTTGCTGGCAGATCACATGCCGACTCCAGAGCACAGACCAGGAAGAAGAGAGAAGGGATGACTTCCTTCTTGCCCTTGCTTATATATGAGTCTCCCTGCTATGTCACTTCCTGCCTGGATCCTTGGATCACAAGACTTCCTTTTACTACATTTCCCAGAATCCTCCTCAACTCCTAGTCTCACCTAACTTGCTGCCTCATTGGCCAAGCAGTACTTTATTCAACAACCAATAAGACGAACTGTGAAAGATAAGGTTCATCTTTCTAATTATAGGTATCTGAACCTGCGGTGCCGTGTTGTCCCTGAGGATGAGATCATTAGTAAAACTAAGTGGGAGTTTATTTATTTCAGACAGATATCCTGAAAAACTATCCTGGCAGTAAGGTTTCCTTCAGTAATTCACTGTACATTTAGCTCTGTGATCCCTTGAATTCTTTTACTGTGACCTTACTTGATAATTAAAATGAGCTTAAACTGTCTCAGAAATAATGCTACAGAACAGATGGGCCACTTCTAGCACACCACATCAAAAATGACAGTGCTACAAATGTGATTTATCATGATAGATGTTAACCTCTAACCACCAGCGAAGGTATACTTTGACCAAACCAAACCAAACTGAACTTTTCCCCCCTTTTTCTTTACATATTACATATGTGTGTAATAGTCCTATTCAAAGGGAACTATTAATGTATGAAAAATAACTTGTATTTTCTTCAAGGTTGTGTATGTACATGTCGTGTGTTGCTTGCACTCTTTACTTGATATTTACTGCAATGCAGCAAGTAGCCAAAATAGAACATTGTTATCCATTGACAAAAAAATGAATAATGAAAATAGAGTAAATAATGTAAACATCAATTAGAATGAGATGAGAATTTCGTAGCCAAGTGAATGGAGTTGTAGGAAATATTGCAAAGGGGAAAGAGTCAGGTACAGAAAAACAAATATTTATTTTTCTCAATGAAAGCTAAAAGTGTTCCTGGAATAGAAAGTAGGAGAGTGGTGTCAAGAGGCTGAGAATTGTAAAGGTGAAGGAAATCGCTATATAGATAATCATTCATAGGTACAGGGATGTAATAAGGGAAACTTCTAATGATCTACAGCACTGGGTTAGCTACAGATGCCAAAAACAAATTGTATGTCTCAAAATAATGAAAGGGAAAGAGATAAAGGTTTCCAAAATAACGAGTGATACTTGCTGTGCTATGGAATTCTTGTCTCATTAACAATAAAAACGAAGGTGTGTGAATGTAAACTTCTGTTCACTTCTCTCAGAATGAGTTAGAAAATTAACCAGTGTCTCCACTTTAAAAATGCTACAAGCATTTATTTTGTGTGCATGCAGGGTGGGGAAGTATACATTAGTAAGTAATGAAGTTCTTTATTTCTAATGAAGTAATATTTTGCCATTGCTTGGTATTGTACCTTGTATGTGGGCTATGAATGTGTGGTGCTTTGTGTGTGCACCGTGTGTGTGTGTGTGTGTGTGTGTGTGTGTGTGTGTGTGTGTGTGTGTGTGTGTGTGTGTCACCAGTGCAAGCACATGCAGACAACATTGGAATGTCTTTCTTTTTTTGAGGTAGTTATATTGTTGCTACCATGTGGAGGCCAACTTTCATTTAGTCTGGATGATTACAAGCACCTAAGATCTGTATTTTCCCTATGGTACTAGGGTTATAAGCACAAGTTGCAACATCTGTTATTTTTTTCTCTGTGTTGCACACACATGATTATATATGTGAGACTAGAGTTGCATCAGTTTCTATTGCTATCATGTTTACTATTTGAGATGAAGTTTCATACTGAATATGGTGGTCAGGGTTTTAACTAGACCAGCTGGCTAGTGAACTCTAGGAATCTTCTTGTCTTTGCCTCCCTAGTGACAGGGTGAAGACACACCTGGATTCCGGTTGATACTGAGGATCTGTGATCAGGTTTTCATATTTCAATAGCAATTCCTTTAGTTTCAGTAACTGAGGTATTTTCAAAGGCCAAGAATATTTTCACTTTAAATTTTGGGTTCAAGTCATCAAAATGACATCAAAATATTTTCTGTAGCTATTGTTTAATTAGTTTATGTATTTATCCATGTTATATTTCATTGATAGTAATATGGTTTCCATTTTTGAAAAATTGCAAATGGTTATCTAACATCATAAATCAATGAACATATAACAGTAGTTTTAGACCATGGGTTTGCTTGTTTTGATTTAATATTATTGGCATTAATATGAATGTCCTATTTTATACTTCTGATACTGGAAATTTCTATTTTCTCCTTTTTTTCTTAAATGTTCTGGTGAAAGTTATACCAACCTGATTAATTTTTTCAAATGATTAATATTTTGATTTACTGATATTTGGTATCTTCTCTGCTTTCAAATTTTATTATTTTAGCTGCTCATTTGGGTTTTATTTTTTACTTTTCTATTTATTTTTTTCTCTTTTTATTAGTTCAAATTAGAAACAACCCTGCTTCACATATCAATCACTTCTTCCTCTTCCTCCCTCACCCCCTACCTTCCCCCCACCCCATCCACCCTCTGCTCCCCAGGAAGAGTAAGGCCCTCCTTGGGGATCCCCAAATTCTGTAAAATCATGCTGAGCAGGGTCTAGGCCCTCCCACATGTGTCCAGGCTGAGAGAGCATCCCTCCACGTGGAATTGCTCGAAAAGTCCCTTCTTACACCAGGGATAAATACTGATCAATTTCCAGAGGCCCCATAGAGTGCAGAGTCCTCCCCATTGACATCCATGTTCAGGGGTCTGGATCAGTCCCATGCTGGCCTCCCAGACATCAGTCTGGGGTCCCTTCATTCCCCCTTGTTCAGGTCAGCTGTTTCTGTGGGATTCACCAGCCTGGTCTTGACCTCTTTGCTTTTTACTCTTCCCTCTCTGCAACTGAGTTTCAGAGTTCAATTCAGTGTATATCTGTGGGTATCTGCCTCTGCTTCCATCAGCCACTGGATGAGGGATATAGGATGGTATATAAGGCAGTCATCAGTCTCATTTTAGGGGAAGGGCATTTAGGGTTGCCGCTCCACTATTGTTTAGATTGTCATTTGGTGTCATCCTTGTAGATCTCTGGAAATCTCCCTAGTGCCAGATCTCTCCTCAAACCTATAATGGCTTCTTCTGTTATGGTATCTCTCATACTGCTGTCCTTTATTCTGCCCCCAACTCAACTTTCCTGCTCCCCCATTGTCTCCTCTCTGCTCCTCTTCTCCGCCTCTCATTCTTCCAGCTCCCTCTCTCCTACTCTCCTGCTCCCAATTATCTCAGGAGATCCTGCCCCTTCCCATTCTCTGGGGTCCATGCATTCTTCTCTAGAGTCCTCCTTGTTTCCTAGTTCCTTTGGTGATGTGGATTGTAGCCTGGTAATCCTTTGTTCTATGTCTAATATCCATATATGAGTGAGTACATACCATGTTTGTCTTTTTGTGACTGGGTTACCTCACTCAGGATGTTTTCTTCTAGTTCTTTAGGTAGACTGATTCCCATTTTCCTGAGAAACTGCCGTACTGATTTCCAGAGTGGTCTTACAAGTTTGCACTCCCACCAGCAATGGAGGAGTGTTTATCTTTCTCCACATCCTCTCTAGCATAGACTATCATTGGTGTTTTTGATTTTAGCCATTCTGGCCGATGTAAGATGCTATCTCAGAGTTGTTTTGATTTGCATTTCCCTGATGGCTAAGGATTTTGAGCACTTTCTTAAGTGTATTTCAGCCATTTTAGATTCCTCTGTTGAGAATTCTCTATTTAGTTCTGCACCCCACTTTTTAATTTCATTGATTGGTGTTTTGGTGGCTAGCTTCTTGAGTTCATTGTATATTTTGGATATCAGCTCTCTGTCAGATGTGGGGCTGGTGAAGATCTTTTCCCACTTTGTGGGCTGCCATTTTGTCTTACTGTGTAGCCAAAACAACCTTGTACAATAAAGGAACTTCTGGAGGCATCACTATCCCTGACTTCAAGCTCTATTATAGAGCCATAGTCCTGAAAACAGCTTGAATAGACCAATGGAATCAAACTGAAAACCCCAATAGTAACCCACACACCTACAAACACCTGATTTTTGACAAAGAAGCTAAAGTTATACAATGGAAAAAAAGAAAGCATTTTCAACAAATGGTGCTGGCATAACTGGATGCTGACATGTAGAAGACTGCAGATAGATTCATATCTATCACCATGCACAAAACTTAAGTCCAAATGGATCAAAGACCTCAATATAAATCCAGCCAAACTGAACCTCCCAGAAGAGAAAGTCATAGGTACCATTGAACGAATTGGTACAGGAGACTGCTCCCTGAACATAACTCCAGTAGCACACACACTGAGATCAACAATTAATAAATGGGACCTCCTGAAACTGAGAAGCTTCTGTAAGGCAAAGGACACAGTCATCTGGGTTTTAAAAATTATTTATTCAGTGGTCTACTAAGATATAGTTAAGATAATTTCTGGCTTTGTTAGATTGTACAAATTTTGCTTAAGCAACCGTAAACCGTATTTTAAGAGTTACATTATTTGTTTTTAAACTTGCTTATTTCATTACATGCTTAATGAATGTTTTTCATGTTTTTCCTGCTGTGTGATTTCTTAGATCCATAGTTCCAGTGAAACTGATTTTGGAAAATAACTAGTATTTTCCACTCCTGAATGCTTCCCCCCCTCATGCTTCCGACATTCTAACAATGTATCAATTGCAATCATCACTTAGATTTTTTCCGTTCCTTCATTTTTCACTCTTCCTTGCATCTCAGTTCCAGGTTCTGTCACTTACAGAGCTACCACTGAAACACACACGGTCCCTTCACTACGGCCGCTATTTCCTCACTAACATTTACTTGAGTCTTAGGCATTCCATCTTCCCATTTCAGATTGACCATCCATTGGTGTGCAGACAGTATATTTTCCCTTTAGATTTCCGCATCTAATCCTTGCAGTTTCCTTAAATCCCTTGCTAGCAACCCCCAAATTTGTGTCCAACAGATGACGACTGTTTTCATGTGTGTTCTGTCTCCAAAGACTGTGACTTTATCTTATCTTTTGATAAGACTTGGAAACTTAAAATGTGCCTGCTCATCTGTAACTCACAGGTTTTTAAAGTGTCTCAATTCTTTTTGCCAGAAGAAGGTTTGGTTTAATATCGACATTAGGAGCAAGGAACTTGGGCTTATGCTTCTGGAGGTTCTCTCACCTGTGTGTGTTCTTGTTCTAACAGCCTCAAGTTTTACAACTTCTGGGACTTACAGTGCCTCTTCTGTTATTCACAATGTTATCACAGGTCAGATTGGAAGTTAACTGAAAAAAAGGAGCTATGTTTTATAATATGTTAACATACAGGTTGTTTGTTAACATACAGTGGACCTTGATATTAACATGTGTTTATCCATTTTGGGAATTTAATTACTTCCCTCTCAGATAAATCATGGTTAGATTTTGTTAGAAGAGAAGTAAAAGGTCCCTTAAGGATCACATTTTTTTTTTTAATTTTGAAAGACCACCTTTGTTATCTTTCTTATGAACAATATTATGTTTGTTTTTATTTGGGGGACTAACTTCCATCTGCCATGTGTATGTGGACATCTGTCTTAGAACTTATATCTTAAAGTCAAATGTGGACAAACTTCAAAGTGCAGATTTCTCCCTCAAGACCTTTGGAAAGTACACTCTGACTTTATTTCATTCTGGCTGCCAGAAATTAATGTAATGCTATATAACTATGGCACCTGGTTGAAGATTTAAGGGCCTGTGTTCCAGGGAAGTATATGTTGGTTGTGACTTGGAAGTGATTTGGTTCTCTAGTTCCCCAGATGGCTCTTTACCTTACAGCATGAGAGGTCTCTGATGAGTTTTTAAAATGTCATTGATTTTTCAAGTCGTTCAAGTTTTCTAGACTCAAGGATGGCAGTAAAGCATTCAGAGATTTGTAACATGCCCTAGATATGACTGAAAGTGGCCAGTTTTTTATTTCTTATATCGTAAGTTAACTCACAGTAAATCAATTAGATATAAAATATTGCAAAATCATATAGGTTATTACTAGTACTTTTAATAATATTTCTATGGCTATAAAGAAAATGATACTGAAATTCCAGTGACAGATTTCACAAAATCAAAGATATATTTAACAATTGGCTTTCAGTATTTTTCCAAATATATATATTAATAATTTTTGATGTTTTAGGTAATGGGGGATCAAAACTTCTGATTTTTACTGACCAGTCAATGTAAGTATAAAACAGAGTAAATATCAAATGTGTTGTATTTTACCTTATCGTGGTTACTGTTAATTTCCAACTGAAAAAAATCTAAAATCAAAAGAGAGATGAGTTTCTGGGGAGATATATGGAGGATTGTCTGGATTGAAGTCCCACTGTGGTGGGGTAACGGACACACTGGATGACATCATTCAGTAGGCGAAGACCCTGGACGGTATAAGATAGAGGAAGTGAGCTGAATACCAGTTGCGTCTCTTCCTTGTTTGCTCTTCTTTTCTGTGGAGGTGACTTTGATCAGCTGCTCCAGTGTATGCCAGAGACCTGCTTCAGTGGGAGTTCAGGTCCCAAAGTATACTGCCACTGTGACCACACTGCCGCAATAAACCATAACCAGGAACTCTGAGTTAAAATAAACCTATTGCTCCTTACATTGTTTTTTGATAAGAGTATTTCCCGGTTGCATTTTGTTTCTCTTTTGGTGTGACATTTTCGTGCTATGCCCTGGTTCTTCTACTTTAGAAAATAGATATGTTTCCTCTGTGCCACATATTTTGGAGATTTATAAATTGTTTCTATTTTATAGATGCTCATAGTTAAGAAACCTTGACCTTTTCAAGTATTGGAGTTGTTAACTCTTATGGAGGCTTTCATAGTTGAATTGAATATGTTTTACATTAATAACATGTTCATGAGCCTGCAGGGACAAGAAATGGACGTTTATGGCTTAATAATAAGGTATTTGAAGGTCAATGGAGTTATCATGAGTATTAATTGTCAACTTGACAAAAATCTAGAATCAGTTCCATTATGGGACACTGGATATACCTGTGAGGGATTATCTTGACTGGAACTCAGTTAATATAGGCTGACCTGACTATTAGGAGTGGGACTGCTCCAAAGACACGGGATACATAAGATAGTGAAAGTGAGCTGTGTCCCAACATGCATTCATTTCTTGTGCTCTACTACTTTATTGTAGACACAATTTGACCGGCTGTTACAAGCCCTTGCCTTTATGTCTTCCCTATCATGAGGGACCTCAAGAAGAATGGTGCGACAAAATAAACCCTTTTTTCCTTAGGTTGACTTTGTCAGGCATTTGTCAGAGTAACAAGAAATGAAACTAAGACATATTGTATGCCACTTGATGAAACAGAATGCATTTATTTTTGTATGTATTTTGAATGTATTTATTTCGTATGTAACTCATGAATATATTTGAAATAATATTACATCAGATATTTCAAGGTTTTGGCAAAATCACAAGACTCAAATTAGATGCATCCAGTGCAGAGGTTCTAAACCTGTGGATATTGGGAACCCTTTGGGGTGGAATGTCCTTTCCACAGGGGTCACCCCAAACCATCCTCCTTATTATATATTTATATTGTGATCCCTAACAGTACTA
Source organism: Cricetulus griseus (assembly GCF_003668045.3). Taxonomy (NCBI): domain Eukaryota; kingdom Metazoa; phylum Chordata; class Mammalia; order Rodentia; family Cricetidae; genus Cricetulus; species Cricetulus griseus. The sequence continues at coordinate 7,216,533 of NC_048603.1, read as the reverse complement.
AAATTATAGTTATAAAGTAGCAACAAAATTAATCCTGTGATTGTGGTCACTACAGCATGAAGAACCGTACTAAAGGGTTGTAACATTAGGAAGGTTAAGAACCACTCATAGCAAGCTCCCCCTCGCCCCTGCAAGTAATGACACTGAAATATTATTATCAATTATGAAAACTTGGCCTTCAGATTAGGTTTGTCTCAAGTAGCCATTGTAACTTAAATCAACCCATTTATATTAAAATAATACTATTTTTTCCAAATACTAATGCATAAATATATATAACTATGCATTATATATATGCATATATATATGTCTGTGTGTTTATTTATTTATTTATTTATTTATTTATTTTTTCAAGACAGGGTTTCTCTGTGAGCTTTGGAGCCTATCCTGGCACTCACTCTGGAGACCAGGCTGGCCTCGAACTCACAGAAATCCCCCTTGCCTCTGCCTCCCGAGTGCTGGGATTAAAGGTGTGTGCCACCAACGCCCGGCCTGTCTGTGTGTTTTTTATATAAATGAAATAGTGGAAAAACACTTAGTAAGACATTCAATAATTATGAGAAATTGTAATAAACTAAGTCCATCTAAATAAATGAAATAATGTTCCCCCTTTTCTAGCTACTTATAATATTGAAATTAGTAAATTATTTAAATGCAAAATGTTACCAGTGAAGCTAATAAAATTATTGCTCAATAATTATTGTCCCATAGTAATGAAACAACAAAACCTTGATCTAAAAGGCAGTCTATATTCACTTTGAGTCCCCTATACTATCTGCAATGCCTCTTTTTCTCTTGCAATATTTTTATTACAACCTAATGGACAAATTTTATAAGTGTATCAGATTTATTGTATTGTGAATCTCCAAATATAAACGTATTATTACTTGCATGTAACTATTTAGATATTGCAAAAGCTATTGCAAACAAAAATAAATTTAAAATTATATTTTTATAAAAATGATATAGAATTATACAACAAACACTATGGGTGAATGTAATGCTTATCTGGTGTTAAACAGAAAAAAAGATTAAATATTGAGTACATTTAATTGCTTGAAATTTAAGCAATATTTTAGAATGAAGTATAATTGTAGCAAAGTCAAGATTTACTTACGTGTCATTTGCGTTATTTGTGGTAACATAATGTTAATTACTTCTATAAAGGTAATTAAAAATGGCATTTCTCTCAGATAGGAGTTGTCTCCAAAACAGCCCTTTGAGATACTCATTTGCATATATCCCACAGTGGGAAGTATACAAATGCATATGGGCATTAATAAAGACATAATTCTTAAATGGATGTTTTATTCACTTAATATGTTTCCAGTTTCATTTGAATGAGCTGAGGTTGTAAACATACATATAGAAAATAGCTGAGAAATGGAATTTTAATAGCCGAAGATGCCCAGTGCTTCCTGTTGGAAGCCTTAATAGCCCTAACCCTGATCTACTGTAAGTGTTTTACTATTGTCAGTACAAAATACGCAGGACTCACCTGAAAGGGATGGGGCATTCTGGAACCAAATGGGAGTGACTGTGGCCCAGGAAGATGAATTTACATTAAACTCTTCTCCATATTCAAGCACGTTCATGAAGTTAAAACAAAAAGCAAGAAATCAAGATTTCTTTCAGGTTGGATATCAGAAAAGTGGGATGATGGGTGATGGCAGAGGACAGAGGGCAAACTGTAGCTCCAGGTCTTAGAGGCCATCTGATGACAGTCTGAGGTTTTGGCTTAATGTAGTCTTCTAAGTCAATACATTCCAAAGGTGTTTTGTCTCATCACATACATGGCCCACATATAACTGAACATGGAAAAGCCATTAAGGGTTTAAGCCCCAAATTAATTGTAATTTGTCTCTGGATCGGCAACATTACAAGGTCCAACTGATGTCGTAGTCATGCAACCTATGTAAAAAAAAAAAAAACACACACAATCATGAAAGTGAAGGCTAGAAACGTAGCTTAACTGTAGGTTGCTTCAGTAGAGTATGCAAGAGCTCTGTTAGGTTACCTGAGTAGCCTTCTGTGGGGAAAGGAGAAGCAACAGCAAAACAGTAACATGACTCATGAAATCTCACCAATACATCTGTCTAAAGAACACCTTAACAAATATGTGAACAGCTGTGTCAATTTCTGACTGTTATGACTCCTTGGCCATAATGGGCTATATTCTCAAATGTTAATATAAAAATAAAACCTTCCTTTCTAAACGTGCTTTGGTTAGTTTATTTTTTTTCTGTCATGTCAGACAAATAACTAACACAGTGCTAAAACTAAAGATAACTATAAAGACAAGGATTGAGTTGTTCTGTTTCTTTGGCTTTTTGTTTGTTTGATTGATTATTTTGGTTTGTCTTGACACAGGGTTGCTTTGTGTAGGTCTGTCTGACCTAGAACTCACTCTGTGGACCCGACTGGCCTTGAACTCAGAAATGTGCCTTCCTCTGACTCCTGAGTGCTGGGATTAAAGGTGTGCACCCCCACTGTCTGGCCAGAATATAATTTTGGCTGTGAGACTAGCCATTAATGGCTGAGCCATCTCTCCCGCCCATCATAATTTTAAAATTAGCAAACAAATACTGTAGCCAGCCTCACTCATATAGCTTCAGATTTGCTTTATTTGTTCCAATTGATTACAATCAACTAGTTATTATATAATGTCTATGTGGGTATTCCAAAACAACATTTTTGTTAATTTTACCAAGGAATGGTAACACAGGACTGTTTTAATTTCCTTGTATTTGGACCAAAGTTGCATTTCTGTAACCCCACTAAATGTTTATAACAACAGAGAGATAGGCATTCCTCCTCTTTTGAATATGTCTAACTTTTTTTAATCCACGGGCTATAAAGCATTGACCCTTACAACCTTTTTGAGCAACATATCTTTGTTTTAACTACTTATATCTACTTACAGATATGAGGTCAGTTAATTGACTTTTTAACCTAGAAATGCTAACAAAAACTACCTTAGCTAGAGAGGACATGTCCCCTGCCTGCCTTTATGTATATTTCTTGTGCTGCTCCACTGTCTTTGCTTCTCAAACCTTCCCTGAGTTCTGATTAAGAATAGCACTTCATGCTGTTACTGAGAGGGACTATATGGAAAAAGAAATCACTCACCACAGTTGGTGTGAGGGCATCTGGGGTTTGTCTGCTTTGACTGCACTACTTCCCTAGGAAATGAATGGAAATAAATTCAGTTTTTCTGTAAGGCATATGTCTGCATTTTACACTTCATAATTGTAATACTACATAGCAGTCTCTCTCTCTCTCTCTCTCTCTCTCTCTCTCTCTCTCTCTCTGTCTGTCTCTCTCTCAATTGCAATGACAAAGCAGACTTGCAAGTATCTTTTTTTCCATATGCTGGTCATTACGTACATTTAAACATTTTACTCTATTTACCAATGATGTGAAGTACTCCCTACGGCTTTTCAAAAACTAGTTTTCTGAAAAATGAATTCAATATCTTCTATCAGATCAAATAAAATACTTTACTCACATACATAAGAGACTGCAAGACTTTCTTTTAGATCTACAGAGAAAAACAATGTCTATGCTGACCAGTTTTTATAAATGTATTTACCCCATTAACATATTTAAAATACATTAGCCTATTTAAAGTACATTAGCATATTTAAAGTTTGCCTATTTTAGTGTTTCAATTTTACTTTTTTTAAACTGATCCTGCCCTAATTTCAGAAAAATGCCATTTGTAAGTAACCAATTAAAGTTAATAGTGATATGGCATAGATGGAATTACATTCATCGTTCAATAATTTTCATAACTAGCTTATCTTTTGAAATAGTGGTTGCAATTACTGTGTTATTATTGGAAAAGCATTGTGGTCTATGTTTATGTATTAGATAAAATCTATCTGAAAATTAAGATATTTTCCTTAAAAATAGGTAGTAACTATAATTCTTTTCATTTTATAAATAGTAAAATATTATGACTAGTGTAAATTTCTAAATTTAATTGACTTGAGAAAAGCCCAGGAGAGGTAACGCGTACTTAGAGGGAGTCTTTGATGGTTGGTGCTTCCAGAGACATTTTGGGCATCGTGTTCTGTCCTAGAGAATGAGATGATGCCTAGCTGGATTCCAGGAGGATAGACTTTTCCTGATTTAATTGCTTCCCAAAGGTCATAACTCCTAATGCTGCTGAGTTGAGTTCCAGCATGGAATTTGCAGGGAACACTATCATTTGAACAATAGTAGATTCCCACAGGGGCAGAAATCTGACATTTGTTTCTTCTCTTCTATCAGAATCAATGTCTGATGGCCTGGGAAAAGGAACAGGATGACTTACAGCTGCATTGTTACTTTTTTATTATTTTTCTCCTTTTGCCAATAATTTTTAAATATATATTTAATCTGTCTGAGAATTTCAAACATATATACAATGTGTTCTGGTAGAATCTTCCATTCAAATCCTGCCCCAAAACCATCACCATATTTGTCTCCCAATAGCACACACACTTTTATTTTTAAACACTGAATCCAACTGGTGTGGCCAGTGAGTGCTTGAGTGTACAACCTAATCATTGTCCCCTTACACAGAGCTGCATCCCTGAGCAAAACAACAGTTGCTCTTTCCCCCAAGAAACCATCAACTGCCAATATCTCCTCAGCATTTTCTCCATAGTGGTGAATGATAGTTATTACAGTGATGGGGGAAGTCCTTCTGTGTATATGTTTGTCTTATTGGTTAATGAATAAAACACTGTTGACCGGTAGAGAAGCAAGATATGTGGGGCTAGAAGAGGAGGAGGATTCTGGGAAATGTAGGAAGTCCCTGGCGTCCACGATAAGTCTTTATAAAATATATAGATTCATGGTTATGGTTGATGCTTAAGACAGAGCTAGCAAATAAGAAATCCTGGTCATTGGCCAGCAGCATGGTAACTAATAGTAATCTCTGTGTGTTATTTGGGAGCCCTAAGGTGATGGCAGAACTCAGGCGGCTGGCAGGAAGAGTTATCTTTACATTAGAGTATGGTAGTTTAGATGAGAATGTCCTTCATAGATACATGTATGTGAAAGCTTAGTTGGTGGAACATAGTTAGTACTGGGAAGGATGAGGAGGTGGAGACTGTCACTGGGGTTGGACTTAGAGATTTCCAAAGACAATGCCATCCCCATTTAGTGCTCTCTCTGGCTGCATCTCCATTGCTGGCTCTGTCCCTGTCTCTGTCTTTCTGTCTCTCTCACACTGACTCATGATATTATATCAGATGTAGGCTATTGGTTATTGCTTCAGCACCATGCCTGGCTGCCTGCTGCAAGGGTTTATGCCTTGATATTCATAAAATAACCCTCTGAAGCTGTAATTTAAAATATCAGTGCACGAGAAAAAGAAATCATGTGACAGAGCTCACATGGAGGGTTTTTTAATTAGGGTAAAAGGAATGGGAAAGGGAGGGGTGTGGGGGGAACTGGCCTCTGGAGACAAGAGCAGTAGAAGAGAGAGAGGCAGAGGAGGGGGATGTAGGGGAGGGACAGAGACAGAGACAGACAGAGACAGGCAGAGAAGCAGAGGGGGGAGAGAAAGTGAGATATGGGAGGTGGGCAAGACCCTTTTAAAAGGGAACATAGTGAATGTGCACAGGTGGTGCTCTTAGTGGCTGCAGCTGAGGGTGAATCCTGTCAGAACCCCAAGGACAGGCCAGTACAGATGCCTGAATACGAACAAAATCCCCAACCAAATTCTTTCTTGTATGTTGCCTTGATTATGCCTTGATTATCTCTTCACAGCAATAAACGAGTCAGTAAGAAAGAAATATTAAAATTTCCAGAAAGTAGACAGTATATTTATACTTGGATTTTATGGAAATGGATATAAATGGAAGTATGTTATCCCGTCGTTTCTGTGAGCATCCATGGAGTCCCACAGGAGTACGTTATTGGTAAGTGGAGATGTTTTCTATGTCTGAGGCTCTGAGGGATTAAAAATGCTCATACTTGATTATATACATATATAACATGTTTTACTGACATAATCATAATACACAATAAAATTCATCATTTTAAGAGTTGAATGACTAGGCCTAGAGCTCAGGGGAAAGAGTACATGCCTAGCATTTTAAGGACAAAATTCATATTTTGCATATTAAACTTTGAATGTATTAGTACATTCCCATATGGTGAAAACACTTTCAGTATGTAATGGAATATCATTGTTGTTACTTCATTTACAAATTGAATTGTGCTGTCTTTTCCCCCTCAAATGTCATATATAGCGACTCTAATTTTCAGTGTGTTTTGTAGAAAGGACTTTTACATGGGAGATTAAGTTAAGTTATAAAGATGAAGGCCTTATATGAATTGTATTGACTCTATTAGAAGATACTGACTGGAAATCTCTTTATGCGCATGTGTAAGAAAAAAATCTGTCCCAGGGAGAACACAGCATCAACACCACCTAAAAGAGAAATGTTTCCCAGTTCAAACCTGGAAGTATCCTGACCTTAGGAATTCATCATGCAAAACTGAGATGTGAATGGTCCCAGCATCCCAAATATGCCTGATGCTGTCTGCCCTTGGAAGCTTAGAAAAGGGCTGGAGAGATAGCTCAGTAGTTTGAAATGTGTGCTGTTATCTTAGAGGACCCATGTCAAAACTTCTTGAGTATCCAGCTCCAATGCCTTCTTCTGCCGTCCCTGAACACCTGGATTCATGTGCACACACAATGCCCCCAACTCCAGGGATATACCCAGGATCAAAAATAAAATAAATCTTTAAAAAATAACTGGGAAAACACATTCGCGTTGTTTAAACATTCTTGTTTGTAGACTATTGTGTGTAACCTGAACTAGATCATGAACTTCAGAAAGCTGTTTTTTACTCGTTCATAGTCTATTGTTACCTATCAAGCAACATTCTCAGCACCTGGCAGCAACTAATCTATTTGTCAACCTTTTCTTTCTCTTTGGTTTTCAGCTTTCTGAACAATTTTTACAAGGGGTACCATACTATATAATGCATGTGATTTTATATTCAGATTCTTTCCCTGAGGTTGTTTGCAAGGCATCCCTCTGCTGCATCACACACCAATATTTTGCTATTTTTTATGGTAATAGAAGGTTTTCACTTGTTAACTCATGTATTCATCGACGAATACTTGGGTAGATTCTACCTTTTGGTTATTTCCACAACACAGTGTGAATATTGAGTTCATGTTTCTGTATCAGCAACCGACTCTCCTTCTCCTGAGATATACTTAGGAGAAGAATTACTGGGGCTTACGTGAATCTGGTTAACTTTGCAGGAAACCCCCATCTTCCACGGCAACTGTAATACCTTCCATTTCCGCTAACAAGGGATGACATTTCTAATCTACGTGACTGTTTGCTAATATTTATTGGCATTTTATTGCTGAGGCTGTGACAAAACACAACGGCCAAAGGAACTTAAAAGAAGAATATTTAGTTGTGCTTACTGTGCCAGGAGAAGAGAACTTCATGGCAGGAAAATGTGGCAGAAAGTGGCGGGCAAGACAGCTAAAGCCAGGGCTCTGAGACCTGGCAGCTTCAAAGGCAAGCACAAAACAAAACAAGCAAACTGGCAGTGGTCTAATGTAGTGGCATCTGATTTTGCCAGTGGACTTGCGGTGGTGGCCGCATCCCAGTGGCATGGCTTCAGGTGTATGGACTTATAAGAAAGAGGAGGGGCTGGCTCACTCTTTTGGACTGTGGTCAGAGATTAGGAAGGGCATCTTCAGAAGCAGTAAGACCCGGAGGCTATTTACCATAATTGTGTAAGTGCCAGCCCGAGACAGCCCTGCCAGCTTCCAAATTTTCATATTAATTCATCAAATGAAAAAAACTAAAATTCAGTTATCTTTTCTTTATTAACACAACTTTTACTTTCAATGTGTTTCATATTCTCAATATATACTTAATATTTTTACTTATTTATATTTTATATTGACCTGAACTTCCTTTACATTTTATCAATGTCTGCAAACCATCTGTTTTGCTATGATTCTTGTTGAATTATGTTCTTTGACATTCAATTATGTAAGAAACTTTTGCTGCATGTTGAAGTCTTATTTCACTTCTTAAAAGCTGGTACATAAAATCGTCTCCTTCCAACTGCAGCTTTCTTTTTTCCCCTTTACAAAATATGTTGCTTTTCTTATCTTGATTTTAAGATTTTTTTGTTGCATAGTTTTATATTCATTGGACTATGAAATTCCTTCTGTCTGGCAAAAAATGTTACATTCTTGTACTTACACATTGATGCTTTTTCATGAATTCTATTAAAATTGCAGTCAACAGTTTTGTGTGTGTGTGTGTGTGTGTGTGTGTGTGTGTGTGTGTGTGTGTATGTGTGTGTGTGTGTGTGTGTGTGTGTGTTTAGAGACAGAATATATCCCTGAAGACCAGCTGTCTTGGATTTCTCTATATAGCCAAGGCTTTCCATGAATCTTCAATCTTACTATGCAGCTACAATACATTTTTACATACGTTTTGCACTTTTTACTTTATCTTCTAGTGTAAAATAGACACGAATTAGAACTGCAAGTTAGAAAAACTGGTTCTACCAGATTCTACTTTTTAGAGTTTTTTCATATTCAGTTTTTTCCTTTAAATTGGGTTATTTATATTATTAAATTCATTTGTTGAACAGCTATTTATATATTTTAATTTTCACCAATGGAATCTATGTTTTTGGGCGACAATAATTTTCAGGTGCAGAATTTCCATTTTTATAAGATATTTTCCCTCTGAGGAGATTATGAACCATTTTTTTCTACAGAAGCATTATTGTGCTTGAAATTGAACTGATCATATTTTATAGATTTCACCATTTTAAAAGATATTTCTTTGAAAGCTTTGCCTGGAAAACCCTGTCTCACCCCATATGATACCAACTTGGTCATACTTTCTATGAATCTGTGCATCTAGCAACATAAATGCTAGTATTTTTCTGAGACTTTATCATACTATAAAATTACAGGGATCCAAGCCACTGTGTTCAAATTTTTGTGAACTGTTTTTCAAATTTAAAATCTTCCCTTCCTTCCTTCCTTCCTTTCTTTCTTCTTTCTTTCTTTCTTTCTTTCTTTCTTTCTTTCTTTCTTTCTTTCTGATTCAACTTATATTGAATTTGCTCTCTGGCATCTTCTTCACACATGTATAGTATGCTTTCTAATTATTATATATCAACCTTTAATTTCTGCTCTACCTCTATTACCCCTCACCCGGAACAAGTTCCCTCATCACATTCAATCACATTCATGGTGCTCTCTCTCTCTCTCTCTCTCTCTCTCTCTCTCTCTCTCTCTCTGTCTCTCTCTGTCTCTCTCTCCTTCCCTCTCTCCCTCCTATCTTCCCTCCCAGTGTGTGTCGGACTGTCTGCCTGTCAGTGTATCTCTGTGTATGTTTTTAAAGTTTCAATGAATTTAACCTAGATCCCATGTGTATTCCTCAGTTGAAACTATTTGTCAGAAATTGTGTTTCTTTTCGATTTTGTACTCATTTTTCTTTGTATTATTCTGGTTCTTACTTGGGGATCCTTTTCATGAAAACATCTATTCAACCACCTAGCTTGAATCAAAGAATGAAACTTGTACCCTTTGTGGTTGCTTTTTCTTTTCCAACTCTCTAATCTGTGGCTGCTCTGCCAGCTCTATTACCTCTTTCTCAAACCTTGAAATCTTCTTTAGTAGTCAAAGCCCACATTTGTGTAAGGAAAAAAGAAATCAAGTTTCAATTGTATGTTGTTACTCCCCTTATAATGGTCATCTCTCTGAGGCTTTTGACTCACTTATGGCATCATACATCATCTTGTTTCTAGGACAATAGTCAAATACACTATTTCCTGATCTACATAGGCTATAAGGTAATGTATAGTGAGGATGTAGTTTACCTTACCTTTCTGGTAGTTTTGAAAACTCACTATTTTTTGGTCCTGGAGAGGTTTTTCAGCAGTTAGAAGTACACACTGTCCTACAGAGCACCAACGGTTGGCTTCTCAGTGCTGTGCCAATGCACCACAGACTCTAAGTATAGCTCCTATGGTCTCCATGGAGCACTCCATGTAAACACAACTGAACAATACAACAAATATAAAATGAGCTTCACCCTTTAAATTTCATGGTGGCTCTGTACAACCTGATTCTATCTGAAACATATTCTTCAACAACCTGAAATCATCACCCCGTGTCTACCAAATACCAGCTGTCATTGTTAGAATTAACTACATAGTTTCCAAATGTGTTTGAATGTTTTTCAAACTGCCATTAAACATGTAGTTCAATCTTCAAACGTTTATTTACTTATTTATTTATTTATTTTTGGTTTTTCAAGACAGGGTTTCTCTATGTTGTTTTGGAACCTGTCCTGGCACTAGCTCCTGGACTTTAGGAGATTCAGGTACCTTCTGGATGAATGAATTCGTTGCAAAGTAAATATCGTCTTTCCAAGAAAAGGTAACGCAGATTATTCTTAAACAATGAATACAATGAACGCCATCTACCGCCTCCTGCACAGACTACAGAAGAGTAAATTGTCCCTTGGCTGGGTGTTGGTGACGCAAGCCTTTAATTCCAGCACTCGGGAGGCAGAGGCAGGCGGATCTCTGTGAGTTCGAGGCCAGCCTGGTCTCCATAGCGAGTGCCAGGATAGGCTCCAAAGCTACACAGAGAAACCCTGTCTCGAACCTTCCCCTCAAAAAAGCAAGTTGTCCCTTTCTGGGACCCCAGAATGTAGTGAGGCTGGTGAATGCCATTAGCTCTGTCTGCATGGGCTGCACGTGGGAATCCAGACATGTGAGCACCAATTGAAGGCGGGGTATTAGTTACTCCCCTACACCCAAGATAAATGACAAATGGGTGTTTTATTGGGGAACAACTTACACAAATAAGAGTAAAGAAACACCGTGGCGGCCTTCCTGCTCCAGAAGATGCGGTCTCTACCTGATGCCATCCATCACCTGAGAGAGAGAGCCCGCCCTGAGCTTCTCTACCTTCAGGTCACTTCTGCACCTGAAGCCACACCCAAAGAGGTGTGGCCACGAACGCAAATTCACTGGCAAAGCGAGATGTTACTTTTGCGATATAAGTGGGAATTAGACTGTATTCACTTCATGCTGACAGGGTTGTTGCTATTTCTTTAGTTTATCATTCAAGTAAAGGAAAACTGGCATCTCTTTTTTTTCCAGTTTCTTAACTGAGCCATTATTAATCTTTATCTTCTTGATGTTTCCTATAAATTACTATTATACTATTGATATATTCCGCTTTACTCTTACCTATTGTATAAGTAGTATCAGTCACAGGTATTATTTTAAACTGCAGGGTTATATGACTATTCAAATTTCCCATGTGATGGACTCTGTCTACAATATTTACTTGTTGGTTATGCTTTAAAACATCAAACTTAGAAAATACATTGTTTCACTATTAACACTTTATTAATTATTTAATAAATATTAATAAATAAATATTTAATAATTATAATAAAATAATAAAAATAAATAAATAAATATTTAATAAATATTAAAAAACAATATGTTTTTATTATATTTAGACTCCTTCTACAACCAGATCTATTCTCATCTACCCACCTACCTTTGTTTCTTTATTGCTTTATACTCATGGAGAATTATTTGTGCTACCCAGATAGTCACTGGTTAGCAGCCACTGATTTTTTCTTTTATTGAAAATACATTTTTGAACAATTTTTTGAGTATGATTCCCAGCCCCCACTTCTCCTAGAACCTCCCCACCTACCCACACATTGTAATTCACACACTTGCAGTCTCTCACTAGAAAGCTAACAGGTATCTCAGAAATAACTAAAAAATAATTAAAGAAGATCACACAAAAACATGTGGAACAAGACAAAACCCACCAACAGAAGAAAAGGAACCAAAGAAAAACACAAAGAATACATAGATGCAGAGACACATGAGTTGAGTCCCATAAAAACACACAAAAAAAGAAAGCAATAATATATACACAAAGAATGTCTAAGGTGTGGTGATGATGATGACAATAATGAAAATGACAAACTATTGTAAGACAAAGATGTTAGTTCTGTGTTGGCTATGTACTGTTGGGTGTGGGACCTTTCCTTAATCATGCTATGTATCCCCATCGAGACTACACTGGAGAAACTAATTTCTCATTTTTGAGCTGATGTCTACTGGAAATAACTTGTGCGTAGGATGGGTGTTTGTGTCTGCTCCCCCTCTTAGGTCTGGAGCCCCACACATCACATGACAGAGACCTGTGTGAGTGCTGTACCTGCTGCAACAGTCTCTGTGAGATGATGTGTGTGTGGTCCCCTGGAGAAGGAGAAAGTGATAAGAGCTCCTGAATAAATTGGGAGCATGGGGGAGGGGAAAGGGTGAGGGCAGTAAGAGAAAGAGGAGGGGAGAGGACATGAAGTCAGGTGATGATGAATAGAGGAAAGCAAGAAAAGAGACGCCTTAATAGAGGGAGCCGTTATAGGCTTAAAGAGAAATCTGGCACTAGGGAAATGTCCAGATCCACAAGGATGACTGCACCTAAGAATCTAAGCAACAGTGGAGAGTCTACCTTAAATGCCCTTCTGCTATAATGAGATTGATGACTACCTTAAATGCCATCCTAGAGCCTTCATCCAGTAGCAGAAGCAGAGATCCACAGCTAAGCACTGAGCTGAACTCTTGGAATCCAGTTGTAGAGAGGGAGGAGTGATAAGCAAAGGGGTCAAGGCAATGCTGGGAAACCCACAGAAACAGCTGACGTGAGCAAGTGGGAGCTCACAGACCCCAGCCAGACAGCTGGGGAACCAGAATAAGAGTGAACCAGGCCCCCTGAATATGGGTGTCAGTTAGGAAGTCTGGGCTGTCTGTGGAGCCTCTGGCACTGGAACCAATATTCATCCCTAATGCACAAATGGACTTTGGGAGCCAATTCTCCCATGGAGGGATACTCTCTCAGTCTAGATACATGGGGGAGGGTCTAGGCCCTGCCCCAAATGATGTGACAGACTTTTATGATTCCCCCATGGAAGGCCTCACCATCCCTGGGGAGTAGATGGGAGGGTGGGACAGGGGTGGCTTCGGGGGTCATGGGAGGATGGGAGGGAGAGGGAACTGGGATTGATATGTAAAATAAGATTGTTTTTAATTTAAATAAAAATCAATATAAAAAAGAAATCATGTGTGTATGTGTGGTTTCTGGTTTGCTTAGAAGGCTTGGTCCTCCACCCACTTTGGCTCTTACACTGTTTCTGCCTCCTCCCTGGGATTCCCTAAGCTATGAGGAGAAGGATTCGATGAAGACATCTCATTTAAGACTGAATATTTTAAGGTATCTCTCTACATAAAGTCTGGCTGTGGGTCTGAGTATTTAGTCTGATCTATTGCAGGAGGAAGCTTCTCGGATGGTGGCCAATTAAGACACTAATCTATGAGTACAGTAGAATACCATTAGGAGTCATTTAATTGCCTTATTCCTTCAGCAGGTCAGTAGCCTTTGGTCTCCTAGGTCCATGATCTATCTATTCTCAAGTTCTGGGCCAGCTGAACAGAATCCAGGATGTGGTGCGTCTCAGGAACTGGTCCTTAAATCCGGTCAGATAATGGTTAGTCACTAACATGGGCTTTGTGTCACTATTGTACAAGCATGTCTTGAAGGTAGGCCATTACTATAGATTGAAGAGTTTGTCGTTCATTTGGTGTTTACCATTCTCCTGTGCACATCAAGTTAGATGGAGCTTTTTTTCCTTTTACCTAAAGCTTTTAATGACATTATCAACAAATTGGAAACTAATTCTTCGCTACACCAAAAAACCTAAAGTACTTAATATTGTTGGGGGACTAGGGAAATCTGTGAACTAATGACTCATTTATAACATTGGCAAATACTATTTCGATACACTATCTACTCAAGAGACTTCCTGTTTAACCACATTTAGTAAATGTTTTATCCAAGTTAGCCATAAACGCAAAGAAAGACAAAAGGTGAGCAATGTTTTTATTGTTTACCTGACAGAAGCAATAGCATGCAATAGCATGAAATACGGCTATATATTGACATGTTGGAGAAGTGATACTGTAGCAAATGTTTTGTTATTTGAAGATACTGCAAAATTGTTATATATTACTATTAAGTGGACAAAGGGAAAATGAAGACACCTCAGTTTCAGCAATCACATGGTATATGGATTTACTAAATTATAATGATGGACAAGAGATAAGATTCATCAACAAATAAATTTAGCTTGGATTGTAAGAGACATTGCTTTTTCCTGGTGACCTTCATATTCGTAAAATCAGTTTATTGGTGGAAGATTTTTAGTGTTAGATGTTGTCTCCTCATGAGAGCCCTTACCCATGAAGAGGAGTGGACTGGGAATGAGCTGGGGTGGAGGAGAGGTGATGGGGAGCTGAAGGAGGAGTGGGAGGGAGAACTGTGGTTGAAATGCTAAATTAAATTTAAAGGAATAAACAAATTATAAAAAGAAATAAGTTCAACAGATCTGATATACAACCTGGAGACTAACAGCATGTAATATTGCTGGAAATCTCTAAGGGTAATCCTTAGGTTTTAAGTGATTTTATCACAAAGTCTGTGAGTTAGTGCACATGTTGAATCTTCCAGATTTAGCCACCCCCCAATATGTAGAAAGTTCAAAACAGGTGTATGGTTACTATATACAACTTCTATGTGCCAATTAAAACAAATTTAAGGAGAAAAAAAGAGAAGAAATCCACATTATTGGCATAGACTTGCCATCACAAAGGAAAGGCAGTTATAGTTGTAAGTAAATAAAATGTGAGCTTTCCAGCAAGAAAGACACACTAAATCTCTGCACTTTCTTATTTAGAATCACTGAGAAAGTTCAAGACAATATTTCGTGACACAAGGCTGGCCAACTGATTCCACTTTTATGCAAGGAAATGATTTGTAAAGCAAACTTGTAGAGAAATTAGAGAGCTCTATCTGCATATCCCTTCCTCCAGGGAATGAAGGAATTTTCTGTTCAATTGTTGTTTTCTTTTTTAATTTTTAAACTTGTTTTAAATGTACTCTTTTCCTCCATGCAGAAAGGAACATCTCAACTTATATTTTTAGACCAGCAAAGGAAACTTTGTCTGGAGTTTTCTAGAAGCAGTGGTTAGCATGACAGCACCAGAGACATGCGTTGAGCAGGCATTGGTGTCTTCATGTTCCTCCTGGAATTTGGTGTTCTCGTGCTAGAAGGACTGTGGGATATTCACCTCAGTTAACTACCTGGTGGTCAGCCTCAGGCCACAATGCTCCTTGGTTGCGGGGACTTCCCTTGCACACCATGTGTCTATGACCACCTCACAAATGCAGATATGATAATTCCACCAACCCCATTGTTCTATAGACTATTCCACTATTTTTGGTTGTCAAGCTACAACTGTGAGCTCTCTAACTTTTGATGTTAGGCAGAGTGGGGAGATGTTTCCCTTCACCCTTCCTTTCAGTGCAGGCCTGTTAGCAACGTCTTGTCAGCTTTTGCTAGTCTACTGATGACTCTGCTTCTTGTTCCTCTTTGAAGTCTCTGTTAACTTTGTATTTAAATCCTTCTTCGACAGTTCTTGTTTTTCTCTTAGTTCTTTGCACTGCTACTGACTGAAGATACATATTATTCTTTTATATTCTTTGGATAGTCTTAATCTAATTATTTAAGAATAATATATTATAGCTGTTTCTTTAACTTGGTTATGGTATGGTTTTGTGTAATAACTGAGAAATTTCAGATGATTATTTTTCTCATATTTTTATAAACCTTCCCTTGAAGAACTACAATGACAGCATTCTATTTAACCTGATGAGATTATGTCAATCAGTAAATTCCAGATGTTAGTCTTAGTTCTTTGAGATAGTATCTGATTCCATTAATTCCTCATCAAATATTACTGTTTTGTGCAACTGTAGTGATGACTCTTCTGAAGTCTTCTATGTTATCTCATTCATATTGAGGGTTTTAATTAGAACACTTTATTTTTCACTTCCAGTCTTCTCTTTGTATTCATGGTTAAAGATGCTGAAGACAATTAATTAGTTCTAACCCTTTTAAGAACTTTATATGCCATCTCTTGTCATTTTGAAACTATTTTGATTTGCATAGTTAGTTTTTATTTGTAAGGAACATTTGAATGATTCCATAAATATGTGTCATCCTAGTGCGACAATAGATATTCTATTTTGTGTCACTGAAATGGAGATAGACAGTGTCTCATAGTGCTCTGAGGGCGTGGTTATGTTACAGAGTAACTTTGGGTGACTGTCCAGGTAGCGGATGTCTCTGTCAATTCTAGAGTTTATATATTATCCTTCTATGGTCTTTGATAGAGTTGAAGACGGATAGTTATGGTTATAGTTTTCTTCAGTTATTATAAAAGATAAGTTACCCTTCTTTTTATTTAGACAGAAAAGAGGAGATGATGGGGAAGTACTTCTGTGTATATTTATCTTATTGATTGTTAAATAAAATACTGTTTGGCCAATGAGACAGCAAGTAGACGGGACTAGGAGTCAAAGAGGATTCTGGGAAATGTAGTAGAGAAATGTGATCCAGGCAGGAAGTGACATAGCAAGGAGACTCATATTTAAGCGAAGGAGAAACAGGAAGCACCCCCCTTTATTTCCGCTCTGCTCTAGCGGCAAGATGTGATCCCAGCGAGGAGGAACGCCAATAAGGTGTCCGATAAGGTAAGTCTTATAAAATATATAGGTTTATGATAGTTAAGACTGAGTTAGCAGGTGAGAAGTCCTAGTTATTGGCCAAGCAGCTTTGTACCTAATACAAGTTTCTGTGTATTCATTTGGGCCTAACTTGGGCAGGAGGCTGGCGTAAAGCTCACACATGACGGTGGGGCTCAGCAGCCTTTGGCGGAAAGATTTATCACAACAGTGCTCCCCTTGAGTACAATTAGTTGCCTTCATGACGCAGTGAAGTCCTCTACACTCTGTCCCTCGCTTAGGGCAAGGGAAACGTGGATGGATTGTGTTCCTCAGGAATATCATCTAGCAAGCACTTAAAATATTGTTCAAGAGGGCCAGTGAGATGGTCTTAGGGTTTACTATTGCTGTGAAGACACACCATGACCATGGTAACTCTTTTTTATTTTATATTTATAATGTGCTTAGACCAATTTTAAATTAGAAACAAGCTTCTTTTAAATGCCAATCCCAGTTCTCTCTCCCTCCCCTCCTCCCACCCCGCTCCCTAGCCCAACTCCTTTCTGCTCCCCAAGGAGGGTGAATCTTTCCATGGGGGTCTTCAAATTCTGTCATATCATTTGGAGCAGGGCCTCGGCCCTCCCCCATGTGTCTAGGTCGAGAGAGTATCTGTCTATTTGGAGTGGGCTCCCAAAGTCAATTTGTGTATGAGGGATAAATACTGATCCACTGCCTGAGGCCCCATAGGTTGCCCAGACCTCCAAACTAGCCTCCTCGTTCAGGAGATCTGGAACACTCCTATGCTGGTTTCCCAGCTATCAGTCTGGGGTCCATAAGCAACCCCTTGTTCAGGCTAGTTGTTCCTGTGGGTTTCTCCAGCCTGGTCTTGACCCCTTCGCTCATCACTCCTCCCTCTCTGCAACTGGATTCCAGAGCTCAGTTCAGTGTTTAGCTGTGGGTGTCTGCTTCTGCTTCCATCAGCCACTGGATGAAGGTTCTAGGATGGCATATAAGGTAGTCATCAATCTCATTATGGAAGAAGAGCTTTCAAGGTAGCCTCTCTACTATCGCTTAGATTGCTAGTTGGTGCCATCCTTGCAGATCTCTGGACATTTCCCTAGTGCCAGGTTTCTCTTTAAACTTAAAATGTCTACCTCTATGATGGTATCTCTTTTCTTGCTCTCCTCTATTCTCCCCCTGACTAGATCTTTCTGCTCCCTCATGTCCTCCTATCCCCTCCTCTTCTCCCCTTCTCTTTCTTCTAGCTTCCTCTCCCCTCCCCCATTCTCCCAATTAGCTCAGGAGATCTTGTCTCTCCCCTTTTCCGGGGGACTGACCATGGTAACTCTTCTAAGGAAAACATTTAATTGAGGGGTCTTGCTTACCATTTCAGAGGTTCAGTCCCTTATGACAATGGAGGGAGCATGGCAGTGTGCAGATAGACCTGCTGCTGGAGCTTAGGGTGCTACAGCTTGCAGGTAACAGAAAGTCAGCTGACTGCAACACTGCTGCTGGAAGCTGAGAAAAAGAGGCATCAAAACCTGCCCCCACAGTGACACACTTCCTCTAACCAGGCCACACCTCCTAATAGCACTACCCGCTTTGGGGGCCATTTTCTTTCAAACAACAACATTTCACTACCTAGCCCCCAAAGGCTTATAGCTATATCCTAATGCAAAAGAATGCACTCAGGCCAACTTCAAAAGTCATCATATTTTACCATAGTCTCAAAAATATTCTAATGTCCAAAGTCTCTTCTGAGATGATGGCCATCTCTGAACTTAGTTTCACTGTAAAAATCAAAATACCAAAGCAGATCACATACTTCCAACATACCATGTCACAGGATATCCATCACCATTCCAAAACATAGAGAAAAGAGCATAATGAAGAAATGCTGGAGCAAAGACCAAAAACCAGGTGTGCAAACTCCAAACCCTGCATCTCCATGTCTAGTGTCAAAACTCTCTCCACGTCTCCAACTCCATACGGTGTGAAAAGAAGACTGTGAACTTTTTTTTTTGCTAGTTTAAGACCTTCTTGAAATTGATATTATAGATGCCTGAAAATCTTCAGCTAATTATAGATGACCACATTCACTGATTATCCACGGAACAGCTTTTCAGCTAAGTAGTACCTTTCAGTCAAATAAAAGTTCTCTCACACAGGACACTACAAATCACATTGTTTTTGGAAACTATTATCCTAAAATACCATGGCTCTCTCAGGTCTTCTTCGGCTTCATTCCAACCCTGTTTATATCTTCTAGGCACCTTGTAAATAACCGTGGGAGTAAAAAACAAACACAAAAAACCTAATGCAGAGATGTTTTTCTTGCTGTCAGTCTTCTGAAAACTTGTGGACTCCTCACTGCTCCACATTCCATCTAGAAATGTAAATAGTTTTGCTATACATGCCTGAGAAATGTGCACTTTCACTATAAATTTGACATGACTTATATTAT
Organism: Cricetulus griseus; assembly: GCF_003668045.3. Lineage (NCBI taxonomy): Eukaryota > Metazoa > Chordata > Mammalia > Rodentia > Cricetidae > Cricetulus > Cricetulus griseus. The sequence goes on along the minus strand of NC_048603.1, from coordinate 7,197,406 downwards.
AACTCCATTCTGTGGAAACAGTGATGCTTTGTTCCTTCTGAATAGAATATGAGCCTTGATTCGTTGCTCTGCTTCTATTAAACACAGATACTCGGTAAGGTGCTTGTTAATACGATTTTCCTTAAAAATATGAATATATGGAATCCTGTCCTAAAAAAGTTAATTGTATTGGGCTATCATGGTAATAGAATTAAATTGTTGCTACTTTTGAAGCAATAAAGTTATTAGGATCAAATTTCAGGAACAAAAAAAAAATAGAATTGAAATATTGTTATACAATGTTTGGTTGGATTGTATGTGATTTATTACAAATAAATACAATTTTTTTATTTATCCTTTCATAATTGCTTTCATTTTTCAATTATTTTTATTACACAATTATTCAGCCTTATTAAATATAGTTAGCAATTATTTCTTTAATTTTAGAAAACCTACGATTGGCATTTTTTTTGTTCTTTTTTTATTTCAGCCAAGAAAGCTAAGTTTCTAAGTTGCCTTAGGTCATTTATGACATGTCCATATCAGAAAGTGAATGTTGAAAATGCCTCAGGGACAGAAATGATGTGTCTATTTTGGAAATTTTGCAATTCTGTGTATGCTAGTGCCACAGCACTGAAAAAATTTTATGTCCCATTATAAGAAGAATAATACACCACAAATAAAAAAAAATAAAAAGGAAAGTTCTTAGTATACTATCGATCCACCATTTATTTATTTATTTATTTATTTATTTATTTATTCTGCAATCATATATTACATCTGAACGCAGTTATGCCTGCCTCAGCTCCTCCCAGTACCTCCCATTTACCTCCCCTCCCCCCATATCCACTCCTCTTCTGTTCTCTTAAGAAAAGAACAGGGCTCCCAGGGTTATCAACTGAACATGGTAGGACAAGTTAGAATAAGACTCAGTCCATAAACCTCATATCAAGGATGGACGAGGCAGCCTACTAGGAGGAAAAATGGCCCCGAGAGCAGGTGAAAGAGTTAGAGACACCACCAATCCCACTGTTAGGAGTCCTATAAGAACACTAAGCTATACAACCATAACATATATGGAGAGAATGTATCTCAGGCTACACAAGCTCCCTGATTGTTGCTTAAATCTCTGTAAGGTCCCACGAGCCATGCTTAGTTGATTATATGGGTTGTGTTCTCCTTGTGTCCTTGACTTCTCTGACTCTGACAATTCTTTCATGGGGGTTCCCAAGCACCTAATATTTGGCTGTGAGTCTCTGTATCTGTTCCCATCAGTTGCTGGATGAAGCCTTTCAGATGGCAACTGGGCCAGGCTCCTGTCTATTAGTATAGCAGTGTATCATTAGCAATCATTTTGTTGACTCTTTTTTGTCAGTCATGTTTAGCTCTACCCTAGCTCTGTGGGTTATCTAGCCTCTGGCCCTTGATACAACTTTAATGTCCCTCAACTGAAGAATGCATAGAGAAAATGTGGTACATTTGCTCAATGGAGTACTACTCAGCTTTCAAAAAAAATGACATCATGAAACTTTTAAACAGATGCGTGAAACTAGAAAAAATTATCCTGAGTGAGATAACACAGGCCCAGAAAGACAAACATGGTGCATACTCACTTATAAGTGAGTATTATCTTTAAAGTAAAAGATAACCATTCTGCAATCCATAGAATGCCAGAAGAAAGTAACAAGAATGGCTCAAGGTTGGGGGGGGGCACTTGGATCTTCCTGGAAAGAGGAAAAGACTAGATTGTGTGGGTGGAATGGGCAGGTGGGGATAGAATCAAGAAGGCTTTGGGGTGGGGGAGTGCAGACTAACATGTAGACAAAGACACACAGACAAGAACAAAACTTACATTTTCTATATTTCTGTGTACACATATTTAGACATAAAAAAGAACTGCATCAATCCAAAATGTGGTACACAGATATTTGCTCTGTGTTGTAATAAAGCAAAACCTGGAATGAAACTGTATTCATCAGAGTATTAGAATGCGCGCAATTAGGTTTTTATACAATATAAATACTATTCAGCTACAAAAATAAAGAATTACTGAAGTAATATACATGTGGCTATGTAATACACCACCTTTAGTACAGATGCTTGATATAAAAGTATATAGTTTTGGTTCCCTTTGATCTTTAACTCCGAAACAGCAGTTGACACAGAGTGCTCCTGTGGTATCTATGAAGTAGTCAGATTTACTGTAATGTTGCTAACAGATTGTTTATGGGGATATTTTTTAGCTGTGTATACATCTTCTGGTTTTAAAATGTTTTATTTAATGACAAAAACATTTAACATATTGCCCTCCAGTGACCTATTTTAAAAAGACATGAAAAATTTCTTTGTTATCTGATATTGACAGAAACTGAAACAAAATTCAGATCATGATCCATTTTTTGTATTCTTTAATCTACATTTAGATTACTTAGTGTCATAAAATGTATTTTCACTTAGCTTGACTTAGTTTTCAACTAATGAGGACGAATTTGCCCATATATATGTTTTATATAAAATATATTAATCACTATATAAGAACTTATCATTAAAACAAAAAAATGTTTCATTCTCAGGAAATGGAATCACAGATGTATTTCTATTTCAGTCCAATTTGCATACAGAAAAATGGCCCTCTAAAATATAAATATGATTTATATATCCAACAATGGGCAGTTTTCTTTTTCAATTTTTGTGACTTTAGATAAAGAACATTTCTGTCAGATAATTTTCATACTACATGAGAAATGATTCATTAAAAATGAAATATGATATTGCCTGTCTCCTTATCAAGAGCAAAATTAGTCATCCCATCCTTGGCTCTGTGACTTGTTCTGCATAGTATTACAGTGTACTTTATTAACTCGAGTACAGACCTGTGGGTTGAATGAGAATATTGGCGATATGAACTCATCAGCCCATGGTAATAGTGATGAGTCTTGTATGACATTCATAATTAATATGCAAGTTAAGGTTCACATTCTGTTGCATTTGCCCATGACCTGGCTTTAGTATCCATTCGGTGTGAAGTAAGCTTGCTGTGCAGACCAAGCCTTGGGGAATTACAAATACAACAGTGAGAAAGTTGGCTGATTGTCAAAGACAGAGAAGCACTGCAAGGCTCTGGGGTCACCATTTAGCTATATATAAATATTAGTCATAATCAGTTTCATTTTCTAAACAGCTTCTTGGAAGGAATCTTAAGTGCAAAAAATTCAACAAATTATAAACCTTTTCAGCTATATTTCATAGTAACAGATGAAAATGAATTAAATTGTGCTATGAAACTGAAAAGATTTTATATTCTTAGGAAAGAGATTTGTAAAGAAGAAATTGCAAAAGTAAGGTTTTTGTGGATATATCATCCATGAAAACATTAATCAGTACTCAACACATAAAGAAGCATATAAGCATAATATGTTGCTATGTCTTCTTTGACAGACAGGCAGTAAAAATTTCACTGAATACTTTCTGGCAACATAAGCTAACCACAAAGATACCATGAATTACAGAGCCAAACCTACCACTAAGAAACTACATCAAAGCTACAGAGAAAATACCTTTAAGGAGTAGATGCAAAATATAAATTATAGACTTCCATTCCTAAATATGTATGCTTCTCAAAAATCCAGATACATATTACAAATAACATGATTTTTATAATGTTATTGTATGTAACTAAAATATTCATTTTTAAACTTGTCTTATGCATGTTAAACCTTTCAAGGGCTTGATGTAGGATCCAGAACAAATGCTAAAATCCAGATATGCTCAAGTAGATAACATAAAATGTTAAGTAGTAGAATTATTCTATGGAAGCTCTCTCACATATAATTTAAACTCAGTCAATGCTCCATGCCAGTGAGTTCCACAGTGAACTGTGGGTCAAAAATAATTAGAAAAAAATATACAAGCGTTTTGAATTTGCACAGATTTTTTTCTTGCACCTGTCACATATGCATTGTAGTGTAAGAAATATTACATATCATTTACATCATATAAGATTATTTATATGAGCCAGGCATTGGTGGTGCACACCTTTAATCCCAGCACTAGGGAGGCAGATGCAGGCAGACCTCTGAAAGTTTGAGGCCAGCCTGGTCTTCAAAGAGAGTTCCAGGACAGTCTCCAAACCTACAGAGAAACCCTGTCTCAAAAAAACAAAGAGAAACAAACAAAAACCACAATATTACTTATGTGTATATATTATACGTAATATATATTTTTGTATATAATACAATTTTGTATGCAGCTATTTATAGAATCATGTATAACATGCATATATTATAAGTAATCCTGAAATTAGTTAAAGTAACAGGAAAATTGGATATATGAAAATAAAACACCCTTTTATCTGAGGGATTTATCAGTCACAAACATTGCTATGTGTAGAAGAGAACAAATCCTCTATAATTTCTATAGGATAACATCATATGATATAGATAAAAGAATAATTTACTGACATTTGTACTGTCTATTGGTATTTTAATCCAATTCAAAAAGAAATTGAGCCTGAGATGAAGTATGCATTATTCATCCATGCGTTTAGAAGACTGGGGCTGTATTCCAACACTACTAGGTTGATTCAAAAGAATGAGAGTCAAGAAAAATGTCAGTAATTGCAAAATTAGACTGTGGATGAGCAACAGTTGGTAGAGTTGTTTCCTAGTATGGAGAAAGCGCTCAAGAACCATAGAAATCAGGCATAGTGGGTCCTGCTTGCAAAGGTACCAGTAAGGAGGTGGAGGCGGAGAGCATTAGAAAAACAGTTCACGACCAGCATGGGATACATGGGTTCCCATCTCAAAGAAAGAAATTGTAAGAAAAAAAAAAAGATCTCATAACAAACTCATCACTGTCCAAGAACTAGTTGGCAAAAGTCATATCTAATATTTTACTACTTCAAATAACACAAGGAGGAACAGAAGTGGAGAGCTGTCATCCATAGCCTGCCAGGGCCCATAAAGATGGCTCTGCTTCATCTTGACTTAAGCTTAGAGAGGTTCAAACGGCCCTAAGTCTTCCAACATTAAAGTCTTAAGACCTAAAGGTCTAAGATGTGGCTACTGTAGGATGTTTTGATATTGGTCATGGATGTCTTATCTAAATAACAACAGACTTGGTCTGAGGTGTGGTTACTTTTGACCCTCAAGGCCAGATAACAAGAAATTCAGTCTAAAGTGTAGTTCCCAAATGCTTGAAAGATTAAGGGAGAAAGTCTATCTGCTCCTTGATAATAGAAGTCTTCTGCCATGCCCTGCTTTTGGTTGGGGTACCTTAAGAATATTGAAGAATAAACTTGGGGTGTTCAGTGTTCACTGGATTGCCCTTCTGACTCTATCCTGTGTCTCTCTTTAGCATCTTTACCTGCCCTTTCTCAATCCACACCCCCTCCTCACAGGTACCAAGTGGGCAAGTCGGCTAGATCCGACTGAAGACCCGCAAAGACAGGCTACGAAAATAGACCATGTGTCATTTTGTTTCATGGAGAGTTAAGGCTTCCTACTTCTGGTCCACGTGTCCTTATCAGCATTTGTGAGGGAAATGGTGCCCTTACGTTGCTATTTACTACTGAGAAAAATCAAGCACTAAGTGACCAATTCCACTGTAAAATCACTCTATGTACAGAGACCTTACAGGACAAACTCACAGTAGGACTTCAGTTCTTTAAATCTATGGACACTGATATTTTTTAAAAACATTTTTTCTTGTCTATCATTATTAATTCCTACAGAATTCTACACTATATATTTTGATCATACTTACTGCCTTTGCCAAGTTCCTTCCTGATTCATCCCCCTTGCCTTCTACTGTATTTACTCTCTTTGTCTCTGTCTGTCTTGTCTCTTTCTCTCTTGTCTTTGTCTTGGTTTGTCTTTGTCTTTCTTTTCATTTAAACCTGTTAAGTCCAGTTTGTGTTTTCCAAAGATCCTTGGATATATAGCCATCCAATGGAGCATGGGTGAGCTACCAGGAGCTGTACTTTTCAAGAAGCTGGACTTGCTTCTGCCAGCCTCTATAAATCACCAATCATTTCTCAGCTAGGCTTTCTACTCCATTCCCACTTCCGCTTTCCATTCTAAGGTATTTTCTGCCTTGAGTTTTTGCACATCTTGTGACATGTCCCGAACACTGTGAGTTCATATGTGTAACTTTTATGCTGGGTCCAGAAACCACTGCTTTCATGTTGTGCTCATTCACGTCTGACTCTTGTAGTCTTTCTGCCTCAACTTTCTCAGTTGAGCCCTGAGAGGAGGTAGCATGGTATAGCTATTCTGGTTTTGGAATGAACACTCCTCAGTCTCTCCTTTTCTGCATCTTGGTTAGTTGTGTCTTTCTGTTCATCATCACTCATGGCAACTAGAAATGATGTTGTTGGTTGCAAGTTTTGTTCTATCCTCATTTGTATGAATAATTAGCGTGTGCTTTTACCTGGGTCTTACCTGCATAGACACAGAAACAATTATAGTGTCAGGTATGAATTTCATCTTGTGGAACAGACTTTAAATACAATTAGACAGACATTGGTCACTCAGTATTAACCTCTCACAGAGCTTCTGTGCAAAATCATGTCAGTGCATTCCTGGGTTGATCTTGTTGGGTGAGGGCAGCAGCTTCTTTCTGATTGCATCAGCTCATCTTTATCTCAGAGTCTGCTAGTTTGGTCTTTTCATCTGAGTAGAGTTACTTTAACAAATGTATATGGCCAAAGCCCAGGACATTCTGTATGATTTACTCAACATTCATCTATATACTTGTAGCGCCGATATCCATCCCCAGCACTGAAACACACCCAAATAACAGTAAATGGATATAAATTATATTTACCTCCAGATGTAACCATTGGTTCTCAAGAGATGTTTTTAACTTAATTATTTTATTTTGTTAAACATCTGATCTATTTAACACCCTAAAAGCACAAAGCCTTATTTAAAATATAGCAAAAATGTTTTTCTTCAGATGTATCCACTGGTATTTTGCAGACCAATGACAAAATAACTACACACCCAAAATAAAGAACATTATTTGATGTCAGTCAAAAGGGGTCATTTGTCATGACACGAACATCAGGGTCTCTTGTTTCTGGTAAGGGTAGTTAACATGACTCTGGATGAGGTAATAATGTTACATGGTGATTGGTTTTCTAACATACTGACTTTGGCAATAGCTGTTCAACTATCTGTGGCAAATAATTCATATCAGGGTAAATAGCTATGTTAAAGCTCTCATTTGCTGTGTAGCTCAGTTTTCAGGAAGGGGTCTTGCAAATACATTCACTAGTTGCCACAGCGCTTTTAACTTATGAAGGCTGTGTAAGGGAAAAGGTACACTCATTGAATTTATCATTCGCTCATGTTTAAGATGTCCAAATATATTCCAAAAACTTTAAATTACTATGTGAGCAGAATACATATACTAGGTTGATTATCCTACAACTTTTGGGAAAAAAAGATTTCAAAGTTTTGGTTTAAGACCAACACCGTTTTTAATGCATATTTTTATCAATGGTCAAACTATTTTCCATCATGTTTATAATAATTAACCTTTACTCATAGAGTGCAAAGGGTCTGCCTTGGTATATGAGAAATAAAACATTGTTGTGTTTTTCATATTAGCCATTCCAAGTGGAGTTTGATTATGCTTTGATTTAAATTTGTCCTAAATGTAGTAATGGTAAACATCCTCTCAAATATTCAGATTATTTACTTTCTTTGCTTGAAATAGGCACATTTATATTATTTCTGTGAAATAAGAAAAAAGTGAATTTCTGTTTAGGTGTACATACAAAGGATAGCCTTCTATATCCACAGTCCTCTTTTTTTTTTGACACAGTTCTTATATGAGAAATGAAATGTCTGCAAAAAAAAATCATGTCATTCATGAGATTTCTTCTTCCGTTGCAGCTAATTCTCAGAAATACTAAAACAGTGGGAATTAGTTACAGTATGACATTTAAATATCAGGAAGGAATATGTAGCACCGTGTAGCAGATTGATGGAAAAAAATCACATCATAACATTGGGGACTCAAAGGGAAAGAAACACAATGCTTCAAATTTATATACCTCTGCACCCTAAAAGTTAACAACGTATCGCTGATGTGCAAAGAGCAATCTCTTTTTCTGTCTAATTTTAGGAAACGCAGATGTCATTTGAATGATAAAATTTTAATGATTCAAAGATTTCATAGAGCATTTAACTAAGGAAAAGAAAACTCCAAAAGTTATTAAATTGAGGTTTTCCTTAATATTCTTTGTTTCATAAATCTCAGTTATTAAACTTGTCACTTGAAATTATATTAAAATTGCCTAGCCTAAAATATATTTTCACACAGAGTAAATGTCTTCATTCTTCCAAAAAAAAATGTGTCTTAATTTCACATTGTACTATGTGAAAACCTTTTGGCTAGGTGACATTTTTCTTCCTTTCTTCCCTGCCTCCCGTTCTCTTTCTTTTCCCCCCTCCCTCTCTCCCTCTATGTCTTCCTTCCATCCATCACTCCCCCCCCTTCCGTCCCTCCTGACCCTCTATTCTTTCCTCCCTCTACGCCTCCCTTTCTTCCTCCTTTATTCCTCTATCCATCCTTCCTTTCTTCTTCACTTCTTCTCTATTTCTGTCACTGTTCTCCCTTTGAAGCAGTATACACCTGTATTTTACTGCAGTAAGTCAGTAGTTTAGAGGACTCCAGTTTTTATATATTGTCTTTACATCATAATATATTTTAAGCACTGTGTCCTCTGACTTGAAACAAAGCGTACTATTAAATTATAGATGACTATACCAGCTGAAACAAGGAAATATAAAAGCAAATAAATGGTAACGTAAGAGCTCAATCATTTTAACTAAATCCCTATGATAAGATATTTAAATTTAGATAAACCTGTGACAACTTTCAGGTTTTAAAATTTTATCAGAGGAAATCTTAAAATATGTGAAGAGTGGAGAGGTTTGTCATATAAAGATTTGAATTAAAATTATATTATCGCAATGCTTCCTTGTGCTGTGCATCACTCAAAAATAATATGACACACTACTTCCAGTCAAAGAGGACACGATATGCATATTTTCTATATGTAAAAAAATCTTAGCTCTACAGGATATCCTAAAAAAAATCCATAAACCTTTAGACTTAAATCAGTAAACTACAAATGAATGTTTTGTTTATATTATAAATATGTTCATTAAAATTGAAACAAAAATAATTATTCCATGATAACTAGGATCCTAGTAATTAAGATATGTCATAAGTTGGGAAATATGAGACCCAGGATTTTTTTATTGTACGTTAACTTTGGAACATATAGGAAAAGTGTTCTGGAAAATTTTTGTGTTAGCTACATGCAAACTGGAGTCATTTTGGAAGGGGGAATGTCAACTGAGAAAATGTCCCCTCAAATTGTCTTAACTGATTGTTGATGTCAAAGGACTAACATCACTGTCACTGTGGGCCAGGCCACACCTAGGCTGTGACCCTGTGTGGTGTAGAAAAGCAGGCAGACCAAGCCATTTACAGCAGTTACTAATCCACAGATTCTGCTTAGACTCTTGCTTCTCTAGTTTTCTTCTCTGTGTTCTTTGTCTGACTTCATTGAACTATGGACTACAGCCTGTAAAATGAAACACACTCATACCCAATTTGTTGATGGTCACAGCATTTATCACAAAAATAGAAACCTAAACTAAGACATAAAGAGTGAAACTTACAAGGACAATAAAATGCTGAAGTTCAAAGTTTTCTGTTTTCTGTTTTCTGTTTTTTTTTTTTTTTTTTTTTTTGAAAAAAAGCTGAGACCCAGACTTACCATACCCAACTGTCATACTGGCTAACCCTCTGGTAATTCTATTCAAGTTTCTAGAGTTCAGCACTGTGTTCTGCAAAGGTGTATGTCCATGGGCTTGATTGTGCAATTGACAGGATCCAGAAATATCTGAGAAATAAATATTTAGGAATATCTGTCAGATATTTTGTAGATCCATACTAAATGTAATTTTCTAGATCCATACCTAAGCATCGGCTGGCATCCTGGACTACATAAAAGGAGCAAACTTAGTGGAAAGGGAACATGTATCACTCATCATTTTCAAATGTTGACAAAATGTGATCAGTATTCTGATATATATATATATATATATATATATATATATATATCAGATATCTCAGATATATATCATATATATCAGATATATATATCATCTGATATATATATATGGTGATATATATATGGTGATATATATATCACCATGTCTTCCCAGTCATGATGAACATTTCCTCTATATATAAGAAAAAATTATTATCTCCTTCCTAAAGTTTCTTTGGATAGAAACTTTGTCACTGCAATAAGGAATGTAGCTATCATTTGTTTCTCACACAGGCCAGTATCTTTTTCATCAATGTCATTGGAATCATGTGTGGTGACAGGAGATATCCCATGAGTTCATCTGTCTCATTAATCTAAAAAAAGTGGCTGGGTTTTCATCTGTACAACTGTTCTCTCATTCTGATTTAAAATTTCTCACAGACCATATTAGAAAGGACACTTGCTTTTTATTCTTTCTAATCCCAGATATATCCATAGAATCATAGAGTATATTATTATTATTGTGGGAATTTTAAGAATTTTCAAGTGAACTTTCCAAACTACCCTCTGTGGTTCTGTGGATTTTAGCATGGTTATCACTGGCTTCACAGCATGCTTGGGGTATATGACCAAAAGTGGTATAGTTGGATCTTGAGGTAGATTGATCACCAACTTCTTGGGAAACCATCACACTGATTTCCATAAGGGCTTTACAAGATGGCATTCCCACCAGCAATGGATGAACTTTCCTCTGCCTCCAAATCCTTTCTCTAATGAGTTATCAGATGTAATATGGACCTTAGCCATTTTGACAGCTGTAAGATGAAAACTCAAAGTAGTTTTGATTTGTAGTTCACTGATGGCTAAGGATGATGAACATGTCTTTAAATGTGTCTCAGCCATTTGAGTATCCTCTATGGAGAATTATCTGTTTAGATCGGTACATCATTTATTAATAGGACTAATTTTTTCCTGATAGCTAATTTCTTGAGTTCTTTATGTACTTTAAGTGTTATCCTGAAGCATATAAAAAAGGTATCAGATGTGAAGTTGTTAAAAAAACCATTTTCCCATTCTGTAGGCTGTCGCTTTGTCCAAATGATGGAGTCCTTTGCTGTGCAGAAGCTTCTCAGTTTCCTAGGGTACCATCTATTAATGGGTTATTTTAGGGGTTGTTCTGATTCTGTTCTATTCTGAAAGTCTGTTTTTGCTTTGCTGTGCCAATGAGTTCAAGATTATCCCCCACTTTCTCTTCTAACAGGTTCAACGTATCTGGTTTTATGTTGAGGCCTTGATACACTTGAACTTGGGTTTGGTATAAGGTCATGGGTGTGGATTTATTTGCATTCTTCTGCATGCATCCATTCACTTTGACCATCACCGTTTGTTGAACATGGTGTATATTTTGAAATGATTATTTCTGGATTCTTTGCCAAAAATCAGGTGTCCCCTGATATGATATCTATCCTTGATCTTAAAGTGTGTTTCTTGAAGGGGCCAGAAGGATGGCTCCTGTATTTATATCTATTCTGTTAGTCTGTATGTTTGTGTTGGAGAATGGAGACCTTTGATGTTGAGAAACATCAATAACCAATGATTGGTGATGCCTGTTATTTTGCTGTGTATATGTGTGTGTGCTTTCTTTTGATCCTGTTCATCTGGAGTTATTTATTCCTTGCGTTTTCTTGGAAATAGTTAACTCAATAGGTTGTAGTTGGCCTTCTATCTCATCTGTAAGGCTGGATTTGGAGATAGAGGTTTTTTAATTTGGTTATATCGCGGAATATATTATTTTTATATTTATTACGATTAAATGTTTTTTCTGTGCATAGAAATCTGGGCAAGCATTAGAACTCAAACTCTGTGGTCCACGCTCTTCTGGCCTTTAGGATGACCATTGAGAAGTTAGATGGAATTCTAATAGATCTGCCTTTATATGTTACTTGGAATTTTCCCAAGCAACTTCTAAAATTCTTTCTTTTTTCCATACATTTGGCATTTTGATTAATATGTGCTTAATATGTGCAAGAACTTTCTGTTCTAGTCCATTTTATTTGGTATTCTTTAAGCTTCTGGTAGCATTAAGGGCATAACTTTTTAAGGTTATGGAAAATTTCTTCTATGGCTTTATTGAAAACAATTTCTATGCCTTTGACCTGTTTCTACTCCTTCCTCTATTCTTATTTTTCTTATATTTGGCCTTTACATAGTGTCCCAGACGGCCTAAAGGTTTTTCTCCAAGAGTTTTCTATTCATTTGTTTGTTTTTCTTTTTATAATCAATGTTTTCTTTGACCAAGGAATCTATTGCTTCTCTAAGGTCCCCAAAGCCTGAGATTCTTTTTTGTTCTGTTGTGAAGCTTGCATCTATGTTTCCTGTTGGAGTTCCTGAAATTTTCATTTCCAGACTTCCCTGAGTTTGGGATTCTTACTGACTCACTGTTCACTTTCATGTCTTGAATGATATATTCATTAACCCCCACTGTTTATGTGTGTTTTCAAAGATTTCCTTAATAGATTGATTTACTTCATCTGTATGGACCTCTATCATTTACATCAAGGCTGTTTTAAGGTCTTTTACTCATGCTTCAATTATCTTAGCATATTTAGGACTTTCTGTGGTAGAGTTGCTGGGCTCTAGTGGAAACATATTGTCCTGATTCTTATTGGTTTTGCTTTTGTACTGGTGTCTTGGGACCTGAGATTGGGAAGATTGTAATTCTAGGTGCTTCTATAATGGTCTTCTTTTTGTTGGGTGGTTATTTTGTTTCTTCTCTTGGGTTTTCTCTGTGGTGCTTTGGAGAGTGTGGTGGCCATGTGTTACCTTTAGGAAAATTCTGGGGTCTTGATACGTGTGAGAATTGCAGTTTTCAAGTAAAATATGATACTGTGTAGTATGACTGAGAATGGGATGAATTGAGGTCAGTGGAGGAGCCTCACAAGTGAGAACTAAGTGTGGTGTTCCATCTGGATCTGCTTAGGTAGTCCCCTGGCAATGAGGGCAGAGAGTATAGAGATGCCACAGTAGGTAGCCTGCTATACAGCTGTGTATAGGATTAGGATATTTGACTTGGAATCGTGGAGGCAGAGATCTATAGTTAGCCTACTTGTTTCCCTGGGCACAGTGGCCTGTGGGTTGGCATGGAGTGCCTGCTAGAATTGTAGGCTGGGACAAAGTGTTGAATTGAGGGAAGAAGTTTGGTGGTGAAGATCTCTGTGATCCACTGAAGAGACAGAAAGAAAGAGAATAGAGGTCACAGCAGGTGGCCTGCAGCTGTGCTGATAAGAGGCTGGGGTACAGGTAAAGAGGGAGTCATGGATGTCTTCAATTAGCCTACCTGTTCCTTTGCTTGAGTGGGCTGTGTATTTGCCGGAAATGCCTGCTGGAGTTGGGGGACGAACAATGCAGAGAATGAGAAACAGCAGATTAAGATGGGAATATCTGTATGATTCACCAGAGAAGAGGTGACCAGAGTCTGTGGCAGGTGGCTAGGAGCCCCCAATAGGTGACTGAACTTGGAAGAATGGAGGAAGAGGTAAAGATCTGTACTTAGCTGACAGACTTCCCAGGCAGGAGTCTTCACTGTGTTTTCTTATACAAGTCATTAGTGTTTGGTAATCTAAACTCTGCAGAAAATAATTGTTAGGAAATCAGAATGCCATTAGCTTCCAAGTATTCTCAATACAACTTGGTCATCGTATGTTAGCTAAAAATTTGGCTCTTTATTGTTGTTGTTCAATATATTGGTCAACAGATTTATATGCATAAATATAACAGATCTGGGGAATGAAGATTTTATGGAAACATGCCTAAATATTTTTACTTCAGTGTAATTAAGTGAAACAATACTTAAAACAGGTTTCTTCAATATAAAAACAAAACAAGAATAAAGTTCACTTCTCTTCATTACAGTATGGATTTCTTTTGTGTTTGGAACAGAATAAACAGCCATGACTGGCCTACACTTGCTTGTATGTGATGATATCTTGCCTGCACAAATAAAACATGTCTGAGGCTCAGAGAATGGAGCTGGCCACTAGCATAGAGGTCTGGAGGTCTATACAGATAGACAGGAAGTGATGTAGCTGGGCAGAAACAGGATATAAGCAGGGAGAAAGAGGAAATTACTCTCTTGTCTGCTGAGATGCTAAGGAGGTAAGGTGTGGCTGTGGCTTGCTCCTTCTTTTTGGATCTCTCAGCATTTCCCTCTATATTTGACTTCTGCTTTTTATTATCTAGACCAATTAAGAACTCCATTTGCATGTGTAAGCCAAGTTAACCTCAAAGTCAAAGAGGTCTGCCTGCTTCTGCCTCCTTGGGCCTGGGATTCAAGGCCTATGCCATCATACCCAGCCAACTTCGGAGACTTTTGACTTGACAAGATGGTTATGATATTTATGCATCCATACTAAGATATTAGAATATCCATTGTAATATTCAAAAAATAGAACCTATGCAGAGAATATAAACAGAGTACCATCTGGGATTAGAAAGTAGATTACCAAAACAATCTGATTAGGACTCTGTGATGCTTTTGCGTTATGTATAAGCTACCCTCTGCACACAGCTGCACCATGCAAAGGAAAAGGCTCTACAAAACCATTTGCAAATGTGTACATGTGTAGGGGGATGGGTATGTATGTATACATGAGTGCAGGAAAGGTGTCAGATCACTTGGAGTTGAAGTTAACTGTGAGCCATACAGCATGAGTCCTGAGAAGTGAAGAGCATTATGCATACTTAACCACTAAGCCATCTCTCCTGCCTTGTGCTCCAACAGATTTTCATCCTCTATGCTCTTTCCATGAAAGAGGTCAAAGATAATTTTCAAACTGGTACAGAAGTAAATGAAACAATTTACTGGTAAGCTTGGAAAATCTATTCGTAGGTTTACTATATTATGAGGAATACTAATGACCATGTAAAAACTTTGTACTTAGAACATGTGATAAACTAGTATAAAGGAAGGAGACAATTTACACATATGGGTAAGGTGAAGGAAAAATGCAATGGGAAACCATTTTCATCTTTTGAACAGGAGAAGGATACAGGGAAAGCTGTTATCATTATGCAGAAATCATATCTGTGGAAGACAATCAGCAGGTTACTTTTGTCAAATTTGAAAAAAAAAATTATCCTGGAGCACTAGCATATAAAAATGAAGCTAAGAAAATGAAAAATAATTTGACTTCTCTTCTCATCATTGTACCTCTTGCCGACACTCATGAATGTTTGAACTGACAACAAGGCAAACGGTGTGAGGTTTGAAGATCCTGTACAGAAATGAACCATCAAAGACAAAGTGCCATGCGGACACCAGAGTTGGAAAACAAAAGGAAACCCAGCATTGTCTATACATTCTTCTCACAGCGTCCACTCTTGTTTAGTTTAGAGAGCAAGCTTTCTCAAGATTCCAAAGATGAAGAGGCCTGTTGGATGCTGTTTTACTGTTCTGACTCCAGGTTAGTGAATGTTCCCAGTGGGCCATGTCACACTTCCCCTTCTTCAAAACAAGGCTATCAGATTCTGATTTCCTCCAGTCTCAGAAGATGACCTCATTTGGAAATAGTTTCTTTTGAGTTACAATCAAGTTAAGATGAGGTCATTTATTTTCTCTATAGAACATGACTCACATCTCAGTAAGGAGAGGGAATTATGGGCATGGTCAAACACAAGTGTGAAGACATACTGTGAAGAAAGCCATTTAAAATCTGGAAAGAAATGTAACTAAAAAACACAATCTTATGCAAACCTAGAAATCCTCTCCACAAAGGGTACAGAATATGACAGCACATTTATTAACCAGGTAACTGTGTAGCCAGGTTGTGATGTGACTTTGAGACATCTGCTATGAATACAAAGTCAGGAGAAATTATCTTCAACATAAACAAGCAGCTACAACATCTAAGATGGAGTATGCCAAGACAAACAACGAATCCTCATATACCCTTTGACAGCACTCTTTTCATTTCCAAGACCTCCTAACAGCTTGGCAATTTAAGTGATTTTCTTTCTGTGCTGTTGTGACTGAATTGAATTTACACAGTGGAAAGGCAAAGTTCTTCTTGACCTTATGACAGGCAACAGTTTTGTGGTGAGCAATGTATTCACTAACGAAAAGCTCTCAACTTACAAATGAATTACAGGATGTTCTTCCTTAATGTTCAAATTTCAAAAATTGGGAAAGGGGGTTGAAAAAAACTTTCATTGTCTCATTTATCGCTTTCACAGTATGCCCAGCTATGCTAAATGTCAACATTTTGATAGAAAATATTTATATGTATGTTATTTCTAGTTTTAGCTTGTGTTCTTGCTAATAAACTGTAAGGTTTCACAAATTTGCAATTATTGAAATAGGAAGTAGGCTGTGAGGTGTTTTAAGATCATTTGCCAAATGTAGACCTGAATCTCAAGCTGGACTCCTGAGTTGGAGGCTCAGACTGTGCCCATTATACATTGTTTTAGCTTACATTTTTGAAAATTCTGCTTCCTAAAGTTGACAGAAGGCCTATCCAATTTTTCAAGAGTGTGACTTTATACTTCAGAGGGAAGGGAATTATTTCTAATTCTAACTTTTCAGTAAAATGATCCTCCAACAACAAAATAAAAATAAGAGGGGAATGTTTTCTTTCGTGTCATCAGAAAGAACAGATCCTCCCACATTTAAATTTTACTGTCTTCCTGAAGCAGAGGCAAGTCTTAGAACACCACTGATGATTGCTCTAATCTTTCAGAAACTAGAGGAAATGAAAATTTGAACTTCTACAAAAGATATAAACAGAACATGACATTGACAAACTCCTGAGTCTAGAATTCTACATTCCACACTCTGGGAATTGAACCTGCATTTTTTTTTTCAGATTATTTTATTTGAATTAGAAACAAGATTGTTTTACATGACAATCCCAGTTCTCTTCTCCATCCCCTCCTCCCCTACCACCCCCCCCAACTAAAACCCTCCCTATCACAGATCCTTTCTGCTCCCCCTGGCTGGTGAGGCCTTCCATAGGGTGTCATCAGAATCTATCATATCCTTTGGGATAGGGCCTAGGCCCAACCCTGTGTGTCTTGGCTTAGGGAGTATCCCTCTATATTGAATGGGCTCCCAAGGTCACCTATACTAGGGATAAGTACTGAATTACTACAGGACGTCCCAGAGATTTCTGAGGTTTCCTCACTGAAACCCATGTTCCTGGGTTCTGGACCTGTATTCTTCTAAGCAGCTAGTTTTTAGTTCTTCATTTTAGAAACCACTGGGCTACATCTCACATTTACAACCTAGAACATTAGTGACCAAAATTGCCTAATTTGCTATGGAGTAAAAAATGAAAAATTAAAAGAAGAAAAACAAAATGATGATCTATCTGACAAAATATACCCATTGATTCAACAGAGGCACATATTAAATTGGATTATCCAACCACATTCTTATTGGATTTAAGACAAGCTCCACAAGATGAATGGTATATCTGACACTAATGTTGACACTAAGAACTCATACCTCAACAGGGTCATAGGCCCTATGGAAGACCTACTTGCCATTCATCTACTTAATCGACTCCCAATGTATTACTATTGTACCCATAAATTAATTTCTCTCTCAGCAATTTTCAGATAAGTGTCTATTTGCCATAGATGCCAATGGACACAGAGTTCTGCAACTGATGATGGTGCAGAGAATATGTGGCTGTGCACTACTTACTCAGCCTTAATGGGACAGCTATGCTTTGTCTCTTTCCATCCAAGCTCTTTGATCATTGTAGAGGAAGACACAGAAAGACTGAAAGAACCAGAGTTGGCTCATGGACGCTAAGGGAACCATACTTTCAAAGGCGACAGGACTGCGTAGTTTTACAAATTAACTCACAATAATTGTGACAGAGTATACAACCCCTGCACAAACTCAAGCCAGATAAAATCCTAGCAAGTAATGGTTAGGTAGGGACAAAATTCCACCCCACGTTGAACACACATGGCTGACTGGTAGATACTCTGAGAAGGAGCATTAGCTTTCTCTACAGAGTGGCATCTGGTAGTCTAATATGCTCCGAGGGATAGACACACAACTAAGAGTATATGAAACTCAATACATTGAAAAAAATGAAGATGCAAAATTAGGAGAAAATGAAATAAGACACGGGCCTGGGAGAATATGGGATATAAAGATGGTTATGCTCAAAATATTGTTATTTCAGTCTTATTTTCTGTTAGTCAATGTGGTGATATCTTATTTATGATTTGGTAAACATTACCTGAAAGCAAAGCTAGCCACAAGCCATAGAGCCAGGCAATGGTGATACTCACCTTTAATCCCAGAAATCATATTAGCTAGACATAGATCCAGGTACTGGTGGAACACAACTTTAACATCAGGACACAAGAGACAAAGGCAGATGGATCTCTGTTAGTTCAAGGCCACACTGAACTACATGAAAGTGATACAGTCCTAAAAAGAAATCGCTCACACAAACGTGATCTCAGCACTTGGGATCCCACATCTTTAATCTTAGCCCTAGGGAGGTATAAAAGGAAGAACCAAAGGATCTCATGAGAAGATTTATTCTCTAGTCATGTTGAGAGGAGGACAGCCCTTCCAACCGAGGTAGAGGTAAGAACTAATGGCCAATTGCTTTGTTATTCTGATCTTCAGCTTTAAGTTTGAACCCTAATATCAGTCTCTGGGTTCTTAGTAATTGCGTTACAAGTCAATTTAAAGTTCTGGTGATAGTCAAAGCTTTCTATGTGGTCTGACTCTGTGACTTTTAATTAATCTTCTCCATCATCATTGTCAGGTTGGCTTAGTTCATTGTACCATTCTAAAATGAAAACCCCCAAATCTAACTCTTAAGCATATTCTCAGTAAAGGTAAATATTAATAATGACAAGAATGATTTTCTGTTTTCCACAGTACAAAATATAGTATCCTCCAAAGTTCTCCTTAGCATAAAAACTGACATATTTTCACGATGGAATATTATACATTAATATAATATAATGTCTTGACATTTTGCCAACTTGGTAGTACTGGAGGACGTGATGTTAACTAAAATAGACAATACACAGAAGGATACACACACCAAGTTCTTGTTCATAGACAGGTTCCAAAAACATTGAACTCATATAACTTAAGAATAAACAGCAGTCCATGGCCCTACATCAGCTTAGTTTTCAAAATTGATTAACTGGCATCTTATGTTTGTTTATTCAGAAAATATAAGGAAAAACCCCACAAGGGCATGTACATTTTCATAATGACATTGAACATAAAAGCTAATTGTGGTGTTAAGGAAACACTAATGAAAAACTAATAAAATATATAAATATAAAATAAAATAATAAAAAGGAAAGATAAAATTTTGTGGAAAGAAAACAAATAAATGCAGCCATTCTGCATCATTTTCTTTGAGAGCAAGAAGAAAAAGTTCATCCCTGAAAAATTATCTAATACTGGAAATCTTAGTCATTGCACCTATGTGCAGATTGAGCAGAAACGCAGGAAAGAAATAAACATAACTTTATTACATATAGGTTACAATTTTATATGTAAATTATTTTCCCATTACTCTATTTGGTATCTTTGAGAGTCCATGTCTCACAATGTCATGTCCAGTGTCTCTCATTTCCCTACTGTTCCTCCGCATATAGTTTTTGGTTTAGTATTGCGTGGGATTTCCGAGTGTGCAAATGGGTTTCTTATGTATCTGCATTTTGGGTTTGATGCGTTATGCATTAAGAGTTCTGGGATGGAAGAGGGAATTAGTCAATAAGTGCAGCTGCTAAACAGAGTTTCAGTGAAACAGATCTAAGAGCACAATAGCAAACATTAGAAAGATCATTCACGCCGGGTGTTGGTGGTGCACGCCTTTAATCCCAGCACTCGGGAGGCAGAGGCAGGAGGATCTCTGTGAGTTTGAGGCCAGCCTGGTCTCCAGAGCGAGTGCCAGGATAGGCTCCAAAGCCACAGAGAAACCCTGTCTCAAAAAACCAAAAAAAGAAAAGAAAAGAAAGATCATTCACTAAAGTCCAAGCTAGAGAAACAAAAATACAAAGACAATGTCTTCATGACAACCATGTAGGCACATATCCTCAGTTAGAAAAATACAAAAGTAAAAGCACTAAAATATTTAGTCAGTGAAATTTAAGCAATTATACCTGACACAGACACAAAATCCCTATAGTATTAATTTTAAAATTACACAGAAGACAAAAACATTATTTTAAATAAAAAATAACATAAGGGAATTAAATGAAACTTATCAGGATGAACTGTAAAAGAGTAGGTGTAATTGGAAAGAAATGTTTTAAATATATATATCACACAATAGGATGCCCAAATTCTTGTAAACCAGACGATAAAATCCTTACGACAAAACCAGAAAATAGTCATAACACTTCCCCATACATTAATCTGAAACTAAAGTGTCTGTTAGTTTACTCTATTGCAATATGACATGATAATTATAAACACCCAAAATAATACACAGAGAGGAGACAGAGGGAGAAGATGCAAGTAGAAAGAAAGAATGAAAGAGAGAAAGAAAGAAGGGAGGGAGGGAGGAACACACACACACACACAGAGAGAGAGAGAGAGAGAGAGAGAGAGAGAGAGAGAGAGAGAGAATATTCAATTTTACCTTACAGTCAAAGAGAGTTTATAAATTACAGCAAAACAAACAAACAATTAGAAACTTTAGTACAGTGAAATACATTCTAATCTCTAGAGTCCTGGGTCCTGGTTAGCATATGTTTGGATGTTCTGATACCTCTGCACTCTAGCGACAATGTAGGGGGTTGGAAGATGGGAGCCCCTGACCTTCAGAAGGAGCTGGAGAGTCCACGGCTGATCACATCCTTAACCAGGGAACACACACTATTCTATCTACACAGTGATAGGATTACGCAACTATCCATATCCTGGATGTAACTAACTAAAACTGTAGAATCCAGGAAGGCATCTCTAGGCTTATTTTTGTCAAGTATGAGCTACTTCCTTTTAGGATATGAATCTCTATTTATCTCTGAAGGAGATACTGTCTTTACATTTCTGGGAAAGTAAATAAATTCTGTCAGAAGGATTGTATGTCTGCTTCTAAAACTACTTATATATTTTTCCCAAAAAAAGATTGCAGATAACACAGCACTGAAGCATTTGGGCCTTTTTTTTTTTTACCTGATTGTGTAAATGCTTTAGAAATGCACATGAAATGGTTTAAAAAATATTGAATGATACCTATTAAATGGAAGAGCTAAATATAAAGAGCAACGTCAAAATCAAGATGAAGACTAAGCAAAGAAAACTCTAAATCTCATATAATTCAGCTAAGAGCTAAGCTGGAATCACCACTTTAGAAAATTCATACTAGTGCTGGAGAGACGGCTCAGAAGTTAAGAGCACTGACTGCTCTTCCACAGGTTCTGATTTCAAGTCCCAGCAACCCCATGGTGGCTCACAACCATCTGTAATGAGATCTGGTGCCCTCTTCTGGCCTGCAGGCATATATGCAAACAGAACACTGTATACATAATAAATAAATAAAAATATTTTGTAAAAAAGTTAAAAAAATTCATACTATCAACACAGACTTAATAAATAAATAATAAACAACTGAAACTTAATAAATAAATAAACTATTCTAGTCTTATTACATTAACTTAATTAAATAAACTTTTCTACCATCATTAAATGATTTGCCCAAATGGGCAACATTTTTTTTTTTTCTGTTACTCAGGGCTGAATCAACTGCATCAGCTCTAATATTGTCAATCACAACTCAGTGAAATAATTATCTCATGATAAATTCAATTTATTTCATCAATATCAGTGCTACCATCACAAGCATCAATATAGCTTGCAAAACTCAGTCCACGAAATGGTCTTGAAGAGGTACAAGATATACAACATTAGTCTACATCACTGTGAATTTTTGATGCGCCATATCTTAGAATTACAACCCAGAAAATGCTGTTTTTATTGATATTAATGACAAGCAAAGGAGCCCAATTGACGTTATGTAAACTCAGAAAGATTTTTACATTTTGTTTCTTATTATTGTGGGGAGGTGTGTGGCAATGTGCGAGTTCCGGCATATGTGTTGAGGACTGAGAACATCTTTTGGGAGTCAATTTTCTTTCTGAAATCGGTTCCAGGATTCGAACTCAGGCTCTCAGGCTTTTGATACAGGTGCTTTTGCCTCGTGACCCACTTAATTGCTAGAGATGGCATTTCCTGTAGTGATATTTAAAAAGGTTCATGGATGAGTTGACTGTATAAAAATTCTTGCAAATGTAAGATTAAGATAGATTGCTTATGGTTAAGTATACTTAAGTGTAGTTAAGTTGTTTATAGTAGTTTATTACACATTAATTTGTAAACAAATTTCAGACAATTTTAGTGGCATAATGGAGTTTATCAGAAATACCATTGTAATTCAGATGTAAGATCTTTATTTCTTTAAATGATCTTTGAGATCATTTAAATAATTAAAACATTATAAAACACCATTTAAAATATTTGTCATGACAACTTAACCTATAATAAAGAGCAGTGTTTTAGTGTGAAACCAATTATGTAACTAAATAAATTTATATTAAATTGGTTATTCATACTATTACAAATAATGCTGCTATGAACATGGTTGAACATATATCCTTGTTGTATGAATGTGCTTCTTTTGGGTATATGCCTAGGAGTGGAATTGCTGGATCTTGTGGTAGAATCATTCCCATTTTCTGGAGGAGTCGCCATACTGATTTCCAAAGTGGCTGTACAAGTTGGCACTCCCACCAGCAGTGGAGGAGTGTTCCTCTTTCTCCACATCCTCTCCAGCATAAACTGTCATTGGTGTTTTTGATTTTAGCCATTCTGACAGGAGTAAGATGGTATCTCAGAGTTGTTTTGATTTGCATTTCCCTGATGGCTAAGGATGTTGAACACTTTCTTATGTGTCTTTCAGCCATTTTAGATTCTTCTATTGAGAATTGTCTATTTAGTTCTGTACCCCATTTTTCAATTGGATCGTTTGGTGTTTTGGAGATTAGCTTCTTGAGTTCATTGTATATTTTGGAGATTAGCCCTGTGTCAGATGTGGGGTTGGTGAATATCTTTTCCCAGTCTGTGGGCTGTCGTTTTGTCTTGTTGACTGTGTCCTTTGCCTTACAGAAGCTTCTCAGTTTCAGGAGGTCCCATTTATTAATTGTTGATCTCAGTGTCTGTTATGTTCAGGAAGTGGTCTCCTGTATCGATTAATTCAAGGGTATTTCCCACTTTATCTTCTAGTAGGTTCAGCGTGGCTGGGTTTATGTTGAGGTCTTTGATTCATTTTTGACTTAAGTTTTGTGCAGGGAGAAAGGCTTGGGTCTATCTGTAGTCTTTTACATGTTTGCATCCAGTTGCCAGCACCATTTGTTGAAGATGTTCTCTTTGTTCCAGCATATATATTTGGATTGTTTGTCAAATATCAGGTGTTTGTAGGTGTGTGGGTTAATATCAGGGTTTTCAACTCTAATCCATTGGTCTACCTGTCTATTTTTGTGCCTATAACAAGCTGTTTTCAAGACTATAGCTCTGTAATAGAGCTTAAAGTTAGGGACGGTGATGCCTCCAGCAGTTCCTCTATTGTACAGGGTTGTTTTGGCTATCCTGGGTCTTTTGTTTCTCCATATAAAGTTGAGAATTGTTCTTTCAAGGTCAGTGAAGAATTGTGTTGGGATTTTGATGGGGATTGCATTGAATCTGTAGATTGCTTTTGGCAAGATTGTCATTTTTACTATGTTGATCGTGCCTATCTAAGAGCATGGGAGATCTTTCCATTTTCTGGTATCTTCTTTAATTTCTTTCTTTAGAGAGACTCAAAAATCTTACGGCATATGTCTTTCACTTTTTTGGTTAGTGTTACTCCAAGGTATTTTATGTTGTTGGTGGCAATTGTAAAGGGTGATGCCTCTCTGATTTCTTTCTCCACCAATGTGTCATCCGTATATAGTAGGGCTACAGATTTTTTTGAGTTAATCTTGTATCCCGCCACTTTGCTGAAGGTGTTTATCAGCTGTAGGAGTTCCCTGGTTGAGTTTTTCGGGTCACTTATGTAGACTATCATATCATCTGCACATAGTGAGAGTTTGACTTCATCCTTTCTGATTTGTATTCCCTTGAACTCCTTTTGTTGTCTTATTGCTCTAGCTAGAACTTCAAGGACAACATTGAAGAGGTATGGAGAGAGTGGACAGCCTTGTCTTGTACCTGATTTTAGATGAATTGCATTGAGTTTCTCTCCATTTAATTTGATGTTGGCTGTCAGCTTGCTGTATATTGCTTTTATTATGTTGAGGTATGTTCCTGTTATCCCTGATTTCTCCAGGACGTTTATCATGAAAGGGGTGTTGGATTTTGTCTAAGGCTTTTTCCTCATCTAGTGAGATGATCATGTGATTTTTTTCCTCAATCTGTTTATATGGTGGATTGCATTGATGGATTTTCAATGTTGAACCATCCTTGCATCCCTGGGATGAGCTACTAGATGCCCCTCAACCAAAGAATGGATAGAGAAATGTGGTACATTTACACAATGGAGTACTACTCAGCAGAGAAAAACAATGGAATCTTGAAATTTGCAGGAAAATGGATGGAACTCAAAGAAACCATTCTGGCGAGGTAACCCAATCACAAAAAGACAAGCATGATATGTAGTCACTCATATGTGGACCTGCTTTATGATACATAGTAGTGACTGTGCTCAGAATGGTTTCCTTCCAGATGATGATTGAAAAGCTAATTTTTAAAAAAATGGTACCATGTACACCAAGAGTAACAGACTGTGCTGTTTCCTGTGATTTTGTTTTTTACTTTTTGTTGTTGTTGTTGTTTTTAATGGAGAGTGCTGAATGTCTCTACAATTTTTTTCAAATAACTGCAGAACCTGGAAAAGCTGTTGCTGCTATTGATGCATAACATACTGCCATTATTGATATATATATATATATGTATATATATATATATAATTTGAATTTTTGGAAACTTTATCTGTGCTGTCAACTTTGGAAAAAGTATCCCAGTTTACCATGTTGAGTTGGCACTGTACAGAAATTAACAGCCATATTGGTCTAGAAATGTTGAACTTAATTTTTCTCCATTTGTACAGGGGTAATGCACTGTACTAAATATGATTACAAAAACTAATAAAGTATTCTCCAAAGAAAAAAAGAAAAAAATAAGTTATTCATATGTCCAATTTGTGGGTGCAGTAAATTAATTCTTTAAGCTATCAAAAGTGAAGCAGTGTGTAATAGTATTATTTATATTCTGATTTTATTTAGCATTTTGCTTCAGTACAACAAAATTGAGATGCAATTATGCTATTTACACAAAGATAATAATAAGAAATATTATCTGCATGAATTTCAGCACAGCTTGAGTAGCAAATTGTTCAAAACATAATTACCTTTATGTATGGAAATTGATATTAAAAACAGAATTGTATGAAAGCCCCAAATCTAACATGACCAGGTTATTTCAAAAGGTTATACAAATTTAAAACACTGAGAAATTTCATTTATTTGAGTTATTTGAATTATGTAGTAATTTAAATAGAATTATGAAGAACACCTTTAAAAGTGCATGATATGTAAAAATTGATATTTAAAACATTATGAAGTCTAAAATACAAATATAAAGAATTGAAAAGTAGATTTATCAAAAATATACAAAAATACAATCAGGTGATAGCTGTAAATAACTACTCATTTTAAAAATAATTCTTCATGTATATTTTTCAAGCAGTCTACATTAGACCCAGTTTATCAGTAGTTTCCTAATTATATTCATAATTAATTACAATCACAGCAATGCCCCTGGGTCATTTCTACAAATATACCTTAAAACCATGCAAGCAAATGACTTTATCCTTACAAAGAGAGAAGATAAAAGTATCAACCTGGGTAAGATAAGATCATATGGGAAGGGTTGGTTCACTCTGGAGCTCAGAATTGGCAACATAGTTCCTTGCTAATCCAGATCAAGAGGTAACCTGTAAGGCTTTATCTGTAGATGCTTTCTTCATCTACAAAGAATAATGTCTACATAAATTCACATTGTCACATTGTCCTAATTGGGTTGTTCTGTAACCAAATCTTCCAATTTGGGAGAGACTTCTTTATTTTATTTTATTTTATTTTATTACGCCCCCCCTCTCTCTCTGTCCGTCTATGAGTGTGTGTATGTATGTGTATGATTGCTAAAGTATTTTTAACATTTTTAGTAATTAATTCATTTATTCCTGCCTGAACACACTTTCCCCACCCTCTTCCTCTCCCCCACCTCATCTTGTCCTGGCCACCATCCACTCCCTCTCCTCTGTTTCTCTGCAGTAAATGGCAAGTCACCCATGGATGTCAAATCTCAATGGTACACCAAGTTGTAGTGAGATTAGTTGCCTCCTCTCCTATTAAGGCTGCACAAGGTAATCCCACAGGAGGAAATGGTTCCAAAATAAACTGTTAGTTGTTTCCCTCCCTTGGAAGCTTGTGTAGAATCTCCTGATACCATGAAAAGGATTCCTGAGAGAGGAGGCTTTCAGGTCAACCTTTAATCAGAATCTCACTCATTAAAACAAGTTTGAAAGATAAGGAATGCTAAAGAGATAAAAACTGGAAAAAAAATAATGTAATCCAAGTAAATTCTATTGCTATTAGTGTCTTAGAAAGGAAAACAGAGTGAATATTGAAAGCAATATTTTCACTACCAGGAAAACAGAAAAGAAAATTCAGATTGCTGTAGAACACATAAAAATAAGCTTTGTTGTGAAGAGATGTTATCAGAGGACTGGGGTCGCAATTCACATGATAACTGATGTCAAGAAAATCACTAAATTAAGACAACTCATACCTACATCATGTACAAATAAGATTTTTATTTAATGTTCCTCATAAGGAAATGTGATACAAGTAGAATAATAATCTATATGAACCTTTCTATTTAGAAATTGCTAGGGGTCCAGACCAGGCTGGTGAAACCCACAGAAACAGCTCACCTGAACATCGGGAAACTCTTGCTCCTCAGACTGATACCTAGAATATCAGCATGGGACTGATCCAGACCCCAGGAACATGGGTTTCTGTGAGGAAACCTCAGAAATCTATGGGACCTCCTGTAGTAGTTCAGTACTTATCCCTAGCATAGGTGTGGACTTTGGGAGCCCATTCCACATAGAGGAATACTCCCTGAGTCAAGACACACGGGGGTGGGCCTAGGCCCTATCCCAAAGGATATGATAGACTCTGATGACACCCTATGTACTCACTCATATATGGATATTAGACATAGAGCAAAGTATTACCATCCTACAATCCACACCTCCAGAGAAACTAGGAAACAAGGAGGAATGTAAGAAAGACATACATGGTTCCATGGTGAAGGGGAAAGGACAAGAGCCCCTGAACAAATTGGAAGCATGAGGGGAGAGGGAGGGCGTTAAGAGAAAGATGAGGGGAGAAGAAGAGGCAGGAGGGAAACATGAGGGATCAGGAAAATCAAGTTTGGAGATGAAAAAGAAGAGAGCAAGAAATTGATAGAGGGAGCCACTATAGGTTTAAAGAGAAATCTGGCACCAGGGATCCACAAGGATGACCCCAACTAGGATTCTAAGCAATTTAAAGAGGCTACCTTAAATGCCCTTCCCCTATAATGAGATTGATGACTACCTTAAATGCCATCCTAGAGCCTTCATCCAGTAGCTGATGGAAGCAGAGGCAGACACCCACAGCTAAACACTGAGCTGAACACCTGGAATCCAGTTGCAGAGAGAGAGGAGTGATGAGCAAAGGGGTCAGGACCAGGCTGGGAAAACCCATAGAAACCTCTGACCCGAGCAAGTGGGAGCACATGGACACCAATCTGACAGCTGGGGAACCAGCATAGGACTGTTCCAGACCCCCTTAAAGCGGGTGTCAGCTAGGAGGACTGGACAGTCTATGGGGCCTCTGGCAGTGGAACCAGTATTTATCCCTAGTTCAGGAATGAGCTTCAGGAGCCCATTCCCCATAGAGGGATACTCTCTTAGCCTAGATACACTGGGGGAGGGCCTAGGCCCTGCTCCAAATGATGTGACAGACTTTGATGATCCCTCATGGTAGGCCTTATCATCCCTGAGGAGTGGAGGGGGGATGGGATTCGGGTGTCAATGGGGGCATGGGAGGATGGGAGGGAGAGGGAACTGGGGAGGATATATAAAATAAGATTGTTTCATATATATATATATATATATATATATATATATATATATATATATGTCTGAGTACTGATGCTGAAGTCTGAACAGGTGATACTATTTTTCAGAACCAAAGGCTTCTCAATTTTTGGCTCATGATACCTGTTTTGTCTTTAACCAGTGAAGAGCTGATGAAAAATTTTCTCTTCATGTTAATGTTCCTGAGACATTTTGCTACTCTGCGACTTACAGTGCCATTTATGATTTTATTAAACTCATCCTGATATTCCGATGTAATTTCTGCATCTTAAGATGATGTGATTATTCATTTTATGTAGGCTATAAATTTAATAAACTTTTTACCATGCAACACAGAATACTTGATTTCCCAGGATAAGACTGTGAATGTCTTTGGTTGATTGTTCTGCCTGAGAAAAGATGTCTTTGGAAATGCAATAAATAGTTGGACAGTATTCATTTTATTAACTAATTTATTACTTTTGTATTGGTCCAGAAACACAAAGATGCCAACATTACTTGGATTTTTGTGACCTTCACTTGATTTCTTTGAGTGAGTCATTTTTGGTTAAGAAGGGATGATTTACTAAGACCATTGTTTGAATAACTAAATAGTTAGTGTGTGTGTGTGTGTGTGTGTGTGTGTGTCACTGTCTTTTAAGTAATGCAAAGGGTCTGTAACCTCTTTCTAGTGCTTATTTATATTACTGTTCCATAACACAAAGCTAGCAATGACAGAAATTCAGGTGAAAAACAGCTTTATATTATTTGCAATTTTCACTTTGTACATATTTTTAATTGTTTTAGAGTTTCACATAATACAAATGTATTATACTCTTTTAACGCTTCTACTACTTCCCCACCACTGCAAACATTTGTGTCCGTTCTGCCTACCCTTTCAGTTTCATGGCCCTTTCTTCTGTATTTATCCTTGTTTCATACACATTGAATATAACCTACTGATTACATGTAGAATGACTTGTATGTGCATGTGTTTAGGACTGAACTTTTGGGATGGAGTAACCCATCCAGGGGCTTGTCACTGGAGAAAACTCATTCACCCTCTCTGGGTAGTTAGGGACTTTATCTCTTCTTCTCTAGCGGTGTGGTCTTGTGAAATTTCTTCCATCCACATTGACATCACAACTGGTAGTCTTATTATACAAGTCTTTTTAAGAAATGTTGCTTTTGAGGTTACATCAACATAGCATTGCTGTCATATGCAGAAAATACCATCTTGCAGCAGGCAGGCTTCTCCTTTGGCTCAAAAATATAAAACCTCAGATACCAACTATTATACCAAAAAAAATAAAACTTGGCTACAAATTGTATTTACTTTTCTTTATATATGTCCATATGCCTGCTTATTCATGTGTCCTGCATGTGTGTAGTGACTGTCGTGGCTAGAAAAGGGAGCTGAGTCTCAGGGAACTGAAATAACAGTTCACTGTGACCACCTGAACAGCTTCTCTGAAGTAATTATGAGAATTGCAATTTCTGGCAGCCACTGGGCTATCTTTCAGCTCTCAATAAATTGTATTCTTACCCAATGTCCAGTATGATTAATGAGAAAGTGAAGGTTATAAATCAAGAATAATTGCACCTATATACATTTAATGCAGCTGAATAGACTCACACATTTTCTCTGTTCCTTGATGATCAGCAGTGTGAAAAAATAAAAGAAATCCGGTATGGAGAGAGAGCTGAACTTCCATGATTCTATGAGTTAATTAATGTACAGTGCACACCAGGGAAACAAAGTAAGTGGGGAATGTTTTTGAACATATCGTTCATAAACTAATGATGGATTTGCAAACACTTTTTTTATTTCATGTGCCTAACATAAGTTGTTAACACTGGATCTTTGGAGTTCCATATGAAATGTTATTTAAATTTGAGCTATGTACAAAATGTTGCTTTCAACTTGTATTATTTATAGTCCATGCATTAATAAGTATTGGGTAGTATTTGTTAAATCCAGTGTCTCAAGTATATGCATTTATTTTTTTTAAATTTCTTTAAGAAATAAGATTTAATAACCATTTGGTGTTAGCTAGAGAAAGGTAAGAAAAGAACAAAACTGGTTTCCCTAAATGAGACAATAAAATTTAAAACATTTTTTAAAATGTTTGGAAATAAAGAAGTATAAAGAATATGAGAAAGGGAGATTTCACTAATTATAATTAGTAATTGCCTTCAGGCTAACATTTATCCTATGGATGAAAGCAATTTTATTGTTGTTGTTAATAAAACTGTCCAACATTGTTAAGGAGGCTTTATTCTTACCTAAATGAATTTCTTATAATGATTCTGTTTCATCATGTAATGAAGACGGAACTTAAGATTAACACCCCAAAATTAAATAATTAATTACAATCAGCTTCAATTACAATTACTAATTGATACAAAGTCACCAGCTTACCTCCTACAGGTAATCAATTTTATAGTTGGAGTCTTGAATAAGTGGTTAGATCATTTTAGGCAAGTAGTTTGTATACACTGGATAATTAGACACATTTTGTCTTGCTAAACACAACAGTGTTCTAGAGATCAAATTTTCCCATAATGTATTTGTTTATAGTTTTCAGTCTGATTAGGAAGATTTTTTGATGGTTAGCTCTACCAATAGACATAAATGTGATCACTCTCTTTAGCCATTCCAGAATCCTTCTCTTTTCTAACTCCCCACAATTGTAAGGTAAAAGATATAACTGGAACGGTTTTATTTATTTTTCTGTTTCTTTAATGTTGTCAGTAATGGCTGCCATTTAGTGGAATCTCACTTGTGGTATAAGTTAATATGAAAGGGAGATAAATTCTAAAGTAGAATTTTAATTAGCCCAATATTTCAAGCAATAACATGATAGATTATTAAATACCGTGAGAAAATTGGATTGGCCTTTCTATGCTTTCTTGGAATTTCAGGACATGGAAATATCTGTGAGAATATTTATTCAAATGAAGTAGTTCATCTCAGAGCATTTAATTCATAGAGTTATGATCCACAGAAAAAGGAATTTCAAGAATAAATGTTTTTGAAGCTACCAGGAACTTGTGGCCCTGATTAACTTAAAGTAAACAAACAAAAACCAAAAAAAAAAAAAAAACAAGTAGACAAAATTGATCTGCTTGTACTAGCTATGGCTTTTGTTTTTTCCTCCAGAAGCCAAAATTACATCAGGTAGAGGCAGGATAGTTCTGATAGCTTGTGAAATGGTCACCATTGTGAAGCAAACCTGTAGAGATACTTATTAAACTCTCCCCTGTGTGTGCTTTTCAAACATTCTTCCCAGTTCCCAGCTCAGGTGCCTTGCTTTTCAATGGCCTCACTACAGACACGTAATACCTGGGGTAGGGAAAATATTCATGAAATTGGCTAGATAAGACAGCTTTGGCCTTTAGCTCAGGAATCTGCGGTGTGTGTGTGTGTGTGTGTGTGTGTGTGTGTGTGTGTGTGTGTGTGTAAAGCGGCTAACCTGAGTGATGAGAACTGGTGTCCTCTGTGGCAGCTGCTGTCAGAGATCCTCCATAGGTCACACATACGCGACAAATGTTAGTAGTATAGCTGGAATTACTGAAACAAACCCTCACAGGAAACTAGTTTTTTTTTTTAATTTTTTATTAAATTTAATTTTTAAATTTCATTTTACATTCCAAAGTTTTCCCTCCCGCCCCTCCTCCTGCCCACCCTTCATCCCCCTCCCCCCAGCTCACCCCCTATCCACTCCTGCCAAAGGGCAAGGGCTCCCATGGGGAGTCAACAGAGCCTGGCCCATTAATGCTGAATATGGCAACCTCCCTTAGCGAATGGGATCCCACAAGCTAACTCATGCAGCAGGGATAGATCCTGATCCTCCTGCCAGAGCCCCCCTCAGAGAGTCCAAGCTTCACAACTGTCTCCCACATGCAGAGGACCTAGTTTGGTCCCTTGGAGGCTCCACAGCTGTCATTCTAGGGTTCATGAGTTTCCAGGAACTCAGTTCAGCTGTCTCTGTGGGTTTCCCCTTAATGGTCTTGCTCTCCCTGGCTCATAGAGTCTCTCTTCCCACTCTTCAGTTGCATTCTGGGAGCTTCTCCTGGTTCTTGGCTCTAGATCTTTGCATCTGCTTTTTATCAACTAATGGATGAAGGTTCTATGATGACAATTAGGCTAGTCTTTAGAGTTGAAGGCCAGTTCAGGCGCCCTATCCACCGTTGCTAGGAGTCTTAGCTGGGGTCATCCTTGTGGATTCTCGGGAACTTCCCCAGTACCAGCTTTCTCTCTAACTCCTTAGTGGCTCAATCTAGAGACCTCTTTCCTTGCTCTCCTTCTCTGTTTCCCCCCTCTACCCCTTTGACCAACCTGTTCCCTCGTGGTCTCATCCCCGAATGTCCCAAGTTTACCTAGGAGATCTCATCTAATTCTCCTTCCCAGGGCGATCCGTGTGTGCCTCTTAGGGTCCTCGTTGTTACCTAGCTTCTCTGGAGCTGTGGATTATAGTTTGTTTATCCTTTGCTTTAGATGTAAAGAACAGGAAACTAATTTTTTTAAAAAAAGAGTTCCATGTGTAAATAAACATATGGATAAAGGTTATTTATTATAAATCTGATTCTTAAATTCGGAAGGAACAAACACAAAATCAATTAAAATTGAAGTTCTCCTAATAGCACCAAAGGAGAAAATTAAACACCATCCCAGCCACAAACCCTTCAACCTCCAGTGGTGACCTACCTGCAATATACACTGTTGCTAATGACCTAGGGTAAATCCAGATCCTTCTGTTCGGCTAAAAGAATATAGAAGCAGGAGACCCACAGCCAGAAAATAGGCAGAGAGGAGGGACTTGTACCACAGAGCCCTAAAAGGGATGTATCCATCGAATTCATCTGCCCCTCGAATCCATTCCAAATGTTGACTTGTCCATCTTTACCTAAATGCTAAATGCCTTCACTGTAAGTTAATGTACTCAATATATTTACCCCAGGTCTTTGAGGGTGCTTGACAGTTGGAGATGGTGTTTTTAGGACCACAGGTTTTAATCTAGCATATGTTGAATTGTTTGACTTGATTATAGAATCCCACAAGCATCCTTAACTGGTCCCTGCAGACAAGGGGATATCAATAGAGTGGAGAAAGAGCAACACACACACACACACACACACACACACACACACACACCAATGCCTTCCAGGTCAACGATCCTACAGGAGTTTTAGGAATGATTTTGAAGTTTGAGGCAAATAGAAATAAATCAATCGTAGTCTTTAAAAATAAATGCAATTTCAAGACACATAATTTCTGTTTAGAGACAATTTTGCCTGAGAAGCTAGGTAGAATTAAGTGATTATACTGACCAAATTGTTAGCCCCCTAGGATGTAGAATGTTGAAAAACATATAGACTAAAATAGAAAAATATTTGAACTGGCAACCAAAATGTTAGGATCTGACTTCCAGAAATGGAAGACTGGTGACTATGTGTTTGCTGAAGAAGACAAAGATAGAGCGGTGTTGACTCCATACATGATGCTGTACAGCAGGTTCATACCTACTGGACATACGGGAGGAACCACGTTTGGGGCTCGTTAGTTCCTGGGGGCTTGTCAGGCTGGATCTCACCAGTGCAATCTGTAGTGCGGCCATTTGATATGTATAATATAAGTTCTCTGTGTTTCCTTCCGTAAGGAAAAGAGCCACTTGTGACCCCCATGCTCTAACCTCTGGGACCACTGATAACTCCAATGATCACAGGCTCTCTTCTCAGGCAGGGACATGCAGTCTTGAGGAAACTCAAGAATGGGTTGACACTTCTACCAGCCTTTCGGCTGCCGCATGTTGCAGGTAAGTTACAGATGTAAGCCTTTGTTTGAAGACCATTTCAGAACCAAACTACAAGAGAAAACTTAAAATCAACAAAGATTTAAACACAGTGAATGTTCACACATATATAGATGAAATAATTAGTGCAGGGATTAGTACATTATACATTGACTCAATTTTGATTGGTACCCCTGTATATTTTAATAATCTGCAGGTTTTGTAGAAAATGCAAATACCACACAGCTTTCTTATTGACATAAGACCAATTAATAAATTGTTTCTCGCATACATAACTCTGATTAAATAACTGCTGCCAACCACCTCTTTGCATTGATTGGAATCATCTAGAAAACACAGCTCCCTGCATTTACCCATCGTGACCACTGGATGGCAGTATTACGTTGTGCCTGTTCATTAGCTTTAGCTTGTATTTTCTCTTGCATACTTCAAAATGCAGACATTGGTCTTTATAAAGAAAAACTTCAAGCAAAAATACAAAGTTATATCATCTTAGAAAGCATTTATGTTTAGTCAATCCGGCATGTAAGTCCATTTTTAGCCTGCCAAAATGTGTTGCCTAGCTCTGAAGCAGAATTATGTAGGCTTCTCTTTGTTTAATATAAGCCTATTCGTCTTTTCACAATACCGTCTGAGTCCACGGAATAATTACACAGTTGTCTATGTTTCTTGTTATTACCTTTTGTTACGACTTTGCTAAGATAATTGCAAAATTGTTAAATTGGGTCCTGTATATGAATCAAGAGTCTTGAAAATTATCCAGTCTAATAATACTGGACTCAAGACATATATTTTACAATGCTGTAAAAATCCTACAGATGCTTGCTGATGTATGGTTATGAGACCTTTAAAATATAGTGTAAGCAGTGTTCAACAAATGATAACAGTTTAATTGAGTTGCATTTAGAAACTGATAATATATATGAAATTTAATATCAAATTTAGTTAAGTAAGTTAAGTTGGGATTCTAGGAATTGATAGTAGTGCACCCAGAGATTTCTGGGGCAGGGAAGATATATACTCTTCCTGCTTTTATCAATGACTTTTTTTTTTCTCCAAGTGATATTAAGCCTGATAAGGTGAAGTGCTTCTAGACTAACAATACCCTGGAGGCTAAGGCAGAACAAATACAAAGTTGGAGGCCAGCTTGTGCACAAAAGTTAGACACTACATCAAAAGTGAAGAAAAAAAGAGAGAAAAGAGATACATACAGCAAAGATGGGGAGGGTAGAAAGAAGAATGAAGACGAAGACACTAAAGAACCACCACCAGCAACGGACTGGATTAGACCATACGCTTGTTTTGCTCCTTGAGTGTCATTATAGTAACAGTCCTGGATGTAGGAGATCCATGAAGTAGAGCCATTTGCTTGCATCACCATTCTGACTTCTGAAAGGTACGAAGAGCATGGCACCAACGTTTGCCCAAACTCCGTGACGTTATCACAGCATGCCGGAGAAGAAAGAGAACTGGCCCTATGCAAAGGGCCCGGTGTGTGTGAAGAGCTCTCAGAATTACCACCCAGTCACACAAGAACGTATCAACTCCTGGTGCTTGGACACTAGTCATTTCCAGGAAAGAAGTCCTTTATCTAACTACTTCTGCTTTGCGTGGATCTCTAGATGCTTGCAAACTTCAGGGCCCAAAACTTCAGGAGAACCAAAAGGTCCACACCGGAGAATCCTAGGATTAACAACACAGAACTTAAGCTTTCAAGAATTTGTGATGTGTGAAGGGTATAATTGGTTTAACTCAAGGTATTTCAGAGAAAATTATGCTTGCCAGTTCTCCGAAATACTGGCCTTAAATTATTTTATCTATATGTTATCTTAAATATTTATACATTTTACTTTATTGGTTACAGATGCCTACTCTAGAAAATGAACATATGATATGTACCTATGATATATAGTTATACTTGTTTAGCACATTAAAATCTTAATCAATTACATGATTCAACATAATTTTAAACAAAGCATTATACTTATTAATTACATGTCTGCACTATATTTATTTATTTTACTTGTTCGTGTGAAGAACCATGCATGCCATAGTACATATGAGGAGGTCAGAGGACATCTTGTCAAAATGTGCTCTCTCCTTCTACTATGTGGTTTTTGGGAAATGAGCTAAAGTAATCAGGATAGATACAACACCATTGCCTGTTGAGCCTTTTCAATGCCTCCCCTTTTAAGGTTTAAGCTTTGAATGGTCATTCCGAAATTTAAAGTATATTCATGAGGAAATTTTTCTACTGTTCATAAGATCCTCAATACTTTAAGTGTGAAGATAAATTAATTATAGTGATTGGATAAAAACAATAACATTTGTCACATGAAAAAGTTAAATGACTCATATTTCCTTCTGTGACCAGGTTCATGTAGTATATAAGAAGGTACTTCATGTGGAAAATGTACCCAAATCATTCTGTGGGTGGACATCCATCAGCCCTAGATGAGTAGACAATGGATTAAATTTCTATATTGTATCTACTCAAGTAGGGAGAAATTACAGTTCAAATAAGGTATGATTAAATCAAATTTTATATAGTTCAGATTTATTGAGGTCATTCATTATTTCACATTTTTATTTGATCTATCAAATAATATCATCTTGAAAAATAATTTGGTTTTAATCCTGTTATATATAAACCTCCATCAATTCCCATTATAAATATTTAATAGAAACTGCAAATTTCTAGAATGAAAGATATAGATTTTTTTAAAATATGGATCAGGTGTTTCTCTGTTTGTACAGCCAGATCACATATATTAATTTATTGCTAAAATTTTATGGTCATAACTTTTCTCCTATGAAATTTTAAACTTTATAAATGAAATTATTTAGGTGTCCAGCTACTTCTCAAACTAGCAGTGAAAGCAGAACAAAAATAACCTAACTCTATAAGCTGTTCTTCCCTGCTTTTGAACTGTTTTCTATGCTTATTTAAAGAAAAATATCTGTTTATGGAAACATGAAAAATAAAATTAACTCTAGATTGTTAATGACCTTTTCTACACCTACATTTCCATGTTTTCTTAAGTGATAAACAGAAATAAATGCTGTTTAACAGAAAAAAAAAAACTGATTCTTCGGGAACTTTGGGTTTCCCAACTTAGCAACTCTTTTGAGAATCAGCTGCAATTCTCGGAAACACCCTCAAGGATTTAAGATAAATAAGAACTGTTATTTTCTCAAGCTGAAAAAATTAACACAAAACAATAAGCATATATAATGAAGAAGATGTTTACCCTCTTGCAATTGACAAGACTTCTACCCATTTTGGTTGACTCTGTGTTGAATATAAGACTAGCTAATGTACTTATAAAGTAATGCCATTTCAAAGATCAAGATATATATGCATAGCAAGTATATATACATAGA
The DNA here is from genome assembly GCF_003668045.3 of Cricetulus griseus. Lineage (NCBI taxonomy): Eukaryota > Metazoa > Chordata > Mammalia > Rodentia > Cricetidae > Cricetulus > Cricetulus griseus. The sequence continues at coordinate 7,159,934 of NC_048603.1, read as the reverse complement.
AGAGTAATCATGATTTGTGTAGTGTCCATTTCTCTACAAGAAGAGTATAACATGTTATAATTGGCTACTACTCAGTTTTTAATGAAAATCATACATGGCAATAGAATTCTAGTTATTGAACCCCTTTTATTTTCTTTAACAGATGTCAGTTTGTGTATAAGAGCGGATGCTATTGCTGTGACATTGTAAATATTCACCTGAGCATTGTAGTATTAACTACATTTAAGGGATACTTACATTAGGCATATGTGAGCCTTATAATATTAGACGCAGCAAGAATGGGACAAAAGGATAGGGAATTCAAGGTCATTTTTGGTTATATATGGAATTTTAGGACAGCCTGAGCTACCTCAAAAACTGTTCACAGTTTCAACATTTATCAGCAGGACCTTTCATTTGGTCTACAAAATAAAATAATTCATTCATCACTTGCATGTATCTAATGATACTCATAAATTTAAGTAAATGTTATCTCTACCTTCATATATCCAATAGAGCATTGGTAAGATAAATGAAGGTCAGGGAACAGAGCTCAAGGGAATTGAGAAGGAGCAGAATTTAAGTTTAGATGAAAACCATTTTATTGAACATGGCAATCAGCACTTTCAGAGATTCTTATTCAGCCCATATACCTGGGCAGATCTCCTGCAGTCTGAAATAAAATGCAATCTTTACAACTCATATTCATAAAAGAGTATGTTCTATTTTAGAAAACTGAGAGTAGCCTATTTCTCCTGTCTTATCAGTACTCTCCTCTTCATTCACACACCCCACCCCCTCGCTATGATCTCTGTATGTAGCCCTGGCCAGCCTGAAACTCTACCTCTGCCTCCTGGGGGCTGGAATTAAAGTTCTGTGCCACTATACTAAGAGTATGTCTATTTCTGCAGTGAACTTATCCAAATCCAAATTGACGGCTCAGTCTTCCACCACACTGACCTAACTTTAAGCAATAACTTAAGTGGGAACCCTTACTACAGGTAAGTAGTAGAAAGTGTGGGTTTCATACAAACCTGGTTTGAGCCCATAGCTTAACTAAAGAGATCTCATCATACTAGATGTTGTACTATAGCTGAAAAATTAAAAATAGGTTCAAAGTAATAGAAACAAAAGTGAGGGGAAAACCATTAAAATTTTTAGACCGGAAGCTCGTAGAATCCTAAAGAAAGCATTTCCATTCTGACAGCAATATATGTCAATACTCAATACAATCCACTCACCACAGACTCAACACTTGATCTGTTCAAGTGCACATGACTGGGCTGTCTGAAACAATCAAATCAATGCCTCCTCGAAAAGTTTTGTTTGAGGTATTTTGGTCAGAATATGGTAATTAGATAATAAAGAATGAGGTCCACGATAAATAACAAAAACAGGATTCTTCCATAAGAATGGGACTTCTCAAGTAATTGAAGCTGAGATAATGAGGAAAGTCTGTTGAAGACAAATGGAGGAGAGAGTGTGGGAGAAGGAGGGAAAAGAAAGAAGGAAGGGAAGAAAAATGAAGTCTAAGAACCTACAGGCTAGACTTGTTAACCTGGGGGCACATGGACGATTTAATGTAGCAGTCTTCAGGCAGGACCTCCTTTTCTTGATGATAAAGCGCTCTTTATATATTAACTATCCGACTTTAGGTATGACCCACGGTGGAAGAATACTTCCTTTCTTCAAAGTCCTCATTCCACAAATTCTAACTTCATCATTTCTGAAAAGCATCCAAAATCAGTTTCATAAAATACCTCATGACTCTGGACGAGGAAGCTTGACTTATAATGGTAATTTGGTAAGAGACTGAGTCTCAAAAACCAGGTACAAAAGTCAGTGAAGTCCTTCATCTACATTTTTTAACTTGATTGTTGTAATTATCAAAAAAATCCCATTGCTCAGTATTTCTGTCTTCTAAAATATTTTAAGCATAATATCAAAAAGGTGGTGCTTTGTAGTCCCCTAATTTATTTATTTTCAGGTAGCTCCCCAAATACCCAAGGTACCAAGGCAGACAAAAACTGTTGGATCTAATTCAATAGGAAGAAAAGGAAGAGAATCTTCTGGCAGTGTGTCATAGGTGTTCCAAAACAGAGTTGCTACCCTTTCCAACACTTAATTCTTGTTTCAGATCCTCAATTACTACAATTCTAGACCAAAATGATAGTTAGTTCACTTGGTCCATGTGGAAAGAAAGGCAGAACCCTGGGTTAGTAGGGTAATGGTTTATAGAGAAAAGCATAAAATTGAAAGATAAAATCCTGCATTCAGACTTACTTCTCCAGAAGAAAGAAAACCTGTAACACAGACCCAGAGTCTTTGATGACCATAGAGAAGTTGTCTACGTGGGGAACATTTGTAGATCACAGTTTTCATTAGGATAGATTGTAAGTGTAAAGCTGCTTGACAGTTGATTGCCTGTCTCTTGTAAACATTTGTGTCCACTTGCTTATTTTGGTATCTAAACTGTGGAAAGACTATCCTTGTAGTAAACATTAAGTCATTGTAATGAATCTATAGGACAAAGCTGCATGTCTTTTATTATGTCTTTAAGTCTTATGTTGTAAAACAATGAATGATCAAATTTCTAAAATTTGTTATCTTTCTATTCCAAACATGGAAGATGATAGAATTCATTTGACAAGAGTGGGATTCAAGAACCTATCAAAAAATGTTACAATTTATTCTCCTACCACTACAAATACACAACTTGGTATGTGTGTGTATACACACGCACATAAACACACATGCTGATAAAAATGAAATTTAAAAATATATTATTTTCGCTGGGCGTTGGTGGCGTACGCCTTTAATCCCAGCACTTGGGTGGCAGAGGCAGGTGGATCTTTGTGAGTTTGAGACCAGCCTGGTCTACAAGAGCTAATTCCAGGACAGCCTCCAAAGCCATAGAGAAACTCTGTCTTGAAAAACTGTAGGGAGCCGTCCCTGCATTCTCCATTACAATGATGGTGCCTGCAGGCACTGAATGTAAATTATTGCGCAGGCGCTGGGTAATTTTCCATTTCCTTGATCTCTGCCTATTCCGTGGCGTCATATGGCCTGAGGAGCTGAAGCCAATCATAGGGTAACACGTCCCAGGCGGGGCTGCCAGCCTTTATTAGGGGACGGGATTCTTGGCTCGGGGTCTCGGCTCTGGTAAGCTTATGCTCTCCTCTCAAGACGCATTAAAGCTTTCCTGCAGAAGGATCCGAATGTCCTGTGTGGTTCTTGCTGGCACGACTATTGCCCGGGACAAAAAACCAAAAAAAAAAAAAATTATTTTCAACTCATCCAGTTAAGTTATAGTTATTTTCTGGTATCATTTTCTCTTTTACTAGGAAGACAGTATTAAACTTTGCCAACTATAAAAGACTGACCATTTTGGTTATGATTGGTGAGTTAACCACATGATACAAAGAGCTGCCAGTGTCATTTAAGAGAAAATACCAAAGAACGATTCAGTACTCATAAAGTAGACGAAGAAGAAATTCAGAGTGATCTCTGGGTACTGGAATTTGGACAAAAGTTCAAACTGTATTTCAGTAGAAGATGTTTTCTACATTTTTCACTATCTTCCTCCATGGCGTTTCTTCCATTTGTAAGGGTAAAAACACAATTGTAAAAAAAAAAAAGTAAGCAGCAAAGTAGCAGAAATTAGATAGAAGTCATGAAATATGTTTAAGAATAGGTGTTTAAGAATAAGGTGTAGGAATTCATTTATGCAATAGACCCTTATCCTTACAAAATTTCTGCTGGCAGGTAGTGTGTAGATGCTTTATAGAATGCATACGAAGCTACAGACATAAGAAGTTAATTTACAAGAACATTCCTAGCTGTAGAGATGGTTTACATCACTATTTTTGAAACTTGAAATCAGAGCCCTAGAAAGAGAAGAGAATGAGAGAGGAAGAGGGACAACTAGAGTGACCAGGAAACAGTCTATATCTGTTACTTACTGGCAGTGTCATAACTAGGGTTCGCATCATAGAACCAATGGCATCAACACTGATTTTTCTCTCCTCCATGGAGCTAGAATGTTCTCTGGCAGAAACTGAATTCTGACTTTAGAAGAGAAGACGTGCTTCATACTCTGCTTTGATACTTTTTATACCTATGCCAAGAAAGGTGATAGAGTAGACAGTATAAGTAAGGTAAAGAGAAGAGAGTGACAGCTGGAAGCTTTAGTTGAGATTACAGATATGTAGAGTATGTGCAGCTCCTGCTACTTACTCTCTTTATTTTTATCCCCACGCCCCGTATTTAGGATAGATTTATGTAAATGTGGAGTTTGCATAGAGCCAATCTACATACCACAAAGAGAAACAAATGTCACACAGAACACTGAATTTGTCAGTTATCTTTAACATAAAACACTGCCTTATGGATTATCTGGGATCTACTAATTTCTGCCACCCTAAATGAGCATATATTCCTTTATGGTGCCTTTTTCAATGTGAAGGTCTTATGCTTCAATGTTAATTTGATTACAAATTAATCTCATTGCATTGTGTGAGTAATTAAACCCAAAGTGTACTATTTCTATAACTAAAAATGCTAAAAGACATGCCTAATAAGGGAAAGTAACTGTGTTTTCTATTGTTTTATTCTGAATCCTTTAGTTTAAAAATTAACATTAATAGGAATATATGGCTGTAACAATTTCTTCTTATTAAATTCTTTTGATTTTAAAACATATTAGATTAGAATATATCTTTTAAAGGCATCATTTATGCAATTGCAAACAGTAAAAACATAATCAAAATAATATTCAAATATTATCAAAGTTCTATAAAATACTATCTAAATTAGATTGCATTAAAAATTCATAGGAAATAGTGGCAGCATGATCTTTAAAATTAGCAGAGTTTCATTTAAGAAACGGTAATACCTGAAAGAAATTACAATAAAAAGTTATAAATACAATGAATGACTCTTATTATCTGTCTGCTTTTCTATTGCTGTGGTAAAATATAATGACAAAGGTAAGTGAACAAAGAAAATATTTAATCTGGGTTTACTGTTTCAGGGAGTTACAGTCCACGGTTTCAGAGAGAAGGAACAGCTTAGAGCTTGCATCTTTATCAGCAACCACTTAGCAGAGAGAAATTCACATGGAAAGGCATAGAAATTTTGAATTCTCAAAGTCTGTCCTCAGTGACACTTCTATTTCATTAGGGCCACACCTCCGAATTCTTCCAAACATGGCCACTAAATGTAAACCAGATATTCAAATATATGAACCATTATATTATCATTCAAACCACAATGTTTTCTTTAAAAAGAAATGAAGTATTTTGAACCGGTATGTTCATCACACTATTTAATGGGTATTCTCTTTTGTGAACCCTTGTTCTATTCACTGTGTGTCCTTTGTCTAATCACTTAAATAAACTTTTATTTGTTTGTACTTTCTTTTTATGGGGGGGGGCTTGGAATAAATTCCATCTCCTTCAACCAATAGACTAAGGCACTCTGTCTTTAAAGACTGCTTTGTGCTTTAAAAAACAATCATTTTGAAGTCCCTCTAAAAGCACATTTTATAAATTTCCCTGACTTCTGAGTCACAAGAAGACTGTCTAGAGAACTTTTTTGTTTGTCTCATATCTGGTACTTCCTTATACCAGAATATTTTGGTAAGCATAATAGTTTCTAGTTTATCTTAGTGATCTATTCCTTCCTGACTTTCTGTTTATTAAAAAAAAAAAGCTATGATGCTTTGAATTGAGATTTTTGTAGGGCAGCATGAAATGGGTTTCAAAGCAGGATAGGTAAGATAGTTTGAAAAATCAGATCCAGAAAACTTGCGGAGATCTTGTTTTCCAAATCTGAGAAGAAACAAAAGGAATTTGTGTGATGAATCTTCAGTTGGCATTATTAGTTGAAATTTTAATTTAAAAACATGCACAGTAAAATAAAACTCCAACAAGATCAGCACATATTTATGCCAAATAATTTAACACATTAATAGCTTACCCTGTTATTCCACTTATTTACCAGTTATGAGAATATTAGAATATTCTTCTCTGTATTATGAAGATTTTGAAGACAGGCACCCTGGTTTTTGTCTGTTGAAAAACATTATGTCTGACTCAATGTGCACTAAAGTAAACAACAAAAATGCAAGGTAGAAAATATCATATTAAATATAATTTAATTTCTTAAAGAATTAACATTTCATTCACTTTTGCATTCAAAGCATTCGTTTGAAGGCAAAATAAGCTTGAATGATTATACTGCCAACATGTTTGAAACCTCAACAATGCCAAAGGCTCATTCATCATTTAGTATGGATGTGGAAAGCGGGGTGGGGGTGGAGGCTTTTCAGATACATCTCTTATCAGATGCCAAAGTTTTTCTGAGTGGATTGTTCACGGAACAGCTTAGGACAAATATCTGTGCTTCAGGAAACATCCTCGCATTGTACAAATCCTATCCCAGCCATTACTGCCCATGTTTTATGCATAGTTGTTGTGATGGGAGTTGACTAAGCCACTAAAATAGAGAAACCAGCTGACTAGCAATGAGCTGGCATGTCAACCACAGAAATGAAAATTAATACTCAAAATAACAACCACGCAATAATAAATGCAACTGCAAAACATGATTTAACTGTACCATCTGATGTAATAGGGCTATTTTCCTGCTGTAAGAAAGTCAGATAAGTCCTGTATTCTACTTTGATAACATAAGAACTCACTCTTCCACACTGAGAGGCCGTCTTCCTTTCTGGAGAAAAGGGCTGGGACAGGGAATCTATTTTCTAATTGTAGGATCTTGCCTGTCTTAACAATCTAACTAATGCATCCTTTAGTAAATAATAATACTATCAAATAAAATAAAATGTATTATGTTCTGTCCTTTATGTTTGGAATTCTAATTTTTAGTATAGTTTAATATATGTTACCATTTTAAATATTAACATAAATGCATGTATTTTCAACTGGAGCTTCATGAAAACTTTCCATATAATATTATAATATTCATATAAAGTAATTAATTGTATATATTCTTAAGTACTCTCCATGATAAAATAAGTTGTCTGAATTTTTTTTTTCAATAAGACATGTATTTGAATCCAAATATTTAACACCTAACTAATTTCCGAGTATTTGACTTAACTTGGAACTTGTCATCTATGGGGAAAATATTGAATAGAGCTCTCTCATCATGAGCAGAGTAGCACCAATGAAAAATACACTTAATAAAAACAAATAATTATACCTGTAGTGGTATTTTTTCTGTCTCCTGTTTCAATTCAAAGTAATATTGAAAATCAAGTAACTGGAAGTTGTTTTGGAAAAAGACCTTATGTTGACAACTAAATAAATAGGCCCAGGTTCACACAGATGAATTGAATGAGAGAAGGAAAACACACAATTATACAAAATTCATGGCTATCAAAAAGTAAATCTTCATACTTTAGAAAGAATTCAGAAGAAACTTCCCTCATTGAGTAGCAATACAACGAACCCGAAAACCATAATACCATCAGAGGGCCAGTGTGGAAAGAGAAGCTTCCCCTCCCTTTACCCCTCTTGGTTCCTCCCCAACTCTTTTGTATCCAGACCCACTCTCTTTCTCTCTCTAATTAGAAAATAATAAGCTTCTGATAGACAACAACAAAACATAAAATAATTTAAAAAATCGGGATAAAGAATCATATCAATGTTGGACAAAGAAAGCCAACAGAAAGAGAGAGACAGAGGGAGAAAGAAAGAGAGAGAGAGAGAGAGAGAGAGAGAGAGAGAGAGAGAGAGAGAGAGAGAGATCCCCAAGAGAAGGCACAGGATTTAGAGAACCACTCATTTACACATTAAGGGGTTCCATAAAACTACTAAGCTGAAAACTATAGTATCACCATTAGCTCAGGTACTCAGAACAATGATTAAAAGATAAACCGGACCTCATGAAATTAAAAATCCCTGGATGGCAAAGCACTCTCTCATTTGGCCAAAGAGAAAGCCTACAGAATGGGAAAAGGTTGTTTCAAAACCCCAAAAGCAATAAAGGGCTAATATCCAATTATATAAAGAACTCAAACTAGATATTAAGAAACAAAATGATTCAGTGAAAACATGGGGTGCAGATTTAAAGAGAGAATTCTCAACAGAGGAATCTCAAATGGTTTGGAAACACTTAAAGAAATGCTGTTCAACAGCTTCAGCCTTCCGGGAAATGCAAATCAAAAATGACAGTGAGATTCCCTCTTACACTGTCAGAATGGCCAAGATCAACAAAAGCCATTGCTCGTGCTAACAAGGATGTGCAACCCCCCTTCATGTTGATGGGAGTGTAAACTTGCACCGTGACTTTGGAAATCAGTAGGGTGGTTCCTCAGAAAATTGGGAATTGATACCTTAAGATCCAGCTATACCACTCAACTGCAAGGATGCTTTATCCTACCCTAAGTACACTTGTTCAATCTGTCCAGTCGTGTTTATTGTTGATCTATTAAAAACAGAGAGAAATAATATAGGAGAAACTGCGCCCATCCTACCGAAGCCACAGTCGCCCTGAGCAGTGCCCAGGCAAGCGCACGGGCATGCGCAACAGGCACTTCCTCCCTGAGCCAAGCCGCCAAGCTTGCTTCCATGCCCAGAGACTGCTCTGCTACTCACTGACTCCCAGTGCCTGGGTCATTGGTGCTGTGACCTCTCACCCGCTCCCCCAAGGGGTGTCCGAGCAGGGTCATCAGCCACATCTGGAGCCTAGACATGGGGCTCGTGGACCCCGTGCTGGCCTGGGTCTCAGCCCTGCTTGCATGAGGGTGTATTCTTTTTTCCATCGCTGAGGCTGTTTTTTGTTTGCACCCCGATCTTTGCTTTTTGTTGCTGGTGGTGCATCATCGGATCCCACGTTGGTGCACTTTGACTTTCACTATCAGTGCCTTTGCGGACTCCTCTTCATTCTCATGGCACATTTTGGCACCCCCTCTTCGGTGACTTGTTGGGTGAGTTGACCCCTGTGTGTTTCATGTCCTTGGTCCTCATGAAGGTGAGCGTGGGGCCCCTCTTCCTCTTCTGTCTTTTCCATTGTGTCTGTCTGGTACCCCTGGTGCAATAGGTAGGAACATTTACTACACTGAGGTCTGACACGCTTGCTGTGTTTGTTCTTTGTCTGTTTTAGACTTTGTTGTTTACGCCTTCTTCCTTTAAGAGATTGGGGAACACACTCTCCCACTGTAAGAAGCCTCGGGTGAGGGCATTAAAATCAATATTGGTTACCAGGTGCCTTAAGGCTAAGACTGCTTGATGATCTGGAGAATTTGGGGATAAGGTTGTGGTGTTGGATCCCTGGAGTTTTCATGAAAACATGTCGGAGCCTGACCTCTGCATGGGTGTGCTCTTTCTTGCCTGAAAGTGTGAGGTCAGCTCAGGAGTGACCCCCATTTCCTATGCTTTGATTGGGTTATTGTCGTATTACTCGTTATTATCTTTAAGTGATTCCTACAGTGTATGTCCACACTCCATGTTCTCATGGCATATTGACACCCAGAATGTGGCCCTCCTTGGGAGGTCTCTTGTGCCTGGCTCACAGAAACTCCTGAGCCATAGTTTGACAGGCATTCCTTCCTTGAAATATCATCCACCAAACACGGTAGCTCGACATTTTTAAATTCAGACTCATTTATATTGTCTTGACAAGGTCAGACTGCAAAGAAATTCTTTGTCTGAATGTACCAAGCGTGGCTTCTAGCCCAGATGTAGATAGAGTTCCTCACTAAAACCTCATGAATCCTGGTTTGAGGATTTGTGGCCTTCTGGCTAACAAAACTCACACCAAAATTGCACCTTAATCTCTGAACAAAAGTTTCAAGCTCATTCATCTGAAAATGTTCCAAACACATTTATCTAACAATGAATTCCAAAGCTTATGAACTACACATTATTGCCCGATTCCTCAATAACAGTTTTCTGGGATAGTTCTTTGGCTCACTGTTGTGACCAAATGTTTGAGAAAAGGAAAATAAAGAAGAAAATGTTTTCTTATTTTTGTGGGGAAGGCATGGTTTCACTAGCAGGAGGAAGCTGGTCACACTGAGTCAGCAATCAGGAAATAAATAGAGTTAGAACAGGATGTTGGGCTGGGTCATTAATCTTCAGGCTTTCCCGAGTGGCATGCTTCTACAAAGAAGGAGCATCTTCTAGAGTTCCTACCACCTTACTCAAAGTTGCCACCATTAGAAGCCAAGTGTTCGAACATAAAAGGTGATGGGAGACATTTCACATTCAAAACACTGTGTGGAATATCAAGAAGGTAGAATTTTGATTACCTAACTCTGAAAAAATACATGTCTTAGGACTTAACTAAGAGTAGATAAATTCATTGAGATTATACCCAAATGATTAATTCTGAGGGCTTTATAAGAAGAAAGATTAGAAAAAAAAAAAACAGAAAACATTCATTGATGCTATTAGGTCATCTCTTCTATTGTCTGACTCTGAGGGACGGATCACACTGTCTGAATAGCTGGTAGAGTCAGTAAGGAATTACTACAGTATTATTAAACACTACTAAAGTACTTGTGTTAACCATGTATTTATCACCCATGCAACTTTTAATATTTGTATTTAGTTCAAGTCCAATTTGATTCCTCATTGGCAGCATTCAGTCCATTCCCTGATGCTACAGTTGCCTTCTAGAAATTAGTTAGCAACATTATTCTGAATAAGATATTTAACAATCTTCATCTTCTGTGGGCACCTGGAAGCGGCACTGGGTCCAATCTGACCTTTTCTGAAGCATATCTCTGACCCTACATCACAGCCTTAACCACAAATGACTTGAATAATTTGGACATTATTTTATCTTTTTTTAAAAAATCATTATAAGCCTCTCTGAACTCTAGATGACGAGTGAGACATTTTTATCTAGTCCAGAGACTAGTATGTTCCCAGTACCCTAGAACATTATTTGTGGCTACTTCATGTACAGTCCTTCATTTGTGTGGTATAAATTTATTGAAATAACTTCATAATAATTGGGAACTGTGCTTGGATTTGTGCTGACATGTGTAACCCTTTCTGGTCTTATAAGCAGGCTATTTGACTTTTTTTGTGAGTTGGCCAGGAAGTTAGCCTATGTACTATCACTGATACTGCGGTTTTGTGATTGCTGAAATGAGTTTCAAAACTTCTGTGTACTTTTCATCTTTATTATTCTTAGAACAATAACAGGAGGAAAAGATGATGTCAATTCAGTGGAGGTGACCATAGCAATAACAGGATAAGTGATACTGGGGAGATGGCTTGGTCCTGCCTCAACTTGGTATGCCCAACTTTGTTGACTCCCCAAAGAAGGCCTTACCACCTCTGAGGAGAGGATGGGGGGGTAGGAATGGTGGGAGGCAGGAGATGGAAGAAGGAGAGGGAGGAGGAATGAGGTTGGTATGGAAAAAGAAAAATAAATTTTTAAATAAAAAAAGATGATGAAAAATAAAAGAAAATGAATCAACTTGGAACTCAGCATGCTCAAAACTGTTTGTCATTGTCTCAGCATTTTAGTAAGTAAAACTCAGAAATAGATCTTTCTATGTTTCCTTAAAATAAACTCACCTTAATTAATATTATGGTGTTTGGTTTTTCTTTTTCTTTTTTTTGAAAGAATCGCTCTTTCAGTAATATAAGTATAGCCTAAATTTTTAATTTAATCACCTAAATAAAGCTCTTTATTACAAATCACTTGTTTTGTAAGGCATATTTTCTCTCTAGGGAAATGAGAGCATGCTGGGCCAGAGAAGAGAAAAAGGAGTACATAGAGGAAGAAGTGAGTGGCTAGAGAAGGGAAAGAGAAGGCGATACATAGAAGGAGGGCATGGGCCGGGCGTTGGTGGCACATGCCTTTAATCCCAGCACTCGGGAGGCAGAGGCAGGCGGATCTCTGTGAGTTTGAGGCCAACCTGGTCTCCAGATCGAGTGCCAGGATAGGCTCCAAAGCTACACAGAGAAACCCTGTCTCGAAAAACCAAAAAAAAAAAAAAAAAAAAAAAAAAGGGCAGGGCATGGAGCAGAAGGAAGGGGAAAGACAGGCATTGAGCTCTTTGCTCCTTACATCAGTAGCTACAATACCTCAGTGACTCAGTTTACTAGACAAATCAAGATAAACTATGGTAGGAAACACTAAAAGAAAACCTGATAATTTCAATGCTTGAGAAGTAACAAGCATTAAAGCAGAAAAGACAAGAATATAAAAAAGGTCAAAGAATATGTAAGAAACAGGCATTCTACAATACTGTCTCTATAAACAGCAGGATAGAGAGTTCAGGATTGGCAAATTGTACAAGATGAGCTTTAATATAACATTATATTTTCCACATATTTCACGGAGATCGTGCCTGATGAAAAAACGGCTTCATGGCTATACCAAAAACATTCCTGTTGAAATGGTTAAACATGCAACATTTCATTTTATTTGATGTTTTAGTTTACTTCTTAAATTCCGTGTGAATGGGTGCTTTGATTGCATGTATGTCTGTGAACTATGTAAATGAAGGATGTCTGAAAAGACCTGAAGGAGTTGTCAAGGCCTCTGGAACTTGATTTATAGCCATTTGTAAGACAGCATGTTGGTGGTGTTTATCAAATGCAGGTGTTCAATGAGAGGAGCAGGTGCTTTAACTCATCTAAGGTGCCCTTGTGTGACGTGTGATGCTTTAAAGACTCTCTATGACATTTAATGTAAATTAATAAAGATTATTTTTAGCTAGTCAATAACAAAGTTTTGTGAATATGCCTTCTTTCAAACTTCTATCATCTACTTCTGTTAACTATTTTCCCCTAAATAAGCTGAGGCCATGAATTTGAGAAAGAGCTGGGAGGGGTATATGGAAACATGTAGTGAGAGGAGAGGGAAGAAAGAAACCTAATTATATTATAATCTCCATAGTAACAAAAATGTTTTTTAAAAATTTGGCTAAATCTATCTTCCATTTTATGCATGAAATTATGATGTAAAAATCTGATTACATAATGTTATAAAATCAAAACATAAAGCCCATAGGGTCGTATCAAGCATCTAGGAATTCTGGAAATATTGTCTATTATTATAACTGAGTACAATTATTGAATATATTTGAATATAATAATATAATATCCATTATTATTGTAATTGAATTACAATTATTATACATTAATATTATAATTGAAATATCTATTTTTATCTATTGAGGATTAAAAGAAAAAAATAATTTATTAGTATTATACTTGATACACTTTAAGTATTTCTTCACTTGAAAGCAGACATTGCCTGCATGCTTGAGTCTTTAATCACAGGGTTTTTCTCACACATCATTTTTTGTGGGACCAATGTATAATTCAAAAAGCATTTGTGTTGGATTCACCCTTGGGGGACTTATTCAAAGCCCGTAGTCATGACCGTATCGTCATAGTCAAAGTCATAGTCGTGTGCAATTGCTTTCTGGATTGAGTGTAGACAGAACTTGTTATTCAGTTCTACGCCAATGGAATATAGAGACTGAGGCAGTCTGGTATTGATAAAGTTAGTGAATATAGTGAATGGCGAAGAATAAAGGCTGCTAGTATCCTGGTTACACTGCATTGCATCAGAATTTATATTACAATATATATGTAATATGTGAGAGAGCCCCTCCTTGCTAGCTTTGAACAATTAATAAGCATATGAGGAAGAAATGACTGTGGTGTTTAAGAGACATAAAAGAGCATATACAGAGTCAAAAAACAGGATTCTTTGATAGTTTTATTGTTATCTCATTATATATATATATATATATATATATATATATATATATATATATATATCTTTACCACTTTCCTTTCCTTAATCCAGGTCTCTCTAGTGTTCCTCTGTCCAACCCCTTCAGCACAACTGCTTCCCTCAAATCAATATCCTTGTCCTTCTTTTGGTATTGGTATTGGTATTGTGTGTGTGCCTGCATGAATATAAACATAGCCTGCTGAATCTGTTATTAGTGTTTGTATGTATACAGTGTATGTATACTTTGTGCTGGATAATTCATAAAAGGGGTCATTCCAAAAAATGATATTTCATCTTCCCTCAGTAATAAGTTGCCAATATGCTGTGTCTAGTGGTGTGAGCCCATGCACTCTTCCTCCTTCTATATCACTATGTCTATTTCTGTTGCCATGGTTCCAGTGTGGTTTGCACAGCCATTCCTAAGACACTGTTTCATAGTAGACTTCTTAGGTTTTTGCCTCTTGCCATCATCTGTGCCCTCCTCCATGATGTTTCCTGAGCTATAGATGCAGGAGTGGTGATGGAGATATATCCACGTGGTCAGGGCTTCCACAGACCTGTACTGTATCTACTACAATTAAATGGAGATAAAGTCTGTCAAGGCCCAACGAGAATGCAGAAACATATATTCTCCAGTGTCAGATCCTATAGTGAAAGAACAGCTTCCGTAGACAACTGTGATGAATGCTAATGACAGTCTCAGCAGGTGACCCAATTTTTCTCTCTCTTCCTCTTCCTAGCATTCTGTGTGTGTGTGTGTGTGTGAGAGTTCATGTGTGACATATTCATGTACATTTCCCTACAAATAAAAGCGATTTTTTTATTAATTACAAATCGTGACAAAACCAGTCCAAAGTCAACCATGAAGGATTCTATTCCTCATTACAAAGAAAGAGAGAAACACTGATGGCATTCACATTTGGAAAATACATTCTGTCAGAGATGGCATATCAAACCACTACCAAAGCCATAAGATTTGATCTATAATAGTTCTCCTTACATAAAAGAAGCAAAAGCGTCATTTGTCATTACAATCTTTGCTTGCTTGTTTTTTAATTTGAAGCATTTGGGTTAAATAGCATATACGATTGTGTGTTTGTTTAAGACACAAAATATATACAATATAGAATGGAACCTTCAGTAAATTTGGTATTTCTAGTTCCCTTATGGAACTGCAAACTTCTTGGGTAGTGATTAAGGCAGTGGGGAAACAATAGTTTAATTTGATTTCTGCTAGAATGCGGGAAAACTAGATCACAGGTAAATAATAGGAAGTAATATGGCTGCTTAAATGGGATTGCACTTTAGAGAAGTAAAATGGTAACCAGAGGTAGACTAAAGGTAAATAAAAAGCACACCCTCATTTCATTCATCAAATGATGTTCCATTGTTTGGTTAATTTTATTACTAGTATATATTAAATTAATAATAGCTATACATTACAAGAATACAATTTCTCAATTTACAACTTCCTAATTAAATAATGTTTCACTACAAAAGGCTTAATTTTTAATCTGTTGGTTCTATAACTTTATAGATTGTAAAATAATATAAAATTTACCTAAGTAAAAGTTGCAGTAAAATCTACATACTAATGTTTATATATTTTCCTGCTGTGTAATTAATTATCAGTTCACGTAAATTTCAGAAAATTTGTGGAAGGTAGCATTTAACCTGGCTTTGTAAAGTATTAGACGTAGTATAACACACCCTTATATGCAAGCATTTGTGACAGATTTATTTGTAATAGCAAAATTAGTAAGCAAGAAAGTGAGACACCATCGTAGCTACTTTTCTTTTGTCATGACAAAATGCCATGACCAAGGCAACTTTTGGAAGAAAGCATGTAAGTAGAGGCTATGGTTTCTGAGGGTTAGAGTCCCTGACTGTCCTGGATAGGCCCACAGCCACAGGCAAGCAGGCAGGCAGTCAGGAAGGAAGGAGTCTGGTGTAAGAGCTCAGTAAGGCATTACATCTAATCCAAAAGCATGATTTGGAGAAGCAACCAGCTGCAAATGGCATGGGAGTTTGAAATCTCAAGGCCCTTCTAACCATTCTCAAGCAATTACTTATAGCTGCTAAATACATGAGCCTCCTGGGGCCATTCTATTTCAAAACTCTACAGAAACCAAAATTTCAATATTCATCTTCATTTATGGTGCAACACATACTTTTCACATTTGATAGCTATACAAGTTATTCAGAAGTTAATTATTTAGTTATAAGGCCAAAGGACTCATTTAAAATTCCGATGTTCCTACTGACGTCCATGTAAAAATATTTTTCTGATATTTCATTTTTTGTTGCTCTTTTCCTTTTATAGAAAGTAGACTTTTTCTTACATAATATATCCCAATTGCAGACTCCCCACCTTGTACTCCTCCAGATCCTTCCCAACTACCCTCCTGTCTGTATCTAGCCCTGCTTTCTTACATTAGAAACAAACAGGCTTCCAAGGAGTAGTAGTAATAATATAGAATAAAATAATAAAGAGATAAAACAAAAGCTAACCCACCCAAATCTGACAAAAACAAACAGAAGGAAAGAGACCAAGAGAAAGCACAAGAAACAGATCCTCCCATGTTCTCACACTCAGGCATCCCATGAAAACACGAAACAAAAAGACCTATAGGATAAAAAGAGAATTAAATATGAATACAATAGTTAATAATTAATAATAATTACGGTGGAAGGTAGAGCCCTGACAACATTATGAGACATCCTTGAATGATGTTGCTGAGTTAATTTTGTGTTGGCCATGGACACGCGGCTTACTCTTAAGGACAGTGGACTCCCCAAAGAGACTCCTTTGGAGGAAACTGAATTTCTATTTGCAACTGTTTATCAGCTAGAGATAGATTCTGGGTAAGGGACTTGGGGACATGTGTCCACTTTTCATTTCTGCTCCAAGACTCCAACTGGTGCAGACCCATGTAGGCCCTTTGCATTCTGCCTGGATCTCTCTGAGGTCACATGTCCGTTAATTGTCCATCATATGTCCATGCTGATTCACAGGGTTTTATTTTCTTGGTGTTGTCCATCTCCTCTGGCTCTCCCACTCTCTCTGACTTCTCTTCCATGGAGTTCCCTCAGCCCTGAGGGAAGGAATTTGATGGAGACATCCCATTTATGTATGTGTGTTCCAAGGACTCTTAATTTTGGTGTAATTTCTGGCTGTGGGTTTCTGTGTTTTTTCCCATCTACTCAAGGAGGAAGCATCTCTGATGAGGACCAAGCAAGTCACATACTTATGAGTCTAGTAGAATGTCATTAGGAGTCACTTTATTGCTAATTTTACCCTAGAGTTTATAGTGATGATAAGTCTAGGTGCTGATTTCTATTTATTTTTTGTTGGGTAGCTTTTTGTTCCTTAGTTTCTGTTTTATGTCTGGATTCTCAGAGTGTGTGTTTGTTTTACATTGCCTGTTTCACTGACCAGCTCATCTGTGTGTTCAAGGGGAGTACTTGCTGAGGGAAGAGGAAGCCCAGGGAGATGAGATCTCTGGGGTCCAGGGTTATGAACTTGAATTACATAGAACTAAATGTAAACTATTATTAAATGCACAACAAAAGAATGTGGTGTGGTTCACTGGTAGAATATTTGCTCAGTATCCATTAAAGCCCTTGCTTACAACCTTAGCACATAAAAAGTTGCTCAGACAGTCACATATGGTTACATAGCCTAAGAGAAAGCAACTATGATTTGGTGCCAGAACAACTTGGACATAAAAAGAAGGGTTTAGTTGTGTTCAAGTGATCTCAAATTTTCCTTCTGAGGTAATATGACCTTTTAGGTATTTTTCATTGAAAATATGATAT
This sequence comes from Cricetulus griseus, assembly GCF_003668045.3. NCBI lineage: Eukaryota > Metazoa > Chordata > Mammalia > Rodentia > Cricetidae > Cricetulus > Cricetulus griseus. The sequence continues at coordinate 7,142,396 of NC_048603.1, read as the reverse complement.
ATTATCATAGTTTGTGATCATTATCACATTATGTGGAAATTTCATATATTACATTTTCTTTGAAACCGAAGGAAATTTGCTTTAAATGAAAGAAGGTGAAGATAAACTCAATATGTACAAGTATTCTTTCAGATAATGCTTGGGAAAATTGCTGACTTAATTTGGTAAAGAGAAATGCTGATGTTTTTTCTGTTTCTCCATCTTATATCATTTCAACACTTTCCAAATGCATTAGTATTTTCAAGGGAACTGCAAGTTTACAGAGGGCATCTGTAGCATAGAGTGCACTTTCATAAACTAGCGGAAAGAATGTGGTCTGTGTTTTTTAAAAAAGTGTAACATTTTTGAGGTTTTTTTCACATTTCTGGCATATGATTTATTTTCACATATAGGGAATAAAGGAAATTGCAGGGGAAAATAACACTGCATAGAATCTCTGTGTCTTAATGCACTCTTGGCCTTGGGCTATGGAGTATAGCTGTGAAAATTCTTGCATTTGAAAGAAATTGGAAAACCTTTATCTGCAAAAATTTTATTATATATAAAATATACATAGCTTTATTATACAATATTATCACATGCTTGCTTTCTCACAAATGTGTAAGACTGTGTTACACTGTTAGTTCACTCAAATACTTGAATTACAAAGACAGTAGCAGTGGTGTAAGTAAGAGTGTTAATGTGCTCTCTTTCATATTCTGATGGTCATTTGCATGGGATGTCTAACTCCATCTAGAGACTCTCCATGAGAACCATGTCCAATGAACAAAGCAAATCTGCTTGCTTGGCTCACTATTGTGTCCCCATAATTTATATAATTATCCCATTTTATCATTCAGATGGTGTGTGCAACAGACATTACGTAATTTGTTGAAAATATGTATACTATGCAGCAGAAAATGTCCTCAGAGTAATCCCTAAATATTTTCTATCATGACTTCATGGATTGAAACAATATTGTTTTAAGCAAAGAATCATGTATATTATCTTGAGTTCTACACACCCACACCAAACATACCTTGTTATAACTCCTCTTCTACGGCTTTGCTCGCCATATTTTGACAGCTGTACACAAAGGTACTACTCATTTCTCTCAGTACAGTTTCTAATGCCCAAATCTTTATATATATATGTCTAAATTAAATGTAATTTTCCATCTCATATTTCAGCTTTTTAATTTGTTGAATTCTGTATAAGGCTATTGTGTGATCTAGGCTTTATTTTCCCAAGATTTATTTAGTCTTAGTTTCCTTAGCTATTTTCTTTCTTCCCACAAATTCTGTTTTCTAGTTGTTTTGTCTTTATTGACCACCCAAACTTGACACCTTTCCTAAAATGAAAACTTGTGTATGTATTTTTCTACTCTTTTATCATCAAATTATTAGTTTTTGTGGGATTCTCCAATGGACTTTATTAGACTCTTCCTTCCAGGCCAAGGGCTCATCACAGGGCCACAACTAGCTACTTTTCCTACTTCCTCACCACCTCAGCTTAAACTCAGCGTGATAGACTGCCCATCGCTAGCAGTGTAGCGGCGCAGATATGACCCATCAGCCTCTTCTCCAGAGTACATAGTTTAAAATGTTTTTTGTCAGTTCAAAGCATCCTAGTAATAATCTCCTAATTACATTTACAATATTAATATTGTAGTAAAATAGTTTTCTTTCTTTTTTAATAAATATTTATTTATTATGTATAGTGTTCTGTCTTCTGTCTACATGTATGCCTGCAGGCCACAAGGGGGCACCAGATCTCATTACAGATCGTTGTGAGCCACTATGTGGTTGCTGGGAATTGAACTCAGGACCTCCAGAAGAGCAGTCAGTGCTCTCAACCTCTGGGCCATCTCTCCGCCTCAGGGAATGCCCATTTAGGATCAAAAGCTAAATAGACATTACTATGTAATCTTCTCCCTTTCCTTTTCATCACTGCTCACTCTAGCTGTCACTTATGATAAATTAAGCCACGTTCTCTGTTCTCTGATGCCCGGCTAACCATTCTTCTGCTGTTTGTGACTATGAATGATTTTTCTAGCTATCCTGTATAAATGGTATTATGGCATTTTCCCTTTTAAATTTAATTCTTGGCTGACCTGTCCCATACCAAGAGCCCTCATCCAGTGGCTGATGGAAGCAGAGGCTAACATCCACAGATACACTCTGAACTGAACTCTGGAACTTAGTTGAAGAGAGGGAGGAATGAAGATCGAAGGGGTCGGTACCAGGTTGGAGAAACCCACAGAAACAGTTGGCCTGAACAAGAGGGAGCACATCGAGCCCAGATGCTGTCTGGGAGGCCAGTACAGGACTGACTGAACGTAGATGTCAATGAGGAGGCCTCTGCACTCCAGGGGGGCCCTGGAGGCATGGGGTGAGAGCAGGGAGAGGAGAGGGAGAAGGGATTGACATGTGAAACAAGCTTGTTCCTAATTTGAACAACAACAACAAAAAAAATTCTTGTTTAAAACCAAGACTTCTTACGGATGACTATGGTTATTATGAGTGATGTCATTAATATTGACTCACAAATAATTGTGCAGTTTCCCAATTACATTTGAGATAGTCTGTTAAAAAAGGTGATGATAGGTTTTATTCCAATTGTGTTACATTTTGAAGGTAGTGATATATATAAATCTCTATTGAAGCCACACCACTTTTTATTCACCCTATAAATATACAAAAATATCATTTCTTTTTCCTTTTATTTTTTATTTTAGAAACAATCTTCTTTTACATATCAATCCCCCCATTGGCTCACCCTCTCATCCTCCCATGCTCCGCACCAACCCCACCCCCACACACTCCCCAAGGATAGTGAGGCCTTCCACAGGGGATCATCAAAGTCTGTCATATCATTTGGAGCTAGGGCCTCTTTCATGTATCTGGCTGCAATAGTAACCCTCCATAGGGAATGGGCTCCTGAAGTCCGTTTGTGCTCTAAGGATAACGACTGGCTCCACTGTTAGAGGTCCCATATCTGCCCAGGTCTCCTAGCTGGCACCCACATTCAGAGGGCTTCGTTTGGTTCAATGCTGGTTCCCCAGCTTTATGACTACTGTCTCTGTGCACTCACTAGGTCAGGTCAACTGTTTCTGTGGGTTTCTCCAGCAAAGTCTTGGCTCCTTTGCTTATCCCTCCTCCCTGTCTACATCTGGATTCCAGGAGTATGGCTCAGTGCTTAGCCATGGGTGCCCGATTCTGATTCTGCTTCAATCAGGTACTGTATGAAGGCTCTAGGATGGCAATTAAGGTAGTCATCAATCTCATTATAGGGGAGGGGCATCAAAGGCGGCCTTTCCACTACTGCCTAGATTCTTCTTCTAGAAGATAGAAGAAGATAGAATGATGTCTTGTTTCCCCTTCTTCTAGGGGTCATGTGTTTGTCTCTTGTTGGTCCTCCTTGTTTCCTAGTTTCTCTGGTGGTGTGGATTGTAGGCTGGTAGTAAATTGCTCTATGTCTAATATCGATATACAAGTGAGTACATGCAATGCTTGTCTTTCTGTGATTGGGTTACATCACTCAGGAGGATTTCTTCAGTTCCATCCATTTGCCTGTGAATTTCAAGTTTTCATTGTTTTTTTTTTCTGCTGAGTAATACTCCATTGTGTAAATGTACCATATTTTCTCCATCCATTCTTCATTTAAGGGGCATCTAGGCTACTTACAGGTTCTGGCTATTACAAACAATACTTCTATGGACATAGTTGAACATATGTCCTTGTATGAATGTGCATTCTTTGGGTATATGCTCAAGAGTAGAATTGCTGGGTATTGAGGTAGACTGGTTTCCATTTTCCTGAGAAACCACCATACTGATTCCCAAAGTGACTGCACTAGTTGGCACTCTCACCAGCAATGGAGGAGTGTTCCTCTTTCTCCACATCCTCTCCAGCATAGAATGTCACTGGTGTTTTTGATTTTAGCCATTCTGGCTGGTGTAAGATGTTATCTCAGAGTTGTTTTGATTTGCATTTACATGATGGCTCAGGATGTTGAGCTCTTTCTTAAGTGTCTTTCAGCCATTTTAGATTCTTCTATTGAGAATTCTCTATTTAGTTCTGTACCCCAATTTTTAATTGGATTGCTTGGTGTTTTGGTGGCTAGCTTCTTGAGTTCATTGTGTATTTTGGAAATCAGTACTCTGTCAGATGTGGGGTTGGTGACGATCTTTTCCCATTCTATGGGCTGCCATTTTTTCTTGTTGACAGTGTCCTTTGCCTTACAGAAGCTTCCCAGTTTCAGGGGGTCCCATTTATTAATTATCAATCTCAGTGTCAACTGGTGTTATGATCAAATATCGGTCTCCTGTACCAGTTTGTTCAAGGGTACTTCCCACTTTCTCTTCTAAGAGGTTCAATGTGGCTGGATTTATGTTGAGGTCTTTGATCCATTTGGACTTAAGTTTTGTGCATGGCGATAGATATGGATCTATCTGCAGTCTTCTACATGACAGCATCCAGGTATGCCAGCACCATTTGATGAAGATGTTTTTTTCCATTATATAGTTTTAGCTTCTTTGTTGAAAAATCAGGTGTTCATGTTGTGTGGTTTAATATCTGGGTCTTCAACTCAATTTGTTTGTCTACCTGTCTATTTTTATGCCAATACCAAGCCATTTTCAGGACTATAGCTCTATAATAGAGCGTGAAGTCAGGAATGGTGATGCCTCTGGAAATTCCTTTATTGTAAAGGGTTGTTTGGTCTATCATGGGTTTTTGTTTTCCGTATAAAGTTGAGTATTGTTCTTTTGAGGTCTGTAAAGAATTGTGCTGGGGTTTTGATAGAATTTCTTTGAATATGTATATTGCTTTTGGCAAGACTGCCAGTTTTATTATTTTGATCCGACCTATCCAAGGGCATGGGAGGTCTTTCCATTTTCTGGTATCTTCTTTAATATCTTTTTTCAAAGACTGCAAGTTCTTGCTGTACAGGTCTTTTACTAGTTTGATAAGTATTACCCCATGATATTTTATGTTGTTTGGGGCAATTGTAAATGGTGATGTTTCTCTGATTTCTTTCTCAGCCTTCTTATCTGGTTCTTTTTTTTTTTTTTTTTTTGGAGTTAATCTTGTATCCCGCCACTTTGCTGAAGGTGTTTATCAGCTATAGGAGTTCCCTGGTAGAGTTTTTCAGGTCACTTATGTAGAGTATCGTATCACCTGCAAATAGTGAAAGTTTGACTTCTTCCTTTCCAATTTGTGTCCCCTTGATCTCCTTTTGTTGTCTTATTGCTCTAGATAGAATATCAAAGATAATATTGAAGAGGTATGGAGAGAGTGGACAGCCTTGTCTTGTTACTGATTTTAGAGGAATCACATTGAGTTTCTGTCCATTTAGTTTGATGTTGGCTGTTGGCTTGTTGTATATTGCTTTTATTATGTTTAGGTATGCTCCTGTTGTCCCTAATTTCTCCAGGACCTTTATCATGAAGGGGTGTTGGATTTTGTCAAAGGCTCTTTCAGCATCTAATGAGATGATCATGTGGTTTTTCTTTCTCAGTGTGTTTATATGGTGAGTTACATTGATGGATTTTTGTATATCATCCTTGCATCCCTGGCATGAAGCCTACTTGATCATGGTCTATTACTTTTCTGATGTGTTCTGGATTTTATTTGCCAGTATTTTGTTGAGTATTTTTGCATCAATGTTCATGAGGGTTATTGGTCTGTAGTTCTCTTTCTTAGTTGTGTCTCTGTGTGGCTTGGGTACCAAGGTAATTATAGCCTCGTAAAAGAGTTTGGCAATTACCCTTCTGACTCTATTGTGTGGAACATTTTGAGAATTAGTGGTACTAACTAATTTCTGGTAGAATTCTGCAGTGAAACCATCTGCCCCTAGGCTTTTTTTTTGGTTAGGAGTATTTTGATGACATCTTCTATTTTATTAGGGGTTATAGGTCTGTATAAATTGCTCATCTGTTCTTCATTTAATTTTGGTAAGTGATATCTATCCAGGAAATTGTCCATTTCCTTTAAATGTTCCAATTTTGTGGAGTATAAGTTTTCAAAGTATGACCTGATGATTCTATGGATTTCCTCGGTGTCAGTGTCAGTTGTTATGTCCCCCATTTCTTTTCTTTTCTTCCTATTATTATTATTATTATTATTATTATTATTATTATTATTATTATTATTATTTGGGTTTTTTGAGACAGGATTTCTTTGTGTAGCTTTGGAGCCTATCCTGGCACTCGCTCTGGAGACCAGGCTGGCTTCGAACTCACAAAGATCTGCCTGCCTCTGCCTCCTGAGTGCTGGGATTAAAGATGTCCTCCTTTTCATTTCTGATTTTCTTAATTAGCATGCTCTCTCTTTCTGCCTTTGGTTAGTTTTGATAAAGGTTTGTCTATCTTGTTGAATTTCTCAAAGAGCCAACTCTTCATTTCATTCATTCTTTGTATTGTTTTCTTTGTTTCTTCTTTATTGATTTCAACCCTCAATTTGATTATTTCCTCGTGTCTGCTCCTCCAGGGTGAGTTTGCTTCTGTTTGTTCTAGAGCTTTCAGTTGTGCTGTCAATTCTCTAGTGTGATTATTCTCCAGTTTCTTCATGTGGGCACTTAGTGCTATGAACTTTCCTCTTATCACTGCTTTCAAAGTGTCCCAGAAGTTTGGGGATGTTGTGTCTTCATTCTCATTGAATTCTAGGAAATCTTTAATTTCTTTTTTTTTATTTCTTCCATAATCCAGGAATAGTGCAATTGCTCATTGTTCAATTTTAGTGAGTTTGTAGGGTTTCTGCAATTTCTGTTGTTGAATTCTAACTTTAAAGCATCTTGGTCTGATAAGATACAGAGTTTTTTGTTTTTCCAATTTTTTTGTATTTGTTGAGGTTTGCTATGTTACCAAGTATGTCATCGATTTTAGAGAAGGTTCCATGTCACACTGACAGAAGTATATTCTTTTGTTTTTGGATGGAATGTTCTATTTTGGTCTGTTAATTTCAAGTGTGTCATAACTTCTGAGTTCCTTTGTTTCTTTGTTAAGTTTCTGTCTGGTGGTCCTGTCTAGTGGTGAGAGTGGGGTGTTAAAGTCTCCCACTATAAGTGTGTGAGGTTTTATGTGTGATTTGAGCTTTAGTAATTTTTTTTTTGGTATGTGTGTGAATATGGGTGCCTTCATATTTGGGGCATAGATGCACAAATTGAGACTTCATCCTGATCAACATTTCCTGTGAGGGATATGAAATGATGTTCTTCATCTCTTTTGATTGATTTTAGTTTAATGCTTGATTTTCTAGATATTAAATTTGCTACCCCTGCTTGTTTCTTGATTCCCTTTGATCAGAAAATCTTGTAACCCTGTAATCTGAGGTAACTTTTGTATTTGATGTTGAGATGTGTTTCTTGTATGCAGCAGAAGAATAGATTCTGTCTTCATGTCCATTCTGTTAGCCTGTGTCTTTTTATAGGCAAATTAAGATCATTTGACATTGAGGGATATTAATGACCATTGATTGTTAATTCTTGTTTGTTTTGGATATGTTGCTGGTGGTGTTATTATGTGTGGATTCCCCACCCCTTTTTTTCTTTTGGTATTTGGTAATGTGGGATTATCTATTGCCTATGTTTTTGTGAGTTTAGTTATCTGCTTGGGTTGGAGTTTTCCTCCCAGTAATTTCTGTAGGTCTGTATTTGTGGATATGTATTGTTTAAATATGGTTTTGTCATGGAATATCTTGTTTTCTCCTTCTATATTGATTGAAAACTTTGCTGGGTATAGCAAACTCTTCCATTAGAGTTTATAGAACATCTATCCAGGACCTTTTGGCTTTCAGAGTTTCCATTGAGAAGTCAGGTGTAATTCTGATAGGTCTGCCTTTATATGTTACTTGACCTTTATCCTTTACTGTTCTTATTATTGAAGTATGTTTGTGTGTGTCTGTGTATATATACACATACACATTATACACATTTTCAATTAATTTTTCATAGGATGGAGGAAATAATATTTTGGGGAAGAACTAAAAAACACCCACAGTGGTAGAAAACAAATCATCTAACAAACAAGAAATCAAATGCTTGGGATACTAACTAGGACACTTGAAGCTAGAATCTAACAGAGCAATTCTATTACATCATTGAGTTATCTAATTAAATACATCCTTAACAACATTGTGAAATATCCAAATGCCCAGCCTTTGTAATTGATTTTTATTTCAGTCCTATTTCTGACACCCAAGAGTGCTGAATGAAAACTTCAGTTAAATTTTCTGTAATTTTTAAAATATTATTTTTCTTTTTGAGATGATTGTATAATTACATCATTCTCCATTTCATTACATTCTCCAATCTCTCCCATGTGTGATCTCATCTTCCTTTTCAAAATTATTGCCTCTTAACTTTTAATTGTTATTCCACACATTCAAGAGAAAGAGAGAGGGAAAGGGGAGAGATGGAGAGAGAGAGAGAGAGAGAGAGAGAGAGAGAGAGAGAGAGAGAGAGAGAGAGAGGGAGATTATGCATAGTATGAGAGATACATGAACACTCAGTCCTAAAAGGGGTGTCTCTATTAACCATCTCCTCTCAGGACTCAGTGACACCCATGGAAGAGTTGGCAGAAATAGTATTGGAGCTAGAGGGGATGCAGGACACGAAGAAAACTAGGCCCCTCTAAATAAACAAGAGAAAGCTCATAAGAACCCACAGAGACTGAGAGCATGTGTTGGGTCTCCATGGGTCTTCACCACGTCCTCTGCACATGTATCACGGCTTCCACTTCTGTGTTCTTATGGGATTTTTTAGGAGGACAAATGTGTCTCTGGTTGTTGTCCCTTCTCTTGGGCTCTTTTCCTTCTGTTTGTCTGTCTTGTCCAACAACAATATGATAGGTTTGTTTTATCTAATTCTGTTTTATTCTGTGATGTTTTGTTACAGTTCCTGAGAAGCCAGTTTAGTTTGTAATGAAAGACAGAAAGCAACCGGATAGGTGTGGGAGCAGAAGGGAAGGGAAAATGTTTGAAGAAGGGAACTGTTATGTGAAGAAAAACTTTATTTTCAACAAAAGGATAAGAAATGAAAAGACAATGTGAAAGAGATTGGAAAATACTTATAACTCATAGGACTTATAACTCATAAGGTAAATGCTTACAGCTCATAAAGTATTTCTGTATACAATTAATATATGACTATTTCAAGTCCAAAGTAAAATCAAATACAGCTCAAATTCTATACAATATTTTATATGTATATACATACATATATCTTCAAAATCTTATATACATATCCAATTATAGCAAGTTGATATATTCAGCATCAATAATTATAAGGATAATGCAATAAAACCACCACAAAATGCCAATATCCAACATAGCTGAATTAAGAAACAATAGCTAGTTTAGGCAAATATTTGTATAAGAAACATGAATACCAAACCAGAGCATCATGATAGGTTATTCATGCATTATTAAATTATTTCACATTAATAAATCTCCACAGATGACATTGTTACTTAGACAGCAGAATGTTCTAATAAGTATATGCAGAATATGAGTTTTAAACAGAAGCACACTGAGTTGTAATTAATAGTAGCAATTTTTTCTTGATTTTTCTATTCAAAGAAAGACAGTTTTAATTGTAGTGTTATGATCTCATATATGCTTTCTAATTCCAAATTAAAATCTCAATGCAGAAAAATAACAGAAACCTGAATATCATAAGAAGTTGGTAGGATGTAAATCTAGGAAGCTTCTTTGGAATATTTATCTTATTAAAATAATATATATACATATACATATACATATACATATACATATACATATACATATATACATATGTATATATATATATATATATATATATTTAGCACACACCTATTCTCTGGAATAGAATTAAGCCAAAGGCACTAAAAATATATGTCTATACATACATTTCAGTGCAAAGGCATTTTATGCTTAATAAAAATATAATAATAAAAACATCTCTCAGCTGAAGGAAGTTATCAAATGTGCTTTATCCACATTACAGAAGGTGACTACTTCCGAATTTTAGTTGATGGTAATGCAGTTTATAATGTTACAGTATATAATCACTGAGATATTTGTCTAATAAATGTCAGCTATTTTGAAACTTTTAGTATTATGAGCAATGGTGGTCATGAATGTCCTCACAGAATTTATACTTATTTATATTTATACATCTGGTAGAAGCCCTAACTTACTTAATAAAAAAACACACCAATTATTTTTAAATAATGGAAAGGTTTGTGAGTTCCGAACCTTTGGAGAGACAGTAAAATGGTAATTAGTTTTGATTCCCAGGAAAGCCTTTTCTGGCAGTCTGGCACAGAGCAGGACCTTGAGAAATGGGCTAAGGGTGAAGACAGGGATAGACAAAATCATCCCAGGTAGAGAAACTGCCTGTGACTGAAGGGACCAGCTCTCCATGACAGTAACACATGCTTTTCTGACCTTGTCTTAGTCACTAGAGGTCAGATGTCTGCCTCGTGGCAAGGAACCAATCAGAAGTTAGCTGGCTGGGCTATGCTTTACGGCTCTGGGTGTGCTTTACGGACAAGCGCACAGCAATGATGCACAGAGCATAGCAACCACCCTGGGAGAGCCTATGGGCCATAACAACCAGTTGACCAATCAACACAGGGCAAACCCTCCAATCCTGGAGGCACACCAATCCTGAGCCTGTGCTTACCCCTAGACACTCCCCTTATGCTGCCCTATAAGATCTCAATGCAGACTCTTCTAGCTGTCTTTCCTAGCCATCCGCCATGGTGGGTGGATGAAAGGCCCGAGCTAACTCGTTAAACAACAATAAAGCCTCATGCAGTTTGCAGCAAGCTTTCAACTCTGCCTGGTGATTGGGGTGACCACGGTCCTGGGCTGGGACCCTGGAGGCCTGAGTTTTCCGGGGGGTCTAATAAGACCTTCCTGTTGTAAAAGTTCTAGGAACTTTAAGAATGATGTCAGTACAATTTTTACCAATATGTTCACCTTGATTAGACCACCCTTTATGTATGTGATCATGAATAGCATGATTTCATTTGGTGGTATAATTTTTTAACATTTAAGATATAGCATGCAAATATATAAGAAGGTTCATTAATATTGTGAGTTGCTCTGCAGCTGATACTAGGTTCTGATTTTTTTGTTTTTCGAGACAGGGTTTCTCTGTGGCTTTTGGAGGCTGTCCTGGAACTAGCTCTTGTAGACCAGGCTGGTCTCAAACTCACAGTGATACTCCGGCCTCTGCCTCTGCCTCCCAAGTGCTGGGATTAAAGGTGTGCGCCACCAATGCCTGGCTAGGTTCAGATATTTGACAAATGAAATATAATGTTATTTTCACTGGCTGAAAAAGTCTACTTAAACATAAATAGCAGGATAAAACTTATTTTATTTTAATTAAATAATTTTTTATTTATACATAGTGTTATATATTATATATTGCATAGACAATCATATACATAAACCATAATATATTCATTAATATACAAAGTATATATATAAATAATTCACATGCTATATATATATATGTATATTATAATATATATATATATATATATATATATATGTGTACATGAATGCATATTTTCATTTTACTCTATGTGGTGATTCCCCTGCAGGCTTTAGCGCAGGCAAGGAAAAAACAATCGGCCAAGAGACAAGAGTGAAAGAATGCTCAGCCCAACATTATTGCAACCGATCAGGATCAGGACTTCTAAGTTCTGGCCCAGATCATTTTACTTTAGCTGTATTTAAGCACAGCACAATTTTGAAAGGGGGGTTCAGACAGCAATGAACTCAGTTCCAAGTGCAGACCAATTTCTGACATGTTTGCACTGAAATTTTTTACAAAATACATCTTGCTTCTTTCACAAGAATGGCAAGTGCTGACTCAGAGATGGAGCCCACGATTTCTGGTCTAGGGAGTTTGGGTGAGGTAAATACAAAGCCTGTGGGTACCCTGATTGGCCTGGCCCTAGGATAACAATGAAGTCACTTAGGCTGTTGAAAAGCACGAGTGACCTCACTCCTACCAATGGCTTTTATGATCTAAAAACAATGGTCAAGGGGCTGGAGAGATGGCTCATGGGTTAAGAGCACTGACTGTTCTTCCAGAGGTTCTGAGTTCAATTCCCAGCAACCACATGTTGCTCACACAACCATCTGTAATGTGATCTGGTGCCCTCTTCTGGCATGCACTGTACACATCTTAAAAAAACAAACAAACAAACAAACAAAAAAACAGTGGTCAAGATTTAGGAGAGAAGGTCTAGAATAAGTAAACACCTAAATTCTGGGAGATAAGGAAAGCCTGTCTCATCAGGCAGTAAAGGATCACCAGGTTGTAAAAAAACAAAACAAACAAACAAAAAAACCCCTCAATCCTAGCCCTCCAGGAAAAGCAGCTCAGCAATTCATTCCATTGAAAAGGCTCTTTGTTGTCTACAACTATAAAATAAGGCAATTAGTGCCCCTGCCACAAAGTGGATGCTTCCATAAAAATAGCCCCATGGGCTCACATATTGTAATGCTTGAACAGCAGGGAGAAAACTGGAAAAAATGTGTTGGGGGTTGACGATGGTATTTGAGGTTTCCCAAAGTCGAACCCCCAAGCGCAGTGTCTCTCTGTCTGTCTAACTATCAGGAAGTAGAGCGCTCAGCAACCACACCATGTCTCCATTCATGGGGCCATGTTTAACCTCTGAAACAGTAAATGATTCCCCAATTTGATGCTTTTTTTGTAAATGTTGCCTTGGTCAGCCCAGGGTTCCATGGGAACTAGGTGTGCACACAGGTGTAAAAGACCCCTTAAAAGACAGACCCCTGCCCAATTATATACTCTTCTCTTCTCTTCTGTTCTCTTCTCTTCTCTCTTCTCTTCTCTTCTCTTCTCTTCTCTTCTCTTCTCTTCTCTTCTCTTCTCTTACCTCTCTTAGCTTTTCTGTACCGCTCTCTCTCTCTCTTTCTGTCCTACTCTATTCTTCCATTTCTCACTCTCCCATCGTAATAAACTCTATGATTAATATACTCTTTATGCTCTCCATGGTTCATGTTCCATAGAGTGAGCCTTAAATTTAAGCACTAATCTAACAGCAATGGTTGGGGTAAAGCTACATTTTTTTTTCTCTTATTCTATAGTTAAGACTTGGAGGGAGTTTAACTATGAAGTTTCAAACCAAAGGACATCTAGAGTGCTAACAAGCACATTAATATATATTATGATAAAACTTCACATAATACGGAGTGCACAAAATGAAGGGTCTTTTTCTGCTTTCTCTTGTCGTCTCCAGGAATTTACATTGTCACTTAAGTTCATTCTGTATGTCTTAGCCAATGGTCTATTGATGTAAAGAGATACCATGACCAGTTATCATCCAAATGCTGGTATTAAAATTATGATGCACCACACCTGGTTACATAAAATAGTGACTCGGAACAATAGTTAAAATTGAAGTAAACAACAGGAATCAAGGGCCCAATGACTTTATTTTAAATAAGCTGCTGTGACACTCGGAAAACATAATTTTTTAAAAATTAAAAGCATCATTCCCGAAGAAAGGCCATTTGAAAGAATAAAGACCATTAAACACATGTCTTATTGCCTTTATCTTTTTCTGTGTTGGAACACAGAGTTATCAGTGTAGTATGAGAGGGGCATTACCCAGTCATAAAGTTTTATGATATCTTAATTATTAGCACATGAACGATTTTTTCATTTTTCCAAAAAATACCCTCAATTTTGAACTACCATAAGAAATAAAATAATAAAACAATAATTAATAATAATAATAATGTATACATATATCTGCATACAAACAGTACATGAGGTGTACCATATGATACTCTCAATTTGTTTTCACTATATAATTTTAGCTATTTATAAATAGTTTACATTTTTATTCTCAAATACCACCAATTGGCATTTTATTTGTATTAATTCTTTGTATAACACAGAGGAAAAATCTCTCCAAAATAAACATAGTAGTATATATCAACCAAAATTTGCCACTGAAATTTACCAGATCTACTGAGAAAAATTTGGCCACAAGAAGAAACAGAAATTTGTATGGAGGAATATATGAGATTAATCACACATGTTTCAGTTTAAATTTAGAAAATATTCAGTCTCTTATTAAGACACAAATCTTGACCATTTCTCATATTACCAAGTATTTCACTTTTACAATTGTAATGCATTTATTTTTCATGTTCATCATTGGGTATCAACTATAGTAATGGGTTTATGTTAACAAAGTATGATCAATACAGTCACTAAGTTATTTAATAACCAGATTTACTTAATTGGCACACAAACCATTTTAAATTATGAAAATTGGTATTTGATTTTATCAATGAATTTTATTTTGACTTACAATTTTAGGGAACACAATTACTTCCTGCGTCCATCCCATAGCATCATGTCAATGTATTGGAGATCTATGTACATAGTTACCTTAGAGTAGTTAAATTTTGAATCATATGATGGGAGAAAGTGAGATGTAGTTTTTAAGGAGGAGGAAAAATGACTGGGCATGCTTAGCACACAACAAAAGCAGAAACAGCCACCATGACGACAGAAATATTTTGAAGAGCACTTTATAATTTTGTTTTCTCACTCACATTAACTCGACAAATGATGTGTGCTGGAAGTGATTGTTGTAGCAAAGGGGACCTCTGGGTTGGAATAACAAATGAGAATGTAATACTTGCTCAGATTTATCATACACAAATAATGGCTAATAATTTTTATGTAAACATAAATGAGCTCACAGGAATAATGAGTTGAAATTAAGTCTTTCTCAATTTCAGCTAGAAGAAATTACCTATGTTCAGTAATAGTTATGCTGTAAAATAATTATCATGTTGGGTAAAGTAAGGCAATTCAAAAAGATACATAGAGCATATTTTCTCTGCTATGTAGAATTGAATTTATTTGTACAAAACCATTAAAGTGGCTGATGGGCTACAATGAATTAGGAGAGCAAGCAGAAGGAGCAGGATGACAAGAGAGAGTGATGGTGCCGTGATTATGTGACCTACATTAGCTGTACAGGAGAGAATGCACAACAAAAAGAACACCATATACTGAACAAAATGTTATTATGTTCTATACTATACAAAATCCTACACATTACAGGTTCCCTTGACATCTCATCATGATTTCCTACTGGCACAAAGAATTCTTCACATGCTTACTGTAAAGCTTCCTTAGGTTTTAATATTAAGTAACACAAATACAGAATTTCATGTGTCTTAAGCAGCAGGTTCTGCTGTAGATCAATCTCTCACAGCATAAGGCAGTGAGAATCATACACACACCTGTTGACAATGAGAATTGCAGTCAATGCTCCTGAGAAAGTTACTTTAGTTACTAATGAGAGAATGAAAATCATAAGAAATATAGAATTTAATAGATGTTGAAAAGAAAAGTGGACTGAATGCTTTGGATATGTTTGAACCCCAATGCGTCATCTAAACATGTGAACCCAACATGGCAATGTGTGAATTAAACATGTGTACCCAACATGGCATTGTGTGAAACAATGACAATTTTAAGATCCCTAATTCAAGGCATTTATGGGTAAATTGAGTTCTCATATCCTTATTTACTGTCTTTATATGATGATTTTCTAGCACACATTCAATCCTTATGATGCCATAAAACACAAGGAAACAAAAGCAGAGATGTTCATGCAAGAAGGGATCCCTTGGTGGGATTTCAAGCTTAGAAAACATGAGTAAAAAAAACAAAAAACAAAAAACTTAATTTTAATTTTTAAATTATCTAGTCTCAGATACTCTGTTATAGGAATTGAAAATAGAGTATAGATACATTTTTAAAATGAATCAGTTTGAGATTTGAGAAGATACAGAGGGAATTCTTATCAAAATATTTTATAAAATGTGATTTCTTCATAGAAATAGAAAACTGGGATTGGGATGTGGTTTTTATTATAAGATGGGTAGTATTTATTTGTAATGAGATCATTTTTATTTTTATGTGGTAATATATATATATATATATATATATATATATATATATATATATATATATATATATATATTATATATCCCTGGGAGTTTAAATGAAAAAAATTCAAATTTTAAGAAACAGACCTCAAGAGAATGCTCACTAGCAACCCTAGTGGCCAAATAAGGAAACATATTTGTTTTTTAGCAACAGCAGGTTTTTAATGTTTACATGGCAGACATCTTGCCTCTTGCTTGAGTAATGGAGACAGTAAGCACATGCTTACTAATGTCATTAGATTAATAAGACTATAATGATGACACAATTTGATTGAATTGTAGGGTTCGGAAATTTACATATTCCACTCAGCAAATCCTGTTTGCTCGTTGTAACTTTTTACTCTCCTTAATTTGCTTGGTTCACATGGTGAAAATTCATTTCTGATCATACATCTCAATTGATTCCTCTGAAAGTGCTGCTGAAGAAGAAACTCTCCTAATAAGGTGTTAATGGGTAATTAAATCTTCTTTAACAAGCCTTGAACCCTTCTAGCAGTCAATTCTCATCCAGTCTCAACAAATTTGCTGTCTGTAATCCTCTTGCTGGTATCCACTTAACCTCTTTATAGTCCAACTAGAAGTTGGCTGCACATTAAAATTAATTATGAAATTTAATAAATGAAAGTGAAAATGAAAATTCTTGCTTGCTCCTCTACATAGCTGATTGGATTTAAGAGTAATCTGAAAAAGTCGTCAACAGTTTATAACTGTGGTGTGGGCACATAATAATTTATAAAATTATGCTTTTATCTTATTCTGGGGCCAGGCAAGTCCGGTCCTATAGCTTTAAATCCCGTTTCCATGGCTTTTATTAATTAGATGTTATTAAGCAGTTTAGTAATTATCATTTCATTTAGCATCTCCTCTGTAGATTGCTGAAGATAAGCATTGCAAGGCCATTTCACTCATTATTTCTAATTCCTTATGTTAACAATTTGCTGTATTTGCAATAATTTCCACCAGAAATAAATGATTTCAGAGCAGAAAGAAAATTAACATGGCATTCTCGATAACACTATTTTTAGAAGACTTGCTGGAAAGCTTGGTCCTTGACTCGTGTCTGGAGTTTGGCTGGTAATTAGTTCAACACACTGACATATAATTTTCCATAAATGATGAGTATAACATTATGTCAAAAATAAGTGTTCAACGAGGATTTAGAGTTCTGGTACATGATCAGCAAAAAAAAGTTTTAAATGCTCTTGCCTGGCCACCAAACTTGGTTCATATGGTCACAATTCCTAGCAAGCACTGTTGAATGGAAAGAACTCCATGGGGCTTAGAAGTGAATTCCTCAATGGCTGAAGCACACACAATTTCCTTTGTCTATGTTGGAACCTATTTTTGTTTTTACAGTAATAAATACTAGTCATTGAGATACATGTTGTTTCCTTGTGAACCCTGTGTGTTGATAGCATTTCAAATGAAATACTAGATTGAATCATTCCTTTTTTTTGTAATAGAGCATAAGAAATATGAACAAATGTGCCACTAATAACTTTTAACTTTGAAAATACAATCTGTGTGCTAGATTTCCTCAGTTTAACTGAAAATTATGATCATATTACTTTCTCTCTAAAATCAGGCTTTCGGTTAGGGCAGTCTATTGACTATTACCAAACGAGAAGTAAATTCATGTCTCACACCATATAGCATTCTTGTAAAATCCACACACCATAAATAATTATATACATAAATAAATGTAATGTTTTTCAAAGCAAACTGAATTGAATTTGAACCCTAATACGAGGAAGGAAACACGTGAAATCTTCCTTGAATCCGTAATAACCAAAACCTAAATTTTAGAATTTGAAGTTTTAAAGCAATAATAGTAGCAGTGGTGAAATATAATTATCTGTGTACTTTGCACAACAAGGAGGAAAACATACAAAGTTTAGAGAGTCCTACATTTTGGTGAGAATTGTGAATTTAAGAGAACACTCCCCATCTTTATAATGATCTAGGTCACTACACTCAAGTATTTAAAGTTTTTGGGTTTAAAGTTTTTCAGGATTGTTTGACACATGCCACCTAAGGTCACATACAAAGCATTTTCTCACTGCTTTGGCCCCTTTGCCCAACCCCCCCACACACACTGATGCCTGACAGGTCAAGAGGACCCCATCATTAAGATACAATATTTTATCTCTTTCATAGGATTTTTTCCCAAAACTTATATTAGAGGGATGGAATTACAGTAAGTTAAAAATGATATTACATATGAAAAGATGTTTATGATTTTATTCTTGCAATACATTGACTTCGAAGTCTCATAATCCAATAAGTAGAGCTTTATTTTGTGATACATAAAAGTAAATGAATTTTGTTTCTTAATTAGAAAGTTCATTCTAGTCATTCCTCTTTATCTGTTAAACACTTATTACAACTCACTATGCCCATGACAAAAATACTTACAAATATTGTATTTTTCGGGTCCTACTGATAAGATTTTAGGTCACTCATTGGATTAATTTTTAGAAGTTATCTTAAATATTAGAGGGCAGTGGTATTCATAGCTTAAAGTTTTTATCCAATATTTTTCTCTGTGTAGAAATGTGAATGAATTATATTTATTTAAATGTGTTATGTAATCTATATCATGTAATAAACATAATAAACTCCATACTAATGTATACCCTAGAGTATTAGAAGAAAACACATGGCTTTTACTCGTAAAAGGTTGTCTTCAGTTCTTACTAACTTTTGGAATAATTTTACTATAGTTATTTTATTTTGTCTCCTTAAACATTTAGCTTTTTGGAACCTATAATTGTTATTTACCCTATATAATCTACATCATCAAGTTACTTTCTATACAGCCAAATAAAACTTTAATCTTTTCATAAACGTTTCAAATTCATGAGATTCACAGACAACTTAGAAGTAAAATCAACAGGAAAGAAATAATGTAAGTTGAAGGATTTCCCAAGTCATCTTAACAGTATTACAAAATTTATTAAAGTGACTATTTGAACACGGTAACACTTCTAACATGGTTATATTACTTTGTCCTGAATCCAAATACCAGTTGAAATTCATTCTATATTAAGTATGCCCAGGCCAGTCTTATTGTAAGCTGTATTTAACAAAATCATTAGTGCATGAATAGCATAGAAATGTCAAAAACTATTACAATTCCTTTCCAATTTTTGTTATTGGAAAAATATATCATGGAGAGATAGGAAAGTGGTTATGTAATACTTAATGAAGTTCAACTTTGAACAAATCAAAATTGGATCACACTCAACTTTAAACCTATACTAACTGCTATCGACTTTTGCCAAAGAAAATTAGTGATTCATATTTCATGATAAGCCTTTATTTGAAAGTTAAGGGTTTCCTGTAATTTTGCCTATATTACTTTTGCTGAGTATGGTGAGAGCTCTTAAAGACTGGGCATGCCATATATGACCATAAAAGAAATGAGAATGTAATAACCTCTAATGACGTGAAAAGCTAATCATGCTTCCAATTTTACATTACCTACTTACTCCATTTTTAAAATTCATTCTATTGCTTCCTTTTTTATAGATGCAATTTTATTCTCTATTCTTTCATGCCATTTTCATTCTTTTGTTTAGTGTCCTCTCTTTTGACCCATTATGTTGAACAATTCTTGCAGAAGATAATTTGTCACCACTGTCATAATGAATCTAATTTTCCTTAACCCAGACCTGGCCATGACATGCTGTACTGCAAGGAAAACCACCTGAAAGGCTAAGAGGAGGCACTATTCAAGAAGTGTGACTGTACTATTATAGCTTTAATTAGATCAGTCAAAATGCTTGGTGAATACTGTTCTGTAAATTATCCCTTAGCAGAGGAAATCGTGTTCTTAAGAATTCCCTTATTCCAGGATACAGTACTATTACTGCTAAATATAAAATCACTGCTCAAAATATGGTACCTAATAAATAGCAATCTTAAATTACAATTGATGATGTAAATGATGAATTTTTTTTCAATTATCCATTGTACTACCTAATTATGTTTGTGAAATCACCTTTCATTTTGCAGATGAAATATATCTATGTAAGCAGCAAGATCAAAATAACAGTTGCATACCGACCTTATTGAAAAGCACAATGCTTCTGCAAAATATTTCTCACAAAATCTAGGCTGATTTAAATATGTCTTTGTTCCTACCCTAAAATAGGTGGTAATATAAAGCTGTGGTGGTTTGAATAAAAATGGCCCTCATAGGCTCATAAGAACTGGCACTATTGGGAGGTGTAGCCTTGTTGCAGTAGGTATGATGTTGTAGGAGGAAGTACACCACAAAGATACATGCTTTGAGGTCTAAAATGCTCAAGCCAGGTGTAGTATAATGTCACTTATTGCTGCCTATGGATCCATACGTAGATCCCTCAGCCAACTCTCCAGCAACATGTCTGTCTGCATGCCACCTTGCCTCCCACTATGATGATAAAGAACTAAATCCCTGAACTGTAAGTCAGCCCCAATGAAATGTTTCTTTTGTAGGAATTGTCGTGGACATGGTGTATCTTTACAGCCATAAAACCCTAACTACACTGGGGCCAAATTATTAAGAATAGGTTGGCAATTTATGAAGAAATACATTCCAAAAGTTGATTCAAAACATATAAAAGCAACTTCCGAGACCTACATTCTATGTCCTACACCACCCACCTTAGGAAAATTGGAGATCATTGTTAAAGAGGAAATGGATAGGTTCAAAGAGCAGAGGTTGTGCATGACAAGAGAAACGTGTCTTCTGGACACAGGAGAGCAGCTGCACATAGGAACTCAAAGCAGGTCGGACAGTCTAGGACCCCTCAAAGCCCAAGATTGGAAAACCAATCCCTTCTTGGAGAGGAGAGCTGGGCACAATATCTCACTGCTAGCTTGGAGCTATGGGCAATTTCTAGCTGCTAAGAAGAACACGGTCAGCCTTCTCTAGAGTGTAGTCACTGATCGGTTGCCCACACTCAAGGTGAAGATCACGTATCCAAGATTATATGGGCAACACAAATTTTTATATTTATTTATTTATTTATTGGTTTTTCAAGACAGGGTTTCTCTGTGTAGCTTTGGAGCCTATCCTGGCACTCGCTCTGGAGACCAGGCTGGCCTCGAACTCACAGAGATCCACCTGCCTCTGCCTCCCGAAGGTGTGGGCCACCAACACCTGGTGGGCAACACAAATTTAAGTGGTAGAGAAAAGAAGGGAGAAGATGGGGGAAGTATGGATTATTAAAAATATGTTTAAAATCTGAAAGCTCATAAAATTAAATTAGAAATAATAGAAATAGATTTCTATTTATTTTAATTTAAAAAGTGATATTATATAAGGTTTAATAAAATGATATATTTGTGTATATTATATATATATATATATGTGTGTGTGTGTGTGTGTGTGTGTGTGTGTGTGTTTGTCTGTGTATATATGTATTAATGAAAAAAATCAAGACATACATCACCACATGTATCAATCCTCATCTATCTATCTATCTATATAAAATTGCAAATATAACTTTGTAGCAGTTTTGAAAGTTTTAATACATTATCACTTCCTGTTATTGATGCTGTTTTTCCTTCCTCCTACCATACATTTCTTTTCTTAAATTTCTTGGGAATTCATGTAAGGTGAACATAGTTTCACTATTCTCTTTGTTTCCTCATTCCTACTCAGAAATTTATTCATAAAACATGCCTGAATAGGAATATCTGAAATTTTGTCAGGTGTTAAAGTTCACTGTGCAAATGTGAGCCCTGTGTCATTACTAGCATCTCCAAAAGACTGTAAACAACTGGGCTAGGCACTTGCAGAATCAAATAACCTGGGCTCAGAGAAGCTCACAGAGACTGGACAGACAGCTGGGGCGCATGAATGGACTGACCTCTGGATATAGGTTACAGTTGCGTAGATTGGTCATCTTGTGGAACTCCTAACCAGGGGACAGGTGCTGACTCTGACTCTTTTACAGGCTTTCAGTATCCGACTCTTCATACTGGGTCTCCTTGTCCAGCCTTAATTCACACACACAGGGGGAGATGCTTAGTCTTAATGCAACTTGAGGTGCCATGTTTTGTTGACATTCATGGGAGACCTGCCCTTTCCTAAACAGAAATGGATGAGGAGTAGATAGAGGGGGTAGGATTAGGGGGAAGGGGGTTGTGATGAGAGGAGAGGAAGCAGGGGAAACTTTGGCCAGGATGTAAAATAAATAAATTAAAAATAAATTTATTTTTTAAAGTGTGTATGGTTGCAGGAAATGTTCTTCTACGTTCAAACATGAACTATAGATAAATAAATAAAAACTACTCTTAATTTTTTAATATTCTATGAGAATAGTGGTAAGTAGTTCACAATATTTCTGATATGCCTAAAAGGAAATATTTCATATAATCTCATACTTAGTATACTCACAGAATACTACGAGGATGTGGCATAGACTGATGTCTTATTGATACAGAGAATGGTGATAGGAGACGCAGCATCCATGTTTTTGGACTGAGTTCAATACATTGAAGTTTTATGAAGACATGCTCACAGCATACTGCCGAAAAGATCACTCATGGCTGGTTCTTGTTGGGTTCTATATTTCACTGCCATGAACTATTTAAATCATAGCATTGGGATAATGTTTTGGGGAATTAGTGCTGCGTGATTCTTAGAAAGTTATTCTCCAACATTCCAATTTTCTAAAATTGTGCTATAGTTCTTTACAGCCCAACTGGTGTTTTAATGGGGTAAAGAAAAAAAAGTGATGAACTTAGAAACGGTTTTTACATAGCTGCATCTCTCCATCTTTTCATGGTGACTAAGAGCAGTATAAATGTCACTGGAGCTCAGTAGGGAGTCAAATGACCTCAGCAGGAAGTCTTAACCACAGTAACAATGTTAGCACTTGAGAATTCAGAGGACTGTTAATATTTTCTACTTGTTGTGCTGGTAAATTTCTCAACTAAATGTCATTCCTTCTCTTTCTGGTTTCCTAACCCAGTTTCTGTACATAAAATAAAACCTATGAGTAGACATATGCATTTATTGCACAAACACACAATTTTGATATTTCTCTTTATATATTTGAGAAGGACATGTTTTTAAGATATTAATAGATTTATTAAACATCAAGACACAAAATATTACAGTTTCTTGCTTTTTGTTTGAATGCTATTGACCACAAACACTTACTCTGATAACAATACCACTATAATTGAAATCTGTAAATAGGCCAATAATCTCAGATTACATGGATAAGAAGAAAACAAAATAGTACAGAGAAAGATGACAAGCACCCTATCATACTTTAATAATACTTTCAAGTTTAAATGTGTTAAAATCTAAATAAAACTGAAAAAATTGATATTATTAATAAAGCAGTACAAAGTGACATCGCATATTTGCATAACATAGCAAATAAACTAGTAAATGAGATTTAATAATGCTGCAGTAGTCTCTGCATACAAAGTGAAAATAAAATGGGAACAATGCCAGAATGGAAAATAAAATTTAATGGAAAAGAAAACTGTTAAGGGCTAAGCTAAGTCATATGTAACTTGATATTAAGCACTCAGTTAAAACTGGATATGCATCACAACATCTCCACAACCCTAAAATGTCCAGCCATGCCCATTGTTGATTAGTAAACACCCACTCCCCAGAAGTAACCCTTCCTACTTTTATAATCTGACATCACATCTCTTCAGTACTGACTCATGTGTTGCTTGAATTGCTTGTTCTTTGCAGCACGGATACTTGAGGGAATGCATAAATCATTCTCAAATGATCACCATCCTGCAACTTATCTGTCAGAAGGAGGAGCAAATAAAATTTATGTTCCTTGTTATATGTGATTCACTTTCATAACCTAAGCTTTCATAAGTTTGAGGCAGAAAGTTTTAATTTTAGAGTCCATGTTATGTCTTTTCTACAAGAAAGGACATGAAGATAGAAAATAAAGAAAAGAAAGGAAACAAAAGAAAGAGAATAAGACACTTTTACAAGTGATCAATTTTGAAACACAACATGTGTTGAGTACAGTCTGTATATGGCATAATAAATCTCTTGAACTAATACTTCTAAGATTTTTCTATTCTTTGAACATCTATTTCCCCTCATCTCAGTCTCTGGTAACCTCCTGATCATTTGTGTAAGTAATGTTAGTTTAATTCCACATATGTGTGGCCATAAAATAATTATTTGTGTCTAGTATAATTTACCTAATTCAAAGGCCCTCCTAGTCCATCTTCATTGATAAAAAGTGACATAATTTCTTGTTTGTAAGTTGAAAGTATTATATGTTTATGTGCCACCACTCATCCATTGTTGCTGTTGTATATTTCATTTCTTGGTTACTGTGAAAATTGTGATAAGGAGAGTCGAGATGAAGCATGGGTGAATTTTTGTTTTCTATGAATTCTCTCATAGTGATTTTGTCTCCTTGATAATGTCCACGCTAACACATGCTTAATTGGAGCCAGGGAAATTTTTAGTTTTGAGTTCCTCTTTTATTTACAGTTTCTGTTTCCTATTAAGTCATTCTCTGTAATCCAACATTTTCTTCAGAAAAGATAATTTCCCTTTGTCTTCAGTTTTTTCCATCTGCAAATGGCAAGAACTTTCTGGGACTTTGAGAATATTTTTACTTGGCCTGGATTCCTTGTTCAATAAATTCCTTGTTCAATAAATGATGCCCTTCTGAACAACCTTCTCTTTCCTAATGTTGGCCCCAAATAGCTGTTAATTCCACAAATATGTTTTATTACTGCTTTAATTGAGAGTGTGGCTTGAGATGTGCGTCCATGCAGTATTGTCATGAAATATTCTCATGCTAGATGGCCGTTATGAATTAAGTGCCTACCCTGTTTCAATTTTGAAAATACCAAATTGTTTTGGGGGAAAATAAAACATAGCATAAAACCACATTGCTGCAGGCCAAGCCTCTTAGTCTCTTTTTATTCCTTTCTTAGTCCCCTTTCTTAGTCCCCTTTTATTCCTTTGGTTCTTTCCTTCTTTCTTACTCTTGCTTCCCCAATCCTCTTCCTTGTTCTCCTCATCATTATCATCCTCTTATTTCTTTCTTTTTCTCTTTCTTCTTTCATTGAAAATATTTTTTATACAATATATTCAGATTGTAGTTTCCACTCCCTTCTCCTCCACTTACTATTTTTGCTTGTTTGGGTTTTATTTTAACACACTAGTCCTCTTTCAGTTCATTAGGTTTCTTGTTAATATTCATTTTTATAAAAAATAAGTACTTCAGCAATTATACTTTTTAACATTTTTTCATTGTTTTAATATTTTCTTTGCAGGAGAAACATACAATTTTATGATTGTTCTTATCATTGCTGGTTTATTTAATTTTTTCCCCTACATCAGATTAAATTAAGTACCTGCCTATTCTTGCCATCTGAATTATATCATAACTTTCAATCATGCTTCTGTATGTTGACTTTTTATGTGGAATGCTAATTTACAGAGGGTTTATTATCTCAAAGACTTTATTTTATATTCATTATGGTTGCCACACACTATTCTTATTTTGATAATTCTATCACCTGGGTTTCTCCCAAATAAATAATGGACCCCCATTTGTCTCTAAAAATTTTTTTTGTTTACTTGTAATGATAATTCTTTCTGCCAGCTGCCAACTTCCGCCACCACATGAGGGCCCCTAAATAACACAGAGATTTTTATTAATTACAATGCTGCTGGCCAATAACTAAGATTTCTTATTTCTTATTTGCTAGCTCTGCCTTATAGCATCAACCATAAATATTAATCTATATATTTATAAAGACTTATCTTATGGGATGCCAGGGGCATGCTTTCTGTCTTCCCCAGATCAAATGGTGACTCCCTCTTACTACATTTCCCAGAATCCTCCTCGACTCCTAGCCCCACCTATCTTGCTTTCCTATTGGCCAACAGGGCTTTGTTTATCAACCAATAAGACAAACATATACACAGAAGGACATCCCCCATCAGTTTACTTTTCTTGACTTTCATTTTTTCCTTCTTTTAGCTTTTTAGAAATGAAATTGAGACCCTTCCACATATATGATGTAAAGTAACAAGACATTAAAATCATGGACTCTGTCTTGGCCCTAGGATGCCCTTCTGAACAACCTTCTCTTTCCTAATGTTGGCCCCAAATAGCTGTTAATTCCACAAATATGTCTTATTACTGCTTTAATTGAGAGTGTGGCTTGAGATGTGCATCCATGCAGTATTGTCATGAAATATTCTCATGCCAGATGGCCATTATGAATTAAGTGCCTACCCTGTTTCAATTTTGAAAATACCAAATTGTTTGGGGGAAAATGAAACATAGCATAAAACCACATTGCTGCAGGCCAAGCCTCTTCTGGAATTTTGCTCTACAAATTCCCCAAGACAAAGGAGACAGTTTCTTGACACCCATACCTGGAATTCTTCAGAGAAAACAATGTGCACCTCATCTCACATTCTCTCCTGGGTTATTTTGTCTGCTTTCTTTCCACAGAGCATGTAGGGTAAACTTCCCAGTTGATAATCTCCTGAGAAGCTCCACTGTGATTTCATGAAAGTCTTATGATGAATAGATTCTATGCATTTTTTATGTATCTATCTCCTATATGCACGAAATTTTTGAATCATAAAATACTGTAATTCCCTATAGTAATTATTTTTAATTTTAGTAAGTAAAATGTGATTCCTATGTATTTTCTAATATTTTTTAAATGCACATAAACGTTACCCGTAGAATTTGGCCTTTCTACCTAATGTAGATTATATAGTTTATATACTTAAATTTTCTCATCATTATTTTCAGTGTTTTTAAAGGAACTGAATACATAATAAGACAAGAACTATTGGGAAAAAAAGACATTCATCTATTTTCTGAATAAGTACTATAAAAGTTTTAATGTACAAATATGTCATCATGAAAGTGTAAAGTATAAGCCTCTTGATATAAAGTCTGGTAAAATACTGCCATTTTTAAACAAAACTGCCTCGTTTCTTTATATTTTTATCATATCTTCCTCTAAAGTAGTCAGTATCTATGCACTCCTTTTGCTGTATTGCTCAACTATAACATAATATTGCTATTGTTGAAATAGTGTTCTTCCTAGAACTATCAAAAGTCTTTCTCACCAGACCCAGATTGCACTTCAGTAGCTTTTGTCTTCAAGAAAAATATCCATTGATCTCTACTCAAGAAATTATTGATTTTGAAATACCATCATTTTTCACTTCCTTTTTGCTCTTACAGAATTTTCTCCTTTACATAATAATGAAATTATTCTTTTCAAGAGTATATTTAATGACTCTTTATGGTGTTTCCTTGTTATCAATCTTTGTTTTACACTGCTAATAGTAAAATTGTTATGATAATAGTAACTTTTATTTTTACTGTCTTTTACATGAATTTAGTGTTAGCTTTGGTGTCAGGTACTCTACTGATCCTGCCAAGTTCAAATTTGTCACAGTCTTAACTAATTGTCATCTTGTAGTCACCTAGAAACCATCAACTAAGGATGGATAGATACCAAATATATATATATATTAGATTTATAAGTAAAAGAAGAGAAAGGATGACATATCAAAAACTCTTCCTATAAAAATAGAAAATATTCAAAGTCTGAATTTTGTGCACCTGTCAATATTATGGACATTTTCTCACTAGGACTCCATGCCTATACTTTCAATAAGAAAGTTATTTGAGACAGAATTCATATATTGTCTTTAACTTTAGTAAATATACATTTTATTCAGTTGAATAGTCTCAAATATTTCAGTTAAAAATCTTTGAAATGATACAAAAATAAAATGACCTTTTCATAATTAAAGAAGAAATATGTAGATGTATTTCTTCAATACATTTAGAAAATTAATTGCCATGGAAACGAGCTGTTTATTCTCATAACTTGATATTTGCCAAATATCTCCCTTGACTCCTTACAGATGGATCTTGAAAAAATAAATACCTTTTATGCTGTACTGTTGGGAGCCAAGAACAATTCCATTAGAGAATTTCTCGGGGTCCAAACCTCCATTTGAATAAGCCTGCACCAGGGCAGAGGGCTAGACTGTTGAGAGATTTCTGTGGATAGGGTCTAGAGAGGTTGAAGAGAAATGGTCTCAAGACCAGGGTCAGGAGAGAATGGTTAGAAAGCAATTGAGGAATATTCTGGAATAAATGGAAGACTCCAGTTTAGAGCATGGGACTGAGAGCTCTTCAAAGATAACAAGATGCCTGTGTCTGGTCTTAATCACCATTGGGTTGCTAGGGATTTCCAAGTCCATGCTCCCCCATTCATGCTGGACCTCATGGCTTCTGTGGTTTGGGACTGAGACAATCCGGGCCAAAACAAAATTGTACTTTCAGGATGAGTAGAGGTAAGGTTGACAGATTCTTGAGGCATAAAAATAAGGAGTTCAAGGATTTATTGTTCTTCCTAAAATTCTCAAGTATTGAGGGATTGACTGATGTTCAGGGATCCTGTCATTGTATTTGCTCCTATTATTACATTAGGTCATCTATAATTTGTTATCCATATTTTCATAGCTTTGACAAAAATATCACTTTAGGGTTATTATGATATAATAAGTCCATTCTATTACACTATTAGCACAGAATGAAACTACAAGTGAAACACACACACATAAATGATACACATCTTCTCTAATACTAATTATGTTATTGCTAAGTCTTATAAATGATGAAGCTCACAAATGCCAGAGCATACTGGAAACTATTTATCATTTGTACATTTTTTGTTTGAGACCTTCATCCATATGAAGACACAAGAGTATTTACAGCATAGACAACTCCCAAATATTAATTGCGACAAGGAAACTTTTCACCTTATGTTTGAAAAAACTCCATTAGTAGCATACTAATATACATACTATTATCATAACAATCCTTTTTCTGTCCATTCAGCAGATTGATAGCATACTTCATAGGAACTGACTGTGAGGATATGGGTGGATAATTTGTGCTTTTGAAGAATGATGTGTTATAATTATTAGGTACGATTGAGTTGGCAATTACATACAAAACATTGCAGAAATTGTAATGTAGCATAGCTTATCTCATTTTCCACACAGGTTGATGTGTTATAGCTGAATGTGAATTATACTTAAAAGAAACAACATTCCTGAAGCCTGATTGCCCCAATTATAGAAGAGACGGGATGAAACAGTCCATATAAATTGATGAACTTATCAATGAGTAAAGGGAACAAGTCAACAGTTAATTTCATGTTCAGTAAGTGGAATAGTTGAAACTATACATACTTACCAGTCAAAAATCAAATACACATACTGCTGTATCACTAATGTTGCTATGTTGTTGACCTGGCAGTGGTGCCTGATACCTAACACATACAAGGCAGAGGCACCCAGATCTCTGTAAGTTTAAGGCTTGCCTGGTCTACAGAGTGAGTTCTTGGACAGCTGAGGATATACAGAGATCCTGTCCCAGAACGAATGAACAAACAAACAAAAATATGACAACCAAAAAGATTATAACATTGCTGATTGTATAAGTAAGCCGCATTGAAAATACTATAAATTTTGGAAATACCATAAAAGTGTGATGTCTTTGAAAATGATTACTAAGATTTGTATTGACATGATACTATTTCAAATGATTTGAAAGAGATCCTGTTCTTCAAAACAAACGAAAACAAGACAACCAAAAAATTATATGATTGCTTTTCATAAATAAGCCACATCGAAAATATCATACATTTTGGAAATTCCATGAGAGCGTGATGTCTTTGAAAATGATTAGTGAGATTTTTATTGACATGATGCCATTTCAAATGAATTTGAAAATATACATGAAAGAGCAAAATTTATGTTTTATAACCAGGAAGTTGTATTTCATCCTAATTACATAGTAAATGCTCACAGAGCAAAATATCTGTGGTAACAGTTCATAGTTTGATGTCCTAGAAAATCAAGGTAAGAAGCAAAATGAAAAAGTTTGCTTAAAATTACTATGATTTAGCAGGAATATATTGTGTAGGAGAAGATGCTAAGAGATTATATTTAAATTGACCAAAGTAAACAAGGGCAATCCAGTTAGAAAATAGACATTTTTGAGGGAAAAAAACCTGAAGGAGATAGGTAAACGCACCACATAGGTTTTAGGAAAGATCACTTTGCAGACATAATGAAAGTGTTCTGAAAAGAGTCAGACAGAGTTAGCACCCAGGCATGATGCCAGGAAGAAGGGAAGCCCAAGTGGCATGTCCTTGGCCTAGGCTTTGAAAAGGGAGTTAGTTACAGAACTACTATTTTCATAGAACTGTGGTTAATTTTTCAGAAAAGAAAGAACACTAAAGATAGAATACTTTTAGGTCATGTAAAAGATTACTTCGTTAACACAGATGAAAATGATGGCCATTTGGAATAAACGAGGTGATGATGGGTTTATGATGGATAACCAGACTCTAGATCTACTTTCAAGTGAGGAAAGGTACTGGGCATTGCCGCATGCCTTTAATCCCAGCACTCGGGAGGCAGAGGCAGGCAGATCTCTGTGAGTTCGAGGCCAGCCTGGTCTCCAGAGTGAGTGCCAGGATAGGCTCCAAAGCTACACAGAGAAACCCTGTCTCAAAAAACAAACAAACAAACAAAAAAACAAAAAAAATTAAGTGAGGAAAAGTAAGTGTCCGAAAGTGACTCCAAGCTCATTGCCTATGGTAACATTCTCACTGGTGAGTTATCCGTATTGCAGAGTGGATGGTCACAAAGCAAAAGTCAAATATATAAAGTTTGGACCAGCACTTGTTGGTAGGAGAGAGGGAGTGTGTAGAGGTGGTAAAGGAATGAGAAAGAGCAAAGGGATTAATGTGACTGGAATGTAGTACAAACGTGTGTAATTGTCCAGAACAAGAAAACAGCAATATTAAAATGAACATCCATAAGGTCATGATACACAGTTAATGAATTCGGGACACTGTGAGGAATTACATCTGCTCCCGCTTGTTGAGATCAATCCTATTGGTGTCCAGTAATTGTAAAATATAAACCTAAAGATCTTTGGAATACCTGCAATTCTAATGCCAAAATTCACAGTGGAAGTACAGAATTGATTCCCAGAAGTAGTTGTTCTATTACCTGCAAGGTAGGGGTGTGCGTGCGTGCGTGCGTACGTACGTGCGTGCGTGCGTGCGTGCGTGCGTGTGTGTGTGTGTGTGTGTGTGTGTGTGTGTGTTTGTGTGCTTTCAAAAATCCCAGTTCCCTCTCCTTCCCATCCTTCCATCCCCCCACAACCCTCCACCCCACACTTCGTCCACTCCTCAGGGATCATTAAAGTCTGTCATACCCTTTGGGTCAGGACCTAGGCCCTCCATTGTGTATCTAGGCTGAGAGAGCATCCCTCCATAAGGAATGGGCTCCCAAAGTCCATTCATTCACTAGGGATGAATACTAGTTCCCTGCCAGAGGCCCCATAGACTGCCCAGGCCTCCCAAACTGACATCCATGTTCAAGGGGCTTGGTTTCGTCCTGTGCTGGTTCCCCAGCTCTCAGACTGGGGTCTGTGAGCTTACACTTGCTCAGGTCAGCTATTTCTGTGGGTTTTCCAAGTATGGTCTGACCCTTTTGCTTATCACTCCTCCCTGTCTACAACTGGATCCAGGAGTTCGGTTCAGTGCTTGGATGTGAATCTCTGCTTCTGCTTCCATCAGCTGCCGGATGAAGGCTCTATGATTGCATTTAAAGTAGTCCTCAATCTCATTATATAGACTACAATTTTTAAGATTAAATTCTTGAGATGGTCTCTTTTGTGTATAGGCAATTGCACTTAGAACAAAGGAATGAAGGTTCAAATTAAACAAACATGCCCAGGGATTCAAGGTTACACAGAAGGCAAAAGCTCAATTACTACAAAATAAAAGTTGTACAAAATAAGACAAATAATTTCATGGACACTCTATATACCATTTCCCATTTAATACTAGGTAAGTTTCCAACTCTGCAATGATTAACTATGTGAGTTTAATAATACATCCTTGCAGACCTTGTCATATCTATTTCTTAAGTAGAGTTAAGAATTTTCCAAATACCATTGTTCACATAAGATATGTATCTTGAAAAATTGAAAACGTGAATAAAAAAATTAGTTGGAACCTAGTAATTATGACATAGTGCTCTAAGAAATTAGAACGATTTGTCAAGCCCTGTGCTTACATTTTCTGCTGCACTGAAACTAGGAGTTTAAACACATTTAGTTTACAGCCCATGTCTCCTGAACTGACTTTGGTGACTCTGAATTTCTTTTGAAATAATATTTCATCAGTACCTTCACCATGCTTGTAGTTATTATGGAAGAATACAGTTAAATGTTATATGTATAAGATAGCTAATTTCTAAGAAAAATAATTATGAGTAGACATATTATAGTAAATATATTTTCCTTTAATAACTAAAAAGTACTAGGTTTACTTCTTGTATAACCTATATGCAAATTATAATCGTTTTCATATTCAAGTTGTGCCTACTATATTACAATTAACTAATTTAATAAAGTTAGCTCCCTTTCTCAGACTAATGTAATTTCTACTTATAATGCACAGCAGGAATAATAGTTTTGAAACTCTCATAAAGTCAATGTTTTCAATAGCTATAAAACAAAGAATACTAAAAATGAGCTCATTAAAAAGTTCTGTTTGAACAACAAAATGCCCCATTTCCTACATTAAATATCCTTTACGATTGAGTAATGCACTCAAACCCTGACGGTGTGTTTCGAGATCCATCATTTAGCAGACTGCTAAATGGCCACAATAATAACCTGCTTTAGAGCAAAATACCTAATGTCGTATCAAATCTTAAGGCAAATTTTACTTTTGATAAAACAAGTTCCCAAAATTTGTTTCTAAATTTAAGATAAAGCTTTAGCAAATTAGAGAGTAGAGTTAAATCTTCTGTGGACTCATGTGTAAACTTTCCCTCCTTTTAAAAACTCTAACCCCAAGACTTTGGGGAAGCATGGCACTGCAGGTGCCGAGCTAGGGCTTGGACTTCCGGTGTACCCTCGGCTACTTCTGGTCTATCATCCGCTGCTTCCAACCCTCCCTAGAGTCCATAACACTTACTTCCATTGCAGTATCCAGTTGCCCGTGTGGACATGCTCTCGCAGCCCCAATTTGTGAATTGTCTTTTCTTTCTGTTATGTTTTGGAGATTCCCGACTTTTAAGTTTTCCATAGAAAACTTCTGTCCCATAATTTTATTGTTAAACTTATAATGCCACATTAAAGAAGAAGGTGCGATTCCTGAAAGGGGAAATTAAAACTCAAATGTCAATTGACCTGATATCCTTCACTGAAATTCGAGTTTACAAAACAAATCTAGATTAAGAAAAATTACTTCTGTTGTTGCCTTAAAGATGCTCTTATTGCAGTCTTTATACAACTTTTTTACTCACTTGTGTTTAAAGATGAGAAGAAAAAAGATTTTTTATCATAAAAGATGATAAACGTTTAAAGCCATACATTTGCAAATGTTTGGGCAGATTAAAACATTAAGAAATACATGCATATTCCATAAGACCATGGTACCCATTAAATGTCACTGTTAGATATTTATACCCTGTCCAAAGACAAATTTTTTAAATAATAAGTAGAAATAAAATATAAATGCAAAATTCCTCTTAAAGTAGGTGTAATGGTTTATCAATGATGTGAGTAGATCTGGAATGAACCAAGTCAAGTGTCTGCACACCTCTGTGAGGAAATAACTACCAAGAGGCAAGAGGAAGAGGAGTGCTCCTTGCAGGGTGGCCCAGATAAAAGAGACCCCAGGGAGCATGCAACCTTGTTTGCTCTCTTTTCTGCTGCACCACAGCAATTGCTGGTGCTGGTGCAGTTGTTCCGTGACAACATGCTGCAGTGTCTTCAGGTTCCAAAGTGTGTTGGGAGCCAAATCTCAGGGCTTGGCATGAGATCCTAGGCCATGCTTGGCCGGCCACATAGTTAACCTTTACATAGCAGTGCCTTTGAACCTCAGCTAAATGAAAGAAACAACTTGACCCAGTCCTCCACCCACAGGCTCAGTCACCTAGGCAACCCCTTCCTGGACCTCTTACTCATGAACTCTTTACCCTGCCAAACATCCTCTTTGTGGCTTCCTAATATCCTGCCTATACCAACACAGAATGGGTGCACAAACAACCCATTCTGCCCCTCCCCATATCCTGCTCTACTGACTATATAAGCTAGCCTGAGAAAAGTAAAGTTTGCCACTTGATCAGAATCCTGTCTTGTGGTCGTTCTTTCTGCGTCTCTTGTCCCCATTCCCTATCCCTGTCTCTCTTGCCCCAGGTTGATGTCTTGCAGGACGGGACAAAAGTGGACTGGAGCTGAGCAACACACTTAAGTCCTCTGAAGCATGTGGCGTCAAGGACTGGGCAGCATCTGGGCTCTGAGCCAGTGTGAACATGGTTATCTTGGGCCAGCTCAGTCTGCTTTATGTTAGCCAAACATAAAGTCGAATCCTTTTTTATATGTGTGTCCATTGTATCAATTGTTACTCTGCAGAAGCCCGCTAAATACAGTAATTGACTATATAATCTTAGGCAGAAGGGATTTAAAATAGCTGGCCATAATGCAAGGAGTGAACTTGGAAATTATTGTTTCATCTGAGAGGACCATTTTAATATTTAAAATGTGGTTGATGTAACATTAATACTCTTCTTTCTTAATGTGGTGCAATCTCTTCTAATGTGATTAAATCTATACATCAAAATAATGGGAAAACAATAACAGACACAGATTCGTGACCGTAGCATCTATGACAATGGTGTTGACAGGAAAAGGCAAGCTAAAGAGAAATTATTGGTATCACCTGATGGGATTTTTATGTTCTCATTTCTTTTATTCATTATTAATCTTTGTACTTAAGGAGTTACAATAAAGTGCCACCAAATTATGAAGTACAGTATACAGTGTAACAATTATTTTGTGATTGAATCTATTCTACACAATAAGATAATTGAACATAAAAGCATGCAAATCTTTATGCTTTCTACTCAATTTTCCAAACGATTCTATTAATTTCACTTTGGAGGGTTATCTTTATAAATTGTCAATGGCTCATGTTCTCTTGTCAAATTGGTTTTCTTTGTGAAGATGATGATTTGAAAACCCAGGATGTTTACTATGAGCATATTTGTGTTTATTCATTCGGAAGTTCCTGTAAGATCATTGTTGTTTGTGTGAAATTACGTATCGTTTTAAGAATAACATTGCTGAAGTAAGATCCAGAGGGGATGGAAGACGCCAAGAAAACAAGGCCCTGTAAACCAACATGGGTAAAGCTCATATGATCTCGCAGACATTGAAACAGCTCACCAAGGTCGGCACAGATCTGTGCCATCTCCTCTCTGCTTTTATTATGGCTTCCAGTTTAGTATTTTTATGGGATTTCTGAGTGTGCAAGAGTTTCTCACTCCTGTGCCTTCTGTGCCTTCTCTTGGGCTCTTTTCCTTCTGTTTGTCTCCCTTGTCTACCTTAATATGTCAGTTTGGTTTTACCTTACATTTTATTTTGTTATTTTTTTTAATGAGGGATAATGGTAAACTTAGTCTCTTGGGTGTTTCATATGCAATAGAACTGTCATAGTTACTGGAAAATGGAAATTAAGTTTTCTCTAATGGAGTTGGGGTGACCATGGGTGTATCTTCCCAGGGTATGCAATATGCAGCAGAGTTTATCATCAAATAATGAACTCCTTGTTTTTTGTTTGTTTTGTGTGTGTGTGTGTGTGTGTGTGTGTGTGTGTGTGTGTGTGTGAACTTTTGTTTACTTACAGTTTTTTATTGTTTTCTCCTTTGGGGGTGGTGTATTTTGTTTTCTAGGTTTTGGGCATTTTGTTGTATTGGGTTTTTGGTTTGTTTTTTGAGAAAGAAAACTTCTTGTGGGTAGATACGGATCACCACATATTTGGAGGAAGGAAAATACATCATCAAAATATATTTAAACTTAACAATTTTAATAAATAATAAAAATATATTTTAAGTAGGAGAAATAGAAATAAAATTGCAAAAAAAAGTAGAGTGAAGAAGCAATGAGAATCTAGAAAAATGAAAATGGGTATTGAAAACAAATGAAAATAAACCTGGCTCTGGCTATGACAGGAACACATCAATGAATATCAATTCAAATTCTTTAGCCAAAAGTTGTGTCTACTTGGGCTGGAGAGATGGCTCAGAGGTTAACAGCTCTGGCTACTCTTCCTGAGGTCCTTAGTTCAATTCCCAGCAACCACATGGTGGCTCACAACCATCTGTAATGAGATCTGGTGTCCTCTTCTGCCATGCAGGAATACATGCAGGCAGAACACTGTATACTAAATAAATAAAATATTTTTAAAAAGTTGTGTCTACTTGCAGTACATATGAGGAATTTAATGATATATCCTGTATAATAACTATAATAAAATATATCATGTAATCCATTTTATTTAAGACTCAAAGATATGATCTTACACGTGCATTTTGTTATTTAATAATTCTTTTACTTTGAGATTATAATATAATTATATCATTTACCTCTTCCTTTTTTTTCTTCTCCTAACCATCCCTTATACTCTTCCTTGCTCTTGTTCAAATTCATCACTTATTATTTATTTTTTTGTGCTAATTGTTGTTACTGGTGGATAGGTATACATTTATATTTCTAAATACAACCTGCTAAGTGTATGTTGCTTGTATGTATGTTTTCAGGGCTGATCATTTGGTACTGGATAACTATGCAGTGTACTCTTCCCTGGGGAAGACTATTTCTGCTTCTCAGAGCACTCCTAAGTTACTGTGGTTCTTAGTGTAGGGCTGAGGCCTCTGGGCTTTCTCCATCAACTTGGCATGTCTATTGTTGTCCTTGTCCTTGTCCTTGTGTAGATCCTCTTTCAAAACATTTAGTCCTAATGAAAAGGTGTTGTCTTCCCTTCACTTCCTCAATATTCAAAGTATTTCTGTTATTATTTATTGATTACACTTCTTTGCTTTTCAAGCAAATCTTTATAAGAAATGTATTTTCCTTCATATACTGTTTTCATATATTTCTCTGTATGCAAGTCACACCTATTTTTTAAAAGAGGTTGTCTATATTATATTAGAAATAAAATCTAAATTTATATGAGTTTGTTCTTTTCTGTTTTCCATTTTACTATTCGATTTGATTTTACTCATATTTTTATACTTTGAGTTCTCTGTTCCTTGAGCATTTCTCAGGCATTTACTTCGGTAATTCATTATTTTGATGAAACTGGCACTGAGTATGTTTAATATGCTATAGAAATATTTAATAGAAATGGTTCCATTAGTTTTAGAAATCTCCCTTTTGTAATTTGACTTGTATTATGTAATAAAGCATGTATGATAACAAGCCATATGATATACACTATATATATATATATAATTTTATGTGCATAAGTATATATAACTATATATAATTTATGTATATATCATATATATGTATATTTCCCCTAAGGCTCAGAATCATTGTGGAAAGAGGAGTAGAAGAAATCTAGGAAAGAGAAGTGAACGGTGACTATAATAAAACAATGTTTCCTGGAAATAACAGGAGATCTGCACAGATGAACTCACAATGATTGACGTGAAACCATGAATAGAACCTGTGAAAACTCAAGCCAGACAAAATTCCACCACAGGAGGGCATGAAGTCCAAATTCTACTATATGGGTTTTTAATTGCATAGTCTAGAATGGGGAAGAGTCCATTTTCCTTCAGGATAAAGCTGCTGGTGTCTTGACCCCACTCAAGCGATGGCCCTATCTAGCAAATATAAGTGTAAGTCAAACTGCACTGATGTTTTCGGGGGTTGTTAGTTTTTGTTTTTTGTTTATTTTTTGTTTGTTTTCAAGACGGATACAGGCCTGATTTGGTGTTAGAGTAAGGAGGAAATAAATCATGGAGGAGTTGGGGCAGTGCATATAATCATTATGTTTTATGAAATAATTTTACAATTTAGAAAATCTTCAATCAATACACATACAATACTATTGGTTTCTAAAACTAAGAACTTAGAAATTATGCCGGGAAAACATGCTCGATTTTTCCTAGTAATCATGCCAATACGGTATTTTCAGGAATGCAATGACTGAACAGATTCTGTTATGTTACACAGCTCTGAGTTTACAATGATATAATTTGTATACTTGAATAAATTTGTATTCCTCCTTTAGTTTTGTATTTTGTTTCAAGTATTGTGCCACTGTGTCTAAGCCCTCTTTGTCTTTTGAACAAAGACACGCTAATCGTATTCAAATAGAGCCCACAAGAAAATAAATTGTGGGTTATGTTCATATTACAGTTATATTGGTATAATCTTATATCATGATCTTAATGGCAACATGTCAGAAAATTTATATACCCAAATTAAAGAGATTTGTAATAACAATAGTGCTGTAATTAATGGAATAGTGATATCTGTTGTATTTTTCAACATGTTTTCTTCAGCTGTATATTATTTATGAAATGAGTAATCAGCCCAAAAAAGAATCATGTTACTTAGTTCACTGAATGTCTATCAAGCTAATACATATTATTATATCAAGGTATGAATATGCTATTTCATTGTGATATGCAGATAAGTATGCAAATTTTTCACCAAACTAGTAGCATATGCTTTGCAGCTTTGTTTTGTGCTCATTTAAAGTTAATTATATTTCTTTGATTTTAGTAGAACATTAAAATATTAAGGCATAATTATAATTTAATTATAATTGCTCAAAAATTCATTAGTGTACTATCGCATCACAATAATGGTGGCTTTGAAGTATTACAATAATACAATAGTAGCATAATAGTAACTGTACACTATATTTTTACAAGATGTCATTAAATTGATTACATCAGAGAATTAAGGAGATTATAGTGCTTATACAATGTAGCAAGAAGAACTGCAGTTTTGTGAACTATTTCTAACAGCAAAGAATAAAAGTAGAAAGAGAAATGCACACAAGTTATCCAGTCCCTTAAAATATGACATAGTAAATTAAGACAGGAAAGATCTAACACAATAAATACCAGTGGAAAAGTAAAATTCTCTTAAAATGTTGTCATATTATTAAGATTTGGCAGAATTATTTGAGAGAAAAATTATGTCCATTTATATATACATTTAATTAAGATTTTGTAGAATATGTACATACCTGATCCAATGATCCTCATTTTTATCTCAATAAATTGTTTATAAAAGTCACAAATCTTATGGCACCACAAGAATAGCCTCTTAAAATCATGACTCCTTTTTAAATTACTCCTGTTTTACATACACAGACACACACACAGACACACACACATACCCTACTGAGTACATTTATTAAGGCTGGTAAGTACATGTGTTTAAGAATGACAACTGGTTAACATATTAGGCGGCTCCTTACTGGAAAAATATTGAATCTCCCTGTCTTGGTGTTATTAATTTCCTGTAGCTATTTGTCTCATTGTCTTGCGTTGTACTCTTGTGACATTTCCTCATTCCCATTGGAATGTTGGTTGGTGTTTTCATTACATAACCGTATTATTGAGATTTAAGTGATGCAGTTTTGCTCTCATGTCTAGAAGACATTAACCTGTAGCAGGAACCCTGATCATCAGGTTCTTATCTTTCTTTTCTTTCTTCTGAGATCGGTAACTGGTCAAAATGTGGAGCTGAATTGCCTCTGGGGTGCACAGCCTCTACTGGTATATCTACAGTACAATCTGTAAGTCAAAGGTTAAAGGAACATTACATAAGAGGAGGCTGTCTGAGCCACAGGACCAGAGTACCATACATATAAATACTACCATACATATAAATACTGTGTTGTGTGTGTGTGTGTGTGTGTGTGTGTGTGTGTGTGTGTGTGTCTGTCTGTCTGTGTCTGTGTGTGTGTGTGTGTGTGTGTGTGTGTGTGTGTGTGTGTGTGTCTGTCTGTCTGTCTGTCTCTGTGTGTGTGTGTCTGTGTCTGTGTGTGTCTGTCTGTGTGTGTGTGTGTGTGTGTGTGCACATGCACTCGAGCATGTATGAAGAAGAAATAATGAGAGAGAGAGTCTAAGGTGGACATGGTAGGGACTGGTATATGGAGCGGGAAGCGTGGAGACAAAGCAAATACAGGGTATTAATATAAGAAATCCTA
Source organism: Cricetulus griseus (assembly GCF_003668045.3). NCBI lineage: Eukaryota > Metazoa > Chordata > Mammalia > Rodentia > Cricetidae > Cricetulus > Cricetulus griseus. The sequence continues at coordinate 7,102,299 of NC_048603.1, read as the reverse complement.
CAAAAATATTCGAAATAATTGAGTTATGTGTCTCATTTTCTAGAACCTCTGCTTTTCTGTCACTGCTACACAATGGGGTTTAATTCTTTCCTTGTTTATTGATTCCTTGATTAGCTTCCTACATATAGGTTTTATAAGTATAGGAATAAAATAATATAAAATATCTATTATTATTACTGTTGTACTTATTTAATATTTTCTGTATTAGTATAGTTTGGAAATAATTGTCTGATAAAAAACATAACCACTTGCTAATCCTTTTTTAAAATTTGGCAACTTTATTTATTGAAACAGTGTTGCTTTTTTTATAGTGTTTAGACTTTCTTATATAACAGTCTCATTAGATATCATGAGCCATGGCTGATCTTTTAGAATTTCTCTGTCTACATAAGCTTTTGGAGTTATACATTTATTTCCTAGCCGGGTAAAATCGCGCAATAAACTGACAGGAAGGATGTGGTTGACAGTTACCACTTTCTCCCCCTCTTTATCTCATTTCCCAAAGATTTCATCAGCTGACAACTTGTCTCCTGTTGGGTGTGAGTAGCAATTATGAAGTTCTTCATCAGGTGCGTTTTACAGTAACTGGCAGCTCAGCCCTCCTCCCAGCTTCACGGCATCTGCCTCTAATGAAACGTGTTGCTGGGATTACAGATTGGAGAGGAATTGATGTTGAAATTACACTAACTAAACTCAAGAAGAAAGGAAGCAATTTGATTTTATCACATATTAAGCTGACTTTCTCAGTCAGAATTTCAAAGTGAAAATAGTACATAATTTTTACTAAACGTACTTATTACTTATTTTTCTACCATTATATTCTCATGGGGGTATTACTTTGAAATGTAGTAATTTCTAGATTACTTTTTAAAAAGGATCTTAAGGTGTGTGCGTTAGTACAGTGTTTTAAAATGTATTTGATGGTAACAAAATGGGATAATTGTAATTAAGAACAAAATACCATCTCTATTAATATCATTTTTGTAATTAATCTTCTGGTTAAATTTTTGAAAAAATGACGTGATCACCTATTTGCAGAATTGTTACTATATAAAAATGAAAATTATGATAGACTTGTTTTTATTTGAAGTTAGTGCTAGTCAACTCTGTGACAAAATAATATAGTACATCCTCATACATACAGGTGACAGTAAACTAATCTTAATGAACAGATATAATTATGTATTCATGTTAATAACAGTTATTTTGTATTGTAGTTTTACAAGAAACTATATTTGAGATAGTAAGAAGTGTATTCATTCACATTATATTATTTAATATAATTTCATGAAAACCTTGAATGATACTATGCCAACTAACTGAACAGCAAGGATTGCTTGCCTCTCTACAAAATTAGCACAATAAGAGATATCAAAAAATTAGGGGCAGGCTTTTTTTCTGGTCTCCATGGTACCAGGCATGCATATAGTAGACATGAATAAATGCAGGCAAACATTCATACACTTACAATAAAAATAAAATATTTTGCAATATTGCTGAGGTATTATTGTCACTAAGCATAAGAGAATTATCATTATGGTGCAATGTTGGGTTAAAAGTCTAATTTAGTAAATATAAGTATAATTGGTAAACACACAATTTTGTCTACATTTACACAACTGGACTTTGTATGTTTTTCCTTTTGCATGAAAGAAATGATTGGCAGTCATGCCAGGTGTCATCAAAATGTAACTTTTCCTGGCTTTCTCTGACTTGATTATTACTTTGGGTACAAAAGGAACATATGTTTTTCTCTTTTGTAATATTTGCAATTAAAATATAATCACACTTTTTATATTCCCTTTGAGTTTTGTCCTTTTTTTTCAGATTTGTGAGTCACTTAAGTTAATTATCAAATTGTCAAATGAGAAATACCCACAAGTCATTTCATCACATTTTTAGACCAGTATTATTTGATTTTATGAACATTACAAGTCTAGTTAGTTTGGTTTCTATTTTTATATTCAGTAATCTTAGGTGTCCTGTGTCCAGTAACTATTTCTTCACCTTTCAAAAACCAAGAATATGGCTTAGTGAGTTAAACTAATGCAACATTAAACAGTAAATTCTTTACTAAAATTTCTATTTTTTTATTTTCAGTAATCATATCTAATAGGCACATTTTTATCAGTCTTTACATATCCAACAGTTTTTGGTATAATGAAAAAGTTGCTAATTTCAAAAGTGTTGTGTGTGTATGTACAGAGATATTTCCTTACTGTATCCATAAATCGCTGTAGCAGTTATGGCTTAGTGTCCAGACCATAATTCGAGTTTCCTGAATGCATATGGAGATTTCCTGGAAGGGTCTATCTTAAGAGTAAAAAATTGCTAGATTCTTTGCATCTTATAAAGAATGGCAACCTATAAACATTCTGTATCCTTGTTTGTGTTCAATTTATGTTCAATAGATAAAGAAAGATTGAATATAAATGCAGCTAAATGTGTTGCCCAAAGATCAGTACATGTATCTATCAGAAAGTAAGTTCTGGTAAGTATTAGTACTGTTCATATGGCAGCACTTTTTATTTTAATTAGAAATAATCTATTTTGGACATCAGTATATCAACGTTTTTCAACAAAAATTTAGAAAAATATGTGTTTAAGTAGAAGCTTATAAAAAATATTCTGTTGTGGTTCCAGTTAAGTCAATATAGAAAAGCAAGAATAAAATTGAGATATTTATAGAAAATTATTTTTCTTTATTATATATTAGGTATTTAGATACTTGTGATAGTAGTCTTTTTCATGTTTCCATGATCAATATGCAAATACTCTTAACATTTGTCTTGTTCACAGCCAAGCTTTTCTTTTTAAGTAATTGCAATTTGCTCTCTAGAGACATTTATAAAAGTATTTCCTAAGTTCAAAATCCTCTGTAATTTATCATGTGTTATAGTTAAAAGCTTAACAGAATATGGGCACTCAAGACTTAGACTGAAAGGCCTGGCTATGCGTGTAGAGTACCCACTTAGTATTCAGCAACTCCAGGGGGTTGACAGGAATACTGTATGAAACCCTGGTGTGGTAGCACAAACCTTAATTCTAACACTCATGAAGCTGAGGCAGGAGTATCAGAAGCTCAAGAGCACTTTTGACTGCATAGTGATTCTAAAGCCAGCCTGAGATAAAAGAGATAGTATCTATCTAGTATTTATTCATTCTTTCCTTCTCTATCCATCTGGATCTGTCTATCTAGTATGTATGTACATATGCATCTATTTATACACACACACACACATACATACATATATATATACATATATATCTACTTATCTATCTATCTATATATTCATCCAGTTAGTATTCTTACTGTTGATATGGCAGCATAATTTTATTTTAATTAGAAGTAATCTATTTTGGATATCAGTTTTTGTTCAACAAAAACCTAGAAAAGTATGTGTTTAAATGGAAGAAGCTTATGGAAATATACTATAGATTACAGTTGGTTAATATCACTGCTGTTGGTGGGCATAAGTGTCATATTTAGAACTTTAGGATGATCCATCATCTCATATGAAATAAAGACAGCTGTATTCTTCATTTTCCCAATTTCTAACCCTTTCTTGATTTTGTTCATTTATCGCTCTGCCCTTCCCTTTTCTTCCTTCTTTTGCATCTCTCTTCCTCTGAATAGAAAAATTGCCTGTGGAAACCAGGCAATTTTTATTACATTCCTCATCTTTGGATCAGTTAAATATTTTAGCATCATTAAGATTTCAGTTAGAATTACGTAGCTGTTTTTCTCCTCCCATTTTCAATGACTGTATAGAATGATGTATTGGGGGGGGGTAATGGGGAGCAAATGAATGGCCTTGACGTTTTCTTTTATTTATCATTAAGGACTCTATCCTACTTTGTCTCTTCCTGAAAGATCTGGCTAATATTTTGTGACTTATTTCCCTGGGAGTATTTTAAATCAATATGTAAATTAAAATTAATTTTCTCCTTAGACATCATGGGCCCAGTGGTTCACATTTTTCTGTGATGTTTATTATTATTCTATGAAGGAATATACATCCTTTACTAGAATGCTTCTATGTGGAATTTAGTTTGTAGGGAAACCAGATAGTGATTTTTATGAATCAAGATTTGTCACTAAAATAAAATATATTTGTATATGAAATATCAAGGGAAATACAGGCACTATCTATATAACTAAGTTTTATCTGGTTATTTATAAAAAATCAATTCAAATTTTATAGAGATTTATATAAAATACAATATGAGCATTTTACATTTTTGTGAGGAAAAAATGAACATCATGGCAAGAAACAGTACATATTTTGAAGGTTGTCAAGGGAAGTTATAGCAAAGGATAGAATAATGAATGAAGATTATTTATAAAATTGGCATGCTTTGTTTTCCGAGTTTCACACGGAATCAAGGAAAACAAGATATAAATGGAGCTATTAACTTGTTGTATCAAAGGAGAAAGTACTAAGTGACAGGACAGAGCCCAGATGGTAACTGGGCTCTTATAAGCACTGAGATTAGAAACTCAGCAGAATCACTTAATGAAAACCTGATAACTTCACAAAAATCTGTGTACAGGAGTTGTTACATGTGAGTGTCCTTGGATTTTCATAGATCACTTCACATGAGGGAACATGAGAAGTTATTGAGAAGCTTCATCCAGTCTCAGCTCCAGAGTCAACAGGAATTATAGGAACAGGTCAAGAATGCTGTAATATTAAAGAGAGGGTAACCAGGTTGGAGGTTATGTTAGTAAACAGTTTTCTAGGAAAGAAAAACTTGTTTCTATATACTTATTAACAATCATTCCTAGTTTTGTGCTTCCCCCAGCCTTGACCAGAGAAGCTTGTTTTTATCGCCATTGGAGATTAATAGACAAATTAATGTTCAATGTGCCAAGAATTAACCGTTGTTTTATATAAGTGTTAGATGAGACATTTATATCAGCAATCACCTGCCAAGATTCAAGACACTACAGAAAGGGGATAGAAAGAATATAAGGCAAGGCATGGAAAGGAGTTTTATGAAATGCTCTTCTTTGGACATGCCATGACTATCAAACGCAGTAAATCATTGTCCTGCTTGACACAAGCTAGGGAAGAAGGAACCTAAATTGAGACAATGACTACTTGCCTACAGGCAAAACTCTAATAAATGTTCTTGATCATGATTGATATAGGTGGGCCAAGCTGACTAGGGGTGATGGCATGCCAGGATAGATGGTCTTGGACAGTATAAGTAAACAGACTTAGAAAGCCATGGGAAGTAAGATGCTAATCTGTACACTTCCATATCCTCTGCTTCAGTTCCTGCCTTTAAATCGTGCCCTGACGTTGCCTTCCTGCTAGAATCCAAGTTTAAGATGAATTAAACCAATTCCTTCCCAAGCTGCTTTTGGTCATGGTTTTATCACGGCTATAGAACTATAATCCAGACACTGCAGTCATTATTGACGCAAGATCTGTACAAGAGCAAGACAGTTAAAATTTTCAACACATCCCCAGAAGCATGCAAGTAGCTGCTAGCAATTGACAGTTGTTGGAGGAGGGAAATAGCCATTTTTTCTTTAGTAATGTGTCCATTAGATGATATTTTATTAGGACATTCTCTGCTTGTCAAAAGTCAAAGCAGCATAAACAAATAACCACCTGAAATTTCTTAAATCATAAACCTGATACACTCCAGATTTTGTAAATTGTTTTTCTTAGGTATATAGTCACAGTATTAAAAGGTTCACATAATGTCAGACATTATTTGACATATATATGTGTGCACAAACTATTGTAAAATAAATTTCAAGGATATTTCTAATAAAAATTTCAAATTATTTATTGACCTACAAGATGAAATACTTTTCAGGCCTTCAATTATATACATTATATAATTTTAAGGAATTGAAATTTTTGTGGCAATGTCTAAATTCCTAAGATAATGAATAATGAAAGAAACCACAATCCACTGTAAAGCACTGTCCACATTAACTAACCTATTATGCAAAATGTTTAGCTATTCTAAAGAATCCACATAATACATTTGTATGATTTAATAACCAGAATGGATTTCTTGGGATAATACTTAGCACAAGCCATGCACAGCACACTGCTTGTTTTTCGCAGACACGTTGACTTGCTAGGTCAGGGAGGGTTTAGGTGTTTTTCACTTGAAGAAAACATTATCTGAAACTTTTCTCTTTAGTGATTCAAAATTATTCTGAGCAATTCTTGATTTCTCACTTGTGATTTTTTTCCCAAGAGTACTTTACTATAGTTTTTTTTTTATGTAAGAAAGGTATAATTTAACATAGCAAACTTAAGATCGATATTTTATATGCAAGAAAGGAGAAGTTACAAATACTTGGTGTGTGAAGTAAATGACAAAATTAATTAAAAAGAAAATTACAAATACATTTTGAATTACAATACAAAATTATAAAAAAATTTTAAAACAAGGTAGTTAAATAATAGATATCCAAATGTATAGTTTGTCAATTAAAATTATTTAAGTATTTGAATTAAAGATAATTCAATATTGTGTACATTATTTTAATTAAAATACATAATGGTGTTATAATCAAAGACTTCACTTTTCCAATTAATATGCACTGTGAATACCCTTGCATTAATGTTATGGTTTTTAAGGGTCAGACTGTCATTATTTGTATCTTTTGATCTTGGAAATGAGTGTTATGTGATATTTGTCTCTTTTACGTACCACTTACGCTTCTTGAAAAATGTCTACTTTCCAAAGAAGATGTCTTCCCACATGAAATAAATCATTCTACATGGAACTCTTGTACAAGGTTACCTTTCAGGACTAACACTTTTCAGTGTCCTTTAACTGTTGCCTCGTTTCTTTGCTATGGTTCTGAATTCATGAACATTATGGGCCATTTTCAAGTCCCAGTTACATTGATATATACAATTCACTCCAGTTTATAATTTAAACATTAAACAGTTTGTAAAATGCTCTTAAATATTAGTGATGGTGGGAACTTGAATTTATCTTATTTTTGAAACAAAAAAATCTTGACAGCCTCTTTGAATTCTCAAAAAATTTGATATGTGTCACTTTGGAGTTTCAAAAGATTTTATTTTCCAAACACTAAATTCATTCATAGAATCGTGCTACTAAAAATTGTACAGTGCTTCCTTTTTAACAAAGTGTAATAAAATGTAACCACAGAACACTTGACATTTAAAATTTGAAACCAAGTCAGCAGAAGAGTAAATATTTATAAAATTCTACACCTAAAAATATTTGTGAAGTTACATGCAATTTTGTAGGACAGACAAAAGTATGGCTCAAAAATGGGAGAATTTTTCTTCATCCCTAAAATAAAAGTAAGCTCAACTGTCCAACAGAAGCTGATAAGATTTTTCTTGTTCCCACCTCTTCTCTGTGTGTCAGTAATAACTGGCCTTTTCTGTGGGAGGAGCCTCTGCCACTCAGAGTAGGGTAGGGCTTGCACCTGGCTTCTCCAGCACGGTATGTGGTTTCATGAAATATTGTCCAGTGTTGTGTAAAGATGCTAGCATTTAGTCAAATCCCACAGGATTTGATTAGTCCAGCACTCGCAGTCTCATGCCCCCAACCCCCACCCCCGCTGTCTTGCTCTATGGGAATACCCTGCCCTTTGGAAAGGCCAATTTGCTAGTTCAAACTGTTCTTCATTTCTTTTACTAAAATTTGAAAGGTAAATAGATTACAGCTCTTTAAATTTGCTTTCCAAAATAAAAGTGGCATAAAACATTTAAGGAGATCATTCTCTACAGCATTCCATACTCCAAACCATGAGGGACTACATTAACAAACTGACAACAATTTTCCTAAATGGGACCACCTAATGACATTTAATTTTGTGTATGTGGCTGATTGATAGGTTTGAAGGATATGATACAGTGTTAATCCTTGGACCGCATAATATATAATCACAATGAATGATGCACATTCAATTATTACAGATTGTGTTTTGAACTAGCTCATAGAATAGGTTTATTTTGGCTGATCTGGTGTCTGTATTATCTTCTTGTTTTGTTTTTAATACAAAGCTTGTACTTTTTGAAAATGCCATTCTTTCAAGAATATTTTGATATTTTAAATGTAGTTGATGAAATACTTTGAATCTCATCCACCACCCTGTCTGTACATTACAATCTTTCAATCTCCCTTTCTGCATGGACGTTTGAGGTTTGAGTGGAGGAGTAATAAAGACTCTTTTAGCACTCATTACTTCCAAGACTTCCCCTCTCTGAACATTTTCCAGTTGTGGGTCTCACTTCTAATTTCCGTCTGCTTCAACAGTAAGCTTCTGATGAGGGTGGAGCAATGCACTGATCTATGGTTAGATCAATATGTTGTTTGAAGTCATTTTATTCTTAGGGTCATTTAGCAGAAGAATGGTAGTGGGTTTTTCTCTGAGTCAATGATCCATAGTCTTAGGTTCTTGGTTGCTTTAGTAGTATCATGTATGGGTGTCATCTCTTTAATCAAATCAGAAACTGATTGGTTGCTCACATAACATTTTATAGCTACTATACCTGTAATTATTGCATGTAGGTTGCTTTTTTTTTTTCACTTTTTAAAGAATAGCTGTTTGAACTGGAGTGCAGTTACATTTCCTCTGTCTGGGTTGGAATCTCCTTAATAGTTAGTCATGTAGTATAGTGTGTTTTTGTTTCAGAAAATCACTTTTCAGTTCAGTTATTTTGTTATGCAGAGGATATTTTCTCTTTAGTTTTCTGTTACATATGTTGGATATCAATTGCATTTTAGACAATTTAAAAATATTTTCTCCCAATTTGAATGTTTTCATTTTGTTGTTTCCTTTGCTGAAAGGGATCTTCTTAGTTAAATTGAAATCTTTTTTAATAATATTGACTGCCCCTTGTGAATTTTTTTTTTACCTAATCTGAATCTAATGGAAAGAGTACAACAACAACAACAAAACAAACAACAACAAAACATGTTGACTTCTGGTTGTTTCCTTCTGAAAGTGTTACCTGTTCAGGTTTTGCATTCAAAATGTTAATTAATTTTGACCTAACAATCTTATACAGTAAGTTATATGAGGCTTGCTTCATTTTCCTGCGTAGTATGAGTTGTATATTAGTTAGCTTTGGCCACATGGGAGAATTTTATGGCAGTTTTGAAGCCTTCAGCATATCATGGCAGTGAACAGAGGTCAGAGGTCATGGTATGGGTCTGTGTCACTTCTACAATGAAAATTATAAGACACTGATGAATAGAAATGCTGTATTAGTCTGTGGTTAAAATTTATTTATCTAGCACATGGGAGGCACAGGCAGATGGATCTCTGTGAGTTGGACGCCAGCCTGATCTAAAGAGTGAGTTCCAGGACAGCTAGGGCTGTTATGCCAAGAAACCCTGTCTCAGAAAATCAGTCAATCAATCAATAAAAATATAAATAAATAAATAATCTCTTTACTTGTTTATGTCTGTAGTTGGAGCCATAAACATTATTTATATTTGAAATACAAATCTGGATTATTCTGTGGAAATTTAAAATTTAAATGATATAAACAATTTTTTATAAAAACAAACATAGCTAAAATATACTTACTACCTGCATTTCATCATGGAACTCTGCAAATCACTACAGGTTAGAATGTATTTTTGCCGAGCAGTGGTTGTGGATGCATTTAATCCCAGTACTCGGGAGGTAGAGACTGGTGGATCTCTGTGAGTTCGAGGCCAGCCTGGTCTACAGAGTGAGTTCCAGGACAGATACATCTACACAGAGAAACCCTGTCTCTGGAACAAAAAAAAAAAAGTAGAATATATTTTCTAAAGGTATCTGGTAGTGATGCTTATACTGTGATCTTTTGTTTTGCAGTTTACAGAGAGTTTAATTTATGAAACTGAATCAATATAAAAATATTAAAACTCAAAATTTTATAATGCTCTCCCAGGGATTCTCGAAGATAATCAAATAGCGTTTCATTCCTTTACAAAACTGAAGTCTAGAGAGTTTCCTGCTGGTAAGTAGTAATAAACAAAGTGTGAGTTTCAAGTAGAAAGCCTCAGGGAAGATAAGCATATTCAAAAGAATCTTAACTTGGAAATTTAAATCTAGTACTTTATTGTAGCTATTAACCCATGATCGGTTAATATTTTTGTACTTAATATGATCTGGAATCTACTGTAATATAAAACTTAGATACTTTGAATATTTCTGCCTTGGGATATTTGCAATTAAGCCATATCACTTTCATACAACTGAATGTAACCAAAGGACGGTGGAATTATTCATGAGCCCTTGGGTCATTTGTGCTCCTGGCTTCCTGGAAACATCTGATGACCATGTTGTCATTCACCTCTTGCAGGATCCACACTGTAATATATTTTTTGTTTTATTTAAAGGTGTTACATGGTCACATTATAGCATTTTGAAGAAATAGTATTTGGATTAAGTTAATACTTTATATATGTCATAAAACAAATGGTTGACAAAAGTGATTTGTCCTTAAATGTTCAATTTATGGTATTAGAACAAAGCTTTAAAAAATTTCATCCATAATAACATTGTGTAATTTGCAGGTAAAGTATTACTGAGGTTTAAAAAAGAAAGAAGCAACTAGTAGAGAGTTGAGGGGACAAAGTACTTGTAACCACAAGCATGCAGACCTAGGTTCAAGTCTCCAGCAGCCATATAGTCACCTGAACCTATAATCCTAGCAGTCTTGGGGGAGATGATAGGTTGGAGACAGGAAAAGTCAAGGAAGCTGGAGGAGCAGGTATCCTGTACAGATCTGTGAACAGTAAAGAGATCCTGCCTCACACATTTAGAAGGCAAGGAAGAACACCTGATGTTTCCCCCTGACAAATGGGAGGTTATAGTCAATGGCAAATATGTTCACCCGTATATGCAGACAAGGCAAAAATAGGGTCATTGGGGAACAGGAAGTCATGAAAAAATGAATTCAGTCACTTTTATCTTCTGTTTTGTTTGTTGTATTGTTAAAGTGAGCAACAACTTAGAAAGTATATATGGGTGATATTTAAGAAGTTTAAATACTAATTGAAGATTAGTAATATTATCTACAGAATATATATTTTGAATGGGAATTGAAGCAAGTCTAACAAATAATTGTAAACTTGACTTGATATTGATCATTGAACTTAAATAAAATTTCTATATTACCTGTATTTTATTAATTTCAATCTTTATTTTAGTGCCACTTACATTTTTTCTACTATATGGTTATTCCTTTCAGAGTGTCTAAAACATTCACAAATTTAAACCATTGTGTGCTGCATATAACTGGGAAGAATGCACTCAGTTATAAATGACAGATGAACACAATTTATAAGTAAAGTAGAATTTATTAAAATAAGTCAAATAAGCTTATATTCTTAATGCAACAAACACGATAAATACAAATGACATAAAATGAGCAAGTAGAAAGTAATTTTGGCTAAAATTTAAAACTGGCTATGCAGTATCTTACTATGTATGTGAAGCTGATTAAATATCAAAAGATAGGATATTTCAGATCTTTGAAGGAAACAAGCCATCTAGACCGAAATTACTGTAAAGCAATTAGGTATTTTATAATCTCAATTGTATTCTTACAGTTGCTTGTTTTCTAAGAAATAACACCATAGCTTGTGTGTAGAAGACATTATTTAATCAATGCCAATCAACATCATCACGTCTGGTGAAGGCCACATAAGACATTGCCTGCTCTTAGATGCCAGAAACCTTCTCCCTGCTCTTTTGCATTTCCATACTCCAGTCTCATTTATATGCCTCGCATTTATTTAATTGGAATGTCAGTATTTTGTACAAACAATTGAAACAAATACTAAAATTTCCTCCAGTTTCTGGCAAATGTCAATCTCTGATCCTTGGAAACACATTTTTTTAAATATGTGATCATTTTATGGGTATGAGTGTTCTGCTTATCTGGAATCTGTGCAGCGTGTCTGATTGGTTTTCAGATAGGTCAAAGAAGGGAATTGTTCCCAGGGAACGTAAGTGATGGTTATGACCAATGCAGCATGCAAACCAAGCCTTATCCTCTGCAAGAACAAGTACCAACAACTGCTAAGCCATTTCTCTAGTTATATGACAGACATATATCTTATTTTGTGGAATATGAAAAGGGCTTTGAATTGTTCACAAATGATGTTTCCCATATCCTTTGTACCAGTTTTACAAAACACAAACTAAATTAAGGAGTAATATTACTTACTTCATAATACACACATATCAATTGGATTACAGTATCAAAATAAGACTTTCTTGAGGCTTTTATCCTGAGTTTGTTCTACAAATTGCCACTTCACAACAGCAAGCAATCTTATTATTTCTATGACTCGGTGAAGAGTGAATGCAAACAGGGAGGATAGATTTAATCTTAACAAGGCACTCAGGCTTTCCATGGGTAGTTTCCTTCTAATTGGAAGTTGAATGACAAATTCTTAAGTGTCTTACTCAACAAAATGATTCAAGATAATATTCATCTACTGCTCCAAGATAAGACTTTATTTCACTTTCAGTTTTAGGAAGATATGTTTGGTTTAAATCTTTTTTTTTTTAATTTCTATGAGACAGACTAGAAAATGAACTTCTAGGGCAAAGTTCTACCTTCTCTATAATTCAAACTTTATATTTCTAAAAATTGATTCCATCTAGTAGGAAACAAACTGTTCAGAAAAGCAACATCTTCTGTCTGTAATTAAATGTAATTGTGTTATTAGACTTCAGTTGGTGAGTGACAAAGCACACTCTCTCCCAATGCCATTTCTGTGTAAGTGCAGTGTTGTAGTATATGTTTGCTACCCCAAGTCAGGTCACAGTGATTCTGCTTTATTTCCCATTCAATAGATTTAACTTAGAATTAGGAGCTAGCCTGTATCTACAAAATGAATTATCTTCAATTGTCATTGTAAGTAAGGAGTTACAACAGATTTAGGGACAAAACCCACAAAATTGTTTTCATTTTAGATTTAAGAAAAGAAAACTACAATCCAGACACAGTGTAGTGGGAAGTTTTCCTAATTTCAAATATAAATTAAGCTAATAAGATCTATATAATATCTGCACTGATATAGTGATTGTACAATATAAATATATATTCAAATACAATGTAATTAATATTTACATGAAGTTATTTCTCAGTTTCAAAATTCATAAACTCCCATTATTTGTTATTATATGCTTATGTATACATATTAAATTATTATAATTATTGTGATAAAATATGTATATAGTTAAAATGAGAAACATAAAATATAATATGATTATTATTTTTTATCAGAAGCCACAAAGTATGCATACAGCCTGTAATATCTAATTCCAGATATGTGTTTCCTTACGTATTCTACCATTTGTCCCTTCTTTGCCCACATTTTCAGTTCTATCAAATGCTTCTGATTTCTTTGTGGTCTCTTTTCTGTTTATTGTGTTTTCTGTCTTATGCAATTGCCAGGTTAATTTTATTGTTTTAATTTCATATATTTTATGTGTATTAAGGAGGAATATATTCATGGCAATGCAGGTTCTCCAAGAGGCCATTGGAGGATGTCAGATGTTATGGAACACAGACTAGTAATGTAAGCCCCTGGGCATGAAAATCAAACTCATCCTTTGAGAGCGTAGCACCAATTCTTAATTACCAAGTTATCACTCCAGCTCCCTGCTGTTTTTACTTTCTTGAATATTCTAGATGCAGTTTTGCATGTCCTCAAAATTTCTTCCTCTAATTTTCATTGCTCTTGTAGTGCCTGCAAATCCCAGCTTTGCTTACGTAGAATTATCCTTTCTTCTGTCCTTGAACTTGAAGCAGTGAATGCATGCAATATACAGGAAACAAACAAAACACAAACACACACACACACACACACACACACACACACACACACACACACACACACACACACAAATCGGGTCATGGAGTCCATTGGCTGTAAATTTAGAATAACTCAACAAAGAAAAATGTAGTACTATCAATTAAACATAGTTGTCCTTCTTTTCTAATTTTCTTTCCCTGTTTTCTGTAACTATTTCATTTCCTTATTGTTCTTTGCATCACATTTCTGACTGTGGGAGTTTTGTTATTGAGGAATGTGAACCCCACGCGTATGCATGAACTCACATAAAATTATCCCCCTTACCCTCTACTACTATGGATAAATTATGCCCTCAAATGCCAAGAACCCTGGTAAATTCAAGCTAATATTCTTTTTCTCACTGTTAGATTTCATTACAAATTGATCTCATTACAAAGATTCCTTCTTTGTCAATCTTCAGTTTATTTTTTGGTTTCATATGTTCTTTAATAAGCAGACAGAGTCTCCTATTTGATATATAAAAATTGAGAAAATCATCTTCATTTCAGCCTTTTTTATTTTCTCTTTATTTTCAGTAAAACTCTTTGTAAGATTTATTTTTTTTCTTCACAATCTGTCCCAAAATTCTGGCTTTCTCTCACCAGCACAGATTATTCTTTCAGGTATTATCTTGATTTTCCAGATAATGATTCTTAACTTCTCACTAGGATGATTATTGCCATTTTTTACATAGTTGACCTCTCTATTCTCTTTAATCAATTTTTGGTTTAGTTTCTGATAGAAGTCTTTTTGTCCTATGTGTAAATTTTATGCATTTTACAAATTATATAAATTTGAGATTTCTCCCTCTATTTCTTCCTTCCATATCCTTTTTCTCCTGTTCCAAATTCATGGCTCACTTTTCCATTAAATGTTGTTGTATTCATGTCTTTTATGTTGTTTTTATTTCTATCCATTTTAGAATCTTCATTGATTTTATATGACTTTAATGCTTTATTAGTACTCTCCCATTGTTATTCCTTGGCTATTTTTCCCTTGTTTTCTTAAACTGAATGTCATTTTCATTTAAATTATGGAAAACCTCTGTCTTATCTCTCACCTTTGTGTTTACCATGCATAACCTGTCAGAGTTAAATTTTTGCCTTTCCTCTTATTTAAGTTTTTGGGGTACCCAGCTGGAAGGCAATAGTAAATCATAATCCACATATTATAAATTTCATCAAGACGTGGATTCAAGCAATTACTTATGTCCTGATTAAAAAAAACACTGTTTTATTAAAAAAAAACATTTGTTTTGTTTGTCTTTTTTTGTCCTCTTCTTTTACTTCAGAGCCATTGTCACTGCTTGACACATTCTTTATCTGCCAATCTCTACACATATAATAAACTACGTAATTAGCTACACATTTCTTTAATGTGGTGATCTATTCCTATTCTATAAAAGCACAATTATGTCAGGTGTACCTGCTAAACAATGGGTGAACAGATCTTTAGGACATATATTTCTTATGTTAAGCACATAGTGTAATTTATTTGAAATGATTTTTCCACTTTACCCACGTGCTAAACTATAATAGAGATGAGTGTGGTAAGACTGGACAACAAGTAACATGTTCTCCATTTGGATATTCCTAAACACATTTGTGTCCTTTTTTTTAGATTAGTGACTTTTATGTCACAAATACTCTCTGAGAGAGCAGTGATAGGTTTATATTAAAACTATGTATGCAACAGGTACTATTTTTTGTCTAAAATGGGGATAATATCTCATTCTGCAACAATATGATATGACCTATGATTTTCCCTTCAAGAAGTAATGCCTACTATTTCCAAATGCATATTTTAAATATAACAAAAAGCAACAATGTAATAATACTGGAAATGGGAGAAAATGAACCTAATTTTGGTGTTTTTTGCCATTTTAGAAATAAAATCTTGTTTAGCTTCTGTAGAGGCATCTGAAAAGGTACAAAGATATTTTTCATTTTTTAGAGTCCAAACATACCAGAAGTCCTAAATGGTAAAGGAATCTAGTTTAGTGTCACTGTTGTAGTATTTTAAGCAACTTTTTCATATAAATGTCAATATTGAGTTATTTAGTATTCCTCTTTTATTTAAGTTCCACAAGTATTGAAACCCACTGCCTTTGTCTTGTTAACATTTATTAATTTTAGATAACACTGTTAAATACTTGGTATTTACAAAATTCATTGGTTGTCATTCTTTGTTATTTATTATACCATGAGACAGCATAGGTTTTTAATTTATCTGTTAGAAAATTTTAATAATGATATTTTCTTGAAAACATAGTTTCTTCTGTCTAATTCAAAATGACATCAGTAATGACAGAGATTATAATAATAAAACAGCACTATAGTAGAATGGGTGACTGGTTTTCTCAAGAAAATAACTTAGGGCATATTCAAAACATTAGCAGACTTGTTTTCTATTTCTTTCAAAGGCTGTCCTTTACGCATGAGCAGAATTGTTTCTGTGGTCAGGTTATGATGGTGTCTAAAATAATAAATGAGTGAGTTTTGGTGATATGTCTTAATTAATACTTCTTGGTCATTGATATAAAAGAAATAGATAGGACATTTACCCATTGATCTTATATTTGACCTCCTAATACATAGTTTTGAAAGAGCCTCAAAATGTTTAGCAGAAATAAACTAATTCACCAAAAGTGAATAGAAGTGGGGATAAACGCCTGAGACACAGAAGAACTGAAAGTTATTTTCACCCAATTGAGAATAAGTGGACACAACATATTTTAGAAACAACTGAATTGCTCTTTAAGGCAAAGAAAGATAAAGCAAAACTATGAATTCATAAATACTTGCTGTGCCCGATTGGTTGAAAAGTCTGTTATATCTTCAGAATTTTATTTTGTCTGTTTGTTTGCTTCTGTTTTGTTTTTGTTGGTCTGTGCACATATGAAAATGAAGATTAAAATCTTGAGGAAAACAGGAAAGGAAAGGCTAAAAATATTTCTTTTTCTTAAAATGAAGTTTAACAAATTCTTTACTGACTAATTTGGTATTTTGCATATAAACTATACTGTATATATTTAGGCACAATCAAAGTTTATACCAGTGAAACAATGAAACTTTCTTTTTTTCTTTCTTCTTTTAATTTCACAATGATTCCTCATGCCTCTTTGTGCATATACTTTGTTTCTATTTCTTTCTGAACATTGAGTATATGAATAGATTTGTGTAGGGAGGCATGTATGTAGGTCTATTTGTGGATGTGAGTGCATGATTGTATGCAGAACATGAGGATGGGTCTACATGTGATGGCCTGAAGTCAACATGTGACATCATTTTTCAGAAGCTGTCCTCTTTGCTTTTTTGAGATAGGCCTGTTTACTGAGACCTGGTACTCATAATTATGTGAGGGTGTTTGCCTTAGGAGCTTCAGGGATCCACATGCTCTCTGTCCTCAGACTTGGGATGCCCAGCATGTGCCAGCCTAGACTTGTTAAGTTCAGGCCCTCATGCTGAGGAGCAAACAATTTATGAACTGAGATATCTCATCTTACCAGGTGCTTAAATATAATTTTGAAGACATTCTTGATTGAGACATCTGATTTTTCATACAATTTAAATAATTCATTTCTATGTCTGTTTTTCTGTTTTGGGGTTGAAGTCAGGGGCTTATTAAACACTCCCCATTTTCTCCTTTGTCTTTAAGAGTGTCTTATATGCTCAAAGTTTTTTATGTTAATCTAGATTCTTATGATGTATCTCCTGAAGTATGATCCATTTATAACTCCTGTTCCTTCCAAAACTCTTGTTTATGTGCTTGCCTTCCTAAAAGGCATCCTTATTTCAATCAAAGGCTGTTTGATAAACATTAAAACCAATAAAACATCATCAAGTCAGCCACATGTATTTGTCATTTGTGTGGAGCCAACTTTAGACAGTTGGTAAATTGTTCCTTTAATATTTTATTTTCAAGCAGGTCTGCACAGAGAGCATAGATAGTCTGTGAAATTTCTTGATCATGTATTGTCCATTCCTCATGGAACCTAAGAATATACTTTGCAGTTCCAGTGCCCAGGACTTGGGATTGGCCCTTTAAATTCCTCCTACGTCTATTGCTTATCTTGATTGCACACCCACAGAATATGGTCATCTTTGCCTTTCCAACTATTTATTGGTGTGATCATGTTTGTGCAAATTGCCACTCCAGAATTATGGTCTTTCCAAACCACTCCTGGTTTGGAAGGTTAGGTTTCAGACAATAGAAAGAACAGAACATTACAAAAGAGGGTTACAAGCTTCCCATGTTAAATATAAGTGAAATCCAATGCTCTAATTGAGGAGCAAGTTTCCTTTTTACCATACCCTCAGTCATCCATATATTCTCCAATACTAGGGATTTTGATAGTTATCCCAGTTTTTCTTTTGGGTTCTGGAGATAAAAGACATATCACCTTATCATCATACAATCTGTATTTCTAGGTTTTTGTAATTTTTCTCTAATATTCCAAAACACAGAAACAAACACATGAATACAGAAAAAATAAGGTGGTACAATGAACCAAAGAACAACAAGAAGGAGAAAGATAACCAATACACAGATTGCTGAATATGTCAAACAATGAAATTAATTAAAATACATGATTTTTGAAGATTAATGAGTTAAGCCAAAGTTTGGATAGGAATCTCTTCACACTAAAAACAACAAGTAAAAATTTTAATGCATGAATTTGAAGAATACAGATTCATTAGGTTCCTCATTTAAATGGAAACAAGTAAGAAAAATCACCCATTTTATTGGTGTATTTTCAAAAGCTTTTCAAACTAAGGTCATAAAGCAATTACTGCCTATTTGTTATTCCAATATTCCCATGCAATGGAGGACATTTCCCCAAGGATGCATTGTACTTATGATTCTCCTTGTCATTCCTTCACACTGACAAATACTGGGAAACTTTCCATTTAAACTCCTATTTTGCTTCTGTGTTTATTTTTAGAATACCCTATAAATGAAGTCATACTGTGTTCAGTATCTTGGATCTTGATCATTTTATTAAATATATCCTTTGGAGGTGTCCTTTCTGTGTTATTTCTACTTGCAACTTCTGCATTTTCCTTTGAGGAAATACTCCACATTTTCTTTCGTTTTCAATGCTTTTGTAGGTTGACAGATGTTTGTTATACTTCCCTTATGGTGCTCCTATGAATATAGATATTTAGACATAAAATTCCTTGTGTGAACATGTACTTCCATTTTCTAGGCCAAACACCTATGGGTAATATTGGTTATCTGTGAGTTAATGTTTACTTTATGTAAAAAGACTTAATATTTCCCATAAATAAGTATATCTTTTACATCCTCATAAATAGTGTGTGGAAACATAATTCTCCAAATCCTCTGAAAATGCTTGATATACCCAAATGTTTTTGCTGTAAGCCTTCAGGAAAAAAAAAAGAGTACTGACTTTTAATATAGTTGTTGGTTGAAATTGAAATTTCCATTTTAGTAAATTTCCATTTTGGTAAATATATGAACTAGTACATTTATTTTGATCATCTTAACAAATTGGCAGTCCCAATTTTTTAATGACCATTCATTCGTCTTTAACTGGACAGTTAGTCCTGTTTCCTCTGGTGGTAGGGTAACTCCCAAGAATCAACAGTCTAAGACTCCTCGCAAAAGTAGAGGATACCTGAATTGGGCTACCCCTGTAATCAGATTGATGACTACCCTGACTGTCATAGAGCCCTCATCCAGTAAGTGACGGAACCAGATGCAGAGATCCACACATCCATAGTCTGTATTTCATTAACTCTTGTTACATACAAATATGAACCTGTTTATGCATATATATTCCTAAACATGCTTGGTCAACTATGAAATGCTGAGAGTAGGGTAATAGGATGAACTCAGTGATTGGTTGATTGGCTAGTTTCCTCATTAGCAAATGCTCAGCCATGAGAACAAATACATTGAAGTAATAATATAAATGTATTCTGTAGAGTTCCAGTTTGAGAATACAGAATTCTAAAAAAAAAAAAAAGGAAAAGAAAAGACACAACAAAACTCTGTAAGACTCCGGCTAACAAAGCCAATGCAAACAGAAACAAAAAGAGTGAAAGTCCAAAAGCATTAAAAGACATTCCATAATCCACTTCTATGATTCCAAGTATGTTTTTTGTCACTTTGAATTATGATATATGCAACAGTTCTTTACCTGCAGCCTTGAGGAACCAGGCAGATATGAAAAGCATTTTGAAAGAAATACTTGTAATTCTTCTAAACCCAGTGATCATGGCAGCATAATTCTAAATGTATTTCTTTAATGTATGAGCATATACCTCCTAAGTTAATTGAAGTTAGCTATAATGAATATAAAAACATAATTATCTTTGAGATAAATAGGAACTATTATTGGATAAATTGAAACTATTAATCATATTTTTCATTCAGTTTTAGGTGTCAACACAGATGGTTATTCTAAAGTTGTGCTCACAAAACTTTGCAAATAATTTTCCATAAAGTATAAGGACATAGTTATTTTACTTGTTTTGGTCTTTGGAGTGTGTGTGTGTGTGTGTGTGTGTGTGTGTGTGTGTGTGTGTGTGTGTGTGTGTGTGTGTGTGTGTGTGTGTTTGTGTGTGAGTGTGTGTTTGAGGGTCTGTTTGTGTGAGAGTGTATGGGGTTGAGTGTGTACTGGGTGTGGGTTGTAATGGGAGAAATAACCATTCTTTCAAGCATACATATTTACTACTTACCTAAAGAAAGTCTGTCATTTTCTTGTCTTTTTTTTTTTAGAGCTCAGATATATAAGCTGATATTTGCAAATCAAGTAGGGGGTAGACAAAAAGGAAATTATTAGCACCTCATTTGTGTGGCAGTATTATTAGAAGTACTATTAGTTTAAATTAAAGCACAGCAAGGCACTTATGCATAATTTAAGCAAACAATTTAAGGAACAAATGCTACCCCACTTATTACTACTTCCTGATTAGTGAGGCTGTTGGAAGACGACTATGAGTAGAGTATTTTATAATGAAGGTGAGCATACACGGGCAGAGGCGAATATGCCAGGAAGCTGACTTTCTAAAAGATAGAAAGCACAAGGGAGATGAGACACAGTAGAGATCGCATGTTTTAATAAGAGAACAAAATTTAAAAAATATGTTTCCAACAATTAGATTTTATAGATCTCTCTGAATTTTTGTATTTATAAGGTGTATTTACCGCCTTAAGTTTTCAAAATAATCAACACCATACACCTGGTGGTTCGGTGACAGAAGCACTTAGAGGCTGTCCCAGGAAATGACTGGCTGCATGAACCACACTAGAGGACAAACCAGTTGTTTAAACATGGGAATATTCTTGAATGGTGAACTGATGACCTTTTTTTTAAAAACGCTTATTTTTACACAATACATTGATTCTTGTATATTTTAGTTAATTGCATTAGCAGGAAAAAGCTACATAGGCACATCTCTTTCCTTATTAACCAGTGAAGCTGCAGAAAGAGCTTCCACATAGGTGAGCTGTCTATTTTTACTCCTCTACTCTGTCAAGCTTGCATCTGAATGAGGATGGATTTAAATAATAATAAACCCTCTAAGACTCAAGTTTATTAACTCTCATCATATATTTTCTACACCAAATTGCAACTGGTATCATAGCATTCCTTTTTGATGAACTTCTTGCATACTTACTGAGGGTTGTTCATGTTCATTTTGTAATTGAGATAAGAACAGATAGAATCTAGCCTTATTAACAACCCGTTAGGAGTTAAAGAAAACCTAGACAAGTATGTTTAATATTGCACATGTTAAAGAATTTTGCTGATTGATGGAATGAAGTGATTAGTACTATACAAATGTATTACAGAAGCAAATGTGTGTGTGTGTGTGTGTGTGTGTGTGTGTGTGTGTGTGTGTTTGTGTGTTTGTATGTGTGTGTGTATTTGTATGTATGTGTGTCTGTGTTGGGAGTGGGTTCATCCAGGCAAAATGGTGCAAAATGCATTCATAGTTTTCCACAAAGTATCTACAGAAACAGCAAATGGATTAATAGGAGTATTATACTACAAAAACATAAATCCTAAACCTAAAGTATTTATTTTGCAAAAATGTGTTTTCATTAAAAACTAAATTCTTTATCATGTTGCCCTTCACCACACAGATCTCTCCGAACTGCCTGCCCAAGCTTTTCTTCAAAAATTTTAACAATATAAATTAAGGAACCCATCGATAGTTTTTCATACTCCATTACCCTGATTGAACAGCTAAATATGAGACAAGGAGTTAAGCAATTTAGTCCCAGAGTCAACTCATTTTTCAAGGTCCAGGTGAGAAGCCATCACCTCCGCAGAGCTTTCTTCAATGTTTTATGCTAATGGAAGAATTAATCTCTTTCTTCTGATTGACCCAATATGTCTTAGTCAGCACTGGTCTCTGAAGTGATGCTGTGAATGCAGAGGTTTTTCAATATCAGTATTTGTTGCTAACTCATTAGTCTGTTGTGTGGGTCACAATTCCTACTTGGGGTCCTCAAAGTGACTCTGGCTTACTTCCAATTTACTGTTTCCAGGAACTTCTTGGGATGGAGCCCAAGACTAACACTTTTTATGCCAGACCACAGCACCATAGTGCAATTTTGTAAAATGCCATAACATCACTTAAAACTTTAGTTTGGTGCTCATAGGCTCTCATTCTTCCCAAATTTATTTAGCCAGAAGAAGCCACAGCCAAGACTAATGCTGATGATAGAAAACAAGGCCATGCTGGTTATCTGTCACATAGCTCCTAACATAACAAACCACAAGTTTAACAACTTTTTTGCATTCATTGTAATACTGTTAATATATTTTAAATAGTTGTTGGATTGTACCCCACCTCATACACAAAATATGCTAAAATCCATCTTCTAATTTCATAGAACATGTTGTGGATTATGAATTCATTTAAGAATTTGGATAATTAAATGAGCAAATATTCAATTAATTTAATTTCTGAGTAATGAATAAACATCAAATACTGGTAAAACACAAAACAGAGTGTGCAGCAGCAAATGCGCAATTTAAGATAATGGCATTCATAGACATACATTGAATTTCAATTATGAATTTTTTATTAATTTTACATATTCCTTTAGAATTGTATTTAAGATATTCTTTTTGTGTGTGTGCATCTATTAGAGCTCCATGGGAAACTCTTATGTCCCGATTTAAATTCACTTAAAATATTTCATGATACAATTGTGTTTTGTTATTTTTGCTCATGACAAATTTTCATTTGTGACTGCCTCTTTCATATTCTGTAGACATTGACACCAATGTCAGATTACAATCTCTGTTTATTACTGGTTGACTGCAGCTTGAGGGTCTGTTGTGTGCAGGGGGTTTAGAACAGGCTCTGTATGTGATCCTGGAGTGCTTACTGTCTATTTCAAAGCTCAAAGTTTGTAGCTTCCCTCAATATTAGCTTCTGTACTTTACTGAGAAAGGCTCATATTCCACCTTTGCCACTGGGTTTGTAGCATTCCCTTGGGCTCATAAAAGTTCTTTTGTGTACCAGACAAAATCACAGAAAATATTTAATCAGAATTTTATATTATTTTTTCAGAAGAAAGTCCTTAGATATTGAACCAGATAAACTACTGGAAACACCATTGCTTAACACTTACAAGTTACAAACATGGAAAAAGACTTTCAATACTTAGTGAAGATTTTACATACTTTTGTCAGTTGATCTACTAATACAATATTTAATATGGTTATTGGACATCATTGCTAACTTTTGTAATTTTCCTAGAATTAACACTGAAGAACTCAAGTGAAATTTTTGTCTTTTTAATAATTAGGACAGTTTAATCCTCACCTGTATGCCATAAACTTGTCTCTAAATTCCCGCTTACAACACGGACCTAATTACACCCTCCTTGCATAATCCATTAGCAGTTAATTACCTTTAATACACACTGGGATTTGTTTTTTTAATTAATTTTTAATACTCAGGATTTACACAGAAATATTTCAGAACATACATTTCCCATTTTATATAGCAATTAGATAGTATAATCCATTGGACCCTCATATGAATTTCAATCAGGGGAGTATAAAAGAACTATGGAATGAAGAATTAAAAACTAATCCATGGTAAATGCTACATATAGGATTAATGGAATAGATCATACTATGTCATTATTAACCAGCGTCCCTGACCGCTTTCAAGGAAAATCAAGACAAGATGCCTGAACCAGAATCTGAATATTTCAAGGTCAAAACAAGTTCTCATAATGGTTTAAGTACATTATATCACTGTAAAGCAAATGGAAAAACAAAGGATACAGTATCAGTCATGGTCTTCCTCTCTTGGCATGGGCATCAAATTAGACATGTCCTTGGTTGGCCACTCCCACCAAGTGGGACAAGTTTTGTACCACCATTGCCTGCCAGGGCATATTTGAAGGCAGGACAAATTGTTGGTCTAAGGTTTTGTTGTTTGGTTAGTATCGCAGTCCCACCACTGGGAGCCTTGCCTGGTTACAGAATATGGATGGTTCAGGCTCTATATGCTCCATTTTTATGAGTTACCCTTATAGATTCCAGGGAGCTGTCACTACACTAGGTTTCCACACCACCCCAGCCCTATTGTAGTTCAAATCCAGTAGTCTCTCCCTGCACTTTCTCCCTCAATACCACTTGCCTCAACCATATTTTAGGAGTAATACCAAGGGGCTAGGGACATAGTTTAGGAAGATACCTGAATTGGTAAGATCTTTGACTTACAAGTGAGAAGACTTATTACAATGAATAACTAATGTGTAACCTGTAAGGTCAGGGTATCTTTTAATGCCAACCAATAGGAACACAGAGCGTACCAAAGCAGCAAGGAAAAGGAGGTACCATTTGCCTTCACTATCCCTTTAAACCTCTCCTAAGTCACCCTAACATCACCGTGACCATACCCTGACAGGAGTGGTTGGGCACACCTGTAGCCAGCCCTTAGGAGGCGTGGTTAGGGTGTCTCCCTAGAATACTGTGTGCTAGTTAGTTTTCTGTCACCCTGACATGACTGGCATACTTTGAATGACAGAAATCTTAATAGAGAAACAAAGAGCGTTTGCTTAATTAGTAGTTGATATGACACCAACCCTGCCCATGGTAGGTTGTACCATCTCTGGGATTGTGGTCCTAGATTCTATAAGAAACCAGCCTGAGCAAGCCATGATGACCAAGACAGTAAGCAACCACACTCCATGGATTCTGCATCAGCTGCTGCCTCCAGGGTCCAGTTGATTTAAGTTCCTACATTGACTTCTCTCAATGGACAGTAACTTGGGATATGTAAGCCAAATAAACCATTTCCTTCCCAAGTTGCTTTTGGTCTTGCTGCTTTGTCACACAATTGTGTCCCTAATTAGGACATCCATATTAATTTTTAGGAAAGCATGCTTTCCTAAAAGTGATGTTAGTCCCAATGTGGTAAGGCAGATGTGTTAGCTTGGGCTTCTGTTGTTGTAATAAAACACTAACCAAACCAACTTGGGAGGAAAGGGTTTATTGGGCTTATCGGTTACAATCCATCATTGTTAAGCTAGGGCAAGAGTAAAGCCAGGGCAGGAGTTCAGGCAGGAACTGAAGCACAGGCAATGGAGAATTTCTGAATAATGTATTTTTCTAGACATATTTTCTTGTCTTTCTCATTCAGCTCATACCCCTCATCAAGGGACACCATGGCACACACTAGACCTGTATGATCTTTTCCTCACAGAGGCTATAATTATAATTATTTATAATAATGAATGTGATTATTTAAAATATTAAAATATACTGCATTCTCAGTCTTAGCTGAGAATTATATGGCACATATAAATGGCTCAGCAAATCTATTTGAGGTATTTTTTCCCTACAGATAAAAATTCTATGTTGGCAGTCATTTGAATCTCAATGTTAAGCAAATGTCTTATCATTCTTTTTTGTATTTATTCTTTTTGATAAAAATAATTTTTCAACTGCATTTTATGAATGATTTTCAAATGATCACTATTTCCGTCTATTCTACTCTCCACACAAGCTAATTAAAGAGTGGAAAGCCCCTCCTCGGAAACCCTACTGTTCATCCTGTTAAAAAAAAATAAAACACAAAAAATGATCCTGTGTTCACTGAACCCTCGTGACACACCAGTCACATTCTGACATAATTAGCATGTCTCTTCTGCATATCCAAGTGCACTTATAAAGCCAGCTTTAAAATTATTCACATGGAAGACAAAACTAAAATGTTGAGAAATCTGTTGACATCCTGTTAAATATTTCAGTTCATAGATAACTTCTATAAAACCACAACATCTATTAAAGCATGTGCAAAAATCCCCACAAATATTTATCCTTAATGAAAAAAGGCAAGCATAATTTACACAAGAAGGAGGCTAAAGAAAGCATAAAGCACAAATTAACATTCCACATTTTCAGGAACTGAGCAAAATATATTGATATTTCCAGTAAACTCTGTCCATATTTATTACATAGCTCATAAAATTTCAGGCTGTGTACCTTATCTGTAACATCTAGGTAGTAAATTTAGATAGGATCCTTCACTTAGATAGGATCAATACATGTGATATATACTAAGTACAAATTGGTATTCATCTTTTTCTTCATACTGAACTTGTCTTTTTGTAGCAGCCAGTCCTCTGCTTTGAACATAGAAGGCTTCTCTGTTTATCTGCTCTGGCTTCCTTTTCAGATTCACTCTGTGTTCTGGCTATCTTTTTGTTTTTAACTTCCCACTGCCTTCTTTCACAATGGAATCAACTGCTGCCTTTCATTAGAGCCATGTTTCCAAATCACTGTTTTCCACTTGTACCAACACAACATGTACAAACAGACTGTTACGTCTTTGTTAGAGTTTTGTGGAAAGTGTGAGTTTTGTAAGACAAATTTGGGTTTATGTGATTGTCATTTCATCATCTGGCACCAATTTACCTTTCAGCCAATTATCACTTTGAACTTAAAGAAACCTGTATTTACATTGACGTAGCCAGTAGTGCCGCACCCACTACTGAAAAAAAAACAAAAAACAAAAAACAAAAAAAAAACAACAAAAAAAAAACGTGTGCACAAAAAAGCAGCTGCGTCCACTAGAGAATCAAAAGTGCCTTCATAGATGAAATTCGATTACATGTCTGTTGATAACATTTCTGTGTAGTAAGCATTTAAATAATGTTAAGATTCCTCATTATAGTTTGCTTAGCTGATTGCAATTTTACAGTTCCCCCATTTCATTACCTGGTTAACCAATGAAGCAGAAGACAGTTCAGGGCCTATCCATAGTGCATCCATATTTACATAACATTTTGATAGGATGAACACTGGATCCCTCTGCTTCTTTTGTTCCCGCCACTTATGCCCAACCCCTCTGTCACTTTAGAGTAAATGTCCATTTCGTGGGGTTGGACAACCTGCCCATCAGAGTTAACTAACATTCCCTGCAAAGGAGTCTCAGCTTTACACCATCCTTCCTGTTGGGATTACTTGTCATACACACTGGTCATTCACTGTCCCCGTTTGGACTTGCCTGGCACCAATCCAGTTTCGACCAGTTAAACGGTTAAGACTGGTTCATTCCAGTTTTGGCCAGTTCAAACCAGCTGAGATCAGTTCAATCCAATTTCCACCAGTTCAAACTGGTTCAGACCAGTTCAATCTAGTTTCAACCAGTTCAGACCGGTTCAATCCAGTTTCGACCATAATTTTTTGAAATAAGGCAGTACATTCATTTAATTTCAACTGTAATAATCTTCAGTAAATGATTTCTAATAGCATCTAAAGCACAGCCTTCTCATTGGCATAATAATTTTCCAGTTCATTGCCATTATTTGAGTATGACATGAGAGTTCCACTCGTTTAAAATACCTTCTTGTTACTAATAATTCATTGCCACCCTAACTAAGTATCCCAAATATTTATTGAGGTTTTCTTTCATCCCTACAGTTTTTAAATGTTTTATTAACTCATGTCACGTCATGAACATTATTGAAAAAAATATTTCTGTAATTGGAATATTTTAAATATCAAGATTAACAAAAGGTAAGTGGAGAGATGGAAATTTTTTTAAATTTAGTTTTTACTTCATGTCTAAATAGTTCTGAGTATTTTGCATGTATAAATAGATGAAAGAAATCTATTATGGGCTTTGATTTTGACAGACTAAAACCCAAAGGAGCAAAATAGCTCACATATACTTAAAATCTTCTGGCATTAGTAACAGTAAATTGTTGTCGCTTTATGTTCAATAAGGGGTTTGCTTTACTTTGCAACTCACTTGTCAATCCCCACATATTCCCAATGTCAGCCTATCATTACAGAGACAGTTCCTTATATGTCACGTAAGACAATTGCCTCACAAAATCACAGTTGATTGTCTCATTAAATATACTCTTTTGTGTTTCACAAAGATCCTCGATTGATGAACATTTCTGTTACCTACCTTGAACTCTATCTATTAAAAGTATTTGATGCATATGTACCTATAGTTACACCGCATGGGTATAGATGGAAGAAATATTTGTAAATACCTCTACAGAAATGGTTTAGGTCAAAAGAATATTCAGTCTTTAAAGCAATGTGAGAGAACACGGACAAACCTAAAGGAACTACAGCCACAAAGTGGTGGAGTATAACACCATTTTTCTCCAACAATTGATTATTTTATGAATTTTAAACATTAGGATATAAAGAAGTACCAGACCTAGTTCCTAGTAAATAAGTCATTTATTAGATGCCCATTTGTTTCTAGACACTTGGTATTAATAGAAAAATAAATGGGTGTATTATGCTAGATTAATAAGAATTTGTCATGCTGTTGCATGTCAGGACCTGAAAGCCTGGCATTTAGGTAAAGACCCAGGTGATCAATTCCATTTTCAACTGAAACTGGGAAAAATATATCTATTTACTTTCTCTCATCTGATAAAGGAAAATTTATAATGAAAAGTGCCTCCATTTAAGCCTGGTTTGCCAGGAAGTGAACCCCTAAATCTACTTGTTTTTACTAGCAGAATTAGCAGAAAAATTTCATCTATATCTTGCCTTTTAGATTATTTAAGTTGGTTTTTGTTTCACTTTGAAAATAGGTTAGTGAGTTATTAACTTACAATAAACTGGGCATGATGAAAATGTATGTGTTGTTCATTGATGATTAATCTGTCTTCTTGGCTTTCTAGAAGAATGGGTTTACAATTGGTGTTTTTTTCTTTTTATTCTTCCTACATTTTCTGGAATTCTCCAGTGAAGCCAGTGGTACTTAGAATTTCTATTTCGTTAGTAAGATGTATAATTTATTCAATGGGTTTATAGTATTACAGTTTATCCTTTACTTGCTGAATAAATTTTCATTCAGTCATTCAAAGCCATTTCCCTTCCATTTACTTGGTGAATTTATTGGCATACAGTTGTTCTCCGTAATCCCTTTTCAGTAAGTGTGGACTGTGGAATGATTTAACTTCTCCCCCTCCACGGACGCTTCCCAAACATCCATCTCTTTTTGTCAACATCCATCTTGCAACTTTCACAAAAGCTATTAACGACCTCCAAACCCAGGATTTTTCTCATTATCTCTTAATATTCTATTTCAGAGATATTTCCTCTGATGTTTATCTTCATTAATTTTATGTATTTTTCTTTCCAATGAAGAAAGAATGTTTATGTGATACTATGCTTTTTATGGTCTCTTTTAGATTTTATATTTTTTGTTATCTTTATTAATTATTTGCGAATTTACCATAATGCACTTGACCAAGCTTACCTCCCAGTCATCCCACATCCTCCTGCCTTCCACCATGACCCTGCCCCTGCGACAAAAAATAAATGCATGTTTTTTGTTGTCCATATATTCATTGGAGCACAGTCACATTCCTAGTGGCCATCTCCCTAATGGAGGATGAGTTTTACTCTTCCTGCATCTTCCAGCAGCCGTCAACTTAGGAGAGCCCATGGTAGCCAGAGGCAGCCTGCATGCACCCAGCTGGAAGGGGTAGAGCCAGCTCACCCATGATGGCCTGAGCTAGTTCTCCAATGGATGCTCAACTGTTGGCTCCCTGAGCATCCACTGGCCAGGGCTGGGGCAAGGTCTCATGTGTGGGGTGGGGCCTATGCACAGAGATGTTAATATGGCCTTAGGCAGCAGCTCAGAGCACAGGCACTCCCCTGGGCTTTGGTGATAACACAGCTACAGTTACCAACATAGCTGTGGGCTGTATCAGAGACCCCAGACTCACTCATGTATGGGCCAGGACCCTAGACATGGCCTCAGGCGGTTACAATTCTCACATCAGCATGGCGCCCCCATGCAGCAGAGAAAAATGACATCACCAAGGCACCAGGCAGCAGCACAGACTTTGTGTGTCCATTTGGATCTCAGGCTTCATCACAGCCCAGGGGCTGTGGCGTGGACCACTGACACTATAATGGCCTCTGTTGATAGGGTGGGACACGGTGATCCTTGAGGTGGTCTAATCT
The DNA here is from genome assembly GCF_003668045.3 of Cricetulus griseus. Lineage (NCBI taxonomy): Eukaryota > Metazoa > Chordata > Mammalia > Rodentia > Cricetidae > Cricetulus > Cricetulus griseus. The sequence goes on along the minus strand of NC_048603.1, from coordinate 7,072,010 downwards.
GGAAAGTGAACCTTTCCTCATCTGGGGCCTCCACTGTTGCCCACAACCTGACGATTCCCCTAGATAGGCAACAGGATCCGGGCTGAGGACATCTCTTAGAATCCAGGCTGTTGTGTACAACATCTGGCTGACCAGACTGGGCAATGACGGCATGTGATCTCAGAGCTCTCTCAGCTGCTATCATCATGAGTTCCATCTCTCCCTAGTGTATGTACAGCTCAGTTTTTCTATCTTCCCTACCCCTCCATCACATATTTATTCTTTGTAGTGGTGCCTGATGCTACTGCCCACCTGCACCCCAAGCCACAGGCTGTCACCTCAGGTAACACAGTTTTACAAATATCTCACCTTACATGAGATAGACTTCTGCTGAGAGATAAAGATTGACTGTGGTTGTGACTTTTTCATAAGTAACACAATCACCATCTGAAAGTCAACTCTTAAATCCTAACTACTCTAGTCAAAGCAAAATATTGATTGTTTTTCTGTATGTATGCGTTCGAAGGTCTTACTCATTTTTCATCTCCAAATCACATCATATTCATAGTTTTAAAAAAATCTCAGAATTACAATTTTGAAAACCTAGTTCATGTTAAATACTGCATAACTTAGCCATTGTATTATTGGATTCATTTCCAAAGTTGTTAATGCCTATATGGAAAACACTCTGGCTACATTTTATAGTGCCAGAAGGTGCCGTATAGCCTGCTGAGATAGAAAAAAATCAGTTTTATCTGGCTATGAAACTATAAACTATAGTACCAATCTTTCAGTCAAGATGTGCCCACTGATGCAATAATGACTCAACTCTTATGGGTGGAACAAATCACTCTATGATTGGATTTCAGGCCTGGTCTATAACAGAAAATTAATGTCTGCTACTAGAAAACTTGTCTTATGCTCTGTCTCTTTCACTGGAGACCATGGTGGTCAGCTGTTACCCCTGTTCCTCTTCTCTCTTCGTCTCTCTACTCTGCTGGGCCTTTAATAAACTGGTTAATATGTCTCTTAGTCCCATGTCTCATCTTGTGCCCCCCTCTTTATTTCTAATTTAAGCAAAAGAATAACAATCAGGGAACACCCAGATTGTCTACACCATGTGAATGTACTCAACTCCACTCTGCGCATATCCGTTCATGAGTATCAGCTTTGAATACTCAGAAAGACAGTTTAATCGGAGCCCCCAGTGGTAACAACTGTTAAGATCTCAGAAGAGTTTCCCACCACCCTTCTAAGATCAAAGGAGGAAGTAGAAACCATGAACCAAAGCATGGGGACTTGGGCAGTCTATGGGGGTTCTGGCAGTGGAACCCGTATTTATCCCTAGTGCATTAATGAGCTTTTGGAGCCTATTTCCTATGGAGAGATACTCTCTTAGCCTAGATACAGAAGGGAGGGTCTCAACCCTGCTCCAACTGATGTGACAGACTTTGATGTTTCCCCATAGGAGGCCTCACCCTCCCTGTGGAGTGGATGGGGGTGGGGTGGGATGGGGGAATGGTGGGAGGAATAGGAGGACTTGAGGGAGAGGGAACTGGGATTGGAATGTGAAATAAGATTGTTTTTAATTTAAATAAAAATTAATTAAAAAAGAAAACAAAACCCAAAAAAACCCCAAAACAAAACAAAACAAAACAAAAAAACAAAACAAAAAACCTAAAACACACATACAACAAAGACAAATCCAGATATCAGGACCAAGATTTACAACTGTTAAGATCCAAGATGACTAGAAACCAACATAACAAAAAAGTCAATATAGAAGCCAAGACAATATGTCTCCACTAGAGCCCAATAACCTTACTGAAGTAGGCTGTAAGGTTCATTTTTGGAAGCATTTGCTAGAAGTTTTCAGTAGCAGAATAGATCAAGCTCAACAAAGGATTCACCTGAATCCTTTGATCATTGACAATCACCCAGTCATTGAAAAGTGGAATGAAAGAAAAAAGAAAGTTGAATATATGTTTAACCATTGATTGGCAGGCTGGAGGTAGCCCATGCCTTTATTCTCAAAACTAGACAGACAGGGGTAGGCACCCTTGAGTTCGAGCCTAGGCTGGTCTATAAGTTCCAGGATAGCCAGGGCTACATAGAGAAACCCTGTCAGAAAAAAATAGAGCAAAATTGACTGGTTTGCAGAATATGCAGTTAGAATTTTGAAGAAAACTTCTATGTCAAAGCCTTTAATACTAAGTAAATTCAATTATTGTTCACATTTTTCCTCAAAACTTAATTGTAATTGTTTGTTTGTATGCTACATTTGCAAATATTGCTTCTTAAAAAGAAATGTGCTCATTATGCTTGGAAAGTAATAAAATAACTCTGAGAGTAAGCATTCTTAATTATGTGTAAACACAGAATTTTATTTATTTATTTAATTTTTCAAGAGAGGGTTTCTCTGTGTAGCTTTGTAGACCAAGCTGGCCAGAATTTTATTATTAACCATATTTTCAACTAACTGTGCCAAATGTAATCCAATTCAAATTATTTTCATATGCATACCACAAAATACACTAAAATGTTTTTAATTTTCCTACAATAAGTTTCTTAAAAGGTAGACATGAAAGTTCCTATGACCACAAGACATGAGAAAAGAGGCCTCTTAAGGCTCCTGATGAAATTCAATTGAAAATTCTAAAGATGAGAGTTAGAGAATATGATTAGAATTCCAGATTCTAATTCATGTAAAACCAACTGAAAAATAATCCCACTTACAATCAAGACATACACATATGCCCAATTTGAACTTAATGAAAATACTCTGGAAATGGAAATGGGCATTCAGAGATCACAAAATTACTCAGTTGTTACAGAAATTAAAATTCTTCTAAAAGGACTTAGTAATTAAGCTTAATTACTAAACAATTACAATGTGAAAGGATAATAAAATAATATTGATTATTTGTCAGATTACAATAACATGTTAACAATTTTAGAAGTTATTACTCTTCAACTTAATTCTTGCCTAAATAGCACTGATGCCTTAAAGATAGTGTCATTGCCAATTTGATAGCCTCAGAAGTTACTGAAAAATTCCCTGTTTGTCAAGCAAGTTCGTAGGATCTCTATTTTGTACTAAATTATTTCTAATTGCACAGAATAACTTCAAAATTTATATTTTAAACACACCTCATCTTACGAGCATAGTTTTCAGGGTTTTGTTGTTGTTGTTCTACATGGTCAGGTTTAAGTAATACTAAGACTGCTTAATGATAAGTACGTATGTGATTTTAAATATATTAGTTTAAATATATGAATATGGGTTGAATAATTGAACTTTGATCCTATAAACATAAACTTTCTAGCTAACCAACTGAATTGATGAGGCAAGGGTAAAACAAAAGGAAAAGGAAAACAAAAGGCAGAACTTATATAGCTGTAAAAAATAAATTTAAAGAACAAAAGAAACAACAACCGAAGGCTTGCTCTAGATACAGTTGCATAGTCAATGACTTAGGCATCTCTATTTTCTACAATATTATCTGTTTTCTTCAATTCCATACTAGTTTAAGAGTTCACCCCAGCCCTGTGGTTAGAAAACAATATCAAATTCATTCTGAACAGATTCTATAACCATTGTATAAACTGTATAAAGAAGGCTACATAGGTGACCAGCCTTATTTCAGTGCTTTTCCTAAATTCCAAGAATACTAAATCCACTTATTCCACACTGCCTGTTCCTTTTGTGCTCATTCTTAGAGACTTTCCCAGGCACTTCAAATTGTCAAACATCCCATTTTCCTTAAGGAACGTGCATTCTCAGAAGACACACAGGATAACGAAGCAAGTGCAAAGTATCTGGGATAATAAGTCACTTGAAAAGAGAAATAAAGCAGGAAGTGAATAAAGAATACGTAGCAAGTGTCTCTAAATGAAGTGACTGATGAGCTGTCATACAAGCTGCTGTATAAGCAAGACTCCAAAGAAAACAATAAATAACTTGAGCGGCTACTGTACAAAAAAAATTACTGTGTTGGAACACATATAGTACCTCAAAACTCACCAATTTTTTTTACATACCTGACACAGATTTCAAATGATTTACCCCCACATTTCAAGAACTTGTCAGTGGGTCCAGAAGGATGTTGTAATACCCTGGACTACTAGAAGGCATTTTACAGATCTTGTGATGTGTGTTGCAGTTAACAACATAGGAGGTCGAGGCTATGAGAGGGTTTGGAGGATGAGAGGAAAGCAGTATTTGGGTTTTGAACATCTTCATGCCCAATCCCTTGAATACAGGTTGTTAGAAGCACAAACTGAAATCAAGAACACAAATCTGTAAACTATTGCAATAAGGACACTGGAGTTAATGTTAGAATAGATGTTATATTTAATGGGACGAAGCAGTGTGATCTGGTCATATTTAAGAGACTAAGTAATGGTTTCTCCAAGAGAATCTCACTGAGTATGCAAATCACATTTAAGGGCAGGCCCCATACCCAGCAGTGGACAAACGCAAAATGAATTCAAATGCACTTTGAGAGATTTTTTTTTTATCATATTGTTTTGAGGGTTTTTTTTTGTTGTTGTTTTTGTTTTTTGTTTTTTGTTGTTGTTTTTTAGCCTTACTGGTCTTTTGCTTGTATATTATGGTTTGATTTTACGTGTGTGTGTGTGTGTGTGTGTGTGTGTGTGTGTGTGTGTGTGTGTGTAGGGGGAAATCCTGTTTAGAGGTAATGATGACCACGCCCACTTGGGGCTGGCCACAAGTAATGCTAACCACGCCTGCTTGGGCGTGGTCAGAGTGACTTGGGAAAAGTTTAAGTAGTTTAGAGGCACACACACACGGACCCCTTCTCTCCCTACTGCCTGGCTAATCGGACTTGCTTGAGTACTATTACATAATAAAACTATCTGTTACCAATCTAGATCTGACTCCACATTGCGCTCGACTTTTTAGGGTGTGTGTGTGCATTTTTGTGCTCTTTCTTAGTTTCATTTTTTCTTTTTCTTGTTTATGCATTTTGCTATATCTTCTTCTGTCTTTTATTTGCCTGTTTGCTTAAGAGAGAGAAAATGGCAGGGAGTTTGAAAAGTCTGAAAGAGAGGATAATATGGGAGGAGAAGAGGGAGGGGAAACTGTGATCAGAATATATTATATGACAATAACTTTATTTTCAATAAAAATAAAATTATTTTAGAAAGGAAACAGATTCCCAAATACTTGTGGAAAATTTAAATAAACTGGCCAGTTGATTAATGAGTAAGTCAAACTAGTTCCCAAGTGTAGGGGAAGCTGTAGCCATGCCTTCTTAGTGGCTGGCTACAGGTGTGCCTGAACAGGCTTGTGAGGGCGTGGTCAGAGTGACGTAGTGTGACTGTTTCGGTTTCTCTTTGGTACTTGCTGTACAGACTGCTGCCATGTCGGCTAGCTAGGTCGCTCTGTAAGTAAGGCTTTTCCCTATTAAATACCCTTATATTTCTACCTGACTCCGTATTGGTAATTTCCCACTATACCCAAGGCATTCTGTTCAAGATTATTAAAGATGAATATACATTGATATAATGGTTAAGACTGACAATAAAATTAATCTATGGTGCTAATATACTTATTTAGGGGGATTCATGGTTGTGTGTCTATTTAGCTAAAAAAAAAAATAGGAAGACTGCTTGAGATACTGAGAAACAATGTATAGTCCTCAAAATACCAACCCTGTAAAGCTCATGGAAAAACGTGACAGAGAGGATACAGAGACTGTAAGAATCAGATAACATGAATGAAATTCAACCATAATCTTATATCATCAGCAGCTGCCAGAAAAGGGCTGCTTAAGACTGGGCATTCAGTCATAGATGAAGAACTAGCCCCTGCAGTCACACCCACTTGCTGACCTATGTGCCACTGGTCGACTCTTGGGAAAACAGATATCTTCTTCAATTGCATACTAAAGTTTAAATGAGAACTATCCTGAACAGGCTCTGATATTTGGGTGCTTGGGTCCCCACTTGGAGCTGTTTGGGGATGTTTAGAAGGTTTGATTTTGTTATAAGACTATGTCAACGGGTGTGGGATTTGTTTTAAATCTTTCTTCTGTTTCTTATTTTCTCTCTGATTTGGAATTGTTGTTCAAGATGTGAACCCTTGGTATTCCTTTCCTGCTGTTAGGCTTGCTGCTTAGAGTCGTACCTGTCAACCTTAATAATTGAGTCTCATCACTGGAACTGTAAGCCATAATAAGTTCCCTCTTCTATAAATTTTCTTGGTCATTTTTTGCAACAATAACAGATAATTAAACAATACAGAAATCGCCGGTGAACTCACTACGCCCTAAGGACTAGTAACAAATGCGTGATCACACAGAAGGTCCTGCTTAATTCAGTGGATCACAGAACAAAATAAAAAAAGATGTGAGTGAGGGCAGGGGAGATGTGGAGAGGGATGGAAAGCATGGGAGCAAAATAGAAGGGTGAGCTGAGGCACTGTATGAAATGTCAAAGGGACAAATTAAATAAAAGGCAATGTCTACTTTAGGAAATAATAATGTACTCTCAGAACCGGTAGAATCCTAATCATTGTTTAATGTGAATACAGCTCCCTCCAAGTCCCAAACACTGATATGGTACCAGAAAGATAGGATCTGGAGAAGTTATACCCACAGGAAATCACCAATGGGTTCTTCATCACTCAGAGTAGAGAAACTTGGAAGCAATTCTTCTATGACGCTTACTTTAAGAATGCTATAACATTGATTCCATCTTGCTGCTCTCTCATGTCCGCCTCTTCCCTCCTCTTCTCCCCTTCTCATTCTCCCAACTCCCTCCCCACCCCAAAGTTCCCAATTAGCTCAGGAGATCTTCTCCCTTTTTCCTTCTCCGGGGGAACATGTATGTCTCTCTCAGGGTCCTCCTTGTTTCCTACCTTCTCTGGTGGTGTGGAGTGTAGGCTGGTGATAATCCTTTAGATTGAGTCGTGGGAAGAATAGAGGAGAGTAAGAAAATAAATAACATAATAGAGGGAGAATTTTTGGATTAAAGAGAAATCTGGCACCAGGGAAATTTCCAGAGATCTACAAGGTTGACCCCAACTAACAATCTAAGCAATAGTCAAAAGGCTACCTTAAATGCCCTTCTCTGATAATGAGATTGATGACTACCTTGTATGCCATCCTAGAGCCTTCATCCAGTAGCTGATGGAAGCAGAAGCAGACACCCACAGCTAAACACTGAGCTGAACTGTGGAATCCAGTTACAGAGAGGGAGAAGTGATGAGCAAAGGGGACAAGACCAGGCTAGTAAAACCCACAGAAACAGCTGACCTGAACAAGTGGGAGCTCATGCATCCCAGACTGATAGCTGGGAAACGAGTTCCAGACCTCCTGAATGTTGATGTCAGTTTGGAGGTCTAGTTAAGTTATGGTTCCTCTAGTAATGGATCAGTATTTATTCTTAATACACAAATGGACTTTGGGAGCCCACTCCACATAGAGGTTCTAGGCTCTGCTCCAAATGATATGACAGACTTTGAATATCCCCCATGGAAGGCCTCAGACTTCCTGGGGAGCAGAAAGGGGATAGGATAAAGGCTTGGTGGGTGGCAGGGAAGGAGGAGAGGGAGAGGGAACTGGGATTAACATGTAAAACAAGCTTGATTCTTATTTAACTTTAAAAAGAAAAGGAAAAAAGAATATTATAACATTGAAAGAGAAAGTAAGAAAACCTCATCTACCTTAAATTTTAGCTTGATAAAAATGACCCTGGAACAACTACAATACCAGATTTTCAATCTTATGTAAATATTAGTGATGGTTGTACATCACCTTAATGCTCACAAATTATTTATACTTTCTAGGACTATTTACAAAGTCTGTTTTTATATGTGAACGAGATAAAGAACCTGTTCAGGGATCCCTCCAGCCAGATTACTCCATAGAGGAAAACTCAGAACCAAACAGTGTCACAAAGGATGCCATTCCTAGTGAGTTTATGCAGAAGTTGCAAATATACTGAACAAAGAAACACATGACTATTGGAGGGAATAGAGAATATTATAAAGGGCCATTGCATGTTTTCTAATGCTTCAGAGTCAATCATAAAATGAAGAGTATAAAATTGCTTATTCACGTATATGGATTTTGTGCTTGTTTACTATACAGATTTTAGCATGAATTCACTTTTTGTTCACTCCTATAGAAACATTCCTTGATGTTTCACCCAGGGCTCTGGATGGTGAGTTTTTGCAATTTTAATATCCTGAGAAACGGGCACACATTTTATAGCACGTGGTTCAATACATAATTCTGTTTGTGATGGCCATTTCTGGTCCAGAGCATGATGCTTTTAAAGAGGAATACCTTTTGAAGGCAATACCATTCTTACATGTGACTTATCTCTTGCCACCTTGTAATATATGTAGAAACCTACTATCAATTTTTAAATATATTTTATAATACCTCGTTATTTGAACTCATAGAAACATAGAGTCCAATGGTTACCAGAAACTGAGGAGTAGTGGGGAGGGTTGGAATTTGTCTACCAAAGAGCTCACAATATATTAAATTGCCTTGGGTCCTAAGATTTTTCCCCTATGACTAAATTTTACTATAACTAAAAATGGGAAATACTTTTAACTGTAACAACTAGAGCAACACAAAACCTACCAGGTTAGTTGTCACCCTTTTCAATAGTGTGTTGGCTTAACTTTCTTCTGCATAACCATTCGGAAAATGATGTTTTACTTTCTCTCTGTGTGACTGATAGAGGGGCAATCTGTTCTTGCTCTCTGCAAGCAGGATTTTCTAGCATTATTTGATGAGATTACTACATCTGGCCAGGTAAGCAAGCAGCTAAATGTCATTGTTATAGTTTATGCCACTAGGTACATATTCTCAGTTGTCTAGTCGGTACATGTAAAGCCATACCAGATGATCTTACTGCTTGCAGACAATACAGTATGCTCCCCATAACATAGCCTATTTCTCAGAGCATGGAACTATCTCTGAATGCACACTTGAACTTTGGCACTCATGTTGCCCCTTATTTCATTTTTAATCACAAATTACAGATTTGTATTTACCAAAAACAGATGCACAAATACCAACTTAAAAAATTTTAACTTTTGCCGGGCGTTGGTGGTGCACTCCTTTAACCCCAGCACTCGGGAGGCAGAGGCAGGAGGGTCTCTGTGAGTTTGAGGCTAGTCTGGTCTCCAGGCTGGAGCCTGGGTAGGCTCCAAAGCTACACAGAGAAATCCTGTCTTGAAAAACAAAAAAAAAAAATATTTCAACTTTTACAGATGAACTAGTACATATGAAGTGGTTAAAATACATGCCATAATATTGACATTCAATAACTAGCCATCACTTCTATGATACAATGCATGATTACCAATACTTAATGATGAGAACTGTACAGATATAGCAAATAAATTACGATGATTTGAATGCACTCACTCTAATTCTGTGTAGCTATCTTGAAGAAATGTTATAAACATATTTTAAAATACTAGTGAGCAGAGATTGGGTGAGATGCTTTTGGAGGAATTGTCTGTAGGATGCAGCTGTGGTTTGAAGGTTTTGTACAATATGTTGTAATTGAGACTCTCTTCCACTTTCATTTACTGCAAATGAGACACAGTAATTGATGGATTCCCTTTGTGTGCAAAAAGGAAGTCTCTCAGATACTTATTGAACAACACATTGAATGCAGTTTTAAAATTAAAGTAGGGAGAGTAAATATTTAACTTCCAGACAAATACCCCAAATATTTATCCTAAGGAACTCAGGCTTGCAAAATTAGATGTCTTATCATCTTGGCAGTAGGTATTAGCAAACACTCTATATTCACTAGAATCAATGTTTTTTTTCAATATCTTAAAATTACATTGGGTCCAAAGCTTCCTCCCCTCCAAAGTATAATCAACATGCTAAACTTACTTTGAATTTTATTAAATTGTTTCTAACTATTCAAGCCCCACAAATAAAAGCTCATTTAAACATATATAGTATGTTCTCACTTTATGAAATCTATTATAATTTTCCAAGGAAAGAGAAGACAGCTGAATCTTGAATATAAATTGTTTAATCCTGAATATAAATAAATTGATTTATGTGGGCTACAATCTCAGTTTACCGTTGTATCAAGCCATTTACTACTATGATTACTATGCTAACAACTATTAGTATAAACTGTTACCTAATTTAACTATAACTAATAAGTATGCTGATACATATCTTCTTTCACTTTTTTTTTTTACCAATGAGAACTGATATTTCCCAAATTGCCAAAGCTAGTAAATTGTTGTAGATTAATCAGCACCCGAGCCTGTATTTGAACTATGGAACCTTCCAGAATTTACAAAGAACATTTCAAATGAAATTTCTTGTACTAGGAAATATTATGAAAGCATATTCAAATATTGATTTTTACATTTCTGAACTAGGGTGAAGTAAACACAAGTCAGAAGATGAAAACCTCTAAGATGACCTAAAAGGGAAATCCATCAAGTTGAATTCATCTGAAGGGTCTTAGAGGAGAAGGATTTCATACCTCATTAGCTTAGACTGTCATATAAGGAAAAGACATTTTTAGCTTCCAGATTATTTGTCATCTTTTCCAGTTTTGTCTGGATATATTTCAAAAAAAAGGACCAAAAAGCACAAGAAAATGGTAACACAAAGGAATAGATTCATTTTATATTGCTAGGAAAGTGCAGGAGTGAAGGTTGGTGATTCATCATTAAATAAATAAAATGCATAGAAAATGGAGAAGAGAATTAAAGCCACTGAAACCAGAGATACCAACTTTGTAAACACTAATGCAAAGTCTGCTGTTCATAATCCATGAACATTATTTTAGGATTTACTATTTAGTAGTAAGTTATAATTTCTTTGAAGGAATAAAATAATGCATCTCTGAAGGAATACAACACTGATGTGACAGTATTTCATTTTTCTTTGAATAGACTTTCTAGTCAAGAAAATATCATAGCCATAAATCTCACGAATGTAGGTTAAGATTTATTTAAGCAAAACTTGGATGAGCTAAAGAGACATACAGATCCTAAAACATAGTGTGAATTTTTATTTATTAGTTCTTCTCTCATAAAATACATCCCAACCACCAACCAGTTTCCTGTCCTCCATATATGTCCCCCTCATATCAAGGCTGGACCAGGAAACCTGGTACAAGGAAAAGAATCCTAAAAGCAGTCAGAGGCACACCCACTTTCACTGGTAGGAATCCCACAAGAAACCCAAGCTAAACAACCATAACATATTTGCAGACCCATGCAGGCTCTGTGATCACCACTTCAGTCTCTGTGAGCCCATATGAGCCTTGCTTAGTTGATTCTGCAGGCTGTGTCCATGGGACTCCTCTGGTTCCCCCACTCCTTCCCTCTCTTTCCCCTTTCTTTAAGTTCACCCACCATAGCCTAATGTTTGTCCGTGTGTCTCTGAGTTTGCTCCCATCATCTGCTAGAGGAAGCCTCTCTGATGACAATTGGAATAGGCTCGGATCCACGAATATAGAAGACTATCATAAGGAATCATTTCACTGATATTTTAAATTTTCTTCCCAGATGTGCTTGGTTCTCCCCTAGGTCTCTGGGATACCCAGTTTCCATCTCCTGGCTATCCAGGCAGTATTGGGAATGAGCCCCCATAGTGTGCATTGTTTGATAAAAGAAACCAGCTTTAAAAATAGAAGCCAGTGGAGGAGGAGCATGCCATTCTCCAAATGATACAGATGCTGAGGGAGACAAACCATGGGCTCCAGGTCAGTCTGAAATGTATAATGAAAGCCAGTCTCTAAAGATTAAAAATGCAACAAAGTATCAGAAGTGATTTATCAAGTTATTAGGTGTGGGCAATGAGATCAACAATTATTTGATGCAATAACAATGAATATAGTCTTCAGAGTGTTTATGTGAGACACAACCATGGATGCAATGTCAATTTCTACAAAGCAAAGGAGTTCCAGCAAGTTCATGTGCCTTAACTATCTCAAAGGATGCTCTCTCAATCTCTTGTTATACATATGAATAATAATTACAGCATTGCTGCATGTTTGAGACATAAAAACTTCACCATTAAGTTTTTTCCCCCAAACTTGTCTATATTCCTTATGTGTAGATAATTAAATTTGTAATGGATCAGAATCAACATGCAACTTAAATCTCAAATTAAGAATACACAAAGTGTACATCTAAACACATAACAATATTTATTAAATCTTAGCATAGAAAGCCTTAGTCATAGGATTCTTTCATCTATTAACATTTGGTAAATATTTTTGGCTTTAATTTTTTTTTAGTTATAATACTTTTGGCTGCTGGCTAGGGCTTCTTATTGACTAGCTCTGCTTTTGGTGGCACATGCCTTTAATCCCAGTACTCTGGAGTCTGAGGCAGGCAGATCTCTGTGAGTTTGAGACCAGCCTGGCCTACAGAGCGAATTCCAGGACAGCCTCCAAAGAACCCCAAACAAAACAAAACACAAAACAAAAAAAACTTCATTGACTTTAATTTTTTCATTGAAAATAGATTCTTCTCTCATCCAAACACAATTTCCCCTCCCTCCAGCCTTCCCAGCTTCCCCTAAATTACCCTCTCTGTCTGATCTACCCCTGCCTCCATTTCATCTCCAGAAAGCTTCAACCTCTGAGAGACAACCACCAAACAGGACAAAACCAAATACATTAATACATGGCAAAGCCCTCATATAGAGGCTGGTCAAGGCAATCAAACAGAGGGAAAGGAATTGCAAGACAGGCAAGAGTCAGGGATACCCCTGTTCCCACTGTTAAGTGTTAGTATTCAGGCATCTGTACTGGCCTGTCCTTGGGGTTCTGACCTGTGCATATTCTCTATGTTCTCTTTTAAAAGGGCCCTGCCCACCTCCCATGCCCCCTTCCCTCCCTCCTCTTTCTTTTTCTCCATCTTTCCTATCTCTCCCCATCTTTCCTTTCTCCTCTCTCCTGCTGCTCCTGTCTCTGGAGGTCAGTCTTCCCCATTCCTTTTTATGATCCCTTTCCCCAATTAAAAAAACCCTCTGTTTGAACCCTGTCACATGGCATCTTTCTCTCACATACCACTTTTCTTAAATTACAACATCGAGTCCCACAAAAAACATCTGTAGCAGACGTTTCTCTCTTGCCTGCCAGTTTCCAAATAACCAACATGGAGACTTAATATGACTTACAAATTCTGGCCAATAGCTCAGGCTTGTTACTAAATAGCTCTTACAACTTAAATGAACCCATTTCTATCAATCTATATATTGACACATGACTCTTGGCTTTGCCATTCTTCCAGCATGTCTTGCTCCCTCTGTGTCTCCTGGTAACTCCTCCGACTATTCCCCTTTACCCAGAATTTTGTTTGGTTGTCCTGGCTGAACTTCCAGCTTGGCTACAGGACAATCAGCATTTTATTAAGCCAATTCCAGTGACAAATCTTTACAATGTACAAGAGAATTATTCCATAGCAAAGTCAAACTAATAGCATAGCATAGATGCAGAAGACCCACTACAAACTCATGGTTGGAGGGCCTGTGCTTACTGCTTCACTCTCTGTGAGTCCCTGTGTGCCCTGCTTAGCTTATTTTGAGGTTCCTTTGGTGTCCTCTATCCTTGCTGCTCACTAAATTAATGATTTACATGAGCATGGAATTTTCAAGACAATAATATTATGGGGTCAATTAGAGTTGTCTTAAGGAGGCCTCATCCCTGAACTAAGAACTACAGGCAACTAAGGAATTTTGAAATATTGTTCCCAAGGGAAGAGCACATCAATTGGTTATCCAGTACTAAATGGTAAGTTCGAAAAAAAACATACAATAAAGACTGAACAGGATGAATTTAAGTATTCAGAATACATGTTTATACATACATACACATAGCTATGTAACAATAATTAACACAACAGAAGACAAGAATTTAAAAAGGGCAAAGAGAAGTATTTGAGTGTTTAGAGGGAAGAAATGAACAGGAAAATGATGGTTTCATAGTATAATCATGAAATTATAAAAGGTAAAGTGTTTTTAATAATCACAGTATTAATTTCAATATAAATAGGTACAAAACATAAATGACTGCAAATGAAAAAGTGCTTACATGTTTAAAAAGTAGAATGATATATCACAATTTCTACTTAGAGATTCTGCACTGAGCCCACTTTTCTTAAATTACAACATCGAGTCCCACAAAAAACATCTGTAGCAGACGTTTCTCTCTTGCCTGCCAGTTTCCAAATAACCAACATGGAGACTTAATATGACTTACAAATTCTGTGATATGACTCAAAAAAGTATAATGACTGATTTGTAAATAAATAAATAAATAAATAAAATTAACCTGTGAATTCCTTGCAAGGTAAGATCAAAATGATACTTTTAGATTTACAATATCTTAGAATTAGTTTTAAAAGTTTATTTACGTGTACTTCTTGTGGTATACTCCACAAGAAACTAGAATAAACACAGGCATACCTCAAAGAATTTATAATGAATCAACATTAGAGATCAACAGAAACAATCGTGGTTACATGTGGTGGTCCTCCCATGTGTTTTCAGTAATAAAGATGGGGAGGAAGGAAAATCCTGAAATTCAGATTATTTTTTTAATCATTCTACACTTTATTTTTATTTTTATTTTTGGCAGATTTTTTTACTTGAATTAGAAATAAGATTGTTTTACAACACAATCCCAGTTCCCTTCTCCTTCCCGTCCTCCCCTACCATCGCTCCCCCCAACTAAAAACCTACCTATAACATATCCTTTCCGCTCCCCCTGGATGGTGAGGCCTTCCATAGGGTGTCATCAAAGTCTATCATATCCTTTGGGATAGGGCCTAGGCCCACCACATTGTGTCTAGGCTTGGGGAGTATTCCTCTATGTGGAATAGGCTCCCAAAATCTATTCCTGTGCTAGGATTACTACTGATCCACTACAAGAGGCCCCATAGATTTCCGAGGTCTCCTCACTGACACCCACATTCATGGGGACTGAATCAGTCCCATGCTGGTTTCCCAGCTATCAGGGCCAAGAGTCCTCCTTTGTGTAGGTCAGCTGTTTCTGTGGGTTTCACCAGCCTGGTCTGGACCCCTTTGCTCATCACTCCTCCTTCTCTGCAACTGGATTCCAGTTCAGTTCAGTGATTAGTTGTGGGTGTCTGCTTCTACTTCCACCGCTGCTGGATGAGGGCCATAGGATGGCATATAAGTCAGTCATCAATCTCATTATCTGGGGAGGGCATTTAAGGTAACCTCTCCACTGTTGCTTGGATTGTTAGCTAGTGCCTGATTTCTCTGTAAACCTAAAATATCTCCCTCTATTATGGTATCTCCATTCTTGTTATCTTCTATTCTTCCCTGACTCAACCTTTCTGCTCCCTCATGTCCTCTGCATCCTTCCTCTTCTCCCCTTCTCATTCTCCTAGCTCCCTCCCCCCTCTTCCCGTGCTCCCAATTTTCTCAGGGGATCTTGACCCTTTCCCCTTCTCCCATAAACACACACACACACACACACACACACACACACACACACACACACACACACACACCAGGTAGGTAACTGACAGATTGAGAGACAGGGAAGAGAGAGTGAGAGTAAAACAGAAAGAATGAAAGAGAAAAGAAGGGAGCGGCAAAGCTTATTAAATTCATTAAAAGAATAGGAAGGAGTTAAATTTTATCTTCATTCCTTCACCCAAATTTCTGTGTTCAGGCTCTATAATGGCTAAAACCTGAAAATATTTCCTGCAAACATTTCTCTCTCTCTCTCTCTCTCTCTCTCTCTCTCTCTCTCTCTCTCTCTCTCTCTCTCTCTCTCTCTCTCTCCTTCAGACCTCAGTAGGGAACACAGAAAGACCCTCAAGACAACTATCAGCCTTCACAGTCTGCTATTAGGAAAGAGAAATAGACACTAGTGTGTCAGAGTCCCTTGTTATAAACGACTTTCTTCCCTTTAATCAAGAAATGACTCATTTCCTTTTCAATTTTTTTTCAACCCAGATCAGTAGTATGCCTCCCAGAGCTAAAATGTGGCCCAGCTCTAAGATGCAGAAATTCCATTTAGAGCAGAACTAGTTATAAGTAAACAGTAAATGTGGTGACATCTGTGTGAAATGAACATAATGATGATCAGAGCTGGAAATGATACTTTAGGTAAGAATTATTATGTGATTATCAAAAATATGTTTCTGGAGACAATGGTGTTACCGAAAGGGGCAATTGAGTATGCCGACATAAGCAAGAGTTCCCTGTATGCAAGCAGATTACATTCAGAGATTGTCAAGTGGGGTAAAGTGAATAGAATGAACACCAGGGGTTTTACATATGAGTTGAGTATAAGAAGGAGGTAAAACACAGTTAATGACTTGGGAAAATATGGTACATTGGATTGGTATTAAACATAAATTTAAAATTATATTTAATACGTTAGTGTTTTGAAATTTTATAGTTATATGCATGTATTTAATCATCAAGAAATTGAACGATATATGAACTTTGAACTAAACTGTTTATCTAGAAGAACTACAAATAAAACACCTGAATTTCTCAACTTTTTCTCATGCACTATGATACTGTATTTTATTCTGAAGTACGTGCCATTTCCATAGGAGAAAACTAAAGGATAATACTATATTTTCATTTTGTTGAATCTCATTTTCAAGGTGCTAAGTTAGACATGTCTGATTTCAATTATTGGCATAAGTTCTTCCTTCTAAACTTTTATAAAGGTAAAAAGGTCTCGTTTTTATTTGTAAGAGTTATGCTATTTTAGGGTGACAATTATGGCAGTATTAAACAAAAAAGAACAAGTTCACCTTCACTAAATCCCTTGATGTGTGGCATTTCTTCCAATTTCCTCTACAGGAAGCTTAAGAGAAACGGTTCCTTGGTTAATTGTCACAAAACTATTGAGTGGTCTATGTCCCAAGTAACAAAGGATGTGATTATTAAATGAAATCAGTTGACAGCAACTTCTAAGAAAGCGATTTACGACAAATTCCTTGAACAAAATCTGTCATATTCAGACCCTGTTGCAAACATGAGAAGAATATAATTAGGAATTGTAGGCAAAAGATATTCACAGATACTCTGTTAGCAGAAATATCTTAATGTATGAAGAAATACTTCCTAGTGTTTGCTATAGAGTTTTTCATTGTGCATACAAAAAGAAGTGCACTTTTATCTAAATATTGGTAATTACAGGACAGATTGTTTAGAAAGTACTCCAATTAACAACTTAATGTTAAACTCTACACATACATTTAGGGTGGGGGAAACGGATCAGCGGGGGAGAGTCTTGATGTATAAGCATAAAATATATAAATCTATTATTTAAATGTCCAGTTTATAAACTAGAGAGACATTTTACTATCTAGAAACAAAATTTTAAACGTTGTTTTCTAGATCAGCCTAAAGTTACTGTCTATGATGCACTGAAAACCTGCTTAGTGATAAACGGTATTTTCCAAACATCTTGCCAAACAAGTGTATTAGTAGTTCCCTGAATGGGCTGTTTGGATGTCAATGGAAAAAGTCACCGTTTTGGTTATACTATATCAGTCCTCAAATTTGTTAATAAAGCTATTCTTAATAAGAACTCGAGAACTATATTTTTATGAAAATCAGTTGTGTATTCATTGCATGTGCTTTTGAAGACATCTGAGCATTGTCATCAAAACGTTCTAGTTTGCTAGTTTCCTAATTACCTTGAACCAAAAAGTGAATAACATTGTAAGTCACATCCTCAAATACTAAAAAATACAAGGGTGATCTTAACCTTAATAATATTTACCAAAGTATATATCTGTGGAAAATTTTAGCTTTCACATTGGAAATATTTCAATTAATCAAGGCAAACAGAAAAGTCATTAAAGTTAGATAAACTAATTTTTTTTCATTAACCTGCATTTGCCATCTGAACACATTTGACCTTCCTTATCCTATGTTATGACTGATATTATGGCAAGGGTTCTAATCGTGTGTCTATTGCTATGATAAATAACATGACCAAAAGTAACTTAGGAAGGAGTGGTGTTTATTTCACTTCTCAGACTATAGTCGCAGCCAGAGCAGTCAGGGTAGGAGGACTCAAGGCAGGGGTCTGAAGGCAGTGACTGAATCAGAGGCTGTGGAAGTACACCTCTCACTAACCTGCTCTCTGTGGCTTTAGCAGTCTACATTTCTATAGCATACAAGACCACCTGTGCATGGGTGGCACTGTCCAGAGTGTGTGTGTCCAGAGTGGCAGGGGCCTTTCCCACACCAACCATTAATCAAGAAAATGCCATACAAACTTTTCTATAGGCAAATTTTACAAATTTGTTTTCTCTGTTAACAATCCTGTTTCCCAGAATTGTCTAGGTTTGAGTCGTGTTAAAAAGGAAAAGCAACCAACATAGCTGGGAAGACAGCTTCTAAAGCAAACGAAGAGAGAAATGTGATTATATCTATGTATGAATATTTCCATAAACTGTTTCTGTCATCAGTCTCATTTCTGCCATAGAGCAATGAACTTTAGATAGTGAAAGCAGGTTGTTCTCGGATATTCAGTAGCTAGTCACAGAATCCATGCTGTATTTCAAAGGCCGTCTTAGGTAAAAACCATCAATAGGGTTTAAATGATTCTGAATGATGAATAGCAAACACAAAGAACAAAGAGTTTGAAGATGTCAAAATGTTAGTAAGCATAGTGAGTTAATACTGCACTGGTTTGTACCATCATGGTCAAAAATACATTCATACAGTCAACCTTAACTTGCCTATAGGACCAAGTGTACAGGAAAATAATTGAAAACATTATGCTGAAATCAATAACCAGGAGAGATGCACAAGGAGCCACATGCATATTCTATATCAGCAATATTTGTAATTATTTGTTTATATACAAAATTTTTTCACAATGGAAACCTTTAACCATTTGCTAATATCTACAGAAGGAGAATGTTTTAATCCTTCTTTTAAAAAACAGTTTATAGAATACTGTGTCATAGTTATATACATGGTTAAGGAAATATTACATAAACTATTTATTTATAAATGACATTCATGGGCCATAATAGGACAATCAAAGATTATGTATGTGCCTTAGACTACCAAAAATCTGATAAAAGAAACTATTGATGAAAACTAATCACTTTGTATATAGCCAGATTATGATGACTTGGCTTAAAGATTGAATAAGGTATCATTCCATCTATGTAAGTGTTTAGTAGATTATTTTAAGATTATAAGAACAATATCATTATTATGAATTTATATCTAATCCAAGATGAGAAATGTCAGGGCCAGGCTGGAGAAATGGCTCAGAGATTAAGAGCACTGGGCTGCTCTTCCAGAGGTCCTGAGTTCAATTCCCAGCAACCACATGGTGACTCAACCATCTATAATGAGATCTGGTGCCTTCTTCTGGCCTGCAGCAGAACACTGCATACATGATAAATAAATAAATCTTAAAAAATAAAAAAAAGAATTACAAAAAAAAGAAATGTCAGGGTCTTTGAAATCCAAGCAAAGCTTAGGGAAAAGACATCATTTAACATGGGTCATGGTCTCCCAGAGCTTCCTACAGATTATTCTGTACTTCCAGGACTCTCTGTTCACAGTCCTTCAGCCCTGTCTGCTGCCACTCAAAACAGACTCCATTCTGGAGCATAGTTTATGACATCCTCCTGCACTTGTGTGTTCTAATTTGGTTTACAACTAATTTGAAAACACACACACACACACACACACACACACACACACACACACACACTCACAAAGGCACCAATAATCTCCACGAAAGAGCTTTTCTGTTTGATTTTTCGTTTTCATCTGGGAGACAATTGAGCTCTAGATATACATTTTCCTTCACTCATTGATTTTCACCATTAAAAGTAACCTATGATCTCTGTTTCTTTTTTCTGTCCATTTTTAAATTAGGTTAAGAATGAAGAAACCTGTATACACGTGCAAACTGTAATTTGCCATTCCCACACTATACTCCCCAGTTTTTCCTTCCATTGACCACTTTGGTTGTGTCATGTATTTAAAACAACCATTAATTTGTTCATAAAATAGTCTGTTTATTTTCTTCTTCCACTAGAGTATAAGCCTGAGAGGAAAAAGGACTGTTTATATTTTATACATTGGTTTAATATTTAAGGAGTACTTGTATATAAGAGCTGTCTAACACCAGAATAAAATCTCCCAAAAATAAGGGTTATAGAGTGTGTAATTGCAGAACACAGGAGAATAACTGTCTCTAGTATTCTTAAAAATGCAAATTGCTCTGGAGAGAGACCACACACTTTCTGGTTATGATTTTCCTTTCATTATCACAATTTCATGCTAAGCCTATTGATTATGCGTATTCTTATAACTGTTGGGATAGTTTTGGTTTTAGTTTCAAGTTTTGTTGTGAGAAAAAACAATGACTTGCCTAAGCTTAAGCTAAAGAATAGGCTATGATGTCTGGCAACTTCCTCAGCAATGGGGGGGGTACTACTCTCAACTAATTGCATTTGACACAGAGACAGTCACTTGGGTTTTTCTGTTATTTTTTTTTATACTGAATAGCATGGATAACCAATACATAAAAGTAACTAAAGCATAATGTTGACAAAATTTTTATGAAAATATTAATTTGGTTGCTTAGAAAGTAGAATTTGTTTAGCTGAAGGGAAACATATGTATCGATAAATATCAGTAAAGTCCTTATTACCTACAGAGGTGACTGATTGTCACCATCTCTATTTCAATTTCTCTTCCAATGTCAAGTTGCCTGCAGCTGTGACAAAAATTGATATAAAATAATCACCCTGGAAATGTTCCATGACTTTGCATTGGTTTAGACAATATGGAGATACGACACAATTTCATTTGTTTCAAGGTAAACTTAGTGTTGCATCCATTTACTGAAGCCAAAAGCTTTATATCGCATGACTATAATTAGTACTGTGCTGGCCTCTGGGAGTTCAGTAATGGTGCAGAAGTGTGGGAATGATAGCTCAGTGTTATTGAGCCCTTACTATATGTCACTCACTGATTTAAGGACTTCTTTTCACTTAATTGATTCTGTCCACAGAATGAAGGATAAGTGTTCTGTGTTTACTGTTTTTAATTAGTTCTTCCAGCATTTTGTAGCCCAACTGCTCCCAGATCCATCCATTTCCACACCCAGCCAAACTTATGTTTTATTTTGTTTTATATTTATACAACCCATCAAGTCCAATTGTACTGTTCATATATTCTTGGATATGTGGCTTTACACTGGATTATTATATGGTTACTAGACACAATTACTTTTGAGATTATGATAAAAGATTCCCCCTTCCTTTTCTTCACTTCAAACAATGTCTGATTTCCTTACTTGCTCTTTTATGTTTCAAATTCTTGCCTTTTACATACATTATATAGTTCACAATATATATATATATATATATATATATATATATATATATCTTAATTACATAGTATAACCTTCTCAATCTGCATAATATTAGTTGCATACATGTTTTTGTGATGACCATCTCACATTGGATAACCAATTTCTGTGTTCTTCCACTCTTCCTTGTGAAAGAATATTTCTCCGGCTTTCAACATTCCTTGCTATCCATAGTTCTTTGTGTAGAGTTGTGGGCCCCCTGGGTTTTTGCTCATCCACATTTTTATGTCTATTGTTTTTGCCCTTGCTCAGTTCTTGTTTAGATAGTCATGCTGGTGAGTCTTCTTGAGCGTTGCTTCTGACATCCCAGGGGATACAATCTGACAGCAAAATCCTTGTTTCTCTGGTTCTTAGAATCTTACTGCTCTGCCTTTGCCACAGATCCCTAAGCCATAATTTTGGCAGTTATATTGTAGACGTTTATTGCTGTTGGGACTGGTTCCATAACTCTGTGTTTTAATTGGTTGCAGTTTTCTGTAATCATCCCTCTGTTTTGAAGAGCAGTTTCCTTGGTGAGGGGTGAGGACTACATCAACTTTGAATATAAGGAAAACTGGAATGACAGGTCTTTGGGGACCAGTGTGGAAATTTCACAGTGGAAAATTCCTAGAATCTGGCCTAGTAGGACTTCTTGTAATGAAGAATACATAGTATGAGCTGCCCCTCTTTTGTAACCAGTCAAGGCTTCTAGTGATGAGAGCAGATTATGTTTGGTTGAGTTGTTGTCCCAGGGAGTCCCATGCAGATCCCTTAACAACCCAGGTAATGCTAGTACATAGGTTCCTTCTACACACAGACAATGATGCCCCACTGACAAGGGCAACATTCACATTCTTCATTGAATGTAGAAAGGTTGAGCTAGTGTCGAATGGAGCTTTCATCCCTATGTTCTAATCTCTTTGATCTGGAAGATTCCCTGCAGGTTAATGAATGAGAAACATGGACACGAACCCAGCCACAAAACCTTCCACCTACAATTTGTCCTGCCTGAAAGATTCCCTGAGGCAATAGAGGCACAGAACTTTTAGGGGTAGCTAACCAATGTATGGTTTAACTTGAGGCCTATGATATGATGAGGACCCATGCCCTATACTGCCTGGATGGCCAGGAACCAGAGAGTATATAGCTCAGACACCTAGGTTAGAACCAAACACTACTGGAAAAAATTAATGCAATAATTCTTGATGGTATGCTGAGAGACTCATTGATTGGTGCCTTGTCTAGTTGCCATCATAGAAACTTCCTCTGGCAGTAGAATGGAGCTGGTACAGAGAAACAGAGTCAGACGTTATTTGGAGAGATTCCAAATTAGAGGTCTCCATCAGGTTTATACCCTTGGAGACTGGGTAACCAGGAAGGAGGGGAGGAAGACAGTTGGAGGCAGAGGGATGGAAGACACCAGGAGAACACAGCCCACTGAGTTAACAAAGCAGGGCTAAAGCGGGCTGGCATAGCAAACATGAGGCCTGCATGGATCTGATCCAAGGCCTCTGTGTATATGTTACTGCTGTTACCTTGGTGTTCTGTGGAACTCCCAATAGTGTGAGCATGTGTCTCTCTGGCTCTTTTGCCTTCTCTTAGGACCTTTACCTCCTATTGGAACGGGTTGCCTTGTCCTATCTAAGAAGAGGGATTTTTTTTTCTTTTTTGCTCTTTCTTCTTTAAATTAGAAACAAGCTTGTTTTACATGTCAATCCCAGTTCCTTTTCCCTCCTTCATATCATTTGGAGCAGGGCCTAGGCCCTCCCGCATGTGTCTAGGCTGAGAGAGTGTTACTATATGTGGACTGGGCTCTCAAAGTCAATTCATCTTTGAGGGATAAATACTGATCCACTACCAGAGTCACCATAGTTTGCCCAGACCTCCAAACTGATACCCGCATTCAGGGGGTCTGGATCAGTCCTATGCTGGTTTCCCAGCTATTAGTCTGGGGTTCTATGAACAACCCCTTGTTCAGGTCAGCTGATTCAGGTGGTTCTCTCCAGCCTGGTCTTGACACCTTTGCTCATCACTCCTCCCTCTCTGCTACTGGATTCCAGGAGTTCAGCTCAGTGTTTAGCTGTGGGTGTCTGCTTCTGCTTCCATCAGCTACTGGATGAAGGCTTTAGGATGGCATATAAGGTAGTCATCAATCTCATTATTGGGGAAGGTCGTTTAAGGTAGCCTTTCCACTATTGCTTAGATTGTTATTTGGGGGTCATCCTTATAGATCTCTGGAAATTTCCCTAGTGCCAGATTTCTCTTCAAAACTGTAATGGCTCCCTCTATTATGGTATCTCTTTTCTTGCTCTCCTTT
The DNA here is from genome assembly GCF_003668045.3 of Cricetulus griseus. Taxonomy (NCBI): domain Eukaryota; kingdom Metazoa; phylum Chordata; class Mammalia; order Rodentia; family Cricetidae; genus Cricetulus; species Cricetulus griseus. Next base: position 7,048,336 of record NC_048603.1, on the reverse strand, counting down.
ATTCTTCTCCTGACTCAATCTTCCTGCTCCCTCATGTCCTCCTCTCCCCTCCTCTTCTCCCCTTCTCTTTCTCCTAATTCCCTCTCCCCTCCCCATTAACTCAGGAGATCTTGTCCCTTTCCCCTTCTCTGGGGGACCATGCATATCTCTATTAGGGTCCTCCTTGTTTACAAGCTTCTCTGGCAGTGTGGATTGTGGGCTGGTAATCCTTTGCTCTATGTCTAACCTCGATATATGAGTGAGTATATACCCTGTTTCTCTTTTTGTGACTGGGTTACCTCACTCAGGATGGTTTCTTCTAGTTCCATCCATTTGCCTGTGAATTTCAGGATTCCATTTTTTTTCTGCTGATTAGTACTCCATTGTGTAAATGTACCACATTTTCTCTATCCATTCTTCAGCTGAGGGGCATCTAGGTTGCTTCCAGGTTCTGGCTATGTTCATAGCAGCATTATTTGTAAGAAGTGGCCTTTTGCCTTGTATTATTATATCTGGTTTTGTCCTGTTTGATTGTTGTCTTTTGAAGGCCTGTTCTTTTCTAAAGTGTAAAAAAAAAAAAAAAAAAAAGGTAGTAGATCTGGAGCAGAGTGGTGACGTAGGGTGAGCTGTGAGAAGAGGAAGGAAGGGACACTCTGTTCAGATGTATTGCAAGGGAGAATAATCTGTTTTTAATAAAGAAGGAAAAATATAGAGTTCAAAATTCCATTATTATTTTAATTAACCAAGCTCTACAAAATAATGAAGTTCCAAAGAAAAATACCCAGGAAACATTTAAAAGCCTCCATCCATGGATCCAGATTTCATATTCTTTCTTCCCATTCTTTTTATTTCATATACATATACTGGATTTATATCACTTTCTCCCTCCTTCCAACAACTTCTATACATCCTTACCCCCTCACAAATTCATGTTACTGTTTTCTTTTAATGAACACACACACACACACACACACATACACACACACACACACACACACACACACACACACACACAATACACTTATCCCCCCCCATACAAGGTAGCAGGGACAAGAACAGACAGATTCACAAGAGAATATACCATTCAGGTAGACACAGATTCAGACTCACAACAGGGGCCCTGGAAGACATAGGGAGAGAAACAAGAGAATTCAAATCTGGTCTTTCTTTTCATTAAATTGCTCCAAGGTGTTTCTTTCAAAGCTACTAAGGAAAAAATAAATAAATTACTCCAAGTCGTAATTTCTTTTCTGAATGTAATATTGATACCTCATTCTTGAATTTGAGTTATTATTAAGCCATTCCCTTCAGCACAGGGAATCATTAATTTCCAGTAGCCATAGTGTCTTATTGCTCTTGCTGTTGTTGACTGTATTTTTATTCTGGCATTGAGGCATCTGAGTTTGGGATGAGCAGATCTAGTTCCAGATTTCTGAGTTTGTCTTTGTTGCACAGGTGTTTCTTTCCTTGGTTTCTGTTTCCTCTTTGGGTTTCGAGTCTTTGTGGCCTAGGTTTCTGGTGGCTGGCATTACCTCTGATCTAGTAGGGAGACTGCTCGCCTTGGGAGTTGGCTTTCTGCTCCATAGCTTTGCCTATGATACAGAAGGGGAGTCAGTATTCATCTGATTGGACTGGCCTGCACTTGAGCAGCTCAAGTCTCTAATCAAGCTGCTGGGGCTTACCTCTGTTCTAATTGGTGTAGCTTGTGCCTAAGTGCCCAAAGACCACTGGGGCTGGGGGCGGGGCCTAGCAGTGAGGCTGACAATGAGTGGTTCTGACTGGTATGTCCTTATTTTAAGTGGGAGAAGTCTGCTGGGGAGGGGGCATTTTCTAGCAGTGGTTCCAGCTTGGAATGTGTAGGCTGTGGGCAGGGGCTTTGGGAACAGAATCTAGGGAGTGGGAGCTGGGATGGAATGGGCTACAGGAAGTGTTCTGTGAAACAGAATCCCAGAAGAATATTTGAAGTGGCACACATGTGTAACCTATGTTAAAATTTAAATAACACACACACATATTGAAATATAACATCAAGCCATATATGTAACATTTATATTAAGAGTCAGTTAAGAGCCGGGCGTTGGTGGCTCACGCCTTTAATCCCAGCACTCGGGAGGCAGAGGCAGGCGGATCTCTGAGTTCGAGGCCAGCCTGGCCTCCAGAGCGAGTGCCAGGATAGGCTCCAAAGCTACGCAGAGAGACCCTGTCTCGAAAAAACCAAGAGAGAGAGAGAGAGAGAGAGAGAGAGAGAGAGAGAGAGAGAGAGAGAGAGAGTTATAATTAACTAAAAGGAATTTAGGAATATTACTTGACACAAATTATTCATAATACCATATAAAGGCTCAGCTTCTGTGATGGAGTTATGGAGGTTGGGATTAAATCATTGGGCCTTTCCTCTTCATCTCTCTGCAGAATCATGTTTATATTTTGCTTATCTTCTGTCTGTCAAACATTCCTATGTATTTGCAGAAACAGCTGTCTGGTATTTTGTGTCAATTATCTCATGAAGTCCCTATGTTGTTTCCCTAACAGAAAAAGAAAAGGCGATATTTTTTTTAATTAATCTCTAATTTTGGGGGCCCAGGTGGCAGATGGGATACTTAACACATCAAAGTTTTGAGATATAAAAATAAAATAAGACTTCAGAGTGGAAAGTTTCCTAAGAGCTGATGATAATAGCCTCCATGGCTTCCTCCATGCTCAGATTTAATATGGCGCTGTTAGCTGTCCCTCCATCAAAGTTCACATGCTGGGAAATCACGAGCCTCATGCAAGCCCATGCAAATTTTCTAAGATTATGACAAAGCTGTGAACTGTGTCTAATTCATCACTCTACCATCTGTTTAACATGGATTTATCTCTAGTTACTGACTTGTAGTAAGCAATCTTTAAATTCTCTATTCATCCTGAACAGTGATCTGGAAAAGCTTATGCACAGTGCCTCGGTAGGACTTCCAGATCTCAGCCAGCACCAGACTTAATACAAATTCAATGCTGGGGAAAAAGAGATTTATCTCCAGCTGTGGCCAAATTGTAGCTTGTTGCTCTAACTTGTCTTCCTCTAAATCTAATATTGCAAAAAGAACAGCTGCAAGGGTGATGTTCCACTTTCCTGATTAGGCATGCTCAGATATACTTCTAGGGAGGTGGCTCTCACCTCAGAGTCTGACTGCAACACTGGGGTTAATTTACTGAAATTGGTAGCATTAGCTCTTAGTTCTTGGATGAGAAGATTTGTATTATCGTTTATACTTCTGTACGGTATCGTCTGTAAGGTTATAAATAAATCACAATCATAACACTTATACACACACATATGCTTGTATAATGGAATAGTTTTTTTTAACTTATCCAGTCCATTTTGGAAGTCTATATTAGAGTCAGCTTTCTGTGGCTATGAGAAAATACAAGGGGAAAAAATCCCTTCAGAGGAGGTGTGATTTTAAATTTCAGGGATTTTAATTGAAGATTATCAGGCACCCTTTTTTTGGGAGGTTGTAGAGATGCAAAATATTATAACATGAAGCTCATGGCAGAGCCAAGCTGCTCATCTTAAGATAGCCAGGATGCCCAATCCAAGATGGGAACAGTTCTCTAGTGCAGCCTTTGCAATGCTGGTTCCCAGTGATCTGGCCTCTTTCATGAGGTCTCATCAATAGAAGATAATACATCTTCACTACACCATTGGCTAGTGACTTAGCCTTTAGCACACGAAGCTTTCTAAATATTTAAAATCCAAACACTAGCAGTCAGAACATATTTGTAAGAGAATCTATTTTCTGTACATTTGTTTTTGATATTTGCATGATTTTTGATGTATTAGATCAACTGTATTTCATGAAAGATCAAGAAAGAAAGACAAAAGGAAACAAAAATGAAAATACCTTTTCAGACAGGGACTTACATATGCCAAGCTGGCCAATAATCTATTATGAGGCCAAGGTTGATCCTGAACTTCTAATTTCCCTGCTCCAACATCTCAACAACTACAAGGACAGGCATGATAAATGCTTTACTCAGTGGTATGGAGCAAACCCAAGGCCTTGTACATGCTAGACAGCATTTTATCAGCTAAGCTACATTCCCAACTCCTAGACAAAACACTTTTGATGAGCAAAGCTACAGTTTCAGCAGTAACAGAAGTGTGAGCATAACTAATCCTAGATCTCCAGTAGACAGATGGAACTGTGAAAACCAAAGATAGTCAGAGTCTATCGAAAATCTTGGAATAGTCTATATTTTAGAAGTAGCAGAATGATTAAATGAAGCTCAAAGATAGACAGTCAAAAGCCAAAGAGGCAGTTAGAATTTTAAAGTCACAGAGAAAAGATACTGTTAACCAAATTCTAGTACAATAAAAAGGTATCATTTAGAAACCAGTCAGGGTATGCTAGGAGAAAATAACTGAAGGAATAAATAAATTATATTTGAATATGAGTGGCCCTCATGGGCTCATATGTTTGAATGCTTAGCCATCAGTGTATGTCACTACTTGAGAGGGATCACTAGGTGGTGGCTTTGTTGGAATATGGTTAGCCTTGTTGGAGGAAGTATGTTGGTGGTGGTGAGATTTGGGATTTTAAAAGCTCAAATCAGGCCCAGTCTCTCTCTCTCTCTCTCTCTCTCTCTCTCTCTCTCTCTCTCTCTCTCTCTCTCTCTCTCTTCTCCTCTCTCTCTGTCTTTCTGTCTCTGTTCTCTCCTTCTCCCCTCCCTCCATCTCCCTCATCCATCCCTCCTCTCTCCTCTCTTTCTCTCTTCTCTCTTCTCTCTCTCTCTCTCTCTCTTCTCTCTCTCTGTGTGTGTGTGTGTGTGTGTCTGTCTGTACATGTGTGTCTGCTGCCTTCAAGTCCAGATTAGGACCCTTGGCTACCATGTCTGCCTGCATGTCAACATGCTCCCTGCCATGATGATTATGGACCAGTCCTCTGAACTGTAAGCCAGCCCCTATTGAATGCTTTCCTTTATAAGTGTTGCCATGGTGATGCTGTCTCTTCACAACAAAGCAGTGACTGAGACATATATATTAGAAGATTTAGTAGATGAGCTTACGCAATAGTCCAACAATGAGTGACCCACACTATAAAGGCTGACAACACAATAGAGGCTGGAGTCCTCATCGGTCCCAGCTTGATGGTGGAGGCCAGGAGGATTCCTTAAGCGTCACCTATCTGTAGTCCATACTGGAAGACCAAATGCAGGTTCTAATATCAACAAAGTAATGTAGGAGCAGTATCAATGGTATATATTGATTGTCTGAACTTGACAGAGAGTGTTAAAGCAAACAGGCAAAATCAAATGTTATATTTTATCTGGCCTCTAGGGGAAGATGTGGATCCTCCTAAATCAAATAATCTGATGAGGAAATATCTTTGACAAAGTGACTCGTCTTTTAGTTGATTCCTGATCCAGTAAATTTGACAAAGAAGACTCACACTCATAAAAGGGAGGAGAAATTTAACTGAATGACTTTTCTGTTTCAAAGGATATGAAGAAGAAAGAAAGGAAGGAAAAAAGGAAGGGGAGGAGGAATAAAGAGAGAGAGAAAAAAACAAAGAAAGGAAGGAAGGAAGGAAGGAAGGAAGGAAGGAAGGAAGGAAGGAAGGAAGGAAGGAAGGAAGATGTATGGAGGGTGTTTCAATTTGTGGAGAAAATAGGATTATGATATGTGAACTTTTGGGATTTTTTTTTTTTTTTTTTTTTTTTGGTTTTCGAGACAGGGTTTCTCTGTGGCTTTGGAGGCTGTCCTGGAAGTAGCCCTTGTAGACCAGGCTGGCCTCGAACTCACAGAGATCCGCCTGCCTCTGCCTCCTGAGTGCTGGGATTAAAGGCGTTCGCCACCAACGCCCAGCTGAACTTTTGGGATTATTAAACTATCAAATTTTCTTCTGAGCATCCATCCCAAAACTGGGAAATGGAATGTGAAGAGCAGGTGCATGTGAAAGTGGCCATTAAGGACTCATCTCTCCAGGTTAAGCTTTTATCGATATACATGCAAGCCAATGAGTGATCAAAAATGTAAAACTAAAACGCCTGTCACATTTTCTCAAAATAAGTAAAATAATTTTTGAATAAACAATTTTTCTGATGCTTTACTTTGCAACAGTAGTTTCCTACAATGGGCAAGTGACTTGTTAAGGATACTGTGTGGGGAGAAATGCTAACTGCTTAGTAAGGGTCTAAAATAAGATGTAAGGCAGGCGTGGGGCTAGAGAGATGCTTAGCAATTAAGAGCTCTTGATGGTCTTTGGAATCTGATTCTTAGCATTCTTATGTAGTGGCTCCCAATCACATGTAAAACCAGGGGATATGGAAACCACCTCAATCCTTTGTTGGCACCCATGGAAAAACACACAAAAACAAAACTTTCCCTATGAATATATAATGTAAAATTTTATAAAGCTATAAAACGAATATGATTCTCTGTAAGGAGTTATTAGCCATTAAGTGTTAAAAATGTCGAGGGAGCCAGTCATTACAAAACACAGAAACCAAGTTAAAAATGTGGAAAGGAGGTACACTCTATAAGAAATACACTGAAGAAGCTGGTTTATAAATTAATGATCAATACAATACTTTTGGATATTATTTTCTAATTCAGTAAATAAGTGTAATTTTCTGAACAATTGTATGATACATTTTATTTACTATATCAGGAAACGAATATTACAAATATATAAATAACCTCTGCCTCCAAAGAATCTTCCAGGATTGTTCCTCAAGATGTGCTTCACATGTTCCTAGCTTCCATTGCTGGAAAGCAAAAAGGAATTTCATGTCTACACTCTTAAAGTTAAGCCACGTGAAATAACTTTTACATAACACATCAACAACATGTAACATCAAGGAATCCACTGCTATGACATCTCAAGGAAAACAGGTACAGGCATTACACGTTTTGTCTAAAGAAAAGAAAAAACATGAAAAGCATGCTGTATATATTTGCAAAGCAAATTAAATGAGTGTGTCAAGAAAACATTTGTTTCCCCATGTTCATTACAGTTTTACTTACAGTGGCCTAGATATGGACACAAGCCCAGTAATTATCAATTGATTAAGACATAATAGAAAATGTGGAATATTGTAGAAAATGGAGGACTTTCAAGCCACAAGAAAGAATGAATCATTTTGTTAAGTAGAATCAGACTGGCGTAGAAAGATAACATGTTTTAATGAAAACAAAAATCAGGTTTCAGAGTTACTGATATACAAATAGCAAGTCGTTTTCCTTCTATTTGAAGAAAATACACCCTGATGTGCAATGACATTGTGAAATAGAAGCCATATAAATATAGTGAAGTAGCCAAGTAAAGAAAAAAATATTTGAGAATAATGATATCTATGTCTCCATACAGAGTAAAAAAATTTGGAATATAATCACAAGAGGCTATATAAATTAAATATGATATATAAATAAATATATATATATAATATCAAAAACTATATTTGAATATATTTATTATAAATATACATATGGTGGATATTCAATAAAAATAAAAACATTCCTGACACTGTAATAGTTAAGTGCTAAAATACCCATTAAGGAAGAAGTAAGAGATAAACTTGTAGCGATAATTTAGCATGATAAGATACTTTGTTCCTATTTACTACATCTCTCCTTTTTGCTGCATATGGCTATTGATTCAGACATGAGACAAAAATCATATAATCTAGCCAATAAGCCAACTTCCACCTATTCATAATCATATTTCATTTTCAAATTCTTACAAGAGTTTTCATCTTTAAGAATTTAATGCATATATGCAATGAAATATAATAACATGAACACAATTGCTCCCACATCTACCCTAAAATTATGCTCCCCCAATTCTATGTCTGCATTTTTAAACATTTTTTGTTTTGTTTTGTTTTTTTTGTCTAGTTTTTTGTTTTTTGAGACAGGATTTCTCTGTGTAACAGCCCTAACTATCCTGGAGATTGCTTTGTTGACCAGACTTGCCTTGAACTCAGAACTCACAGAGATCCACTGACTTCTACCTCCTAATGCTGGGATTAGAGGCATGTTCCATCATGCCTGACTCATTTTTTTGACAATTTCATAAACCTATTTTTCAGCCTAATGGAGACTGAACCTATATATTGGACCAAGTGAAACTTATCAATGTCCACACTCTTAAAGAAGAATTATTCTCCCTCTCCCTGCAGCTATCAAAGTGCTAATAATTCCTCAATAATAGGTGAGGCCTGGCTATGACCCTCGTGTATGTTGGAATGTTATCAAATTGATCTTATGCAGGTTTGTGTGGGTGACCGTAACTCTTACGTGTTATTGAGAGGCAGTAGACATGTAATATCCAGAAAACAGCATTTCACGACTCTCCTTGCATCTTCCATGTTTCAGAAGTTAGATAAATCACCAATTTTTACAATTCACCTGCCCACTTGTCAGGTTTAATTGATTGAATACAAACTAGGTGAACCATAACTGACGCTATTCACGTATCCAGCAATTACAAGTGTTTCGTCCTACCCTATTTTTATGATGAGTACAAAATGTGATTTCTATGCTTTTGCAAACTGCAGGCCTGAAATACAGAACTGGGAAAGCTAGGCAATGCATTATGCAATAGCTATCTATGACTTATGTAGCAACATTTTCCATTCCAACCAAATCCTCACTTCCTTTTCAAACTCACTGCTTTCATTCTTCTCTGTTCCTGTTATATATTGTTGTTGTTTTATATTCCTTCTCTAAGTGGCATCATCTAGTCAGAAGCTTCAAATGGATAGAGGGATGTTAATTATTTAATTTCCAATAACCAGCTGAATGATGGAGTTTTAAGGTGAAAAGATAATTCACACGAGCATAGCCCATGTGACACAGTTTCCTTATTTTTATATGATTCATATAAAATGTTTACAGAAATATAAACAGCCCCCAGCAAATCCCTTTCATCTACAACACTATCTTGCCTGGAAAATAATGCTAGGGCAATGGTGGTATAAGACTTTTGGTAGAAAACAAGCCAAATCTAATTTGATTTAAGGCCACTCTATGAGCTGGAACCCATACGCAAGACTGCTGAGCTAACCAAGAACCAGAGACCAGCCTCTTAAAAAATAAAATGTGATAAAATGCTCCTAATTATATTCTACACTCATACATCAGTGCCTCATTTAAGTTCGTCAAGGGATCTTCCTTCTGGAGCAAATGTGAACAAATAGAAACTCCCAGCCAGTGCTGGAGAGATGGCTCAGTGGTTAAGAAACTCCCAGCCAGACATTACACAGAGAGACAGACCATGGAATACAGCTCTAAATGGAATGTCTCCATCAAATCCCAACGTTCAGAGCTCAGTAAAACCTGGGGAAGATGAGGCTAACAGAGGAGACAGAGAACACCAGGAGAAGAAGGCACTCTAAATCAACTGAACAAAGTTTGTGTGAACTCATGGAGATTGAAATAGCAGTATAGGGCCTGTGTGGATCTGACGCGGATCTTCCGTTTACTGTTTTTATGGGACCCCTGAGTGTTTCAGTGGGTAGTTTCCGGTTCTTGTGCTTTCTTTGGGGTGCTTTTACTTCTATTGGGTTGCATTGTCATACACCAATGTGATTTTTTTATCTTATTATGGTCTATTCTTCGTAATGTTTGGCTGTTATCTTTTAGAATCTGTTCAAAAGAACAGGGAGAAACAGAAAGAGTTGGATCCGGATGGGAAGGGAGGTGGAGGGTACCTCGGAGTTGAGGAAAAGAAACTGTAGTCAGGATACAATGAAAAGGAGGAAAAAAAGGAGTGAGGAGAGAAAGTAAGTTTTATGTTCTGAAATGAAGAATCAGACTTGAACTCCATGACTCAGGAGCCTGAGACAGGAGGTTGAGGCTAGCCCATGCATCATAGTGAGTTCAGAGTTAACCTCTTTTTGAGAGTGAGACCATTTGTCAAAAGAAGAAAGAAAAGAAGACACTAACAATGAAAGAAAGAAAACAAAAGGACTTAAGCATTCTGTAGATAACCTGGTACCAACTCAGATGTAAATAGGCTTTACAGTACATTATGCCATCCTCTCTGAATGAAAAAGATCATAAGGATCATACCCATTGAAAATCATAACAAATAAAGTATAGAAGAAAACACAAAACCATTCAAGTTTCAGAAGGGATTCTTTAAAAAAAGGGATAAACTATCAGCAATAAATATAACTATTTTTATATATTCATTGAGAGTTTTAATAATGTAGATTTTGAGATGCTGTTTGCTAGGTTTTATTATCAAAACCAATTATAATTCGTGCTACAAAATTATTGTTTTACCAAAAAGAGGAGGAAACACTTGTCTACTGATGACTATGCTTTTGTCCCCAGCCAGCAGTAATGTTATATGCCCCTGTTGCCAGGTAGCATTAAAACATGATTTCCTTGAGAACAGAATGATGAAACAGCTATCACGGGGAGCTTGGAAACAAGTTTGTTTTTCATTGTTGTCCCGCGCGCTCTGTATTTCTCGCCAGCAAGAAATCATACACGGGACACTCGGATCCTTCTGCAGACAAGCTTTAATGCATCTTGAGAGTGAAAGAGCATAAGCTTCCCAGAGCGGAGACCCCGAGCCAAGAATCCCGTCCCCTAATAAAGGCTGGCAACCGCCGCCTCGGACGTGTCACCCCATGATTGGCTGTAGCTCATCCGGCCATATGACACCACGGAATAGGCAGAGATCAAGGAATGGAAAATTACCCAGTGCCTGCGCAATAATCTTGTTTACATTCGGTGCCTGCCGGATGCAGGCGCCATCTTGTAATGGAGAATGCAGGGACGGCTCCCTACATCTCCCCCTTTTTTATTAATTAATGATAAGGCTTTATATTTTTACAAGCAAATAGGTCACCCAAATGTTGAGGGATAGAGGCAGAGGTTGTACCTTCCCAATCAAATATTAAGACTGTGTACAAGAGTCGCCATCAGGCTGTTAGCTTGACCCGAAGCGCTCTCGACCTGTCCTCTGCCGTTTTTCTGGGAAAGGGAGACTAGGGCAGGCAACCCTTATGCAGGACAACATGCCTCCCAGAGAAGCCTGCATATTGGGCAACTCTCTGTGCGATGCCTTGCTCGACATCCCTCATGGGCTGCTCAAGCCAGGCACTCTACCCTGTGCAATGAGCCTAGGCTCCGGGTGTGCAAGAGCTGTCTGGCCAGCGGCCTATTGCTTAAGCATAGTTAGCCAAATATCAGTGGAAGCCCCTTGTTCCAAAGCTACAAGCGCTTGGGCGATAACCACCTTGTCTCTCTTAGTTTGAGCCCTGAGCCTACAGACCAGCCAGAGAAGCAACATCAATCCGCAGCAAACGGCTGCACCAAACAATCCCACCTCCACCCATTCCTTAAAATAGGAGACAGCTGAAGCAATCCATGATGACAGTCCCTCCGTCAAGGACAGGAGTTAATCTGGATAATAGCGGCTCTCAACTCCCGGGGAGAGGGTGGAGTTCCGACTTTTGAGGGTCCAAAGGGGCTCTTCGGGTGAGTCTTTCCGGGATCCACAGGGGATTCTCTTCATCCTGTGGAAAAACACATATCGCTCCCCTGGATCTTATGAGAATAGGATCCGGGCCTCTCCAAAGACCAGTTAAGACATCTTTCCATTTTACCATCTCCTTAGACCTTTCAGGTTCTGAGGTATGACGCTTGGCCGCTGTATGGCCCTGAGCGTCGGTGTTTAGAAAATTAAGGGTAAAGAGTGCCATGGATATTGCAACTCTTGGCACCGAGGGTAAGGATGCTCCCATTCCCTCCTTTTGTTTGATTAAATAAGACTTAAGTGTGCGATGGGCACGTTCCACAATGCCTTGTCCTTGAGGGTTATAAGGTAGGCCAGTTAGATGGGTAATTTCCATCTGTCTGCAGAAGTGCTGGAACTTTTGAGAGGTATAAGCCGGCCCCTTATCTGTTTTTAAGAAGCACACAGGTGGCTAGGTAAAGTCTTATTTCTGTAATACAGCTGAACTTCCTTAAACAGTAGCTTAACTCCTTTCTGAGGCAGGGTTTTTCTGTGACTTTGGAGCCTGTCCTGGAATTTGATCTGCCGGACCAGGATCTTATAAAGATCCATCTGCCTCTTACTCCCGAGTGTTGGGATTAAAGGCGTATGCCGCCAACGCCCTCAACTTAAAGGCGTGTGTCACCAACATAATAGATTAGCATCTTTTACAAAACAAGAACTTTACATTGTCAGGCTTTGCTTAAAAATAATTCTAAATTGAAGCTCTTTAAGTAAAAACATTAATAAAATCAAACATTTGAAAACTGGTTTTAAAAAGAAATTTAAATTCCCTTAAGGTCTTTCTGTAATATATAGAAGCATTAACATTTTAAATCTTAACTGAAAAACTTGTTTCTAAGATGGTACTTCTAATTTCCATGCGGTCACCTTTAGTTAAGATGGCGGTCTAAGTATCCTTTTTTTAACTTTAGCAAAATGGCTACCGTCAGTCATGTGACCAGCTACAAAATGGCCGTACCAGGAAATAGAACATTTTAAAACAAGCATACATAAATTACTTGAGCATCTTTAGGATATGAGGCTTTTCCCAGGCACCCCAGGCCTCTAAGAAGTTTTGAATAACATGTGCGGCCTTTTCCCCTGTCAAAGACTGGGAAAGCCATCTGCAATTTTCTCCGCTCCTCTAATGGTAAAAAGGAGTCGGTACCAAATTTTTGTTGTAACTCATATAATGGGGGTGCTGATGGAAGTACACCCGCTGGATTAACAGGTCTCTTAAATTTACCGGGGTGTGACCGGTTATCCCCTATTTTCTCTCCCCCCTTTTTTGTTTCTTTTTCACCTAGCTGAGCTGTTTCCCCAGTATTTAAGACTTCATCTCCTGAGCTTTCAGAGTCATCAGAGCTATCAAGTTTAAAGCTTTAATCTCATTTACAGAATCATCTAACAAATTATTCACTCCCTTGTCAGTAGACATCCCAGGAGGTCCTTTTTTCTTATTTATTGCTGTTTCTCTTAACAAATTATTCACTCCCTTGTCACTAGACATCCCGGGAGGTCCTTTTTTCTTATATTTTATTGTTAGGTGCGCCCCATCTCTCACCACATTCGGTTTCTGATATATAATTCTGGACTTCTTTAAGATTGCTACAACAGTGAGAAAAGTCAAAATAGCTCCTAGTAAAAGCATAGAAGCCTCTATATTAACCTCCCACAATAGCAACATTCCCAAGCCAAAGTCCAGAAAAAACATACCTCTCCGAATTTACCACCCTGCAGTTCTGAATCCGCCTTGTAGCCAAGGGGTCTCCACGATGCCTGAGATGTTCACATGTTCCCGGGTTACGGCACCATATGTCCCGCGCGCTCTGTATTTCTCGCCAGCAAGAAATCATACACGGGACACTCGGATCCTTCTGCAGACAAGCTTTAATGCATCTTGAGAGTGAAAGAGCATAAGCTTCCCAGAGCGGAGACCCCGAGCCAAGAATCCCGTCCCCTAATAAAGGCTGGCAACCGCCGCCTCGGACGTGTCACCCCATGATTGGCTGTAGCTCATCCGGCCATATGACACCACGGAATAGGCAGAGATCAAGGAATGGAAAATTACCCAGTGCCTGCGCAATAATCTTGTTTACATTCGGTGCCTGCCGGATGCAGGCGCCATCTTGTAATGGAGAATGCAGGGACGGCTCCCTACACATTGTACTTTAGCTTCAACTTATACTGAGTTTTGTTTGATTGTTTGTTTTCAAAAATACAATGGTTCTGGTTTCTTCTCTCAGTGAACAATGATTCTGGATTAGTCATTAAAAGACAACCTTTGATCTAGTCAGTGAAAGCATGGACTTTATTTGTTGGCTTTTTCCTCAGGTGAGTTTTTCTAGTCTTTTTATTAAAAATAGATTTTTTTCATAAATATAATCTAATGTGTATTCCCCTCCCACAACTCTTCTAAGATCCTCTCCACAATTCCCTTCCTTCTAAATCCACACACTTTCTATTGCTTGTTAGAAATTATTCATATAAAGAATAACAACAAAATAAAACAGGATAAAAACCCCACAAATTGGAATGGGACAAAACAAACAAACAATAAAAATGGCAACAGAAAAAAACACAAGAAACACATATAGCCACAAAGACACACAGATTCACAACACAGAAATGACATGAAAACAAAAAACTGGAAGCCATAATATATGCCCTATATGCAAAGGACCTATAAGGTATTAAAAATAAATTAAATTAAAAATATACTCCATATATACATATACACCATATATGTATGTGCATATATGTGTGTATGTATGTATGTGTGTATGTATATATGTATGTAAATGTGTCTGTGTGTGTGTGTGTGTGTGTGTGTGTTATGTATGTATCGCCCCAACTAACCATTACAAGACAGAGATCTTCTAAAGATGTTGTTTCATTCATTTTGAGTTGCCCACGGCGAGCTACTGCTGGGCAGAGTGCCTGCCCATATGGGTAGTTTGTGTCTCTAGTGAGAATTCACTGGAGCAAACTAAATTTTGATATGTGGGTGGTTACCAATTGGAGTTAGCTTATAGATTAAGGATGGGGGCTTTGTCTACTTCCTCTTAGAAGAAAGAATAAAATTGAGTTGTTTTGGAAAAATAGAATGAAAACATGGTAATTTTACATCAAACTCATCATCGTATTTCATTGACCAATATAAGATTTGAAGAGTGTTGAAGAACATCCCTGCCAGAGAACTGTCCCTTACACATCAGAGAATGACTGACTATTCCATCTTCACGAAAATAAAAGGACCGGTGTCACAGCAGGAGACTTGGAAATGTATACAGGATATCTTCTGTGAGAAGATATCTTCTGGGTTAATAATAATTTTATTATACAATATATTATTAGGACTAAAAGTATTGATATACACTCTTGTTATAAAATACACTTTGGTATCTCTCAAATATGTTACAATATTGGTCATAAAAAGCTAATGCTAACTGGGCAGTGGTGGCGCACGCCTTTAATCCTAGCACTCGGGAGGCAGAGGCAGGTGGATCTCTGTGAGTTCGAGACCAGCCCAATCTACAAGAGCTAGTTCCAGGACAGCCTCCAAAGCCACAGAGAAACCCTGTCTCAACCCCCCCCCCAAAAAGCTAATGCTAATTACTTAAAATACATTATTTGTGATTTAAATATATATGATATATTTTGTTATTCTGTTTCAATTTGAGACAGGTGAGCCTCAGACTCAAAATCCTCATTCCACAACCACTTAAATCCTAGACTGCACATATAAGACAGCAGGCAGGATTGGTGTGACCATTTTAACTATGGAGATTAGCTATGGTTACAGGTAGACAACATGTTGCTTTCTAGTAACCTTTACGTGAGTGTATTCATCAAGCAAAATATTTTTCAAAAATTTTTACACAACTAAATTAACATTTTGCATTAACTATTAAACATTATGTAATCATATACATGTATGCTCTGAAACATGGAGACAACCATTAGATATTTCTATTGATACACACCATGGACTCTTAATTAGTAGTAGGTGCCCATTTTTATATCTATAGAGACATTTTAAAATTCCATTGGCACCATTCAAACAACAAGGACATATGTTCAACCATGTTCATAGTAGCGTTGTTTGTAATAGCCAGAACCTGGAAGCAACCCAGATGCCCCTCAACTGAGGAATGGATGGAGAAAATGTGGTACATTTACACAATGGAGTACTACTAAGCGGGAACAAAGCAATGGAATCTTGAAATTCGAAGGCAAATGCATGGAAGTAGAAGAAACCATCCTGAGTGAGGTAACCCAGTCACAAAAAGACAAACGTGGTATGTACTCACTCATATGTGAATTTTATACATAGAGCAAAGGATTACCAGCCTACAGTCCTCATCACCAAAGGAGCTAGGAAACAAGAACTCTAAGAGAAAAATGCATGGACCCTGGAGAATGGGAAGGGGCAGGATCTCCTGAGCTAATTGGGAGAATGAGGGGAGAGGAGAGGGAGCTGGCAGAATGAGAGGGGGAGAGGAGGAGGGGAGAGGAGGAAATAGACTAGCAGGAAGGTTGAGTCTGGGGAAGAACGGAGGAGCGTAGGATGAGAGATACCATAACAGAGGGAGCCATTTGTCTGAGGAGAGATCTGGCGCTAGGGAGATTTCCAGAGATCTACAAGGATGACACCAACTGATGGTCTGAGCAGTGGTGGAGAGGCTACCCTAGATGCCCTTCCGCTATAATGAGACGGATGATTCCTTTATATGCCATCCGAGAGCCCTCATCCAGTGGCTGATGAAAGCAGAGGCAGACACCCACAGCTAAACACTGCGCTGAACTCTGGAACCCAGTTGCAGAGAGGGAAGAACAAAGATCAAAGGGGTCAGGACCAGGCTGGTGAAACCCGCAGAAACAGCTGGCCTGAACAACGGGGAGCACATGGACCCCAGACTGCTGTCTGGGAGGCCAGAATGGGACTGATCCAGACCCCTGAACATGGATGTCAATTAGGAGGCCTCGGCACTCTGTGGGGCTCCTAGTAGTGTATCAGTTTTTTTTTCCCTGGTGTGGAAGGGGACTTTGAGAGCCCATCCCACGTGAAGGGATGCTCTCTCGGCCTGGCCACATGGGGGAGGCCCAGGCCCTGCCCAGGATGATGTGGTGGATTTTGGGGAACCCCATGGAGGGCCCTACCCTGCCTGGGGAGCAGAGGGGTGATGGGATGGGGGGATGGGGTGCTGAGGGGAAGTGAGGGAGAGGGAGAAAGGACTGGCATGTAAAGCAAGCTTGTTCCTAATTTGAGCTAATAAAAAAATTTAAAAAAAGAACAAGAAAAAAATTCCATTGGCACCTTTTTATTTGAGGTAAGACGTCAAAGAAACTGCTGAATAAATTGTAAAGAGTATAGAAATTGAGGAATACTCTAGAAGCAAAGTTAAGTCTTTAAAAATATCCACTGCTCTGGGTAATTCTGTAAACTACTAAATTCTATTAAATTGTGGAATACATATACTGAAACTTTATCTGATTTTTATTTTTCACTACTAAGATTTTATTCTTTTAACAAGTGGATTTATTTTTTCAAGGGTCTTTCTCTTATTCCAATAAAACTATTAGTAGACCTGTCTGTAGCCAATTAGGAACTGTAAATCATCCTAACAATGACTACTCTTAGAAAGGAAAAGAGAGACTGCGTGCGTATCCCCTTCAAACATCTGTACAAACCTTTAAACATAATTTTCATTGACTAAACTGTTTCTCTATTTCTTTACCAAGAAGATGATGCAGTTTAACATAGGGATGACTGCTTTAAAGACAGAAAGGACTATAAAGCTAACGAAGGCAGGTTAGTCTTTCATAGCATTCAGCTACAAACCAATACTGTTATTTAAGTAAAAAGAGTAAAAGAGCTGGAATTATTCTGGATAATGAAGTTTGTATTAAAGAAACAAAAAGGGACAGATACAGTGAAGACATGGTATTTTTCTCTGTGGTACCTGAAAGCTCCTAGTAAAGTGTCTAGAAGATGTTTACAACTGGAACTAGAATGAATGAGCACCTGAAGGAATAAAGGATGACAAAGTTAAAGAGAACACTGGAGCAAATGCATGTGTGTGTTGATGGGAGAGGTCCTTCTGTGTATATGTTTGTCTTATTGGATGATAAATAAAGTACTTTTTGACCAATGAGGCAGCGAGTTAGGTGGGACTAGCAGTCAAGGAGGATTCTGGGAAATGTAGTAAAGAAGGGGTGATCCAGGCAGGAAGTGACATAGCAGGGAGACTCGTATATAAGCAAGGGCAAGAAGGAAGTCATCCCCTTTTGCTCTTCATCCTGCTCTCTGCTCTGAGCCGCCATGTGATCCTGAGATGAGGACGCCAGTGGAAGTCATCCTACATATGTCTTATAAAATATATAGCTTTATGATAAGAATGAGCTAGCATATAAGAAATCCTAGTCATTGGCCAAGCAGCATTTGTATCTAATATAAGTCTCTATGTGTTACTTGGGACCTTAACGTGGTGGTGGGTGGAACTCGGGAGGCCTGGCAGAAAGCACCCACCTGGTGGCAGGGCTCAGGCAGCTGCGGCAGAAAGACTTATTGTTACAGTTTATTAACCCTTACATTGTCAATTTTGAAAATGCAATAAATAACCTCACGTTTACCTTAAAGATTTTGAACCTTACTGGGGAAGATATTATATCAATATATGGTTATGGAAAATTTCATAAATATTTAATTCAATTGTAAATATATGAGCAGAGTACTTGTATGATTTTTTTATAGAGAGTCACGAATAATCATCTACATTTTTCTGCTGTCTTAGTTGTGTCAGGAGTTTAAAAACCCAATTTGCATGCTTGTCTAAACCATTTGGATCTTCCTGGGCACCTCTTACATTATAAATATCCCATCACATCATGGGACTCAGTAAAGCCACAAAAACACTACACCTGTCCTGCAACTCGTCATGAATCAACCTCTTTCTTAACCCTCCTGTGGACAGAGCAAACTGGTCATAACTATGTATCTTCATAAACAATTCTACTAGCTGTACCTACCCTTCATATAGTGTCTTCAAGTTTCAGATATGCATGGGGAAATCAGCTAGCAACTGAAAAGTGACCTTGTGACTCATATGAGCCAGGCAATCAAGAGTTGATTTTTTTATATCATAAAGTAACACAATCTTTGTCTTCTTTTTTTCTGCTTCCACTGAACTCAGGCCTATTCTATTTTCCCTCAAATATCAGTTTCATAAGTCAAGCTGTAAAAGGCTGTGGTTGCATGTTTAAATATGTTTTCCAGCTGAAATCTTTGAAATGCTGAGTGTTCTATGATTATATTAGGTGATTATCACTGTTTTGGGAAGAAGACTCTTATCTGCATGTAGAATCATGTACTTCCCTTTCCTCTATGAGAAAGAAGAACTGGAGGGATGTCTTGTACCTCCTCTACATTGGATTTTAAGTTTTCACTAATTATTCCCATGAGTTCCAAGTCTTTGCTTCCCAGTAATGGATCTTCAGTGTAGATATAATTGGTATGCTTTCCTTTGAGTCCTGTAAGTTAAGAAATCCTTCCTCTTCCCTGCCAAAATTAGATGTAAACCCTGGTCTATAATTTTCCTTCCAAAAAAAGAGAATACTGTAATAGAGAGCATCCAGGTGAAACTTTTCCCTTTTTTTTCCCTTTGGTTTTTGAAAAAATGGTTTCTTTATGTAGCCCTGATGTTTTGGAACTTTGTTTGTAGACCAGACTGGCTTCAAACTCATAGAGATCACCTCCCTCTGCCTCCCGAGTGCTGGGATTAAAGACAAGAGCCACCACTACTGGCACGTGCAGTGCACCTTCTTGATGTAATTATTTTATTTTCCACAGTCATTTCTTTCTGGGAAAACTTTTTTGGAAACAGTGCAAGCCTTGTTACCAATTCAAGGAACACACAACCCATACCACTGCCTGCTGGTGATCCTGTCTCATAATTCTATTTCCGGAATTACAATCTTTTCTCTATCCCATCAGTAATTCAGCAATATTCATGCTTCATGTGTGAGTGCTGGATGCAATTCATATATTATCCTGTTCCAGGGAGAATAAGACTAATACAAGGAGTGGTACCCAAGGAGTGGTACCCAAGGGTGCTCTATGTAATGATGTCTTGGTCTGGATTGCATATATTAACATTAATCACATGTAGTAACCACAGCCTTATCAAAAGGACACTCCATCCCATGACTCATGGGTAGATAGAGTGATATTGAGATTGTCCCCACAGAAACCACATCCTCACATGTGTCAGGCTTAATTTTATCTCTCAGCACACATTGCACAGACTATTCGAATTCTCTCCAGCAACACATATCTGCTCCTGTCAGTGCTTGAGATGAATTTTTTCCTCCATTTTTATTTAAATTAGAAACAGATTGTTTTACATGTCATACCCAGTTCCCTCTCCCGCCCCTCCTCGCCTGCCCCCCACTAACACCCTACCTATCCCATACCCTTTCTGCTCTCCAGGGAGAGTGAGGCCTTCCATGGGGGGTTTTCAGAGTCTGTCATATCCTTTGGGATAGGGCCTAGGTCCTCCCCCATGTGTCTAGGCTGAGGGAGGATCCATCTATGTGGAATGGGCACCCAAAGTCCATTCGTATGCTAGGGATAAGTACTGATATACTACAAGAGGTCCCATAGATTTCCAAGGTCTCCTCATTGACACACACATCCAGGGGGTCTGGATCAGTTCCATGCTGGTTTCCCAGTGATCAGTCTGGGAACCAAGAGCTCCTCCTTGTTCAGGTCAGCCATTTCTGTGGGTTTCACCAGCCTGGTCTTGTCCACTTTGCTCATCACTCCTCCTTCTCTGCAACTGGATTGCAGTTCAGTTCAGTGTTTGGCTGTGGGTATCTGCTTCTAGTTCAATCAGCTGCTGGATGAATGCATATAAGTTAGTCATGAATCTCATTATCAGGGGAGGACCCTCTCCACAGTTGCTTAGATGGTTAGTTGGTGTCATCCTTTTAGATCTCTGAACATTTCTAGTGGCTCATTTGTCTTTAAACCTATACTGGCTCCCTCTCTGATGGTATCTCTTATTTTGCTCTCCTCTGTTCTTCCTCTATACAGCCTTCTTGCTCCTTTATTTCCTCCTCACTCCTTCTCCCCCTCTCATCTCCTAGCTCCCTCTACTCTCCGCCCATGTTCCCAATTTGCTCAGGAGATTTTGTCCCTTTCCCCTTCTCTGGCAGACCATGTATGTCTCTCTTAGAGTCCTCCTTGTGGCCTAACTTCTATAGTGGTTTGGATTGTAGGCTGGTAATCTTTTGCTCTATGTGTAAAATCCATATATGAGTGAGTATGTGAGTGAGTACATACCATGTTTATCTTTTTGTGACTGGGTTACCTCCATCAGAATGGTTTCTTCGAGTTCCATCCATTTACCTGAGAATTTCAAGATTCCATTGTTTTTTCCCAAGTAGTACTCCATTGTGTAAATGTAACACATTTTCTGTATTCATTCTTAAGTTGAGGGGCATCTAGGTTGCTTCCAGGTTCTGGCTGTTACAAATAATGCTGCTATGAACATCGTTGAACATATGTCCTTCTTGTATGAATGTGCTTCTTTTGGGTATATGCCTAAGAGTGGAATTGCTGGATCTTGTGGTAGACTGATTCCCATTTTCCTGAGGAATCACCATACTGATTTCCAAAATGGCTGTAAGGAGTGTTCCCCTTTCTCCACATCCTCTCCAGCATAAGTTATGATTTATGTTTTTTATTTCATCCATTCAGACTGGAGTAAGATGGTATCTCAGAGTTATTTTGATTTGCATTTCCTTGCTGGCTAAGGATATTGAGCACTTTCTTAAGTGTCTTCTAGCCATTTTAGATTCTTCTGTTGAGAATTCTCTATTTAGTTCTGTACTCCACTTTTAATTGGATTATTTGGGGTTTTGGAAACTAGCTTCTGAATTCTTTGTAAATTTTGGATATCAGCCTTCTGTCGGATATGGAGTTGGTGATAGCCAAAACAACCCTGTACAATAGGATAACTTCAGGAGGCATCACCATCCCTGACTTCAAGCTCTATTATAGAGCTATAGTCCTGAAAACAGCTTAGTATTGGCACAAAAATAGAGATGAATATTTTATTGTGTGGAAGTTTTCTCTTTTTTAAGATTTTATTTATTCATTATGTATACAACATTCTGCTTCCATGTATATCTGCACACCAGAAGAGGGCACCAGATCTCATAATAGATCGTTGTGAGCCACCATGTGGATGCTGGGAATTGAACTCAGGACTTTTGGGAGAACAGCCGGTGCTCTT
This sequence comes from Cricetulus griseus, assembly GCF_003668045.3. Classification (NCBI taxonomy): domain Eukaryota; kingdom Metazoa; phylum Chordata; class Mammalia; order Rodentia; family Cricetidae; genus Cricetulus; species Cricetulus griseus. The sequence goes on along the minus strand of NC_048603.1, from coordinate 7,026,561 downwards.
AACCTCTGAACCATCTCTCTAGCCCCTTGTGGAAGTTTTCTAAAGAAACATAAACAAACATCAGTTCATAACACATTGGGCAGTGATCACAAGACGAAATGAATAACTCCACACAAAATTTAGGTTATTTCACTGTTGAATTTGGGGGAGGGGTTACTTGAAAACTTGTGTTTAAGTGGTTGCTTATGGGATTGTTAGTATCAAAAGAAATGCTGCATGAGAAAAATCCTCAGATTAGTGACAATTTATACCAGCCACATTCCTGCAGCCTCCTAGGTATCTTGCAGACAGTTTTACTTGCTTGACACTCAGTTCCCTCCCATAAGTGATTGCTGCTTTTATAAGCTTGGGGAAGGATCTCATGAATCTTGGTTTCTTGCCTTCCTAAGCCTTTTAGGTTGTACTTGTTAGGTTTAGTGAGCTTTCTTCTTTCCACCAGGAAGAAATGCTTCAATTTTGAAGAAAATGCTATATAAGACTACTCCAGCACTAGAGAGAAAGATATTTAATTTTGATCTGGGTATTATGAAGAGTCAGGGATAACTTTTAAAATCAAGGTGTAAAACCTTGGGCTTGGAGAGCACTTTTTAGTATTGGAAAACCACAGTAGCAAAGACAAGAATACAGCATGTATTCAATTTTCTGTGGGTTAAAGCAAGCAACCATAAGACATTTGTTTTTTATGTGCTATTGTGCCAACACATGTTTAGTTTTTCAGGTTCAAGATTTTAGTTACATTCATTTTTATGCTTTAGTGAGCACATGAATAGAGGAAAAATAATAAAGACATGGATATTCAAAATAATATAATACATATATATATATATATATATATATATATATTCATCCCAATGTATGGATGCTCTGACTAATCATTATCTTGTTATCTTCCCTGGATTAAAATTAAAACAAAACATTAAAACTCAATGGCACCATAAACTATATCATATAAGTGAACTGATTATGAACATAACACTTTATTACCTGAGAACCAATATGATCATAGTAGCATAAACCAAGGAACTACTCAGTGTAGCCAAGGAAACACAAGTTGGTAATTTATCTTTCCTCTATAAACTATGATATTAAAAATCATGTAGGAATTATTGTCAGAAATATTTTTAATTTGTGGATTTTTATTTCATAGAGTTTACTATATATGTTATTGTCAGTAAAAACCCATTTGAGATTTCAAATAAAATATGTTGAATTAAAAACTCAAAACAAGGTTGTAAATTGAATAGCTTTCCAAGACTTTAATGTTAAGCATTTTAGAGAAATTATGTATTATTGACTGAAGTTACTCTGTAGTTTCAGCATTAATACAATTATATTGGTTTTATTATATATTTAGTGATGTGATCTCAGTGTTTTAATGAGCAAAACCTCCATTACATATTTCAGTGAAAAGGTAATAGAACTATATTTTCATTTTTGAGGACAGAGTCAAGTCTCTAGTCTCATAATTAAGTCAAGAGAGAAAGAGTTGTAAACTGGTTTTATCCATTACTTTGAATATTGACTTTAATACAGATATGTTACATCAATAAGCAAGGCATTATTTATCTAGAGAGATCCATTAACATATTAAGAATATTTCTAAATAAATATATTGCACTAATCCTGTCAGTTTTTTGAACATTTGTGAGAATTTTTAAAGTAATCCTCAGTTATAATTTTCATATCAGCTTTTTCTGGAGTATTGTGATTGTTCTGCTCTTTCTTCACATAAAAGCTCAGCAAGACCTGTGAGAACCCAGCTGAGCTCCCGAGCAATGCTCCATAGTGGCTTTGAGAAAATGTCTGCCATTAATTGGCAGTCGATTTCCACAGAACTACTCTGGCTTGGAATGGAAGGGAGAAATGAGAAAGAATAAGCCTACTTCCCAGCTATAATTCCTTAATTTAAAATTTCTGAAGCAATAATCTATATATTTCTCCAAACTTCATTGCCCCTTTATTTCCACTACATTTGATTGTTTGGTTTTGGGATTTGTTTTGTTTTGCTTTGCTTTCCGGAAAGACAGCTTTGGTTGTCCTGGAACTCGCTGTGTAGACCAGGCTGGCCTGGAACTCTGCCTTTGAGTGCTGGGATTAAAGGTGTGCACCACCACCACCCAGCCTTCACTACATTTGAAATCATTTATTAATGTGGATTCTTCTCACGTAATTTGTTTGTTTCTCATTCATAAGTGTGGCATTGACATCCTCCTTTTGTATTTAATATATACCTAAAAAAATAATAATAAGAGTCATTGCCATGTTTGTGAAGCCAATATGGATCACTTCACTGTCAAGGTTGCAGCTATTCCTATTTTTAATTACATTCCTCATACCTAGTTTTGATTCAGAATATTTTCTCAAATGTACAAGGTTGGCCTCTGTCTTCTTTTCATCCTTTACTAAATAGTTATTCTGAAATTATCTTCTACATATAGAAAAGAATATTGATTAATAATTTAGTTCATACCTTTGCATTTCTTCTCGATACACAGCTTTGAGTGTGACTGGGTGATTTTATTTTCCATAAAGGAGTGAAAAATAAAAATTACAACAAGCTAAGTATACTATGATTGATTGAATGTGAAATTGAGTGTGCTTGTTTAATGCTAATTTAGCTCCATTTCATACTGTGCTCTGTCCTGTTAAAGTCTTGTTAAAGGGATCACTGCACATAGCAATGTGAGTACTGTCTTGCCCTTCTTGAATAAAATGAAGTAAAGTTATCATCAGAAGAAACACTAATGGTGAGTAGCTGTATTCTCTTGGTTCCTTTTCCACAATATTCTAGAGGTTAGCTTGACAATAGAGTTTCTTCCCCATTCATCATTATTCTTCTAGATTCTAGGAAATCATTTTTGTTGTTGTTGTTTGTTTTTGTTTTTCGAGGAAGGGTTTCTCTGTGGCTTTGGAGGCTGTCCTGGAACTAGCTCTTGTAGACCAGGCTGGTCTCGAACTCACGGAGATCCGCCTGCCTCTGCCTCCTGAGTGCTGGGATTAAAGGCGTGCGCCACAAATGCCCGGCTTCTAGGTCATCTTTTTATCAGTCTGTCATTCATAAAAACGCCAATGATGGATCACAAGTAATAGTCCCATCTGCTAAGAACTCCCTCAGATTATGGCATCTTTGCACACTGACTTCATTTAAAGGTTTTTCGTGTTACTGAATATAACCTTTGCCAAATACTCTAAATGGCCTCAGAATTCTGTGTAATTGCTCTCCTTGCTTCCATGATAAACTGTAGTTATTTCATTAAACCAGCAATTCATTTCAGCGGTAGTAAGAGTTGCTATAAAGCCATGTAAATATCTGGATATCAGTGATTTTATTTAATTTAATCTACCTTACAGACAACATTAACACAGAGATGTTTAGATATTTGATTAAAATTTCCCTTTGGGTAAAGTATTATTTGAACAAACTAATATTATTAACTCTTGTCATCCAGTGGTAGTGCAATTATATTAAATGTTAATGCTTATTTTTTACCTACATCTTAATATTTAGTGAATGGGTAACATATTGATTTTATAAAAATTCATCCCATTTTGCTGGACTAAAAGAGTGTATATGCTTCTGAATGAAATTTAGAGTGAAAAGAGTATAAGTCTTGAAATTTATTTTACAATTTTTAATGAAATTATATTGAATATTTAAAGATTATGTGTGAAATGATCACACATACTTTTGGTGAGATAAGAAGTAAATACATTTTACAAAAATGCAGGCACAAAATTATAGAGTATAACTCTATCCTTACAGAGAGCTGCTTTAAAATATTTGTATTCTCAAACAGGTATTTATTAGGTTAGCATGCTGTTTTTAGTCCAAATATTACTCATTACACTTTGATTGACTCTGGATTTACTGAGTGTCCTTAAGAAATATTATTTCTCCAAAACCTATTTCTATTCTGTTGCATTTTCTTGAACATAGCTTGACGTAGACCAACGAGCATCAATGTTCCAAAACATTGTTTTAAAATAACTTTTATGTGAGCTCTGGGACATTCACAATGCATAGGAAGGGTAAAGTTTTCATGTACCTTACAACTATATTTTTTTCATGTTGTTCATGTAGTCTTTCATAAAATTATGTTTTTTTATTAATTTAAAATGAGTTAACTACACAAAAACAGACTAACTCATCCATCTTAAATTTTATACCATTCTCTTGGGCTGGGGTTGTTGCTAAATTTTAAAGTGATTGCTATGCAAGATAGAGAGAGGAGCCTGCATTTGCATCTCCAGAAAGCAAGATGACTGCACTTGTACACATCTTCAGGACCAGAGTTTCTTTAATGAAGATGAAGATAGAGATAAGTGTATCACCAAAATCTCATAGGCCAGTTGCTGTGTACAGGTGGCATTATATCCAACAAGGTAGAATTTTAAGAATGAAATCTGATGTTGTCTTCTGACCTCCATCTCCGCATGATGGCATATATGTACTCACTGTTCACATGCGTGAACACGGAACACATACACACGGAAAGAAACATCTATGACATTCTTAGTAATTTACACCGCATGCATTTTGCTCCCGATACCATTTATATATACCTGCAATTTATTGTGCCTTGTATGATGACAACCTTTTGAGATAAATTAACTCTCTCAGTTGTCACATTGTGAATATGATGCTATCATATCATATAAGCTATAAAAATAAACAGAAATCCAGAATACATTGTAATGGGTTATTATTATAACCACATTAAATTATAACCAATAAATTGCTATTGGAGTGTGTACATTTCCAGCGAACAAAGGCATCTGTTTACCAGAATGATAGGCATCTAAAAACTGGGGTCTCAGGGATAGAAAAGCTTCCACCATGCAACAACAGCTTCTCCTTAGTTTCTTGACTAAGGAAAGACAGAAATAACATGGATTTGGGTGAGAGACAAAGAGAGGAGGATCTTGAAGGAGTTGGGAGAAGGAAAATTTTTATCAGAATATATTGCATTAAAACTTGATCTTTAATAACAGAAAAATAGAAAAAAGAAATCCTATATCCCATGTTAAGAAACTCACCTTAAATATTGTGTTTAATAAAACCTATTATGTGAATTTAAGTGTACTATGGAAGTAGATTAAGTATTATTACTCTGGTCAATTAATTTAAAAAATAACTCAAGAGGCCAAAAAAAATGTAATGATTACTCCTTTTTTTTTTCTCTCAAAAACATGAAAATTTTTCTTTGACCTGGGAATTTTGACCCTAACCATTCCAAAGTCACCACTTTTGTAACCATGCCCTTTAAATTCAGTTTCTCTCGGGTTGGGTTTTCCTACATATCAACAAAACATAAAAATATGCAGAACAAATTATTCCTTTATCTCTATTGATTCAAGCATAACTATCATAATATTTCAAATCCTTATGGTTTTTCAGATCACAAAGTTTAGTAATTTAGTAAATTATAGTGTTGTCTTGTGTTATCAATCAATTCTTAATTTGTTAATATACTCATCTGGTATATTCAAATATATATGAAATTAAATCATCTATCACAGAGGAATTTTAATACTGGTTGCTTAGTTGTGGCAGCATAAGGTCAGGAAAATTTAATATTAATTTTCTGTAATATTAAGTGTTGATGTCTGAAACAGTACTTGATACATCTGTAAGGATTTAGTATGGAAAATTCTCTACTGTTCTCTATTTTGTTTAGTGGTTTGGAAGGATGTTCTGTGTAAAGTACATGAAAAGCTCAGGGTGCTCTGATCTCCAGTTATTTAGGGAAACCGGAAACTCAGGCAATTGGGGAAAAGAACTGAGAATTTTGCCAGATGATTCTGCACTCCCTTCTTCTCAATTTCATCATAGTAGCAAAGGTCCCAGCTGCTCTCAAGGTCACAGCTGATCTCAGTTTCACAGCTGCTCTCAAGGTCACAAGCTGCACTCAAGGTGGCCCTGTCTACAGAGCTTCACACTTTTTTATTGCTTTAATTGAATGTAGATGGATTTCATACAATATATCCTGGTGACATTATGTTCTCCCACAACTCCTCTGAGAGTCCCCTGGCATTCCCTCCCATTCTGTCTCTCTTTAAAAACAACCAAGCATCTAAATAATAATAATAAAATAAAATAAGATGAAACAAAATACAGAGAAAAATCAGGATAGGACAAATGACAAAAAAGCACACACATAAAGAGAAAAAAGAGAGCTGAAGATAAAGCATGAGTTAGACTTGCAGAGGCGGAGACACAGAGGTTCATCTGTACGAGAATCGCCTAAAACCACAAAACTGGAGGTCATGCCACACACAACTGTTCCTGTACACTACTCCCAATAACATAAGCTTGCTAGTAATTCTGACACTATTAGCCTTAGACCTTAGTTTATTCTACTGATACCCTTTAAATATATTCTTCCGTAAATAACCTCTCTGTGGTCCTCCGATTTCAATTTATGCCCTTTCTTTTTGAGATGCTACAGATAGAATTAAAAGTAACTATTCTCAGTACCCAGTGAATATACCATATACTGATCCTAAATATAGAATTGTTCTGTACGGGATGAAATAAAATCCTGATTTTTTTGTATCCAGGATGCATATATAGTTTATCTAATGTCTGTCACAAATTAATGCCTATTAACTTTGTAATGGCTTGTAATTTAAATTGGGTCACTTGAGGTTGAGAGAGGAAGACTGTATGCCCACGGGGATGTGTCAGAATAACTATAAATGTGTCTATAATTAGTTCACTTGATTAAATAATTATTTACAGAGAACCTATTCTAGATCTTATGCTCTGAAATATATTGAAGATACAGAGTGTTAGAAGATGTAAATTTCTGATTTCTCATTTTAGATCTTTCTCTTGTATTGATTTTAGATAAGGCTTACTATGTGAAATAACTAGGATCTAAAAAGTCTTGTTCACAAAAATTCTCACTATCCATTGTATGAAGTGGTAACTATTTAGGTGTTCACTTTGACCTCGTTAGAAAGAAACTGTAGGGTTAAAGAGATGCCCTTGAGGTCAAGAGCATTTGCAGCTGTCCTAAAGATTGCAGATGGGTTCCCAGTACTCATATCTGTGGGTTATCAAAGACCCGTTTCTGTAGATCCAAGAGATAGGGTGTCCTCTATCTGCCTACCTACCCCGGCACACACACGTGAGAGAGACAGAGAGAAGGTAAGAGAGTAACACGTATCAATAAAACTTTAAAATGAAAGTTTCTGTAGCAACGTTTTGTATCTGCCTTATATTTCCTGAAGCATTCACTCTTATATTGATGTTTGGTTGCCGCATTTCCTAAATAGATAACCAAATGTTTGTATCAGGATCAACCTTTGGTAGCATAAAAATTAAGCAATATATCTGCTACAAATTTTTTATCTACTTCAAATACTATGACTGACTGGAGGGAATAGCCTCCAGTCGGCACTAGAGTATACAAAAAAAATCCACAAATGTGGCAAGGGCTTTAAGAAAAATTCTTTTTTTTTCTATTTTTTTTATTTAAATTAGAAACAAGCTTGTTTTCCATGTAAATCCCGGTTCCCTCTCCCCCTCCCCTGCCCCCCCCCAGTAACCCACTATCCTATCCCCTTTCTGCTCCCCAGGGAGGGTGAAGCCTTCCATGGTGTATCTTTAAAGTCTGTCACATCATTTGGAGCAGGGCCTAGGCCCTCCCCCTTGTGTCTAGGCTTTGAGAGTACCCCTCTATGTGGAATGGGTTCCCAAAGTCCATTTGCATGCTAGGGGTAAATACTGATTTACTACCAGAGGTCCCATAGATTGCCAAGGCCTCCTAAGAGAAACCCACATTCAGGGGGTCTGGATCAGTCCTATGCTGGTTACACATGCATACAACAAGGAAAAATTCTTACCTAACTGAGGTTAGATTTTTTTTGTATCTGAGAGCAAAAATAAGAAAACACAGATGCTTTCTGGTGGTAACTTTCTTTTATTCCATCTTAAAAAATACTCCCCTCTGAAAAGTCTCTCTTGCTCCTATACATGGCTCCCTAATTAGCTCTATACAGACTTCTCACTGCTCTACACAGCAGCTTCTCTAATTAGTTCTATCCCCCTTTTTTTTTCAGGGCAAACTCTGTACATACAAACTTCTGCAAGTCCTCTACATATTGAATTATTTCATTTTTTATCTTAAAACAATCTTAGCTCATTTTTACATACCAATCCCAGTTCTCACTCCCTGGCCCCATCCTGATTCTATCAACTTTCTCCCACCCACCCCCTATCCACTCCTCAGAGAGGGTGAGGCTTCCCCTGGGGAGTTAAGAATGTCTGGCACATCAATTTGAGGCCCCCGCCTCCCATATGTAGGCTGAGCAAGGTTAGGGAATGGGGTCCAAAAAAGCCAGTTCAAGCACTAGGGATAATCCTGGGAGCCAGTGGCTCCCACAGACTGCCCAAGCACACTATTGTCACCCACATTCAGAGGGCCTAGTTTGGTCCTATGCAGGTTTCCCTGCTGTCAGTGGTCAATGAGCTCCCATTAGCTCAGGTCAGCTGTTTCTGTGGCTATCCCCAAATGGTCTGGACCGCATTTATCACTCGTCTCTCTCTTTGACTGGACTCTGGGAGCCCATCTGAGTACTTTTGCTGTGCATCTCTGCATCTGCCTCCATCAGTTTCTGGCCGAAGGTTCTCTTGTTCCTCTCTATGCCATCCGATATTGAATTACTCTAATGGAATCTTCATTCCTTCTCAGATAGGTAGGCTTTCTAAAAGCAGGCTAACTCTTTCACAGAGCCCAAGCCACCATTTTCTTCTCTGTAGATTAATCTTATCACCTCATTTACATGTATGTGTTCCTTCAACAAATACTGGATATGCTTTTCGATGAAATGTTAGAGAAGAACAATTGGTCTGATTCATTTTGAGCTTGATTTTAATAGAACAAGACAGATTTCAAACTTATTCCCAAACTATCATCATGTCTTCAAATTAAATGCAACAATTAATATGAACCTCTACCCTTTCAAACACCATCAATAAGATGGTAATCTCTGACTTGATTCACCTTATGGCTAAATGGAGTTTAACCAAGGTTAGGGATTCTGTTCTTCTGTAGTGTTATAAAAGAATGAAGTTATTGAACTACTTAAATAACTGGTTTCTATATTTGTTTTTCTTCTCTAACAAACTGTGAAATGAGCTGGTTCACTGTTCATTTTTCACATATTCAAACAAGGATGTATTCTTATGACAGCATTTGTTCGTTTTTTCTGTGTGAGAAAATGAAGGTTCATTACTTATCATTAGTGTCCTATTTATGCAGTGGGCTAGTGAAGAAAATGCTGTCAGGATCAATTGGACTTGCAGAAGAATTTGGTGATTACAGAAGGCAATTAATCAAATTTCTGGTGACAAAGCAATAATAACCCTGCTTGGTCAAACGCTAAAAAAAAATCTCTAACGGGTCAGAGGAGAGGTTTTCTATTTCTTTCTAAAGAAGATGTGTCTGCTCAGAAAAAGAGAAGTTGAAGTTCCAATTACTTACTTGAAATAAGAATTAGCAGTCAAAGACACACCACTCATCAGCAACTTGTAGTTTAACCACAATACATATTTAAAGTCAAATATATAAGTTATATTCCAGTTTTAGAGAATTCCTGGTATTTAACAAAGTATCCCTAATTTAGAAACTTTTCCATGTTCCTTCATTGTCATTAAGTCATTAACAGTTTACTTCTGAGTTTAAAATTTCTTTCAAAAACCTGGCTTGGAATAAAGTTTTGTCTAACGCCACCTGGCTTGGTATAATAGGAACTGGGATTATGCAAGAATTGAATATCACCCTCGGGATTGATTTCTCTCTGAAAATGAAATAAAAGCTGGTCTCTCTCTCTCTCTCTCTCTCTCTCTCTCTCTCTCTCTCTCTCTCTCTCTGTGTGTGTGTGTGTGTGTGTGTGTGTGTGTGATTCACAAGCTGTTGGAGAACTCTGCTCTTAAAATTTTATATACACACTAGACACACACATCTCTACAGTATAGAATGCATAACACTGTCTATATTACAGAATTCTTTTTACCAGGAGAAGAGAAGTATTTAAATAACCTGTACACAACATGGAAGATGGTAAAAGTCTTCATAACACAGAGAAAGCAGGGTTCAATGAGATGTATAAGACTTGATTCAGGTGATTAGCTAAAGGGAACCAATAGAGTAAATAAATGAATGTACGTAGACAACTATGTCACAGGACTTCTCAAACTCTGGCAAGAGGTGGCATCACATAACTAAAGCAAACAAAGCCTGTCGGAAAGAAATTGAGAGAGGACAGAAGCTGTTCTGGAAACACAGGCAATGAGTGGGTGACAAAAGCAGCAGGGTGAGGTAGGGACATTCCCACTATGGAGACTCACCAAAAAAGGCATTTCTCAGCAGAGAGTGTGCGTGGAGAACACCAAGATGATATGACGTTTGCAAAGAGTTTGAAGACAAACAGGGTTTTGCCCGAGAAGGTCTGCGACCTAAATGGGACACAATGGAAAGAGAGAAGCAATTGGCAATTGAGTTAGACTGGGGGACTTGTGAAACTGAACTGAGGTGAAAGTGAATGCGGAAGAGAGTCTTAAATCCCTTGAATGGGCCGGGCGGTGGTGGCGCACGCCTTTAATCCCAGCACTCGGGAGGCAGAGGCAGGCGGATCTCTGTGAGTTCGAGGCCAGCCTGGTCTACAAGAGCTAGTTCCAGGATAGGCTCCACAGCCACAGAGAAACCCTGTCCCGAAAAAGCAAAATAAATAAATAAATAAATAAATAAATAAATAAATAAATAAATAAATAAATCCCTAGAATGCTTCTTTATATTGAACTACATCAGGGCAATGATTAAATAATGACACTTCCTTGGTAGAGACAGAGCGCTAAACATGGTGTTTAATTACCAACCAGAGTAGACCTCTGTCTATATTATGGAGAATGCACAAGTCTGCCCTATAAATTGTGGTCTTTTCTGTTTCTTTGAGGAAACTGGCAAATCAGACTCACTACTGTGTAAGGACAACTTGGCACTATTCAGACAACTACAAGCAGTAGCTCATTCCGAGTAAAACTTATATTGGCCTTTTTGAAAAGAAGACTCAAAATTCTCAGGGATTTCCATCATTAGTGAAGGATGTGTAGCTGTAGGAGGGTTGTAGGTTTATGGGATTGAATGCATGTGTGAGCCATGGTCTGAGGAGTCCATTAATAACTGCTAAATTTAGAGCGAATATAACAACTGGGAATCAAGTTGGCTTTCACATAGTTCTTTCACATAGTTTCACAAAGTCCCATCTCTTTCTGCAAACATGATGTTTGATTGCATTAAATAAGCATTGTGTTTCTTTTGGGGGGGAGGAAATGGTTTATTTGGCTTACAGTTTCATATCATTGTTCATCACTGAAGGAAACAGGACCAGAACTCAAACAAGGCATGAACCTGGAGGCAGGAGCTGGTACAGAGACCATGGCGGGGTGCTGATTACTGGTTTGCTCCTCCAGGCTTGCTTATCATGCTTTTTTTTTTTTAAACTTTTTTTTGGCTGTTTAGCTTTGTATTAAATCAGTCAAAGTGACATATTTTTACACAGTATGAACAAATATTCTGTGACATTTCCCCCCTTTTGTCTAAATAAAAAAGAAAGATTTTAACTCTAACGTACTAAACCTGTAAACAGCAAGAACAATTATCAGATAAGAATTACATTCACAGTCCAGTTTTATTTGGCAAATTTAAAGAAAATACTCTATTATTTATCTTATTTTGGTCAGTCCAAAGTTTTGTATCTATTTTTTTTTTTTATGCATCAATAGCAGCAACAGCTTTTCCAGGTTCTGCAGTCATTTGAACAAAATTGTAGAGACATGCAACATACTCCGTTTAAAAAAAAAAACTAAAAATCAAAAAACAAAAAAACAAAAACAAAGAAACGACAACAACCACAATAAAACAAAATCCCAGAAAACAGCACAGTTCTGTTACTGTGGTACATTTACACAATAGAGTACTACTCAGCAGAAAAAAACAATGGAATCTTGAAATTTGCAAGAAAATGGATGGAACTCGAAAAAACCATTCTGAGCGAGGTAACCCAATCACAAAAAGACAAACATGATATGTACTCACTCATATGTGGACCTGCTTTATGATGCATAGTAGTGACCGGGCTTTATCAGAGCTGTTTTTAATGATGTTGCTCAGAATGGTTTCCTTCCAGATGATGATTGAGAAGCTAACTTAAAAAAAAAAAAAAATGGTGCATTGTGTTTCTTTAACATACAGTCCTTAGCAGGGTGTAGTTTTGTCTTTCTAAATATTTCTTATATTTCCACATTTTCATGTAAAACGTTTTTTGTTTTCTTGGTTTTTAATGAGAAACACTTTTAATCTTGTTTCTATATTGTTTTCTCCAAAGATCCCTGATAAGGAGTTTGTGCGGAGACATAGTGCTTTATATACAAACTTGACTTGTGGCTATGTAGGGTACAAATTAGGTGCCATAGAATTCAGTGCAAATCTTTGAAAGGAAAAACTGAAGCAGGTGCAAAACACCACATAATTAACTAACTCAGTCATTAAATTTTGAGTATAAATTAAGCCTGAAATGATGTGAAGGAAAAAGGTTAAATGGCGTGATGGCTTGAATGATGTGTCTGCAAAATACATACGGGTTAATTATTAAATCCTCACAGCTTACAATGTAACTGTACAGGGAAATGGGGTTTTGAAATAAGAAATTATGGTAAGATGAGGTCATACTTGCAAGCTTTAAAATGGGCATGTCTGGTGACCTATTAGGATAGATTGCAATACTGGTTCAAAGAGAGAAGACCAAGTAACAAGCCAGAGGAAGGTTCTTGTGTATAACCAAAGATAGAAACACCGTAAGAAACAATACCTGCTGATTCCTAGACTTCAGACCTCCATAGGTGGGAGGAAACTGACTTCTAGGTGGTATTTGGTAACAGCAGACTTTGAAAATGATACAACTATGTTTTTGTATACTTCATTCCTGAAAGCATATATTGACCCAGATATCTGCTTCCATTCCTTGATCACTTGATATTGATGATAGTATTATGATGATATTGATGATAGTACTGATATTGATGATATAGTATTATCCCAATTACAATTAACAAAAATTGGCTAAATATCAGCGATTCCTATTATTGTCCTTATTTTGACTATCAAAGACTAAACACGTTTGTTTCTAGTTAATGTTAGTAGACAGTGACAGCATAATACATGTATTGCTTTCTCTGTCTCTTACCTTTTCAGAAAGATATTCCCATCTATTCAAAAGATAGGAGCTGTTAAAAAGGAACATTGAAATCTATGAATAACAAAGTTTTTAAGGTTTTAGTCTAAACACTAACATTTATGTGGTCATATACCAGCAATGGATTGATGTTCTTTTGATGTGTTTGTTTGACTGCTTGATTAAGCCAATGTTGTTGTCATTGCCCAATAGCATAAATAAAAGGGAACAGGACCCTCAAGATGCTCAAACCTAATGACATGAGTTAATCCTGGAGACCAATGCAGGGGGAGGAGTGCAAGTTGTTCTCTATACTCATATGTGCACAGATTGTACAGCACCTACCCTGTGCACATGCAAGCAAAGAATCTTTAAAGAATAGAAGGATGTATTCATGAGCAGATAAAGCAATAAAACAAGAGTATATGACATGAATATATGACCCATATACTAACAGTTACCAAGATTTAATTGTGTATAGTAGTAGGCTGAGGAGTTTCATTAATATTATTTTTTTAAAAATCATTTCAAACAGAAATTATTTCCGAACAAAATCTGGGATCATTTGCACATAGAATTATTTTGTTACCTTTAATGAAATATAGAAGTAACTACAATGGGAAGAGTTTATATAAACTAGGCCAGGTAAAACTGAGAATCTTCAATTTTAGAAAGTAAATTTTTAAAACTTGTACTTCTGTACACATTAGCTGGTGGCACGTTTATTGTCATTTCAGATCACTTACGAAGTTTAGCACATCACTGAGATTTCAAATAAGAGCATCTTTAAGAAGGTGCGATTGAGAAATGACAAAGTGATGACGGGCTATTTCCGGATGTGAAGCTTTGTGGTCTTACACTATTTTATGAGCTAATTGCTTGGTAGTGCCGCTAAAGTGACTAGGTGACAGGGTTCTTCACTGCATTTGTAGTGACCGATCACCATGCCATATATTTCCATCAAGCTGAATCCTTACATTTGTCTGTAAGTGACCTTCAATCCATAGAATTGGCAGCCTTGTGTTATTTTCTACATCATTGGCATTGATTATTCCATGTTTCCTCACATCTTTGACCACACAAGGACACATTCCATTTTGAAGATTACTCAGGTCTTTTGGATTTTACTTAGGCGTGATTTAGAATCCTTTTTAGAATCCCAGTTTATTACCCAGCATTAAATGTCCCTTCTGTGAATAGGCTCGATGCATAGTTTGCTTATCGCAAGAATATTACATCTCAACCACCTGAATGTTTTGATGCATCCGGTTGACTTAAGATTTCCTGAAGATGGCACTGTCAGGGGAACCATTATATCACTGAATTATAGGTATAACTCCTTTGCCCTGTGAAATATTGTACAGTGTGTCATTGAGTTAATGGCTATCTTTACTAATTTGAAGTTTATAACGGGAAAACATGGTCTTTATTATCATAGTCACATTACACACATTTTTATCAAGTAACAGCATATGAGTGTGAAAATGAACCTGGTTTAAGATAATAAATTAGGTTAAATTGACTGTGAAATATAAACTTTATGGAAATTTAAAACCCTTCTAAATGATTACAATCCTTAATTTGAGGCTCATTGAATATTGTTTTCTTCTGAGTGCAAATTAATTTTATTGGCCATAACAATAACATGTTGTTTTGTTTCTAGTCTTCTCAAATTTATTTGAGAAGCATTTGCTATGGTCTATTTACCTACTTTTATGGTTTTAATTAGATAATTATACCACAATCAATACCAAAATGATATCAACACAGCAGAATTGCAAACAAAATTTCAAAACAAGTAAATTTTATTGTTCCTGGAAATTTTTCATTAAATGCTCATCAAAAACCTTACTAGAGTCTGCCTCCCAACTGATTTGCAACTTGTAACAACAAATTTAACTGAAGAGTTGAAAGCTTTTCCAGGTTATTAAATAAAATCATGGCAATATTAGGCCAAGTGAGGACACTCTAGTTGTATTTCTTCACATTCCAGGTGTGTGGTTTCTTCTGAGTTTCTCCCTTTGTACTATAACCTATTTCACAATGGCACGGTGTGTGTGTGTGTGTGTGTGTGTGTGTGTGTGTGTGTGTGTGTGTGTACGTAGCCACGATGTTTTGTTTATGGAGGATAGAGGATGATTCTGGAAGTTTTCCTCAATTATTGTCCACTGTATATTTTTGAGGTTGGATCACTTAAAGAACATAGAGCTCTCCAATTTAGGTAGACCAGATAGCCAACAAGTTCTAGCTCCACAGTTTCAGAATGATGGACTTGATCCCTCTAAATTTTTCATGGGTGGGAAGAATCTTAACTCTGGTCTTCCTGCCTCTGTGGCAAACACCCTACCAATTTTACCATCCCCCAAGTTCCCTTTGTGTTCATAGCCTCATTATGCCTAAAAGCCAGAATCTTGAAAACAACCTAGATACCCCTCAACGAAAGAATGGACAAGAAAAATGTAACATATTTACATAATGGAGTACTACTCAGTTATATAAAAACAATGACTTCATGACATTCGCAGGCAAATGGATGGAACTAGAAAAAAAATCATTCTGAGTGAGGTAACCCAGACCCAGAAAGACAAACATTATATTTACCCACTCATAGGTGGTCATTAGCAGCAGATTATAGGGTAACCAACCTACAATCCACAGCCCCAGAGAGGCTACATAGCAAGGAGGACCCAAAGAGGGATGCATGAATTACTTTGTGTTGGGAGCCAAAGATCTCAGGGCTTGGCTTGAGATCCTAGGCCATTCTTGGCCGGCCACATAGTTGGATATTAACCTTTACATAGCAGCTCCTTAGAACCTCAGCTCATGAAAAGAAACAACTTGACTCAGTCCTACACCCACTGGCTCAGTCACCTAGGTAACCCTTCCTGGACCTCTTACTCATGAACTCTTTACCCTGCCAAACATCCTCTTTGTGGCTTCCTAATATCCTGCCTACACTAACACCTGGTGCACAAACAACCCATTCTATCCCCTCCCCGTATCCTGCTCTACTGACTATATAAGCTAGCCTGAGAAAAATAAAGTTTGCCACTTGATCAGAATCCTGTCTTGTGGCCATTATTTCTGTGTCTCTTGTCCCCATTCCCTATCCCTGACTCTCTTGACCCAGGTTCAGATCCTGTGGGTTGGGACAACTTTGGAATGGGAAATCTCCTGGGTAAACTGGGGGTGAGGGTTAGGATGATGGAAGGATGGGAACTACTAGAAGGAGCAGGTTGGGCAGGCTGAGTGCTGGAGGCTGGTTGGAGGCAGGATGGAGTGAAAGACAAGAGATCTCTTGATGGGGGATGCATTTGGGGTCAGGAGAAACCTGGTGCCAGGGAAACCTCTATGAACCCACAAGGATGACCCCAACAAAGACTCCAACAATAATGGAGGGTGTGCCTGAACTGGCCATCTATTGTAAGCAGATTGGCGATTTCTCTAATTGCCATCAGAGATTATCTATGGAAGAAGAAGCAGAAATCCACAAGCAAGCACTGCACTGAGTTCCAAGAGACTTGAGAAAGAAAGGGAGGAGGGATTGTACAAGCCAGGGGGTTCATGATGGGCAACCCAGAGACAGAAGACCTGAGCTCTTGAGAGTTCATGGAGTCTGGACCACAGTTAGGGTGCCTGGATAGGACCCACCAAGGCCCTCTGCATGTATGTAACAATTGTATAGCTTGGTATCTTAGTAAGGCTTCTAGCAGTGCGAGCAGGATATTTCCTTGGCCCTTAGCTGGCTTTTGGGAACCTGTTCCCCATGCTGGACTATCCACCTCAACTTGATTTGCAAGTCCATGGAATGTCTTCCCTTTTTGAATGGAGATGGAGGAGTAGTGGGTGGAGGGGGGGGTAGATGGGAAATGGGAGGAGAAGGGAGGAGAGGATGGATGAGGAACTGGTTGGTAAGTAAAATTAATAAAAATGTTATTTAAATAAAAAAGGTATAATGTGGGGTTGAAGATATATCAAAATTGTAGAGTGCTCATTATTATACATAATGCTCTGGATTGTGTTGCCTCAAACAATTACAAATCTTATATTTAGTTTTTAATATGAAAATCAGGAAAGGAACACTCTTTAAAATTTTTATACCATTTACTTTAGAAGCATGTAATTATTAATTCAATCTTTTCAAAGGTGATGTATTTTAAAAGCTTATCCAGTCTATTTTTTAATTTATTTTTATTTTATGTGCATTAAGGTTTTGCCTGCATGTATGTCTGTGTGAGGGTGTCAGATCTTAGAGTTACAGACAGTTGTGAGCTGCCATGTGGGTGTTGGGAATTGAATCCTGGTTCTCTGGAAGAATAGCACATGTTCTTAATCACTGAGCCATCTCTGCAGCCTCTGCTAATCAAATCTTAATATAATCATCTTCCAAACACAAAATACCTATATTCCATATTGTGTAAAATGTGCTTAAAAGGTAATCATAAGGAAGATAGTTTCTCTGTTCTTACCTCGAGGAAGATAGCAGAGTCATTGTTATGAGTGTTTACTGTACTTTTTCTTTCATTTTGAGTGTTTACTGTTCTTTTTCTTTCATGTAAAATGTATTGTGTAGAGACAGTGGCACAAATTAGCAAATCAGAATGAACTCTTAAAGTAAGTCCTCTTAATTGAGGGCCACTTATTTGCATGGACTATCAAACCTAGAGCTCACCACTTGGTTTGGCGTGCTTGCTTTTTCTGAACTTAATTATAAACTCTTACAAACAGGAAAACAAACAACAAAAGATAAATTATGCCATTCAATTCGTCCCATAAAAGAATGAAGTACCCTTTAGCAGCTCCCCTGTGAGACATTTCAATCTTTCATGGTGTCTCACACAATAATAAAAAGATATTCTCTTCTAACTTAGGAAACTTTACTTTTAATCATGTTTCCTCAAAATATCAAAATTGCTACATTATATTTACAACCAGAAATAAAACAATAAATCTAAGTGTTTTATAAACAAATTATTCTGTAGGATCTTTTCTGTAGGATCTCTTGCAGTTATAAACTTCAAATGAATAATCAACACAAAAACGCATTTCAAATAAAAAAGCCTTCTAAACGGGATTTGTAATTGTTCTCCTTCTATTGCTAATATATAACAGTTCAAAATGGCTTCTAAGCTTTGTATTACTTCTATTTTGTTAAACGGTGCTAATTTCAGATAATAATTCTTGACTGTTCCAAATTTGGGGCTGACCACTTACTTATGGCAGAGAGACCTCAGTTATTCAGCTATGACATATAACTGAGAGCATGGAGTTGAGAGTTCATTACATTTCTAGATTAGTGTTTGTCTGTTTTATAGGTTTAGACATTGATCTTTGTAATTCTTATTTTATTAAAATGTTTAATTTCAAGGAGAAATTTAGATTTCAGTTGTCTGCAGAGTGATAATTTACTTAGAGATAATTTTCTTTCTTTCTTTCTTTACTTACTTACTTACTTACTTACTTACTTTTGGTTATTTGAGATAGGGTTTCTCTGTGTAGCTTTGGGTCCTGTACTGGAACTTGCTCTGTAGACCAGGATGACCTCCAACTCAGAGGTCTGCCTGCCTCTGTCTCCTGACTGATGGGATTAAAGGTGTGCATCACCACGCAGCTGAGATAAAATATTATTAGTAAACATTTATTAAGTATTTAATATATCCTGGGCAAAGAAAAGTAATTTTTCATAATTTCAGCAATTCTTGTAATAACTGATATGAAAAAATCCTTGTGTCATATCATTTTAAAATGCCATTTCACTGATTGGTATCTATTATTTATTACAATTAAATTATTCTATATCTGAGCTATTTTTGGAGTATCCTTGAGCAAATTATATTTTTGGTTCAACTCCTTCACATGTGAAATGAGAATTTTGAGGTGACTTTATTATTTTGTAATATAAAATGAGCTAATAATTATCATCCAATAATTATGTTCCCTGATAATTTGGTAATGATAATTGAATATTGGATTCTTTAGTTGCTACAAGTGAGCTAAGCATATAATATTTTAAATTACTTTTAGAATATCAAAGTTTATGTACACAATTAAAGTGTATATGTTATTGATTTATGTGAAACATATCTTTATTTACTTTATTTAATATATAAAGATATTTTTCACATAAGTTATATAATAATAAAATGTATAGAATATTATCTAAGGATGCAAAGCATCTGTTACATGAGAAAACTCAACAAAGATTTTGGATAGAAGAAAATCCAATTAGTCAATAAGAAGGTACACAATAAACTTGCTTTACTTAGGTTTTCTATTACTGGGAAGAGACACCAGACCATGGCAACTCTAATAAGGACATATATAATTGGTGCTGGCTTACAATTCAGAGGTTCAGTCCATTATACTCATGGCAGGAAACATGGTGACATGCTGGCAGACATAGAATTCAGGAGGCAGCTAAGGGTTCTGCATCTGGAAAGGCAGCAGGAATAGAGAGAGAAACTGGTCCTGGCTTGAGCATCTGAAACTTCAGAGCCCACCCTCGGTGATATACTTCCTCTAACAAGGGCATGCCTACTCCAACAAAGCCATCACTGCTAATAGCATCACTCCCTTATGGGTATTAAATATGGAAGCCATTTTATTCAAACTACCACATTGTACTTCCTGCCCCCAGAGGATAACAGCCATATCACATATTCCATCTCAGTATCAGCACTGTTTAAATGGCAATGCCCAAAGTCCTCTTCAAAGATCACGCAATAACTGTAATACCTGTAAAATCAAAATGAAAAAGATCACATATTCCAAAATGCTAGAGTACGGGATATACATTACCATTCTGAAAGGGAGGAAATGCAACAAATGAGGAAATACTGTACCAAAACAAGACCAAGAATATAAAGATTGTCATACGGCAACTTTAGCCTTAAACAAAGACAGGAAGTTAAATTGCTCAGCTCTCCTGCCTCCGTAGCTGTCTGACTGGTCCCATCCATTTCCATGTCCTACAATCTCACAAGCTACGATGAGACAGATTTTTTCCTTTGATGTTTAAAATCTTCCCTGATTCCAGCAGCTTAGACACTGGACATCCCACTGGACCATTGATAATGCCCCAATCTGCACACAGGATTAGCTAATTCTCCTTTTGTTTTTCTTTTTCCTACTAATGTTTGGACCTGCAGGGTGGTGTCTTCTGTTGCTTTTCCCATGCTCTCCTCCTCACTGTCTGAATCTTTCCATGGATTCCAAGAAAGGGTTTTGAGCACAGATCTAACTTGTAGCCTTTTTCCTTCTGGTCCCCAAACCTTAAGAAGCAGCAATCCAATACTTCCATCTCATCCTTCTGTTTATCTAATCACTTACAAGGTCAGAGGCTGACACAGAGGCTATACTCAGCAGTCACAATTCCCTTTCTTGAAACAAATCTTCCCTTCCATGAACAACTTCTTGCCTATCACAGCTTCAGAAGCATTCTGACGACATACAAGAGAGGCCAAGCAAACTCTGCTGCTGCCTGCTGACAACTCAACCCTTTTGCGTTAATCTTAAAGACTATGTTTTTCATTGAAGCTTTAACTGTTTTTAAGGCATCTCCATAGTCATGGTGTGGACTTGTCAAGCAGGCATTCCACTCTGTACCATACAGATGAAGACTGCTCTCCTTGGATTGCTTCTTCAGAAATTCATAATGCTGATGGCTCATGCTTAGTGGCAAGTCTCACTGTCCATAGCCAAACCATGAAACCACTGCGATAGCACACTAACAAACACCCCACAGAGGAAAGGAACGTGCTGTTGGAATTTCCTCTGTGGATGGCCCCTCTGCTCAGGCTTCTCAGCCTCAGTTTCATACCTTGGTATCTACAGCCAGGCCAGGCCATTCATTCATTCCTGCCTGGCTAATCTTTGGTTCTGCTAGGTCCCTTATTGAGATGCCAATTACACTGTGTGACATAACTTTTCCTAGAGAGTGGCATCACACATGTCTACCCACACCAGATGGAGATCCCAAAACAGACCAAAGTGTAGATCCAAAAAATTTCCAATTTGGTGAATCAATGAGTTGTATTGGGATTGCATTACAGAAATATGGTTTGATGGTTACAGAAGCAGAAATGACACAAAAACTAACGCCCACCTAGAGTAAGTGACAGTTCATAAAGCTGGGAACCTAGAGGACACTGCATAGTCATCTACAGGCAGTTCAACAAGTTGGAGAATGTCCTGTCCAATTGGCTCTGGTCTAAACCTCTTTCAGGCAGCTCAGCTCATCTGGTCTGAATCCATAGTCATTTTTGAAGCTCAGCTTCTTCCATCTAAGAAGGACTATCTCCTTTTACTGCTTTTGGACAAGGAGGGGCCTGGTGAATACAGTCAGTTTCTTGAACTTCTGGCAGCTCTTTTGAGTTGTTTACCTTCATGATTAAGGAGCTTCTTTCAGGATGGGATGTTTTAATCTCCCTGGAAAATGTTACACAACAGAAGGCATCAATTAGTGGAAATGGACCAAAGATGGACTGAGCCAAAACTAATTAAAGTCACTAAAAATAAAATATCCCCTTGAGGGAAATGAACTGCTCCTTACCAAAGCATATAATGTAAATATGCAATATGATGTCAGTAAACAAAAAGTATTAAATTAAAAGAAGGCACAAGAGGATAAATGAAGAGGATTCAATTATATAATCTTGAGGACCTGGCTAATATATGATGCTCTGAAATATAACTCTCAGAATGAAAGAATGGTTGGTGACTGGGAATAAGTAAGATAGGTTCTTACAGTATTGTTAGTGTGTGAGATAGTACCCTAAGCCATGTTTATAAGTCTATTAATATTTTCACTTTGTAGTCATGTCTGCATTCAAATGTTTATGACTTAATAATGTATATGCATGTATATCCAATCCAAACATATCATAGTATGGTTTAATTGCATTAAAATATATGCAAAATAAGGCATTGCAAACTCCGAATATTTCTGAAACTATTTTCATTAGTCTCCATTTTCATACAAGTTTTTTATTTGATGTTCCTATAAATTTTTTTAAAAAGTATAGCATTCTTTTTAAAGGACAATTTCACCCTTTTCTTTACAATTCTGAATCAATTCTACATGGTAAATCCCTGCATTTCTATTTTTGCATGCTTGTAAAATTGAAACCACTCCATGGAAATTAATGGATCAAAAACCATGTAATTTGGATATATATTACCAACAAAATGGCATAGAAGTAATTTCTGTTTCTGCACACCACAACAAGTAAGCAAAAGACACAAACAAATGCCAATATTGATGTATTTCATGGAATGAAAATATAACGAATCAAAGGTTGGAAAGTATTCTTTCTGGTTAGTATGTGAATATACACTTGTTTGCATTATTACAATGAAACTCCAATGCACAATGCCCTATTGTGGTCAGATTTTGTAGTTTGAAAATTTCATAAAGAGTGACTACAATTGCTCCAACTGTTTCAGGAATTCTAGGCTGCCTCCTCCTCTTTTTCCTCCTCCTCCTTCCTCTTCTCCTCCTTTTCCAATTATCTCTAGGTTTCTAGATGAGTTAGACATGTTTGTTGGGACCCAAGGTGGGAGACCCATGTTGCAGGCCTGAGGCCACTCTCTGGAGTACTCTAAACAGATAGGATTAATTAGATTTCTGACTATATGCTTTCACCTTTATTACTTCATGAAAGAATAACTGCAGTTTACTTGGTAGCTCCCCCTTGATGAAGCTTAAAGAGGTGTTAGGTTTATTATGATTTCAAATGATGTTTTAATTTGTATACTTTGTTCTTTCTGCCTCTAATGGAGAGAGATTCAGTCTCCTATGCTATTCCAAGTAGGATTCTTGGAACTTGGACACATTTATTTTATAACAGCTTTCTAAATATGTGTAATAATTTGTGTCTTACCCTATTTGGCTAAGTTTTCAGCATAATGTGGATCTTTACCAAAATCGATTCATAAAGTGTTAAATATAGACAAATAAATAAAGCAAGCCTAGCGATTTCTGTTCTTGAAATACCGTAGTCAAGAACAGAACAGGGTAAAGAAGAAACATACAATGATACTTGTACAGTATTTCAAACTGAACACCATGCTAAATAATTCACCAGTTTGTAAATATGCATTTTGACCAAACATATTCTAATACAAAACCCTACCTTCATCATATTTGCCTCTATGCAACAGGGGAAGGAAGTTGTATTAGAGAACAGTGTGAAATATGGAGATTATATATAATCACTGAAATATTTTCACTGTTGTTCAACACCCTGCAATAATCATTGCTCTCTTGTTTACAAATTTTTGATGTGGAAATAAGATAGAAAACAAAAACCAATAGGAAAATCTGACCAATCAAGACTTAGTTTACAAACTTCAGAGTAATCAGAGAAATAAAAGCTAAGCAACAATGAGATCTGTCATCAAAACTACTATATTCGCCAAAATGTGAAAGCCAAGTAATTACCACATCAAAGATTTAGGAAATAGGACAGCAGGAGTCTTCCTGATTACTGAAGGAAGTGGGAATTTAAAGAGTTACTCATGAGGGCATATAAAGGAGTTTGGAAAAATCACATGTGCATAACTTATAGGAAGCAAAAACTTCCCTAAGTGTACATTTCATAAATAATTATTTCACATTTTCATAATGGACACATAGATAATGTCTAATATACATATTAGAGACTACTATAAATTGGAGGCAAAATGGCTGTGTGCATATTGGAGAGAAGGTAAGTAAAGTTTAGGAAATAATAATAGCCACTAAGCTTTCAAAGTTACATTAAATGATTCCTAAAGTCTAAAGATGAACCTGTGTCTGTCTGTCTTTCCAGCGTTATATGATATGTAGAGGATAGGTTGGAACCTCAAGAGTTAAAGTTGCTCATGTCTGTAGGTGAAGAGCGAGCAGAATTCCTTCTGCTTCGATGGCTCCAGTCTGTTCTTTTCTATAATTTCCAACTGTGTGGGTGAGGCCCAGCCATTTTATAGCAGACAAGCTGCTTTATTCAGTCTACCAGGTTAAATGTTAATTGCATATTTAAAAATATTTTAGAGCAAAATCAAGGCTGGTATTCGACCGAGTATCTCTGTACCATGACAGGACCATGGTGACTTACAGAATTAGCCATCACAGAGATGTCAAAGGAAAATATTTGTGCTGTAAGCCTGCAATAAATCAAATCTGTGACTTTATGAAGCTTCTTTTTTTTAAAAAAAAATCCAAATTGGAAAAGCTATGCACATCTAAGTATTAAAATACAAACAAGTACATTCTCTTCGATATCAAGTAAAAAGAGAGGAAAGTAATCAGTATCCAGAACTTTAGGTCCAAAATTAATGTGTCAAGATTAGTTTATTCTGAATCGTGAATAGCCATGAAATCGGAAAATACATAGGAGAATAAGAACAAAATAATAGCGGCAACTTAAGTACAACATATGTGGTCAACTTTTATGTGGTATTCAGAAGAAAAGTGGAGATACGATTGGCGAGGCTATACTTGGTGACGGTGAGCAGGCCTGTTCCCTTGGTTATGATGTGTCTATTCTTTTTCTATCCCACGGTGTGAACTTGCATGCATCATGCACATCTACTTTTCTCTCTGATAAAAAGTGGTTTCTAAATTTCTAGATCAAATAAGAACTTTCCTGATAATCCCCATCCTCCATTAACTCCAATATAAAATTTGACCTTTGCTCACGTCTCTCCACCAAGTCACTTTTAACAGAGCTCACCAAATATCTGAGTGGCCATGTTTAACATGATCGAGTGCAGCCATTTATATTGTACCTTCTCATAATGAAATTTTTGGTGCCATAAACATGAATGGTTTCAAATATCACCAAAATGACAATCATAGACAAAAAGTGAACACCAAAGATTATCGGATCCCAGTCGGATCCCAATCTTGAAAGTCATTTGTTTAAGTCACTCTATCTTCAGAGCTCACTGGTGGAATGAAAAGCATCTATAACCTTACCCTACGTCCCCAGAAGTCATGAATCTGCTTTAGGCATAAAGTATCTATACAAAAACTGAATAATTAAGATGATTACATATGCTAGATCATTGAATTAATTTTACTTTCTATTCCAGAAACTCAATTATAATTTCATTTCTTGACCACATACATGCAAGGAAAGCAAAGGACAAAGAGAAACACAAAATTTGAGGTAAATTGAGTTGGTCATCCAACACCAAATGGTTAGTCTTGAAAACATATATACATATAACATTATATATGGACTGAACAGGTTGTACTCATGTGTTTAAGAATACATAAAAATAAATATGCAGATTTATATGATATATATGCCTATTTTAAATTAAATTTATTTGATGTATACATCCCTGTATATTTACATATAGGAGTATTTGTGTGTATGTGCCTGTGTGTATATGTGTGTGAATGACAACAATTATTGAAAAAGTCGCCATGAATTTGGGAAAGAGTAAATGTCAGAAATTTTTGGAGGTTGGATAGGGAGAAGGACATTATATAGTCATAGATGTGTCATTATGTCACAAAATATAAAGTGTTAAAAATAATAAAAAATAATAAAATATTTTTTCACTTGAGAAAATTAAATATATTTTTAAAAACACATTTAACTTCTTAATTTTCACTTTTATTGTTTCAAAAATATCACTTTTCTTTCCGTTTTGTTTTATATTCTGTTTCCTCATTTTTCTGTTGGGTTCCAAACCTCTCACATTCCTGAAGTAGTTGTTTGTTTGGCATTTCTAGACATTCACAGAAGAGAACAATCTGGAAATGTGAGACTCCCTTTCTTTTAACACTCATCTTAGAGATACCAATATTACACAAGGACACATTGGAAATTATAAGACTACTAAATTAAATAAATCAAAAATTTTAAATGGTGGTTTTCTCAAAAAAAGAGTTACTATTATCAGGCTGTTTATTCTCACTACTCACACTCTTCTGTGTACTAGAGATAACTGTTTTGTCAGAAAATCTCTCTGCCTCCTAACAGCAACAACTGAGAACATCTCACACCATTGGTGTCCGTTATGCTATCTGAAGGTTGACTTTCTTTTTGAGCCTCCTTATGCTTACAATGCTCAGCTAATTTTTATTTCAACTTTAAAATACTAGATGTAGTTACCACATTCCCTCATCCTTCAGTTGACTATTGTCTTGACTAAATTTTGGAGTTTTGAGGCACCTGGGATATATCTCTATTTCTTGACAAACAACTTGGCCCAGAGGGTGTAATGAGGATGCCTTAGACCTAGCACAGGCAACCAAAGGGAGGCTGCAGCTTCTAAGTCAAGCTCATGCTTTAGGTACAGAATACCTTTGTTGCATAGTAACAACCCCTCAGCAAGTATCTGTGTTGTTTAGAGCTGTGTCTTTGAAATCACTAGATGTGGATGGAGTCCAATACACCATTTTTAACCTGACTTAGGCCATAACGTTTGATCTTCTGTTAAAATTGGTTCTTGATACTCACTCATAAAACAGCTTGGGAAATAAGATTCAATACATATATTTGTCTTCATTTTGATGAGGCTTGATTCAATTCCTACAACGTAGAGCCAGTCCATAGTGAAACAATACCAAGGGTCATTCTTCCAACTGCCACCACACATCATCATCTTGCTTCTCACACTGTTGACTAAGTATCCAACTTATCGTCATCCAGAAATTTGAAGTTTACCTAACGTCAATTGAAATTGTGACAAAAGAACCTCGAAATTGCTTTACTTCCTTCTAAATCATATTTTATAATGATAATAATCTTTATCTGCCTCCCGAATACCATTTGCCCCTCTCCTAGCATACAGTGTAGCAGAGATGTGATATGCGTGTGTTCAATAATTAAATGCAGGTCCCAGAGCTTGCACTGCACAGATCTGAGATTTTATGGGGAAAGATAAAAGTAAAGAGATGTAACATTGGCTTTAACCAGAGTACATAGAGTTGAGCTTTGAATTCCAGAGAAGATTTCCTGTGCAACTTAAGCCATGGGATAAAGTCTTCAATAATGAGGAAGATTTTCAAGGGAAATAAAAGTTTGAAAAGTCGTTAGAAGACTGAAGCCAGGATAGAGGTGATGGAATTACATAAAGGCAGAGCTTAGGAACTTGACTTTGTATTACAGGCCTCGGAAATCTGCTGAAATAGATTAGGCAGCTGAGATACTCAACCATCTATTTAAGAGTCAATATTCAGAGTTAATAGATTCTCTGGATTTATTTAAGAAAGCATATCCACAGCATTTAAAAATAAACAGGAACTTGCTTATTTAATTTTTTGGATGAGGGACTACAATGAAAAAGAACTTCATGCAATGGATAAGATCCAATGAGCCTAAATTAGAAAACATCATCATGCTTGGAATTTAATATAAATGAAATTCAGGGAAACACAATTAAAGCCTGTTGAAATATAAGACATCTTAGGGAGAAAAGATTGTGTTCTTGTCAGATGATTATGTTAGAAAGACAACAAAGTTGGACATTTTCAGGGGTAATTGTACTATTGTATTATACTATATTATTATTATTATTATACTATATAATACTGTATTATACTATGTAATCAGATACAATGATTTTCTAGGGGAAAAAAACTTTTGGCTTTTCCACCAAGCCAGTGGATATTTTTATTGGCCTCCATATTTCCCTTATCAAACTAAATTCTCATCAAACAATCTGTGATTCCTGCTCTAGATCTCAATGGCTCTCTGGCACTCCTGGATCGTACCAGTGCTATGCTGCTTCCTGCCATCTGTTCCTGGAACTTATTCAGGACTGCGAATAAGTTGGAATAACAGGACTGTGTTAGTTGTTCAACACCAAGCAGAGCTTCTTTCAGGAGTTGGTGTCTCTGTAGACCTCCCACTCTCTGTGTAAATACTTTCATTGGCTCTTCTGGTTAATGAACTGATTAGGTAACCAGTATTTCTACCCTTGTTTTATGCAAGGAACTCTGGAAACTCACAAAGGAACTGGTAAATGTCAGTGCTGGTTGTCATATCCTATCTCATGATTCAGTGTTCTATGATTTGAAATATACGGCTACCAGACTACAATATATTTCTGTTTGTCTCTCAGCCAACAAGAATTATTAATGATGTCACTCATTTTACTACATAATCACACATGTACATATTAATATACATATGTCTCCACATACACACAGTAAATATATTTCTAAATACACACAAAACAGGAAATACACATCTATTTCTAAATGTATACACACAATGTATATTTGTGTTTATTTCCTATCAATTAATAAGAACGATTTAATATATTTCCTTTCTCTCTCTCTCTTTCTTTCTTTCTTCCTTTTTTTTTTTTTTTTTTGGTTGTTTAAGACAGGGTTTTTCTGTGTAACAGCCCTCGGTGACCTGGAAATTGCTCTATAAACAAGGCTGGCCTCATACATAGATCCATCTGCCTCTGACTCCCAAGTGCTGGGATTAAAGGCATGCACCATCACCACCAGGCTGAAAGACATATTTTTATACTATAAACCTCAGTAAAATCTGAACACAGGCAACCTTCATATTTTTATGATTTGTGTCATTTAAATATTTTGTTATACTTGTATTTTTGCTTATATATCATCATAAATTTATAACATGTCATTAACATACTTTAAGTCATTTAGTGTCATATTCTTAGCTTAATATGTTTTTGAACTCCTTTCATGAACTGCGAGAATCTTATGTGTTTGGCCAATAGAAACGAGTGGCATATAAAGAGCATTATGTACATTGATGTTTGCTACCATGCTCTATTTGTTGGACATTTTTGTAGAAACGGAATTTGTGATACCATTACATCAAATTTGTGGGATGGGTCTGAGGGTAACATGAGAGAAACTTACCTAGCATGCAGAGTTACCAGATTCTCCCACATAAAACTGAGCATGACTGGACATCGGAAGAATACCAGCACCCAGGGGGAGGGGCAGGAGTTCCATTGAGAACTATTGACTACATAACAATTTCAAGACCATGCTAAGATCCATTGGATTCTGTTGCAAAACAATAAATAAAATAAATAAAACGCATAATTATGTATCTTTTGAGAAACATAAGCAAATATTTGACAATAATTTGGGGCAAGTTAAGTAAAATTTTCCAGAGATTTATCATCTCTTGCATGGTAACTGTCATCTTTCCACACTTAATATCTTACCTTATATGGCACTGTATTTTAAGTAGTTTGTAGGATCTGTGCAGTTTAAACAACAAAAGCCCCAGCACTTTCTTACCAAACACATATCCATTCACTTGCTAATTATTTTCAAATATAACTGCAAAATCACCATCCTCAAATCTCTACGTGTTCCTAAGTTTTATTCATACTCTAAAAATCATGTTTCACACTGATTTTTAAGTTTTCAAAAGACTAATCTTACCTTACCCATTCCACTACCACTGGGCCACTCTTTTGCTTTTAAACCTTTCAGACATGTGCTAACATCACGAATTTCATGAACGTAAACTGTAGGGGAACCTTCTGCCAGCCCTCCCAAGCCACAGGTGCCCAGGCCAGCCTGCATGAGCATGAGAATGAGCGTGCACAGCAGGGTTCCTCCCTGAGCTAAGCCTGCCTCAGTGCCCAGAGACTGCTGACAGAGAGACACCTGACCAGAGACACCAATGAGGAAAGGACAATACAGCAGAGTCAGCTGCCTGAGCCAGTAGGCCCTTGGGAGGAGGAATAAGGGAAGACCTAATTTCCTGAGTCTGCAGCCTGCTCTGCTGCTCACTGACTCCCAGTGCCTGGGTCATTGGTGCTGTGACCTCTCAGCCCTCCCCCAAGGGGTGTCCGAGCAGGGTCACCCTCAACATCTGGTGCCTAGACATGGGGCTCGTGGATCCTGTGCTGGCCTGGGTCTCAACCCGGAATGAGTCAGGGTGTCACTGAGGATGTTTTTGGGACCCTGGTCTTTGCCTTTTGTCGCTGGCGGTGCATCTGTGGCTGATGGATCCTACCTTGGTGCACTTTCGTTTTCCCTAATCTGCATCCTTTCAGACTCCTTCCTCTTCATGCTTGTGGAGGTTTTCGGCACCCCCTCTTCAGAGACTTGTTGGGTGAGTTGACTCTTGCATGTTTCATGGCCTTGGTCCTCCAGAAGGTGAGCTGGGGACCCTCCTTCTTTTCCTTTGTGTCTGTCTGGTACCCCTGGTGCGTTAGGTAGGAACATTACTACACTGAGGTCCGACACACTTCGTGTTTTTTTTCTAGTCTGTCTTTGTCTGTTTTAGACTTTGTTCTTGTCTATGTCTCCTGCCATTAAGGGAATGGGCAACTTAACCGCCCACTGCCAGGAGCCTCAGGTGAGAGCGTTAAAATCAATATTGGACACCAGGTGTTCGAGCAGGGTGATCTGCAACAGTAAACCATATTTGACTTTTTTTTTTTAAACTAATAAGCCACAATCTTTAAAACTTCCAGACACAAAGTACTCTATAATTACGGATGAACTTTTTCTGTTGTTTATTAAAATAAAATAATATTAAATAGATCAATGTCTATTTTTGATACACAAGTAATAATTTGATTATATATCCCAATAAAATCCTTCATTTTGTCTTAGGCTCTAACACTTTCAAACTGATCTTTCTAGAACTGCTCTTAGATAAACTTTTCCAACTTTATTAGTATTACTAAACCACATATAATAGCACCATGGATTTATTAACTTTGAACATTTCTCTGGAACCTTAATATTCTGGCAAATATTAAGCAACAAAAAAATTTTTGTGATCTTTCTAATACAAAAAAAGTGACATGGATTTTAATACTAGGAGATAAAACAGCACCAAAACATCACTTTCTTGGAATAAAGTCCTTCTATTGCTGTCAATTGCTTAGTTCCTCTTGTTTTGTTTGAATTTTCGAGACAGGGTTTCTCTGTGGCTTTGGAGGCTGTCCTGAAACTAGCTCTTGTAGACCAGGCTGGTCTCGAACTCACAGAGATCCACCTGCTTTTGCCTCCAGGGTGCTGGGATCAAAGGCATGAGCCACCAACGCCCGGCTACTAATCCTCTTAACTCGTACATATTACTCCTATTTGCTAATGTCACTTAAAACAATTCCTCACTTCTCTTTGACCACTTTCAAATTCATCAGTCTATCTAACTCATATTTATTTGAACCACTAAGGGCCTTATTAGTTATCATTTTTACTTGACACTTAATAAGTGGATAGTATTTGTAAACTTGAGTGCCATATTTTAACACCTGCATTCAAAGTATCAGGATCACACCAGAATAACTGTCATAGCCACCAGACATTTTTGGGATTCTTTAATAGGAAACGTGAAGGGAGAGACCCTGGATACCTGTACCACTGACCACACCAGTCCTCTCTCTTTATCCTACCCCACATGCCCAAATGGGTGTGGTCAGCAGCAGTACAGGTATCCAGCATCTGTCCCTACAAAAAGGTGTTGTGTTTGCTTAGGGATACATGAGACACTTTTGCCTCAGGTTTCCACAACATTGTTCTAAGGGTGCTAAACTAATAGCAGGGAAAACTGTCACAGCTGCTGTTGTTGTTGTTACTTTTCCTGTTGCTGTGGTGAGTTAGCCTGGCAAAAGGAACTTGGTCCGTTATATCTGAGCTCACAGATTGATGTTTCATGTTTGGGCAGGAGGAGTTTTTGAGAGCTGGCTACATTACACCCATAGGAAGGAAGCAGAGAGATCTGAAGGTTCAAACATAGGTCACTTTACCCTTTGAATACAGAGCAAGACCTCAATCCCTGAGTTCACTACACTTAGGGTGACTCTATCCAACTCAAATAACCAAGTTAAGATAACAGTTGTTTGTCCAGGATAATCTAATCAACAAAAGCCCAATAGCTTTTAACCTTGTCAAGTTAGCAGTTAATATTAACCATCAAAACGGGCTCCCTGGTTTTAAGAAAATACCATAGAGAGGTGATACAAAGTAAGTGGATTACTTGGCTTGTTCAAATATAATGCAGAGTCGACACAGATATCTAGGAGTCCACTGTAAAAGGAAGTCCACTGACCACACACAATTTAGTTGTCATTGTAGATTTTATTTTCCTAGTAATTGCTTTTCTTGTCCCTGCTCACCGTATTTGGTACTACACTGGCTAATAAGACACAATGGAGATTTTTGTGTGTGTGTGATTAGATATTTGTTGTAGACCCAGAGAACTGTTTGGCTTCAGTCTTTCAAGGAACTGGCAGGCTACCTGGGATAACCTGGGGATTTTTGTCAGCTGCTGATTCAAATAACACAGTCTGAGTACATTCAGCACACGACTAGGGAAAATGCCATAGCTAATAATTTCTAAAACAAAAGATTATAAAAGGTTAAACAAACAAAAACCAGAACCAAGCAGGACTACTTATAAAGGAATGAATCTCAGTCGAAACATAGGTGGCTGTATCAATCCCTAAGGGGCAACTGTGTCCATGGCTGTAAAAGATGATATCCACATTTCACAAGTTATAGTGACACCAGGGAGAGTATATTCTGGATGAATATATAACTCCAATATCTCAAGAAATGTTGTTCTTTCAAAGTATTATGCTTAAGGTAGACTATATAAGTCATTGAGAAACAGAGAAGGATTGGGAAAGAAAGTTGCAACAAAAGATGAATTAATTGAGATATATATGTCATTAAGGAAAGAGACCTGACAAGGAGGAAGGTAGACATTAAAAAGTCTTGAATATCATCTTGAGGGAGCAAGATGATTTCTGAATTTCTTGAAAGGGACTATAAATTTATGAAGACAGGGCACTTAAAGGGATATTTGCACATAGAAAAGAACAATCAGCTATTTTTTTTCTGTTTTTATTGCTTAGTTTGTGTTTTGTGGAATAACACTTTAGAAGCCAGTTTTCTGGCATTTAATTAATGAGTACAATTTTATTAATCAAATCCTTTCAAATAAATTAAACAGCAATTATAAATCAAAACATTAATAGAATAGCGAATGCCCTTTCAGGGCTTCTAAAAATAATAGTGGGAGGCTTGTGGCTGAGAACAGTGTGCTCTCACACGAATAAGGAAAGGTTCCTACCACTCATCCATGATGCCAGGTTACCAGAAGAGAAGTATAAGGCTAAGGAGAATTCATAGAAGCAGTGAAATGATTTTCCTAGTGGAAGTTTGAATATATTACATTTTCTTTCCTGAGGGGTAGGAGGTACAGGAAGATTGGATGCACTTTAGTCAATTTTTACAGTCTTAATTAAAAGCCTCCAGTAATTTTTGCAGAACAAGATTGTACTCTAATGATCTGCAAAGTTAGAAGCCCATGATATAAGTGGCACAGAAATAGGCTCTGTACCTGGTGAGGACTGCTTTTGCTTTGAAAAATGGTTATTTGTTTTTGGGATCACAAGATCTGTGTCTTGGTAAGCTCAGTACTGCGTGAGGACTGGTCTTTGCCTTGAAGATGGCGTTTCTTGTTGCTTCTTCTGGAGAGAAGGAACTTAGTGTCTAAACGGTGAAAAGGAAAATGGTTGTGGAGTCCTTTCTTCTTCAATGAATTCTTTTGTTTATTGTAATATTGTGATTTTAACATATTTATCTACTTACACACGCATGTTGATTTGTTAGACTGCATACACTGTAAGAATATAACTGTTTATGAGACACTTGCCGGTTGAGCTTGCCTGAATATTTAATGATTTAAGAATTAATTTTAAACAGTATGACGATTTAAGTTGTCTGTTTAAAGATATATGGGAAAATTGTTGAATAGAATCTTTTGAATTCTCAATAGTAGAAAGGAAAAGTAGAAATGTAGAAGAAATAAGATTGAATATGCATTAATATTTATAAAGTTTTTAAATGGGTAAAGATATGACTCATTATTGTTGTTTTGTGTAAAGCTGCAATACTTACTTTTTCCCCAAAAATACTAATAGATTTACAGAAATAAGTACTGTGAATTTGAAAGTGAGAAAGTTGTCAGTACATGGGATGGATTGCTGAGAGGGAAAGGAATGGAGGAAATAATATAATTAGATTATAACCCCTAAAATTAAAATACATAATTAATAATTAAATTTAAAAAGTATAAAATAAACTAAGAAAAGAATCATAATAAATTATAACAAGAAGAATATTGTTCCTTCACATGTCCAGAAACACATGTGTGTCCCAACCATTCACAAATACAGAGATACCATAATACGTATTAGACTTAATATGGCATAGATGAGACATTCTGCCTAATGCATATATGTATGTCCCCCAAGATTCAACTTGAGATTAGATTCTTGTACAGGAGAGTTACAATGCTTATCCAACATTCTTAGTACATTTTTGCCTTGCTTTGTAAACACATTAAAGTTTCTATTTTTCTCTATTTTAAAGTTTCTATTTTTCTCTATTAACTCAAAAATCAACCGGAGAATCTGGAGAACTCTCTCCTACTCTAAGTGGTGTGTACTCCTGCCATCTTACAAGTTTCTCCCTTTTTGTTAATGTTGCATTTAAATCTGCACTTGACCCTTTTTGTAATAACTAACTTTGTTCCGAATAAGCACACAGCGAAGGCAATCAGTAAATAACAGTCCTTCATCTTAGAGGACTAAGCACAGCATCATTTGGTCTAATTGTAAATTCACCTCATAAATCCATGGACAATTACTGTCTTCCACATTCATTAACATATGCTAACAAGAAGGCTCTGGTTGCATATAGAAACAATTTATGAGACTTTGGAGTACCTTTTATACTATCACTGACTGAAATCTCATAGTGGTGGACATTTGGCTAGAAGACCCTGTGTGCCTCTTCTTAGCCATCATACTTTACAGCCTGTTTTCCTGTGTTGTTTGGTGAGTTAATATTCTTGGGGATAAAGTTTGGCTTCCCTGCTTTTGCCTGACATTGTATCTGACAGATGTAGAATCCATCTCTTTTTGTCCACAGTTTCTTAAACAGAACCCAGGGGAGAGACTTGTTAAGTGTCCACACTTGGGACTTCTCCCAGAACATTCTCAAGGAATGTCCCTGATTCAGATGGAGATTATTCTACTCAATGACATTCATGGTTTTTGAAAGGATTGTTTTGCATGTACTTCCAATGGAAAACTTTTCAGGATTTTTTTGTAACAAAATATCTTCCTGTCCGTAGAGTTCCATTCATTAATATCAGTTTCATTGTTCAAATTATCACTCTATTAATGTTCTGTCTTATGCTCAGAGAATTCCCATAGTAAATGTACAATTACCCTAAAACCTGTTTTAGCCTTTAATCTAGTTCTCTAGTATTTTCTCACCTGAGTTATTCAAAGGAATCCTTACTGCATTTCCGTTATCGGCATATACTACATGCTCTACTCATTTATTTTAAAATGTTCAGTAACAGTACTTTCAGCAAATGAAAGCTCATTTTATGCATAGTGATAGCCTTTCATCATTTTCTCTAAATAGCAGCTGAACTAAAGTTAGCTGGGACTTCTGATTTCCCTCCAAAGTACCATTGACTGGCATGACACTATTAAGTAGCGTTTAATTGTTATGTTTGTGAGACAGAGATACATATAACAGTGATTCTCACAGGAATTATTAGATAATTAAAATGTAATTCCCCCAAATAATTCATCTTACATCCCTCCAGAAGGGTTTTAAATGAGCAGTCAGCAAAGAAATTGGCATGTCATCTCTGTATCGAAAACTAACTTCTTTAGGGTGTGCGAGGAGTTTCTGAATTTTTCCCTTCTCTCAGCTAATTGTATATTTAAGTTAGATTTAGGTAATTATTTGGTAAAGTCTAATGTCAACTATTTAAAATAACTAGACTATTAAAAAATAATTACAAACCAAAGCCTCTTTCCTGGGGCCATTTACGACAATGATCAGAAATTTTAAAGTAAATAGAGTTATTAAATTGCAAGTAAGAAATCTCCTAAAATATGCAATTAGAGGAAATCCTCATAGGACAGAAGGAGGAGAAACAGAAATGCTTTGAAAGTTTATAGCATGAAATTCTAAACAGTACCACAAACTTAGATGTTATCACCCTGGTTTTGAAGTTATTGTAAAATAAGTATTTTTTTTATTAAGATTTCAAAACACTGTTAATTCAGGTTTTATAATTAAGAAATAATGCAGGGAGTTAACAAGGGTGCAAATTCTAGTGTTATTGTAATTTGTTTTAATTTTTTGTCTTTTCAAAGTCTGATTTTAATTGCTATAGCTGTGCAAAATAATGGGATACAATGTAAGGCAAGGTACAATCACAAAATTCAGAGTAATTAGCATATATTGCATGAAATGTTTATTTTAACATTCACTTTAATGGATGTTTTCATAGATATTACTAGTATTACTGTGTTAGTATTAAGTAGGGTCAATCGACTGAACAGTAGAATCATTATATATTCCTCCCATTAAATAGTACTTTTGTATATGCTACCCAAGCTCACTTTCTCCTGTCTGCAAATCTGCCTTTTGCACCTTCTCATAATCATCCTTATAATCTCTAATTTGATGGCTTCTTTTTTTTTTTCAATTCTATGTGTGTATTTCTTACAGTGTAGAGATTGTACTATGCCTGCCTTATTTTTTTTTTAATACATGTGTGCCTCTGATTAATCTGTGATGGAAATGTAGAGATTTTGCTTCTTCTTGGCAGAATATGATGCTGTAGTAACACATAGTTTGTCCTTGCATTTGCTGGTGATCACTTAGGCCTCCTACTTTCCCATGCATTCATCATGGGCAGCAGACTCCCAAGCAACACTGAAGCTTCAACACTAAGATCTCACTCACTCTGGGTATATATACACCAAGGTCATGTCATGTGGTGGTGATACATGTTAATTGTAGGGGAAGGCTGGCTACAGGTGTGCCTGACCATGCCTGGGACAGAGAGAGAGAGGTTCAGGTGGCTGGGTTTTCAGTTTTGGTTTCACCTTTTGGCTTGCTGTACAGACTGCTGCTGCTCCGGCTGGCTAGGTTGCTCTGTGAGTGAGGCTTTTCTCTATTAAACACCCTTGTATTTCTATCTGACTCCATATTGGTACTTTCCCACTTTACACGCCCGTTAAGGCGTGGTCAAGGTGAGGTCAGGATGACAAGGCATGGGCTCTTAAGGGACCACAAAGCACATGGAAGCCCTTCTCCTCCCCCTTCTCCCTGGCCTCTCTGCTTGGCTGCCCCTGGTACTCTCTGGCTTGCGTTTGGCTGGTATTTATCTCAATAAAGATATCTTGACCTTACAGATTATGGATTGTCTCTTGGGTCACGCAATAGTTAATGTTTGAAAACAGTTTACAAATAGTTTTCAATAAAGCCTCTTTTTTTTTTCTTTTTCCCCATTTTACTGGATTTTAATGAATATTTATTCTTTTCTCATAAAACATATCCTGTTTACAGCTTGCTTTCCCTCTACTCCTTGTGGTTACTCCTAATCCAAGTCTACTCTGTTTTGTCTTTCATTTGAAAAAAGCACAGGTTTCTGTCATATAGGAACCAAACAGAACAAAATAGAATAAAAATAAAATACAGTAAGATAACACTAAGCTGAAAGCCATAATATATACTCAGAGGACCTGGCACAGAGTCGTGCCGGGCCTGTGTTTGCTGATTCTGCCTCTGTGAGTTCATATGAGCTTTGCTCAGTTGATTCAGTGACTTCTTCTCATGGTGTCCTCCATCCAATCCCAGTTCCCTCTCCCTCCCGTCCTCCCCTACCACCCCCCCTCCCCAACTAAAACCCTGCCTATCACATATCCTTTCTCCTCCCCATGGGTGGTGAGGCCTTCCATAGGGTGTCATCAGAGTCTATCATATTCTTTGGGATAGGGCCTAGGCCCACCCCCGTGTGTCTTGGCTCAGGGAGTATTCCTCTATGTGGAATGTGTTCCCAAAGTCCACACCTATGCTAGTGATAAGTATTGAACTACTACAGGAGGTCCCGTAGATTTTCGAGGTTTACTCACTGAAACCCATGTTCCTGGGGTCTAGATCAGTCTCACCAGCCTGGTCTGGAGCCCTTTGCTCTTCACTCATCCCTCTCTACATCTGGATTCCAGTTCAGTTCAGTGATTAGCTGTGGGTGTCTGCTTCTACTTCCACCAGCTGCTGGATGAAAGCTATAGGATGGCATATAAGTCAGTCATCAATCTCTTTATCAGGGGAGGGCATTTAAGGTAGCCTCTCCTCTGTTGCTTAGATTGTCAGCTGGTGTCATCTTTGTAGATCTCGAGACATTTCCCTCTTGCCTGATTTCTCTGTAAACCTAAAATGTCTCCCTCTATTATGGTATCTCTGTTCTTGTTATCTTCTATTCTTTGCCTGACTCAACCTTTCTGCTCCCTGATGTCCTCCGTATTTGGTTTATCCTTGGTCTCTGTGTTTTGTAGTCTCTGGTTCTTGATCACTCAAACAGTGTTGGGTGTGGGTTCCATCTCATGAAGTGGGCCTTATGTCAAATCAGACATTGGATTGTTATTGCCACAACCTTTGTGTCACCATTGCCCTAGCGTATTTTGCAGGCAGGACAACATTGTAGATCAAAGGATCTAGGGTTAAGTTGGTTTTTACATTTCTGTTTTGCTAGCCTGCAGAATATCTTCCCCTAACAAAGTCATTAGAATGTAGGAGAGATGGATCTATGTAATACCATATTCTATGTGTTCAAGGAGTTGTGTGGTTGATGTCTTCAGCAATGGTGGTTTTCTTTGTTTGGGAGAACAACCTACTATCTTGGGTTGTTTGGGAAATTCCATAGGACCCTTTTGGCCAACAACTGAATTGGATTTAACCCAGTCTTAGTACTGGAGGCTAAGTTTGGTGAAATAGACTCACCACTTGGGACTCTGCTTCCCCCATTATTTGAAGATTTCATTATGATTGCCTTCATCTACTTTAGGAAGTGTACACTACAACCGCTTTTCATACCACTGTTCAATGCTCTCAATTCTAACTCTCTTCATTCTTTCCCTCACTTAAACCCTTTACTCCACCTATCCACTTACTTCTCCTGTTCCAATTTCCTCTCAACCCCAGTTCAGTCAAGAAGACTTAGTCTGTTGCACCCTGCCAGGGAGATCCATGTATTCCCTTCCTCTATACCTATATAAGCAACCGATATAGGTAGGATATATGAGTGAAAATGATCTAAACATTGACTTGTATAATTTATCTCGCAAAGAATATATTTGAGCCCAATCTAAAGTAAGAAAGCAATACAGAATTAAGATCTACAGTGATCCATGTACAGAATATAATACACAGTTTTAATTGGTGAATTATATGAAATGTGGAATGAATAACATGGAGATCAGATATCATAAGCAAAGAAAGGTTATGGGAAATTTTTGTTGTACTTTATACTGAATGCTAAGAGAAGTGTTTGTAAAACTTAGTAAAGGAAAAAGACATCATCAAACTTATGTTTTCCAAAATCATTGACTATAATATGGGAAACATTCATTTGGTATGTAAACTAGAAGCAAAAATACATTTGGAGAGAATTTTACTACAGCAAATTAATTATGCTCAGTTTTAATCACTTAGATATACTGAGAAGGCAGCAAAAATGAAATTTGTAATAAGATTATACATGAGATATAAGGACTAAGAAGAGGTCAAAGATGTAGATTTTAAAGCATCTGATTTGTGAGACTAGAGTGTGTTACGTCAATATGAAATCATCAACTATGAGAGGCATGAGGAGACAAATTAGCAGTGTAATATTTAATCTAATTTAGAAATAGTTGTGATTCATCCATATCCAATGTCTTTCTCATTAAGATGACTTTAATGACACTAATTTGAATGTTCATTTAGCTATAGACTATATGGTGTTATCTAGATTTCATATCTGACAATTTTGGTAGGGAGTCCAATGATTAATAGTCTAGAAACACAATTAAAAGCAAAACAAATTGGATTACTGTCACTGGTAAAGGGGACTTTTAGAAAAGGAAAAAGAAAATGAGGTATCAAAACCTAAGTAAATGAAGTACTTCAAAGTGTGGGATTGATAGACTTGGTCATCTTTCTGAAGTCTATGAAATTGTGCCATTGAACTTGACAACTTAGAATCACTGAATATCTTGGCTGTAATGATTTCAGGAGAATGAATGAACTAAATCTCGTGCAAGCAAGGCCTAGTGTTGGCAGAGGATTAGACAAGAATCCATGTTCAGAGACTCTTTCAAGAACTTTAACAACACAGGAAAGGATGATAATGGGATTTTAGTTGAGTTAGAGCCAGAGAACACTGGTTTTGTTTTTATTGTTGCTTGTTACTGTTTTTCTGCAAGATGAGCAATATTTCTGCATGCCTGTTATGGAGATGAATCAGTAGGAGAAAAACCGATGAGTTAACATGGGAAATAAAGGAAGACATTACAAATTTGTAGGAATTATAGAGCAGTGTAATTATGTTATTGTACTCTACAGAAGTTTGCCTTTCTCTTTCATTGTGCCATTTTAGGTTTGGTTTTCTAAATGGTAAGAGCATGTTTTCCCATGTTTTCTATTTGTGTTTGACTGGGTGAATTGATAAGGTCTGTAAATCAAAGGAATTTCAAGAGACTTTCTTTAGCTCTATTTGCTTCCACAAGGCTCTGAAAGACAAGGATAAATGAATCTGACTAGAATATATTTTCAGTTTTAGCCTCAGAATCAATTCCAAGTAGAGTCTAACTCAGCTCTGTTCCAACTGATGGCCATGCCTGGTTGCAACACTTTTGCAGCAACTCCTGGATCAACCAAACTACAGAATGCTTCTAGATGCCTGAGTGGTAATAATAATACTGTTGATGTTAGCCATGAAATTCTGAGTGATTTATTATGGAGGGAAAGCTTAGTGATACAAGATCTATCACACAAATGGATATGATTGCCTTAGGAAAGACTAGGACTGCTTGACCCATTGTAACAGGACGGAAGACAAATTGTATGAGTTTAGATTGCTGAAGGTAAGCCGGTAAGATACTTGGTTGTAGTTTATAAAAGCTGTCTTTTGAAGGGATGTATTTTCTTCATCATCTAAAAAGCGAGGAAGAGGGGGAAAGTGCCATTTGAGGAATTACGAGAAAGCAAGAAATATTACCCAGGCCTATAGTAGTGAATCAACTAGAGAAAAGTGCCATGTTTTCAAGAAGCACTGAAGAGCACAATTAATGATCCAGGCCATCCTTTGCAGTATGAATAGTGGCATGTAACTCTACTTCCCTCCCGATGCTCTGGTAGAGATCAGGATAGAAACAGGATTTTGTTCTTCATTATTTTGTAAGGAGAGAAGAATGTATGCAAGGGGAATATATAATGGCCAGCAAGCATTCTAGTCAAGTAATTATGAGTTTAACGCATGACGGTGAGCACTGGCAGTAGCAAAGGGATATTCAGGACAATAACGTTAGCACTGAAGTCAGACAGTGATTGGCTTCTGAATGCTAAACTAAACTCATGTGAAATATGAAGAGTTATAGTGAAGTCGTACGGTCTTCATAAGGGAAGGACGAGGCTTCAGAGGATAATGAGAACAAGGAGGATAAGGTATAAAGATAAATGAGAGGGAAAAGCTTAGTGTGGTTTATTACGCTTATAGGCAACAGTACTTGGTGCCAAGGATTCAAGTTCAGTGCAGCCTGGGCTACATAATACAGGTGCATGAAAAGCTTACACATACACACATGCACAGACTGGTGGGGGACATTGAAAAGTTGATTTTAGAAAGGCTTTAAGGTTTAGGGAATGCCTGTGATGCTCAATAGCAGAGTAACAAGAAAACAAGACCAATCAGTGTAGAAAAAAATTCATAACGTATTCACGAGCCACAAAGGATGAAAAACAATGAGTCAGATGCCAAAATTGTATCATGAATGAGGCAACGTGACCAGTTTCCTAAGCGGCTGCTTCCAGGTTAGGGCATCTATTTCTGGGAGAAAACACTATGACCAAAAACACCTTGGGGAGGAATGTGTGGCCGGGCGTTGTTGGTGCGCACCTTTAATCCCAGCACTCGGGAGGCAGAGGCAGGTGGATCTCTGTGAGTTCGAGGAGGCCAGCCTGGTCTCCAGAGCAAGTGCCAGGATAGGCTCCAAAGCTACACAGAGAAACCCTGTCTTGAAAAACCAAGAAAAAAAAAAAAAAAGAATGTGTGGCGGAGTGCTAGTTATTGATTTGATCCCCATGATTTGCTCAGCCTGCTTTCTTATAGAACCCAGCATACCCAGCCCAGGGGTGGCCCCACCCACAAGGGGCTGAGCCTTCCCACCTCAATCCCTAGTTAAGAAACTGACCCACAGGCTAACCTGAAGGCCAATGTTATACAAACATTTTCTCAATTTGGTTCAGTCTCTTTGTTAACTCTATGTTGGGTCAAGTTGATATAAACAAGCAAGCAAATGGAAAAAAAAAACAAAAAACAAAAAAACAAGAGTTGATGATAGGTAAAAACCTACAGCTATACGTGATGTAGATGAGTTTCTGAAGAGGACCACTATACCATAGAATTGAAGTACAGTAACTTTGTAATTGGAGTTTCTTTCTTGCCTGGTCCCACAGCCGTTTAGCTCCAAATTAACATACAGAAACTTATGTTAATTATGAATTGTTTGTCTGATGGCCTAGGCTTCTTACTGGCTGGCTCTCTCTTAATTATTAACCTGTAACTATTAATCTATGTATTTCTTTCTTTTTTTTTTTCACCCCGAGAAAGGGTTTCTCTGTGGCTTTGGAGGCTGTCCTGGAACTAGGTCTTGTAGATCAGGCTGGTCTCGAACTCACAGAGATCCGCCTGCCTCTGCCTTCCAAGTGCTGGGAACAAAGGTGTGCTCCACCACCACCCAGCTTAATCTATGTATTTATGTATTTCTACAGGGTCTTAACTTACCAGAGAATTTCAACATTGCATCTTGCCCATAGTTATATGGCATCTCTAAGGCAGCTCTTCTCTTCATCTCTCCAGAATCTTTGTCTGGTAGCCCTGCCCATACTTCTTGCCTGGCTACTGACCAATCAGTGTCTTATTCATCAACCAGTAAGAGAAACATATTAACAGCATAGAGAAGGACATTCCCTCATCATAACTTCTGCCAAGAGAGAGGCAAGGATGAAAGCACACTTTGTGAAAGGAAGGAAAGCAGGGTGGTCCTAAGGATGCACAGCTTTGTGCCTTGGTAAGAGTATGTTCAACATGGGGTAGAGATAACCCTTCAAAGGAAAGCTATTTGGTCCTGTATGAAGAGAGGGAGGACTAAAATCACAGGTTTACCTCGAATAGCTGGCAGCAAAAGCATACGTTGCCAAATTGACTCAGGCCTTCATAAATATGGTAATATCCCTAATCTTAAGTAGGATTAAGGGATGAGTGAAGTCTTGCAATAGTCATCCCAATTTATCAATTCATCTACGGAAATGATGATAAATTTCCTGGACTGACATAATTGATAAGGAAAATATGTGGCATTTATTATGTTAATACATGAGTAAGAGTATCAAAAGTAGCACTTTTCAGTACATGGAGTTAGTAACGATTCTTGCAATGGTAATGTGTATTCATAATTATGTTGCAGACACGCTCCTATAAATGTTGGTGGACTGTTGTTCACACAAACACACACAAAAAAACCAAAACCCATTTAAATTAACTGATGTCACTAAATAAATCGGGTTCCTATGTATTTTAGACTCGAAAAAGCAGTTGTTTTTTGTATCTGTTTGAAAAGTGCCAATCATATAAGCCAGTAACAGATGACCACAGGATTATTGATAGACTATAAATCATTTCCTTTTGAAAGCAATTATCTTATTACTAGCATTCAGAGACTATTTATTAGTATTTGTGATCCTTAGGAAGTAGTGCAAAAATATACTATTTGTCAAAATGCCAAAAGCTATGCTAAGAGAATATATTATGGATGGTAAATATTTTTTGATCTTCTGATATGTTTTGGTAGTATTTTGATGATATTTTACCACTGAGAGTGATTAAGAGAATAAAGTTTAGCAAAGTACTAATAAACAAACTGGACATTTTCAGTGATAATTAGCAAAACTTAAAAGAAGGTTTGCAAATAAACCAAGCTTGCAAAGGGTGATTTTTTTTTTTTTGCTTCATATATCTGTATTGGAGATAGAGCTATTGCTTCCTTATGTTTGTTTATTTTTTTCAGTTTAGTACTAGCTATATGTACTGAAAGAGCTAGAGGAC
Source organism: Cricetulus griseus (assembly GCF_003668045.3). Taxonomy (NCBI): domain Eukaryota; kingdom Metazoa; phylum Chordata; class Mammalia; order Rodentia; family Cricetidae; genus Cricetulus; species Cricetulus griseus. Next base: position 6,982,174 of record NC_048603.1, on the reverse strand, counting down.
CAGGAAGTATGCTGCAAAATTGTGTCTTCTAGATATGACAGCAACTCCTATGAAAAGTCATACTCATGAAACATCAAAAATATGGCTTCCAAAACAAGACATAAGCAAGGACAACACTTATTGACATGTGGGTCAGGGAAGTCACCTGGGACCCAAACATGAGATGAAGAGCTACAGGAAATTAATCGCTGATGAAAGGAGAGTTAGTGGTTCCCAGAGATGAGCTACCCAATTGCTTTTATATACGATCCTTTTTAAGCAGTTTCTTCTTTTGAACAGATATATTCAGATAAATAGCAAAACAATCATCATAAAATTTGCATGAAAATAATCAAATACAAGAGTACTGTTTCTATATAAGTAGAGCCTCTGAGAGTGAGCCTGTTTTACCATGCTTAAGTTTGCTTTCATCCAATATAAAAATAAATTACCTGTGACAATGTATTGTCTGAACCTTCACATGTATGTGAAGTATTAAGGAAGCAAAATGAAAGACAGTCATTTGATACACACATGCATCATCTTATAAAGTTTCATAGATTAGATAGTATACAATTTCTAATAGAGTTGAAGTATAGCATTATAATCTCTTTAACTAATAAAAATATAGTTAGTTGTCTTTAGAAGAAATTAAACTGCTCAAAAGTTGATTGATATAGTTACGATAAATATATGAAAAGACACATCTTGGTTCAAATCCTGGTTATTGCTTTTGTGACTGTATTTTTGGAGGGAATTTATTATAAATTTTTTCATAGTAAGACAATCTGCCTTGTAGTATCATGGCAGAACTCACAGGGTAATGTTTTTTGATTCCGATGTCACTGAATGCGATATACAAAAGTCACTGAATAAGTCCTTAAAATTGATTACAGGTTTGTTTGCTGGCTTAGGACAATGTTTATAAAAGAAACGTATTTACAGTCACAGAGAGGGCATGTTAGTATTTTCCTGATAAATGTAACTAATGTAAAGATTGTATTACAGACAGAGAATTATTAAAGAAAATGCCTCATCTTATAATGAAGAAAACTCAGCTGTGTGATGCAAATGAACTGGCTGAAGATCCAGGGCAGTGGATGATAAAATTCCTGTCCCAATATTAGCAAAGTGCTCTCCAGGCGATTATAACAATGGAAATAGAAATGCTGTGTGCTGGATATCTATTTATCTCTTCTTTAGAAGAAGATAATACTCCTTAATGTCGTTCAGAAACCATCTTTGCACAAACATGTAACATTGAATGTATTAATTATTTTCTGTGAAGATGATAAGGCAATGGATGGCAGAGTGGATGCCATCTTCAAATGCTATAAAGAAGCAAAGAAATCAAACTGGAAATGGCGGGAGTCTTAGAAATCTCAAAGCCTAACTTGAGTGACATTCTTCCTCTTGTAATGTCAGAGCTCTTAAGCATCCAAACAGCACTGCAAACAGGATACCAAGTGTGTCAGGACATGAATCTATAGGGACATTCTCCCTCAAACTACCAAAATATCTGCTCAAGTATCTGGACTCTTTGCTCATGGATAGACTGGATTGGGTTTGAAACACGTTAAGTATCATTTCTTCTTTATAATTAGTAAGAACAAGTAGAAAGCATGCATTAAAAACAGTTGCCAAATAGGGAGAAAAATGCCCCATGGCATGCATTTGTGTTTAGAAATCATTCCATTCAACATAGAATATAAAATGTTATATTTGAGTTTGTGCAGGGAATACACTGATAATTTTTTTCTTATTTATTATAAGTCATATCAAAGAGGGATTCTGTAAATGTTTGCGTAGATTCTGTCTTGATCAAATATGTGAGTTGTTATAAAAAACTTAAAAAAAAGAAATACATCATCACATAAGTAAATGTTTATACTTATAAACGTTTCATTATCTTCATTGTCTTCTTTATTTTTACTTTATGGCCCAAGAGGTTTATACAGAGGACATTTGGATGAAAATGGGCCAAGGGGTTATTTCCTGAATTACAGGTGACTACCCAGTGGCTTCATAACTAATGTAAATGACTCATGGGCGTCTGGTAGTAGTCAACTGCCAGAATACCTATAAATATGTGTGGGTCTCCAAAGCCACTCTCCAGCCATGAAATGGAAAGCTAATTGAGTCCCTTTCTTGTGCAAGTAGTCACAGCTGCTGTGATCAAAACCCCCTTCGAAAACATGTATTAGATTGCCAAACAAATTTTCAAAAATTGAAAAATTAAACTTAAATATTTAAGAGGTCTATGTGACATGCAAATTGACTTGACTTAAGCACTCACTTACTATGAATGTACATAATGTTTGTGAAAGTCTGTCTTAGCATATTTCCTATAAGAAACTATACTTTAGTATATAAACCATGTGACCGTAGAAGGTGGCAAGTGATTTATAATTGAGGAGAGTTAACGTGCAGCCATAGCTGGTAATATTTGAAAAGTTTAATCTGAGTATGGAACCAGATCCCTCTGATCTTAGTACTCCTTAACGTAATCGAAAATTGAAAAGAATAAATTCAAGAAACCAAGATTAAAAATCATCAATTATAAAAAAGCAGAAATTCTGCTTAAAAAATCAAAATGTTAGAGTCAATATTGCTTATAGACCTGTGACAAAGGAAAAGTCATGCCTTCCCAAACTGGGTTGTCATTTAGACCCAAACCTCTTGGGTCACCACTGGCTGTAGATGTGTGAAATGATGCTATTCCCATTGTTGGCTCTGAATGGTCATTATGTCTGGCAGATCCAGATTCTAGAATTTCATAATGTCCAAGCTAAAGAGATATCATTTTCACGCATCTTTAATAACACATTGAATATAGCAATCCTCGCCCTTTCTTTCTTTCAGCAGCATTCAGAGAGTCTGGAAAAGAGGACTGTGACAAACATAAAGAACAATGCAAGTTTCTGATTTCATGGAAGCACTCACTTTCTAAATGGTACTTGAAAACCTGATAACCTGTATCTTACATAAGGGGCTGGGAGTCTGGCTTGTAGGCTGGGAAACTGTGAATTATCAACCTGATGAATTTAGAGACACCTGAGTTGAGAGACTAGGCTGACCTGTGGCCGTGTGTGCTGGGAGTGACATTGATCGTGTTAACTGACAGGTGAAGATGCACGCACTGTGGGTGGTGCCATTCCTTACCAAGAAAATTCTTTTTTTAATTTTTTTATTTGAATTAGAAACAAGATTGTTTTACATGACAATACCAGTTCCCACTTCCTCCCCTCCTCCCCTACCATCCCCCAACTAATACCCTACCTATCACATATGCTTTCTGCTCCCCAGGGAGGGTTAGGCCTCCCATAGGAGGGTCATCAGAGTTTATCATATCCTTTGGGATAGGACCTAGGCCCACCCCCCCTCCCCCGTGTGTCTTGGCTCGGAGTATCCCTCGATGTGCAATGGACTCCCAAAGTCCACACCTATGCTAGGGATAAGTACTGAATGAACTACTACAGGAGGTCCCATAGATTACTGAGGTCTCCTCACTGAAACCCACATTCCTGGGGTCTGGATCAGTCCCATGCTGGTTTCCCAGCTATCAGTCTGGGGAGCACGAGTTCTCAGATCAGGTCAGCTGTTTCTGTGGGTTTCACCAGCTTGGTCTGGACCCCTTTGCTCTTCACTCATCCTTCTCTGCAAGTGGATTCCAGTTCAGTTCAGTGATTAGCTGTGGGTGTCTGCTTCTACTTCCAGCAGCTGCTGGATGAGGGCTATAGGATGGCATATAAGTCAGTCATCAATCTCATTATCAGGGGAGGGCATTTAAGATAGCCTCTCCTCTGTTGCTTAGATTGTTAGTTGGTGTCATCTTTGTAGCTCTCCAGACCTTTCTCTATTGCCTGATTTCTCTGTAAACCTAAAATGTCTCCCTCTATTATGGTATCTCCTTTCTTGTTTTCCTCTATTCTTCCCCTGACTCAACCTTTCTGCTCCCTCATGTCCTCCTCACCTCTCCACCAAGAAAATTCTAAACCGCAGCAAAGTAGAGACATGAGCTGACCACGACGAGCACATGTGCAAGAATTCCCTGCTTCCTGCTGTTCAATATGAATGTAATATGATTAGCTAATGCAATGTTCCTTCTGTCTACACTTCCCCAACAGTGTCCTTTTAGAATACACTGTTTGTCTCTCTTGGATTTAACTGTCATCTTGCTTTTATTCTTGTTTCTTTTTTATTCATTATTCTCTCATATATGACACCCAAAGGCAGTTTCTATGCCCCTCCCTGTCCCTCTAGTCTGTCCCCTTCCCACTTTCTTTCTCCTGTCACATATATTTGTCTCAAGTTGCTTTTGTACTTGAGACAAATACATATGATAAATTACTTGAGATAAAATACATATGATAAAATATGTACTTTATCATAGCAGCAAGGAAAAGAAATGGAGGAGACATAGGAAAACAATATATATTTTCCCCAAAAGTCAGATTTCCATTCTCATCTTTCCCAGTGGGGAATAGATATCACAAGACTCAGTTTTGAGTCACTATCTTCTAAATCAGATACTCTGTTACATTTAGATAAATCCAAGTTGCAAATTAGAAACGGTGTATGCAGTTAAAGCCCACTCATTCATTGTAAGTACATTCTTAATTATTTAAAACTTTATGTCTCTTAGTCTGGGTCAAGTTCTGGGAGTTCAGATGAAGAGAGGGAGGAAGGATTGTAGGAGCAAGGGGAGGTGTCAAGATCGTGACAGGGAACCCAAGGAGACAGCTTAGCTAAGCTAGTGGGAGCTAATCGATTCTAGGCCAACAGCTAGGGACCATGCATGGGACCCACTTAGGCCCTCGGAATGTGGGTGACATTTGTATAGCTTGGTCTGTTTGTGAAGTCTCTAGCAGTGAGATCAGGACTAGCATGAGCTGGCATTTTGAAACCTGTACCCCATGCCAGGATTCCTCCCCAGCCTTGATGCAGGGGTGGAGCTTGGTCCTGCCTCAACCTGATTTGCCATGATTTGTTGACTCCCTTGGGAGGCCTGCCCCTTTTTGAGCCAGGAGGAGTGACGTGGGGGGAGATTGGGAGGGGAGTGAAGGGAAGGGACTGTAGGAGGAAGGGGAAACTGTGGTTGATATATAAAATAAATGGAAAAAATATTAATACAAAATAGAAGGAAAAAATATTCTTCGCTTATACAATATGTCCCCATCTCAGCCTCCCCTCCCTAAACTCTTCCCAACCTGCTCCACCCCATGCCACCCAGATCCCCTCTTCTATTTCATTTCAGAAAAGAACAGGCTTCTCAGTGATATCATTCAAAGATTAATGCCGAACGCAATGTGGAGTCAGAACTAGATTGATAACAGGAAGTTTATTAAGTGATATAGTATTCACGCAAGGTAGCTAGGGACCAGGCTTGCACAAGATGCCTTCTAGTCTGCTCTGCCAGATGGAAAAGAGAAAAAGGGGACCCCCGTGCCTGTCTCCATCCTATTAAAACCCTTGTTAAGTCACTCTGACTGCCACACCTGTGGCCAGCCCCAAGTGGGCGTGGTTAGCGGTACGTGTGGCCAGTCCCAAGCAGGAGTGGTCAGCCGTACCTAGATTTGATTTCTCCCTACAAAAGATGGTATAAATCAATGCAATAAGTTTTGGCACAAACCTGCATGTCAAGGCTAGACTAGGCAGCCCAGTAGGAGGAAAAGGGTCCAAGGAACTGCCCAAAGAGTCAGACATCCTTCACCCACTGCGAGGATTCCCACAAACACCCCAAGTTAAACCACAGTAGCACGTATGCAATAGAGTTAGAAGGTTTGAGACTACAAGAAATGTGTTAAATATTATGTGTCTCGTGCTTTATAGGAATATGAAATTTGTTCTTGTTCCCCTGGAAACCTAATGTAAATAAAGGTGCGAAAACTTCTTATTTTAAGAAAGATGACTCCTGGTTTATGGTGCAAGCAGAATGGAAAAGGTAGAAAAGTGTGATACTTGCACACTATTTTGTTCTTTCCGGAGTATGGTGGCTGTGGCTACTGCCCAAACCTCTGGAGGCGACCCTGAAAGCTATGCCTATGGAGATGCACTGAGTGGTCATGACACATATCTGAAGCTGTGTTGGTCTAGTCCCAAAACCCTTGAAAGAAAGGATTTGTCACTTTGTCCTTTTTGTCAGTGGGTGGTTTCCAGCCTAAATCATTTTTATGGCACAGACCAGAGGTATAGTATGGGCTTTTTCTGTTTTATAGGGTCTTAATATATAGTGAAGTTTAGAACAAAAGCAATAATAAAAGCTGTGTCGTTATATGAAGCATTTCAATAATGGTTGAAAAGCACTCAAGAAATATTATTTTTAGATTGGATTAAATGACATTGAGGGGACAATTTTAAGGCCTTGCATATCTCTCTAAACCGGCTTATTTTGTTATATATTGCACTTCAAGAATGTTCTAAATCTCTTATGTTACATGTCAGAATAAATCAGCTTTGTTAAAGTTTTCTATCACGAATTAGTTTAAGAAACAGAACATGTATATTTATTGGACAACCTATATAAAAAGTGCATGAATGGTAGTGGTGCTGCAGAAATAGCTGAGCAGTAAAGACAAGTTCTTTTCTTATCGATGCTCCAGGTTTGGCTCCCAATACTTGCTATGAATATTAAGAGTCTTCTATAATTCCAGGTTCAGAATTGAAATCTGAATATTTCCTCTGGCCTCCATGGCCACCAGGCATACATGTAATACACAGACTCACAAGCAGACAAATTTTCGTACACATGAATAAAGCAAATATTTAAAAGTTACATGTGTGGGATGGAAATTTAGATCAGGGTCTATATGTATGTGTACATATACATATATAATAAACTTAGGTACATATTATTTAAAATGAAAAATAGCAGGTGGGTAATTCATTTCAAAAACAAAAGGTAAATGTAGATAACCTGTTACATATGCAATATTTTTATATATTTCATTTACCCGAAATGAGTCAGTAGCAACCAATATCCTATTTCAAAGGATAATAAAATGTCACAGATAAGAAGCCTTATTGTTGTCAAATGAAGATGTTTAAGTAGTTGGCAAATTGGAATTAATTTAGTGAAAATATGAGCATGTTGACAAAATTATAGAGTCAGAATATAGTAATAATAGACTACAATTAAAATCAACGTGTTCCTAACAAATGTAAGATTCAGATGGTGTTATTTGAATCATATCTTATCCCTGTGGTTTGTCTTCTATTTGCATTGGTCCTCAGCTCATTGACTTCTGCAAATGGAATATCAGAAAAGTGGTACCAAATCTTGACACATCCTATTGAATAGAGACTTGACCTATTAGATCTCTACTGCCACCATGTGAATAAAATCTGTCCTAACATATATCAGGATGGAAGATTAGAGACAGTCAGAGGTCTCTCAAAAATCATTGCTTCTGTGACATTTCTATCTCTGAAGAATCAGCCAAAAATGTGCTTCAAGTTCCCCGAAGGTGTAAAAGGCAGCAGCCAAAACAAAGTGGATTTAGAACACTGGAGAGTAAAGGAATCTACCACGTACCCAATCTGGACATTGCCATCTCATTTGAGATTTCTAGCCCACAAAGAGAAGCTTAAAGTCCACATTCTAACATTTGATTTCCTTCTCTCTCTTTTCTGCTGTATTTTTTATTTCTTCCTTTAGTTTTTGGAGACAGGGTTTCTCTGTGTGGCACTGTCTACGCTAGACCTCACTCTGTGGACCAGGCTGGCCTCAAACTTGGAGACTGTCCTGTCTCTGCCTCCCGAGTGCTGGGAGTAAATGCGTGAATCACCATCACATTCTATTTCTTATGTAATTCTCTTCTGCAGTTTTCTAACTCATCCCTGTTGCATTACAGATTGTCACCAGAGTTCTGCCAAACATGATAGCAGATTCACTACTATTTATTTAATATCAACTGTCATGGCCCGGCTTTAACCCATGACAGCCATGAGGTTCTACCTGAGTCTGGGTGTGTGAACCTGGAAGCTCCCAGCAACCCAAAGGCGATAAAGACCAAACACAGGCATCTTGTCATCTTCAGAGAGCTCTCAGTTCCATGCTTTGGAATTAGAGCTATTTGTTTATTAGCCATCTTTTCTGGTGTCCCTTAACATCCTGCTAACACTATGAGGCAGCCATTTCTCTCTTGTTCCCTCTCCGCTGGCCTGCTTTGCTCCTAACCTTCTGTCCTAACTCACATACCACCAGCCCCTCCTCCCAGGTGAGGGCCTATTCAGATGCTTAGGTACATACAGATGCAAAATAAGAGGCATATTACCCTCAGGCCAGGTAAAGTTACAGCCTGGTGTTAATTAACAATGCAATAGTGGGCCTGAGTTCCCTGGTGCCACCGCTGCTGACAGTCAGAACCTGGGGCCCAAATGTTTGGTTCCCCCACAATCAAATAACCCTGAAAACATCTGTCCATATGCCATGATCGTGTGTGCTCCTAAAACACATTAAGCATTTCTCCAAATACGGGTTCACAATTCCTTAGTTTATCTTGAAGTAATATACAGTTCAAGTTATATTTCATATATATGTTTGTGTGTGTGTGTCTGAAACGTAAATAGGTAAGATTAGCCAAAGTATAATATCAAGGTAGAAAATAATAGGATACAGAAGTGGGGAATAATTAATCTATGCTCATACAAATGCCCCAAATATTTCAGTGGTATTTATAGTTTAATATTACATCTCACATTAGAAATACACAGAACAACTACAATTTTCAATTCAGATGAGATCAATAGACATGACAAGCAATACATATAATGGAAATGACAGTATCCATAATTGTCATCATATTTAGCAATTGTCCATGACTTTGAAATAGAGGTTCTGAAATTTCATGTCAAACTTTTATCAGAGAATAATGTTCCAATTTCCAAAGACAGCATAATGAATTGGTTCACATATCAGGCCCTATGGGAAAATGTCTCTCGGTTGCTATGCAGAAGAAAGCTGACAGCACACCAGAGATTGTTGCTGCTTAAAGGACACGGAAAGTTGGAATGAAGTGATACAGTGAAATGACATCTGGAGCTCACTTAACATCTATTTATTTGCCTGATACTGTCACTGGATTCTGTGTGGCTAATGAGGCTGCCCATGTGGACCACACCTTAGAAGGTGAAAGGAATTCTGTTGACTGTCCTTAGCTGTTGGGGTTCCCTGGAAACTTTCTGAAGGTGAGGAGGGTCACCATGCCAAATTCCAAACCCTGTTTCCAGAGACAATCCTCATTGTATGATTCACCCATGTGAAGATAGTGATTGTTGACTCTGAAACTCAAACTTATAATAACTCTGAGAAGTCTAGTTCTTTAACTCTTGCAAGAGATGGGTAAGAAGTTTGAAAACGTATCATAGCCTCTTTTCATTTCTCAAAATCTATACTTACTTCAAATGTATATTCCTTCCTAGTGTTAGACCCCCGAAAACTCAAGTATCCGGGGTCCCAGGTCACGTTCTCAGTCACCCCAATCACCAGGCAGATTTGAGAACTTGCTGCAAACTGCATGAGGCTTTATTGTAATTTAACGAGCTAACTCCATGTTAGCTCGGGTCTTTCACCCATCCTCCATGGCAGATGGCTCGCAAAAGACGGCTCCTAGGGGCTCCCGAGAGATCTTATAGGACAGCATAAGGGGAGTGTCTAGGGGTACGCACAGGCTCAGGATTGGTGTGCCTCCAGGCTTGGAGGGCTTGCCCTGTGTTGATTGGTCAACTGGTTGTCATGGCCCATAGGCCCTCCCAGGGTGGTTGCTATACTTTGTTCATCATTGCTGTGCGCTTGTCCATAAAGCACACCCAGGGTCGTAAAGCATAGCGCCACCAGCTAACTTCTGATTGGTTCCTTGTCACGAGGCAGGCAACTGACTTTCTAGTGTCTAGGACAAGGTCATAGAAGCACGTGTTTGGCCGTTATGACTGCCAGAAGGGAAGCTGGTCCCTCCACTAGAATGTTCTTCCAGAAGTTGGCATAGGATCAGAAAATGGATCTGAATAATTGGAACGTGCTGGCTTGAATGAGAATTGTCCAGTAGGCTCAGTTCTTCAATGTTCAGATTCCAGTAGGTGGGCTCTTGAGGAAGAATTAGGAAGTGTGGCCTTGTTGGAAAAGGTGTGTCTCTGCAGGTGGCTTTGAAGTTTCAAAAACCCATGACACACTTAGTCTCTCTTTTTCTTTTTCTCTCTTCATGCACAGGATGTGAATATTAGCTACTTTTCTATCACCATGCCTGTGTATCTGCTGACATATTCCCTACCGAGATGATCAAGGAATAACTACCTGGACTGTAAGCAGTTTATTAAATTAATTTAAATGAAAACTTAATTTAAAATAATTAAATTCTTTTTTTTTTTTAGGTTGCCTTGGTCATGGTGTCTCTTCACAGCAATGGAACAGTAATGAGCATAGGCATTGTGCTGTCAGAATTCATGAGCCAAGACACTAGCAAAGCCTTTGGAATTCAGCTAATATCTTCAAAAGATTTAGCCTAGAAATGTGAAGAAAGAAATGTGTTGTTGAACAAAATAGAAATTCCAAATAATTGAGCATTCTGGAATGAATAACTTATGTAAATCCTGCAAAACACCAGATGTGTATGTCTGTGTAAATTAAATAACATGATATACTTCACCATGTTCATGCTCCTCCCCCCTACACACACACACACACACACACACACACACACACACACACACACAGATAAGAACAGAAAGTAAAGAAGAAAACAAATTCCTTGGAGTAGAAATAAATGATTCATAATCTTGTCTCCTGTTTGGCTCAAGGTTACAGAAAGTAACCATCCTTCTGACAGCATTGGGATGATGAAATTCTAAAACCTCAGAGAATGGGTATCAGTACTGAAATAACAGAAGAAACAAGGTACAATAATCTTAGACATGGCTAGCCCAGAATAGCAACTGGTCCATTGAGTAGTTTGAAACTGCAGTATTTCTCTAGCAAAATTAAGTGAGAGACCACAGAAGGCTATGCAAAAACATTAGGTCTGAAAGCTATCAAGAATTTGTCATCATCACATTTATTGTACTGATTCAGTTTCCTGATCTAGACCCCAATAACTGAAACACTGCCCATGTTGCTTTGAGAAGCAAGCTATTAAGGGCATGGGAAGTACACTATTTCTTCTCCTTTAGGAACATATCACACTTTAGTTGAGTCTTTTCAGGTAGTATGTCTGATGACTTACATCACTGGAACCAAATGAGCCTGATGACTAAGTATCCAAATTTTCAACATAGCCTTCCTCTGGAATGGGGCACATATAAGAGTTCTGCTCTCTGGAAGATGGAACCCTAGACTATAACACACAGCTTCAGAAGGTTTTTAGGGGGCAAATTTGTAGTCACTACACATGTCCCCAAAAGTGTAAAGGAAGAGTGATGGAAGAGTTCTCTAGAATCAAGGTGTAGGACACAGTGGATTGTGGAAACAGATGGCAGATAGCTTGTCAGCTGCCCTTATCCTCTCGTCATGAGGAAATAAAAAAAAAATCTCCCTGCTATTTGCATCACTGACATATTTGTTTTATCTAGATGGCATTTTATACATAACAGAAACTCTCTGATCCTTTACTGTTGCTTGCTAAATCATTGGGTGTGTTCTTAAACTTTTTTTCCCACCAGCTGGCTATTAGGAAAAGCATATAAATTTCCAACGTGCCTTTGAATTCTGACTTGACTGGTATTTAATTTATAGCTTAACTCCAATAAAAATTCATATTATTTCCATAGTAAATATTTCCAGGGACATAATTTATATCTCTGGTTGTTAGTTTATGTAGAAAATAAAACCAGTCATATACCGCCAAGGTAAATGTGAATTGGGGCTGGCATTAAGAAAAGCAAGTGGAACAAATCAAGCAAATTTGAGCATGGATAATTTAGTTACATTAAAGAAGCAGCAAACAGAAAGCAGCTGCCATGTGTTAGTGGAGGCAAAATGACAGGGTTGTTATATGGGTATAGTATTCGGATTATAAAGAAGGAAGGACCAAGCCAATGACTCTGCAATTCTAGGCATGTAGTTAAAATATTGTTTGACACAGTCACATATTTACTAGGAAGGTTGATGTGTTAACTTTTTCCTTTGATTTTTAATTTATTTGTGTGTGGCAGGGGTGAGAGATGGGGAAAGGGAGGGAGGGAGGAATGGAAGGAGGGAGGGAGAAAGAACAGGACACGTCATGGTACATATACGAAGGTCAGACCATATCCTGGGAAAGTCACTTTTCTCCTTCCCCTAGGGATTGAACTCGGGTACGCAGACTTGGCAGCAAGCCCTCTCACCTGCTGAATCAACTAATAAGTTGATCACTAAATAGAAAATTTGAAAGTGAAGATTTTTATTTAAGAGTAAAATATTGACAACTATCTAATTGGATTTTATAATGTCCTGTCACTGCAATCAAAAACATCTGACATAGACAATTTAGGAGAAGGAGGGAATTATTTTTATTTGTTTTTCTTTTTTTTTTTTTTGGAGAGGGGGATTGTTCAAGTCATAGTTTGATTTTGTATGCTTAAGTCGAATACCATGACAATAGCAGCAGATAGCAAAGGACCACTGAATACATTCAGGCATACAGGAAACAGACATGTGGCCTTCAAAAACATACAGAACACTAAGAGCAAAAACTCCTATTGTAGAAGGGATTCAATATGTCCTATATTTCATATGACTTTCCTAGCTTGCTGTGGTAAGTGAAATGGCCAACAGCAACTTTGGGAGGAAAGAGGTTTACTTGACATCCATTTCTAGGTAAAAGTTCATCATTGAGAGAACCTGGAACAGGACGTCAAGTAGAAACCTGGACACAGAAACTGGAGCAGAGACCAGGGAGGAAAAAGACTTAGTGACTCGCTCTCCCCGCTTGCTTAGCTTGTTTCCTTAGACAACCTAAGGCCACTTGCTCAGTGCTGGCACCACCCACAGGGGTTGAAACTTCTTACATAATACTAATCAAGAAATACTCCCATCAAAATGCTACAGGCCAATATAATGGTGACATCTTCTCAAGGGAGGTTCCTTCTCAGATGACCTGAGTTTATGTTAATTTGGCAAATAAATAAATAAATAAATAAATAAATAAATAAAAAACCAGGCAGCACAATTGACCCTGGTCGCCTTAAAGATTAGGTTCCTTATAGGAATTTGTGGGAATACAGCTTTTGGTTTTCAGGAAACATGATGCAGTTTTTATATGTTGACATAAACAAGTATTCAGTCTATTGATGCAGTTTCTGCTTTAAATGGTAACATATGCCATATCAAAATATGATCACTTTTGCTAAATGATATTGTTATCTAAAAATTGTATTTATTTTTCTTTGTTTCAATACTTTTCAATATCCCTAATGCTTCTGGTAAATATTAATTCCTTTATTGACAATATAGTACTTATTTTACACCTGTGTTCCAGTATGCCATCTGGTTAAATGTTTGCCTCAGGAATAGTTTGTCTCAAATTAGACAATTTAATATGGAGTAAACTTAACTGTAACTGGGAAGTGCATTGTAAAATATCTCTTGTGTTTGTTTTTCTCTCCCATGTAATACAAGTCTTTCTCTGAACCTGAACCTGAAACAGGAGTCCAAATATTCAAAGACAAAGGAAATGGATGATATGCACTAGGCAGGAAGAATTAATTTTCCAGTCCTTTGCCTTTTGTCCAGTCCAGGTCCTCAACAGATCAGATGCCAAAACACTACAGGGAAGGCCATCTGCTACACCCAATTCACCCAGTCAAGAATTTATTTCATCTAGAAATACCCTTACCTACCCACCAAGAAATAAGGTTGTATTAGTTATCTAGTATTCTGTGCTTAAGTCATGAATTTCCCCATCACCGGGACCAGAGCAATGATGGGCCAGTGGCTAAGAAGACTTGGTGCTCTTAAAAAGGACCCAAGTTCCATTCCTAGAATTCAGAATGAATGCCACAATTCTACTATAATTCCATTTCCAGGGGATGTGACAAGGTCTTCTGCAGGGACACAGACACACATATATACAAAAAAAAATTAAACTAAGGAAATTGTTGAGTAATGTCTGAAATTACTAAATTAAAGAAATCATCTTCTAGAAAACAGATGATACCCATTCAGTCATTTGAAGGGCTGATAAATATCTTGGTCTGCCCCAAATTAGAGAATTCTCTATCTGAACACTGTTGAAACTGATTGCAGGCTATTTCTAGTTTTAGTACAGCTTACCACCTCAGAGGCAAAGTGGTATCCTTCTGTGTGATTTGGAATTGCTGGTTTCTGGTTTCTATAGTCACACAATCTAATTTAGAAACATGTAACATTATGTTTACTATGTTGTTAAAATGCACTTGGCTTGCTTCGTGTAGACAAAGAGTGACTGATACAGAATCCAGTACCGAGAGTAGTTGTATGCGCTAGCTGAAGCATCTTAAGGATATCTTTCTTGAGTTATTTCCAGGGATTCCATATAGATTTTATTGACACAGAAAATACAGCTCTCAGCGGAAAGAGAAAGTGATAGTTATTTTGGAGCCAAATATTACTGACAACAACCTGAGACACAGACCTAGAGTTATTGAAGCATAATGTTCCAATCAGGTAATTTTGTCATTAGGTTTTATAGTAACAAAATATAGTCATAATAAAAGAGACTTTCCAACTGCATTGGTGGGAACACGGGACATGTGGGTTATGTCCATGCATGGAAGTCTCTGTTATAAGCCACAGATATTACTGATGCCAGTCTTAGCTAGTGGTGTGGTAGAATAGAGTTGTCTGTTTATGAATTCCGAAGACTTGCCTAATGGTTACAAGATGCCAGGTTACAGACAGAATGGGTGATAAATGGCTATTTTTCAGGCAAAGGTAGGCACTGGTAATTTTTCTCTGGACATGCTGTATTCCAAATTGACATTCTTGTCAATCAGCTTCTTAGAAATTTGCGTAGAGTTGTGGCTTTTTTTTCTAGGACCTTCAGGTAAAAAAGACTTCAGTGATTTTCTTCCAACCTTTAAGACACCACCTTTTAGTCACAAAAAGAAATAAACAGCAACACTGGATGCTTCTAATAAAATAGAGAAAACAAGGTCCTAAGTGACCGCTACACTAGGTGTTAAATATGATAGTTTGATTAATTTTTTGAGAATTCTATACATGTATGCAATGCATTTAATCATATCCATACCCTCCCACTATTTTCTCCAATGCTTGCAAGATTCACTTCAACCTTCACAGCCCCTCTAACTTCACGTCCTCTTTTTCTGTGATTATTATGTTTTATAACCCATCAAGTCCAGTTTTGCTACTCTGGTACTCATGGCTACAAGGCTATCCACTGGAGTATGGTCAGTGGTCCAGAGCCTACAATCTTCGAGAAAGCTTCTACCTGCTTTGCTCAGAAGACATCAACTGTCAATGGTTCCTCAGTTTAGAATGGTGGTTTGTGAATGCCACTTTTCCATGTTTCAATCTATTGGTTTGATTTTTATGCTGGCAAAGGCAGATTCGGTGAGGTCATGACTTCAGAAGTCCTCTCATGTCTAAAAGACAGTGTTTTGCTGTAGTTCTCCCTGACCAGTGTCTCTTAAACTCTTTCCACCATTCTTCTGAAATGGTTGCTAAACCTTGGAAAAAATGGAATTTAACAGATGTTCAATTTGTGACTTAAAGTTCCAAAGATATTTATATTTTAATTTTTGCTATCCATGTTCTATTTGATTCCCTATAAACCTTAAGATTATTATTAAGATTTAACTTCTGCGACGAATTGCATTGCAGTTTTAGTGGGAATTCTGTTGAATAGGTAGACTTCTTTTGGAAGGATGGCGATTTTCACAATATTAATTATACCAATCCAAGGGCATAGGAGGTCTCTGCATGATCTAGTAGCTGCTACAATTTCTTTATTCATAGTTTTAAAGTCTTCTCCGTATACACCTTGGCTTCAGATAATCCTGTTGTCTTCCTCCATAGGTTGTTAATGTATAAGAAGGTTGTAGATTTTTGTTTGGTAGCAAAAGGAACTTCTTTACTTCAAGTGTTTATCAGCTGTTGGGGTTTCCTAGGAGTCTATCAGTTCTTCTGTAGAGAACTACATCATCTACAAACAGGGGCATTTCTTTTAATCATATTTTTATCACTTTTATTTCCTTGTCCTGTTGCATTGCTCTGCCTAGGACTTCAGTCACTATCATGTAAAGGAGAAACAAATAATACAACCTTGCTCTAATAGTTGTTTTTCTATGGCTGTTATTAAAAACACCATAGCAATCCCAAATTAAATGCCTGTAGGGTTAGACTTGACTGGGGGAAATCTGGGAATGAAGAAATGAGAGACATACAGAGACACAGAGATATCTATTTTTATATACAGTTTAATGGCAAGCTAGGGGTTTTGCTTACAGCAGAACAAGGAGGCTAAGTTACTATAGAGAGATTAAAAATAAGAAAGCAGGGTTTATGATATACAGCTGGATCTTGATACAAGAAGTCTGTAGGCAAGAAGTCTTTGGGCCATAAATATCCAGATGGAGAAGCTATGGTGATCACTTTTAGCACAAACTATCAAACACCACACTCAGACACAGAAGGAGGGTTTGTCATTACCTTGAAGCTCCAACCTGCAAAGATTTTCTCACTCTCATGGTTTTGAGACTAGGGGGTCCTTGACGTGTCCATATCCATGTCAAGAGCATTCATTCACTGAAGACTTCATTTACCCAGTACTTCCTCTTTCCCCACAATAAACAAAATGCACAAATGAGCGAGTTTATTTTAGCTTATAGTTCAGGTGGAATAAGAATCTATCATAGCAAGGGGCATTGCAGAAACTCACAGGCAAGACACCAGTAACAGAAAGCTGCCCACTATGTACACAATGTGTATGATGATTTGAACGAGATAGCCATCATTGTCTCAGGCATTTGATCATTTATTGTGGTCATACATTGTTTATGATCTAATAAAACTTTCACTGAAAATCAGAATCCAAAGCCAGCCACACTAGTCGGGTGGGCAGTGGTGACACACAACTTTAATCCCAGGACTCAGGAGAAGAGGCAGATGGATCTCTGACAGTTAAAGCTCACTGAGGGATGTCTAAAAGAGAAACAGAGCTCACACCTTTAATCCCAGCACTAATGAGGTATATAAGATAGGAGCAGGGTCTTTGATTCAGGCAATTAGTCTCCAGCCACGATGAGGACAGGATCCCCCTAGCCTTGGTAGAGGTAAGAGTTCTCTGGTGGCTTGATTATTTTGCCTTTTCTGACCTTCAGTGGCTTTATTATTAGATCATAAACAATATATCACCATAACTTATTCCTTGATAGGTGGTTCTGTTTGGAAGGTTTAGGAGGTTTGGTCTTTTGGAAGTGGTTATGTGCCAGGGGAAAGCTTTGTAAATTTAAAACAAATGTTGTGTCCGGTTTCTCACCACAAACTGTTTGCAGGTGAAGATTTGAACTCTCTCCTCCCGCACCTGTCTCCCTGTCTTCTGTTTGAAGCCATATTACTTTGCCAGGATAGACTCTTATACCTGTGAAATCATCAATTAAAATAAGCCTTTTCCTTCTATATTGTCTTGATCATGCTATTTTATAACCATGGTGTGAGGCTTGAAATCTCAAAGATTGATGCATTGGATCAAGGCCAAATCTTCCTAACATCCCTAAATAGAACCACCAACTGGGGACCAAGTATCCAAATAAATGAGCCTATAGGAAATTTTTCTCATTCAAACCACCCTAATCCACAATCTGGCCACCATAGAGTCATGGCCCCACTGTGAATGACACAAAGTATATTTAATTGAACTGTAAATGCCAATCATCTTTTTTAGTCTCAACGCTGTTGAAAAGTTTAAAGTTAAGTCTCTTCTAAGACGCAAGGCAGTATCTTTACTATATGGCCCTGTGAAATAAAAATCAAATTATATACTTCCAACATTATGATAGCACAAAATACACATTTCCATCCTAAAATGAATACCTGGGTCATAGGAAGAAAACATTGACCCAATGTATGACGAACGCAATTTAAAGCACCATTTATTTTGGCTCAGTTTGAGGATACAACCATGACAGGGAAATCATGCTAGCAGGAGGATGAGGCACCTGATCCCAAGCTAAGAAGGATGGATATTTGTGCTGTCCTAGCTTCACACATTTTACTGAGTTCAAGACCCTATCCTTGAAAATGTGCTACCCACAGTCAGCACGCCCATTTCTCTTTCAGTTAAAATTTTCTTGAGACTCCTTCCTGAACACATCCAAATGCATGTTTCCATAGTGATGTTAATGCAGTTAAGTTCACAATAGAGATTAACTATGATATACATGAGTATTTATATATGTATGTTATATATTAAAGATTAGCTATCATATATTTTTATTTTTAATATACTTGTCATATTATCA
Source organism: Cricetulus griseus (assembly GCF_003668045.3). Taxonomy (NCBI): domain Eukaryota; kingdom Metazoa; phylum Chordata; class Mammalia; order Rodentia; family Cricetidae; genus Cricetulus; species Cricetulus griseus. The sequence continues at coordinate 6,963,763 of NC_048603.1, read as the reverse complement.
CAGTATGACATATATGTTAGAAATTCAAAAAAACTTTACCAGAAAGCTTCTACACTTGTAAACAATTTTATCTCTGAAACAGTGTACAATATCAACATAAAAAAATCAGATTTTTTCTTTATGCAGCAGTTGTGAACTTGCTGACCATGAAATAAGTAAAGTGGACCTAAATATACAACTTAGTCATAAATTTAACAGAGAATGCAAAAATATCTATATTGAAAACTATAAAACACTGAAGAAAGATTTAAAAAATATACCAGAAAATGCTACAGTCTACAATGCAAAGAAATTATGAGAATTAATATTATGAAAACTGGTCATATTACTGAAATGATGTAAAACTCCATGGAATTACTCTCAAGTGCTCAATATTTTTCAGATAAATAGACAAAAAACATACAAATTCCCTAATGTGTCAAGTAGACAAAAACAAAATAAACCTAAAAAAAAATCTCTTGTACCTTGGTGTCCTGTAAGCCATCGAATATCATGATGTTATCACATAGACATACAGGGCAATAGGACACAATCAACATACAAACCTGTACAAACCTATCCTCATATGATTTTCTCAAAACAGGTACCAAAAACACATCCTGGGAGCAAAAGAGACAGCCTTTTTAATAGGATGTTTTGTATCTTGGATATACATGTGTAGAAAAATGAAAGTAGATATCTCTTTATAAAAAGAAACTCAATATTGGGCCAACAACTCCTAGGTAAAACCTGACATTGTGTGACTATGCTAGGAAATTCTAGGGAAAAAATGCCTCAAATATAGGAAGAGACAAATAAGTTCTCAAATATAGGAATAGACAGCACCTTTCTAATTACAATAAGATGCCAATCGTTCAGGAAAAATATTGATGACTGGTAAATTGCATTTTGTTAAATTTGCATTTAACATAATAAGCATTTCAGCAAACTCCATAATCTTAAGTCCGGTCTGAGAATATTACGCAAGATTAGATAGCTACTTACCTGACTCAGGCTACTCTGCACAGACGGAATGCTGTCAGTGTTACCAGTGTTCTCTGCTTGGGTGTTGCCGGGTCTTGGCATCTTGTTCCAGAGACTTAAATGTATACAAACATTAGGTAGCCAGAAGTTTTATTAGAGGGCTAAAAAAGTGTGTGTGCAGTATGCTGCCAAAGAGAGAAGTGGCCTCCTGGATACACGTTGGGACTTTTATTTGTATGTCCCAAGAAAAGGAAGAGCTAGTTGTTACAGCAATGGCTTGTTTCTCTTAATTCTTTTATTAAGTTGACAAATTTGGGTTACATAAGTTCTGTTTACTGAGAATGCCGTTTCCCCTGCCGTAACTGGGTTTAATGCATGTGGGTCCATTTATTCATACATCAAGCCATATTTTTGATCACAAGTTGTATTCATGAACATGTTTGAAAAGAAGCAGGGCATTGTTAACATGAGACTAAAAGAATATTTTTTCCTCTGTTCTTTAAAAGCATTGATAAAGTGTGATGAAGGCGGGATGGAGTCTTAGGTTGCAAACATGTTGCTAGGTGACATATAAAGCTATGGATATTGGTTATAGCCCAAGCCATGTGGCCTGCTGGGCAGCTAAGCTATTTCCTATGTTTGCCTGAATCTAAAAAGCTAACAGTTGTTCTGAAAGCATGAATTGCAAAGGGGCAATACATATATGAGTTTAAAATGTTCAACATGTGTAGCCATCAGAAAAATGCAAATCAGAAAGTGAGCGAGATTCTGTCTCCCTCCGATCAGAATAGCTATCACCAAGAAAAACAAACAAACCAAAAAAGCAAAAATTCTGGGGAGGATGTAGGAAAAATGGCTATTTTATGCACTTCTAGCAGGGAAGCAAATTAGTCCAAGCCGTTTGGAAATCAGTGTTGCAGCTCTTCACAAATTTAAATATAGCGATGCCATATAAAGAATCAAAGCCAGCTGTGTCAGAGATAACTTCATATTCTTGTTTATCACAGCGTGTGACATTTAATTTAAGATTAATTTATTGTCTGTCAATTTCTATTTTGTTTTAGAATGGTCATGATTTCCTCTTTGTCTTGCGTTTACATGTTTGTTGTAACTCTCTAGGGCTATTTGTACAGTTTTATATCAAGGCTCATTCTCTCTCTCTCTCTCTCTCTCTCTCTCTCTCTCTCTCTCTCTCTCCCTCTCTTTCTCCCCCATTCCCTCTCTCCTTGCTTCTCCCCACCTTCCTTTTTTGTCTAGCTATTCTTCTTTCCAGTATACTACTGTTTTCTCTACTGCAGAAGATAAATATTTGATTTTAAGATCAGTCATAGTGATTTCTCATACTTTACTTTTTTGCAAGAAACTTTATTCTAATCCTGTGCCTTCCCATATACATTTTAAAATAAGCTTGTCTGCATCAACAGAAATCCCTTAGGGGCTTTGCAAAGAATGGCACAAAGCTTGGGGATCAGTCCGGGAACTCCTGATATCTTCACTATGTTGAATCTTCAAATCCAAAAGCATATTCTGGATTTCTACATAGCTTTTCTTTGAATTTTTGTGTGCTTTTGAAAAATTCAGACTATGTAACCCTTGTAGTTTTATTTGGTTCATCGGTGTTTCCACTGAAATAATTATAAATGGCATTATACAAGATATTCTTTTCTTATTGTCACAAACCTCTAGATAGATGCGCTTCTGGTCTAAAAATCTACAATGGCAGGTCAAATGAATTTCTCCTATAAGCTTTTTGTATGCAGCTAGGTTACAAAGTGCATTCCTAGCATATGGATCATGGTTTAATTTACAGCATCACAAAATAAATGAAAATAAGCCCATGTAGTTATTCTATATTTTTTTTCAGTTTTAGTCCTTGCCCTAGGTAATGGAACTCATACAAGGCCAGTAATTAAAATATCGCCATAGATAGTGAAGGCAAATAATCACTAGGCAGAACAAATGTTTGTAGCTGAGTGGCTTTTAATTACGAATAAGCAGAGGGTTGAGGTGTAGGCTCAATTTCTTACCACAGGGAAGAACTTGTAACCTAAACACAACTAAGAACCAAGCCAGAACCGATGGAGAGGACAGATATTTGAGACAATATTCAAGAATACCTCATGCACAATATGGTTGAAACAAAATTCATGGACTCCTGGGAAGCTAGGTTAGAGGATGCTAATGGTCCGATTCTGTTACTAGAACTGCCTTAGAAATGTAAGGGGGAAGTCATTTCACACTGAAGAAACCAAAGGCGTTTCAAGGCCTTTGAGAAAAGTCACAGTCAACTTCTTTTGCTTACAGATAAAGGAGATTTATCTTTATCTTAATCCCAATTTTCTTGTCTCTTTTTTTTGATAATTTGCACACCCCTGCAAGTGGCACATTATAAGTGACCAAAATGTTTGCTCTAAGAGTTGAGAAAGTCACCTCTGCGGCACTACCCATGTGGCATGCCCTCCCTGCAGTGGAATATGAATGCAACCCCAGCAACGGAGAACCCAAGGCCTCTCCAGGCTGCAAAACAAGATGCTTTTTCCAAATAAACATAGGAAAATCAGCAAGCAAAGAAACACTGGCTACAGAATTTCTTATTCCACCAAGGGTTAGGGAATATTTTTCTACCCCAAACCCATCCCAATGTTATGATTTGTGTTGCCCATGGGGCAGGTGGGAAAATTCCTTTGGGCATTTTTTTCTCCATTTTTTAAAAATTTAAGTTAGAAACAAGCTTGTTTTTCATGTCAATCCCAGTTCCCTCTCCCTCCCCTCCTCCCCTTCCCCCCACTAACACCTACCTAGCCCATACTATTTCTACTTCCCAGGGAGGGTGCGAACTATTTGTTCCTGGGAATGCTGTACAGAGCCAACTATGGAAACAAGTTTGGTTTACTCTGTTATAGCATGAGAGGCTGCTTGAAGCAGGATAGGGGATCCTCTCCTGACAACCTCATAAATTGGTGGACAAGAGGGTAAAGGCACTTGGCTCTTCCTGAGTAGCCCCTGAGGAAGGAAGCCAGAAGAAAATCCTTGCAGGCAACAAGGACACTAATCCTATGTTAGTGAGATCTAAAACTCACCAGTTTTAACACAATTCCTTTCCAGGTAGATTTTTATGGAGGAATTAAAATCTACAGTGCCATACTTATAATTTGTTGAAAGACAAAATTCAAATACACTTGAAAACTTTAAAAAATAAGATTAGCAGGTATGAGCTAATACGGGCAGTGTTTAAACTCCTCGGCTTTGTGATATTTCAACTTAACGATACTTCTTTTGCAGCCCTGAAATGCTTGAAACTTGAGCAGTTACATAATGTCAAAAAGTAGGGCAGAATCCTTTCCTCCTTTTTATAATTTTCTAATAAATATCCTACTAGTCCAATTCAGCAAAGTGGCTGTTATTAATATTGCAATAATATAACTAACAAAATTAAACGTAATAAAATATTTGTATTTTAATAAAACATAATGTCACAGTCGTAACTTGCAACTGAAATAAAATTAGTTGACTTACTGCGTTAATATATATTTGCAATGCTAAAATTTTAGTGTTTTAATGATAGGGATTTCAATGTATTTTAAACACAGACACCTCCCATATGAATATGATATGGACATTATACACTAGCAGTTTTATTGTGGTATCATTTTAAAATAAATTATGATAATCATAAAGTTAAATTAATTAAGAGAAACTAATAAAATGCATCACTTTTGTTTCACTATGAATATGAATGCAAGCACTCGAGGGAATTAGATTTAAATTTGCTCATTTAACTAAAGCGATACTTAAAGCATAAAACAAGCTTATCTCAAACTTCATCCACTTGTTAGTTTTATGGGGAAACACAGTTATGATAATCCTCAGGGGGAAAAAAAAATCATGCCAAAATGGTAAAACCAGCCCAGTGCTCAAGTGTTCCTTTTTCTTTGCTCTTCTTTTGTCCCGTGGATATGAAAATTTCTCCCCTGTTTCCATTCAGTCAAATTCTAAAGCAAGTTCAGGATCTTTCAGACATCACAAACTCATTACACTGTCATGCCTCACCTTGAATTTGAGTCGGAAAGGGAAAGAGGGCTTATTGCTGAGTTTGGAATACCAAATTGCTATTTTTACTTTCATTTCAAGACTCTCAGCTCTTGATAGCTTCTGAGAGCAACCGAGATTGCTTAGGAAAGAAAGAAAGTAATCCTAAAAAACGCTGCCACAGAAATTCACTGCATCAGGCTACCCTTTGAGCAGTCTTGGGCACAGTGTGTGTCCTGCCTTGTTCTTTCATCCTTTGTATCCATTATGGATAGACAGGGACTTCTGCATGCTACACTTGCACTAATACCTCTATTCACTACCCAAGAATCAAAACGTGCAGACTAAGCTTTTTCTAAGCAATATCATCCACTGTTTTAAGATGCTAAAAGCAAAAGGAATCACTCCAAGGTTCTGTTACAGAAAATTTTGCCCATGGGTGGGTAAAAGTAATCAGTCTGACAAAAATGTAACTAATGGACGTTTGTAGTTTATGGGGAGAAACTAATAGTTATTCTCAGACAGAATGAAATACTGAATTCATACCTATTTTTATCTCTGCACTTGGAAATAATGACCCTTAATTCCCACCCTGACATCCTTCCACAGGTCCTTTGACTTCATAATTCAGTGAGTATAACTAGAATCTGAGTTAAAAGGAGGAAATAGAGCCAAAAGATTGAAAAAGCTAGGAGACGAGAAATATGGCTGTGAGTTTGTGTTTTCTAGTAGTAATGACAGGGAAGCTACCCCCATGACATGCCAACATTGCTGCCCAAGCAAGACATGAACAATGACAACACCATCAACTTGCAATTTTGCAAGTGGGAAACTTAATCAGGCCTCTCACTCCTAGACAAAGACCTCCAGTCTGCTACTAGGGAGACTAAGTCTTCAGCAAGATGAGGCCACCTGTTGGTTTTCCAATATCAAACCAAAAAAATCATTACATAAAAGCAACATTAAACCCACTCAGTAGGTTATAGGTGTATATTTATGTCACATGCATTTATAAATATTTAAAATAATAATTACAAAAGAAACAAGAGAAAATATTCAAAATATAGATTTGAAGACATTTAAAATGATTATCTCATCAATACCAAGCATTTTAGCCACTACTAATGATATTTGTCTGTTATGCACTAAAATGGAAAAAAAAGGTGTGATTCTATTCAGAGGCCACTCTCACGCCTTATTTCCTAGCAAGACAGTGTGAGGACTAAGTGAGAGCAAGAATAAAAGAAGCAACCAAGAGTGAGAATCAAAGATATTCATGGTCACACTAAGTTGTGATGTTTCCAGAAGGAGGCTGTGTAGGATGAAAATGTTTGGTCTGATTGCATCATTATGTACTTTGTAACCTTGCCCTGAAGAATGACCCAAGATGGGAAAAGCAACAATGCCTCCTCAGCACAATCATTGCTTCCTATTTCCTGAAAAAGCCACCACGCTATTATTTTAGACTAGAATAAAATTAAAATTTAACATTTAAAACCCCAAGACACAAAATAAATACAGTTTAAGAATGATTAGAATTGAGAGTTTCTGAAATACATTCTCTCTGATATTTACCTTTAGCTAAAAACCATGCCAATGTTATTTTCCTCATTCATCTCAACTGTCACTGATTTTAATAACACAGGGAATGTTTTCCACCATGCATTTAAATTTATCTCTTTTTTTTTAGGAATAGAGGATAATGATTTTTATTGTGCACTGACAAAGTTTTCCTAGTTACATTTGCTCCAGATTTTATAATTGTGTTTAACATTGGTAATTCACTCCCATTTTCTTTTGGTATTACAAGACTCTGAAAGTATTTAATTATATCTAATTTGTGGGGTCACAATCTTAAACCTTTGTTTCAAGTGTGTGGTCACTGTGAGAAACTCTCTCATGACAGAGAATGCACCCATTACCAATGTAAGATGGTTCCTATGTTAAAAATGGAGATAGTAGTATTCACTGTGAAACTTAATTTTATTTTAAACACAAAATCTTAGCATGCCTTATCACTAGACTCTTTAAAGTTAACCCACACCCTGATCCTTCTGTTTGCTTAGTTAAAGGATTCCTCAACATGAATAATTGGGGAGTGGCTTTGGGGCTTGCTCAGAAACCTCACAGGATTCCTAAACTGTGAGAAATTGCATGACTTCAACAGAGCAAGAGCTTATATATTCCCAGAGCCCTGAAGTCATTCATATAGAAGAGAGCATTTCCTCCATGGCACTTTAAAAGGAAGCCAGTGTCTCTATTTTTCTTTATTTCATTGTGTTCTATCTCTTTTCACCTTTTCCAAGAAGATAAATAACTATTAGTTTATAGAGTTCACATTGACTAAAGGCACAGTTATGAATTTAGCGGAGGTTCAGCATTTTGAAATTGTAGTCCACACAGTTGGCCTAGTTGGCTTGTGGGAGTTGCGTCTGAGATCATCACCCTAGAATGGTTAGCAAGTGGCATCAGTACCCCATGAATGTTGATCACATTCAGGGGAGCAGTTATTAAGAAATCCATACTGTTCAACAGAAGGCACACACTGTGACTGTAGATCTCATATGACTTGCAAGCTGCATCCGGTTACAGAAAAGCCATGTTGACTCTGTAAAATATTTCTAATATGTCTGCTGGCTTGTCTCGTTGCCACAGGCATTACAGCTCTGGCCTTTTATTTTGGCCCATTTGGCAATCCCACCAATATCACCATCGTCATTAATACAGATGGAAGATCAAGTCAGGATCCCTGCATCTCTGCTTCTACACTGTCTCTTACCTCAACACCTCCACCTGGATGTGAGACAACTCTGTCTTCTACTACTATAACTACCCCGGACTCACCTACCAAGCCACCCACATCTCCGTCATTGCCGATTGCGGCTACCACAGAACATGAAGTTGCCATTGAATATGATGAGGCAATGTGAACTCTCAGTCCTCAAGCCAGATCATTTTCCTCACTGAAAGGGGACATAGTCAAGATTCTGAACCCGGCCATGACTTCTCAACGCACAGGGTTCTGATAGAGCCAGTTCTCTGCTAATCTCTGCTGTGCTCCATGTGGTGATAGCCTTGCACTGACTATGTAACACCTGGTAGGGCTTCATCAGTTACCATCTTCTAGAAATTCTCTCATTCTGAGATTTTTTACCATGTCACAGGACAAGGAAAAAGCACTATGGCTAGGAAATTTGGCTAAGAGTTTGCTAGATGGTCTCGGACTTTCTCTCTTGCATGATATACAACTGTTGTTCTAGGGAAGAGAACATCTGGCCTGTGTTTGTGTCACTCCGTGGCATGCTGGCCATGCAAAACCAAAGTCGGCTATGGTAATCATGGTATTGCTTATGAATCCCAACCTTCCAGCTTTTTTCCTTTGAACAGTTAGGAGTGGTAAAGGAGTATCATGGAGGGTGCCTGGACTCTAGCTCTACCTAGGAGCCCTGGATATCCAGGGAGGGTAATTTCCTGTAGAGGACATGTATTGTTAGGTGTTGGGAGCCAAAGATCTCAGGGCTTCGCATGAGATCCTAGGCCATGCTTGGCAGGCCACATAGTTGGATATTAACCTTTACATAGCAGCTCCTTAGAACCTCAGCTCAAGAAAAGAAACAACTTGACCCAGTCCTCCACCCACAGGCTCAGTCACCTAGTCAACCCTTCCTGGACCTCTTACTCATGAACTCTTTACCCTGCCACACATCCTCTTTGTGGCTTTCTAATATCCGGCCTACACTAACACCTGGTGCACAAACAACCCATTCTACCCCTCTCCATATCCTCCTGCTCTGCCGACTATATAAGCTAGCCTGAGAAAAATAAAGCTTGCCACTTGATCAGAATCCTATCTTGTGGTTGTTCTATCTGTGTCTCTTGTCCCCATTCCCTATCTCCTACTCTCTTGCCCAGTTGACATCCTGCGGGTTGGGAAAGTTAGGCACTGTGCAATACAGAGACGCTGTTTGTCTAACCTGTAGCAGTGAGTCTTGAGAGATTTGTTGAGGTGTCCTCTGTCTGACTTTTTGTTGTTCTGTCTTACCTATTTAAAAGTTTCAATAAATCTTAACTCTTGCATCCAGAAAAAAAAATGATTAGTGGGTAGAGTAGAGAAAAGATAGGGGGAGCAGGAGGACTGGAGGGAGAGGGAACTGGGATTGGTGTGTAAAATAAGATTGTTTTAAAAAAAAGAGAGATTAGCTGGGCCTTGGTGGTGCACGCCTTTAATACCAGCACCCAGGAGGCAGAGGCAGGCAGATCTCTATGAGTTTGAGGCCAGCATGGTCTACAGATCGAGTGCCAGGATAGGCTTCAAAGCTACACAGGGAAACCCTGTCTAGAAAAACCAAAAGAGAGGGAGAGAGAGGGGGCGAGAGAGAGATTGATTCAATAGCAGAAGAAATAGAAAAAGATTAGCAGTAAAATCCATGTATTCATTCAAAATGTAAATTTTTAGGAATTGTAAGAGAAGCTTATAGTAAAATTTTCCATGTGTATCCTGATGTTCATACATTGGCTTGCACAGCAGAAATTTGCATAAACCAATACAATAATGCACTTAATTTTTATCACAGTGATAAAGTATTATCATCACATGGACATTAAACAGTAATGAATTTTATGTGGAAATATAAATGAAAGCAAGATGTCGGTTACTGACACCTCTAATGAATGCCCCAGTAGGACTGGGAAGAGGATTTTTATGACTTTTAAAATACTGTATTCCAGACTAGCCTCCACTGCAATATAATATCAGTGCTTATCTGAATTTACAAAAATTAAAAAAAGAAGTAAGAGAGCAATAGAGAAGAAAGAAAAACTAAAATAAAAATAAGTGCTAGACAGACTTGTAGAGCAAACCTACAAGTAAATACAAGTATCAGAAATCTGAGACAGGTTAATAAATTCAAGCACTTCTGGTCTACAGAGCAAGTTCAAGGTCAGCTTGGCCATCTTGGTGAAACCTTATCTCAAAATAGATTTTTAAAAACTGTCTACAGATTAAATTCCCTTACATGGTGTGTGCAAAGCCTTCAATTCAATTACCAATACTACGAATAATAAAATTTAAATAAATGAAAATATATGGGAAACATCACTGCTTATTGTGGCCAAAGTTATCATATAGACACATAATTTTTAAACCTTATAGAAGTGAAAATGTTAAATCTGTCTGAAGCAATACTTAAATAAGTGTGTGTGTTTCATGGGGTCACTCTCCTCCCAGTCTATAAGTCATGTAATTTGTCAAACACCATTTTGTGTGTTCTGTATGCCTCAGGTACTGAAAATGTATGTTCCACAGTTCTCCTTTTGATATTCCCTGTCACAAAGTGCATGGAAAAATCCATATCTTAGATCCTAACTTTGTACTTTGTTATATGTATTTAAGAACTTTACTATAACAGCAAGGACACTGGTGCTTTTAATTTTTTTGTAGGAGTAACCTTTCCCCTGATTCTCTTAATGATGTAGACTAGTAATTGCATTACAATTAAAATATCAGAAGAAAATTTCTAAAACAAAAAGCTGTGTCATATATTTTTATTATTTATATTTATGATTTTAAGACACAAAATAATATTAGACAGTGAAAAATAGGAGAAAACATTAAACTGAATTATACTGTGCCATATTTAGGATCAATATAGCTTGGTCATTTTTTGATAGGAACAATTTATTCAAATAGACAACAGGATGAGAATTTTGAATGTAGACTGATACTATTATTATGTTCCTCAGTAGACAAAGTAATAAACATCCACCTTTAAGTTCTTATCTTTACACCCATAGATGGGTGCTTCTCTCATTAAAGAATCTTCTTGCCTTAAGTGTTGGTTACTATAAGACTCATATGTCAAGAGCCCTAATAAAGAGCTGTGAGGTGTCAGCTTTAAATAGTATATCTCTATCACATTCATTTCCCCCAAGGTTCAGGAATCATCAATGAAGAAGACAGAAAGACTGAAAGAAACAGAAGTATGGGGATGCCTGTGTAGTGTTTGCAGCTCATAACAGAGTTATGAAGCATATGACTTAGAACATCTGTGATTGCCTGCACAAACCCTACATACAGTTAAACTGGCCAAAATGCCAGCAAGGATGTGATAAAGGTTTATGACTTCCAAATACTAGCTACGAAGTTATTGACACTTGATGGATTATATGGGGGGAGGATCACGTTTTGAGATATGTTACCCTTGAGACTCTACCTGTGCTTTCTTGTGGAGAGTTCAATACCCATGCATATACAGACAGCATGAGCTAGATTTAGTGTGTTTACAAAAACTAAAATAAGAAAGAAAAAGTATTTGGTGATAGCATAGGAATTGGAGAGCAGGGCTTGGGGCAGTGTGTTTTCTCTGAACACACTACTTGCATATTTAAATTCTCAAACAGTAATGTTTAAAATGTTAAAAAAAAAAAGAACAAGATAGATCACATAGACAAACAGTACTGTCAGTAGGGTCAGTCCAGGAAATCTAAATTGATGGAGAGCAATATTCTTCATTTGGTAAAATCTCTTCACAAACCACTTGAATTATGTGTAAGAAATGTGTTTGAGTGTGGGTTTTAGGCAAGCAGCACTGTGTGTGCCTGGCATGCAGAAGGCTCTTGGTTAGAACTCCAAGACTGCAAAGTAAAATAAGAAATCAAATATATAATAACATAAAGAAATCTATGTGTTCAATTACCATTAAATACTGAGTCCCTTTACAATATTTCACTAAGTTTAAATCACTACTGTAAGGTGGGACTTGTTCATGCTTTGCCTTTATTTCCACCAAGAAGCTGGAAAAATACTGCAAAACACTCAGTACCTGCAAATCTAGGGAAATAGATACAGTCTCTACAATAATTCATTTTAATACATTTTTATTTTGGAATATATGTTTGCTGGAATGCTTCACTGACAGTATCAGTGGCAAGTCACAAACAGACATTGTTTCATTTTCTGTATTTAACATCCACCCATCTGCACAGTTACCACTCCTATCATGGTAGACTTCCAACATGTCTGGAGTCCACCAGAAGTAAGTAGAAACCTACACACAACCATCGGTGGGGAACAGGGAAAACAATCTCACACTGCAACTACTGTTTCAGAAATAGTCTAGAGTCATGAAATTTACTTCCAAGTGATGGAAAACCGTTGGTTCATCTTAGTATCAGTCAATATGAAAATCGAAGAGAAACAGAGTGAAAAAGGCATTAAAGTGACCAGCCAGCTAAGCTTCCATTAATTAGGTAGGAATATATCAGATATGTGTTATTCAGGTTTTTCCTCTAACTGAAATAAGCTTAGTAATTATTCATCCACCTACAGGAAAGGGACTCAAGAAAGTGTCAATATTAGGTAACTGATTAGATATTAGCAGGCTTAATGGACAGTGTGTCCCAACTAGGCACTCATAATCAACAGCCTGTAAAACCAAGGACTGGAAGTTTTGACCTCTTAAGTATTTGTCAGAAGATGGGGAGCTGTGTCAGTCTCTGGCCCTCAGGGGAGATGTGACCTCCTAACTGCCTTGGAGATCATTAATCGGTATTTATATAAATCCAATCCCAGTAGCCCCAAACCTATTATTTATATAACAGGAGCCTTTACACACCATTGTCTCCTCCTATAAAAGGAGGTCCAGAAGGACATGCCATGTGTGCAGAGAGGAAAATGTTCTTCAGAAAAGTGCTGATCCGGAGGCTAGAAATAGTATAAAGGCTTCCTAAAATGGAGACTGGAGAAGGATCTCTTGGGCTTTTATGCTCTTGTCCCTCACGGGTGTTCCATTTTAGTTTACAATAAACTCAGCCTGCCTATTCCTCTACGCTGTGTGTGTGTGTTATCTGAGTTATTTAAATGGAGATCAAAAAGATGGGCAGCTGAAATGAATTCATACCAAGATTCTGGGGATAGGTAGACTTTTTACAGGGCCCATTTCCTTTATGTTAACAAGCATTCATTCATCTTAAGCTTTTTAATATCCAAACAGGCAAACACATATTGAAATGAAGAAGAAGAAAGTCAGAAAGACTATTCCTTATAGCAATTTGCCTGAAGGCCGTTGACATTGAGAAAGCTATACTTTTTACCTTCCAGTCTCTGGCCCCAATTGCACTATTTTTATACTTTTTATTTCTGGGTTTATTTAGCCAAAAAGCGGCGGTGGCAGAGGATTCAGTCTGAGAGTTATTCTCCAGGGCATTTCTGCCAGTATTTTAGTTTCCCAATACATCTTATTTTAAACTGCAGCCACACACAAGTTTGAAGCTCCATTCCTTGAAGTGCAGTCTCATGTTTGCCCTGTGCTTTCTCAAGCACCAGGATGCAATCAATCACTAGAGTCTCAACTACAGTCCCAGCACAGAGGCAATGGAAGAAGCCTTCTTTACTCCACGTTGTCAGGTGAAAGGAATCAAATGAACATGGATGAAATGAAAATCCGTCACTGGATGTATAGACCACGCTTTAACGTGAATGGTACTAAAATAGATCCCTGGCTATATAATCACACTTAAGGGTAGGCCCTGTGCCCAGCTGCAGGTGAACACCGGAAAATAAACATTGAGTTGACAGTTTTGTAGAATTCTTTTTCTTTGTTTCATATTGCTTTGTATGGGTATTTTTGTAACATATTGGTCTTTTGCTTGTATATTATAATTGTATATAGCATATTTGTATATTATATATTGCTTGTAGCTATACTTACTTGCATAAAACACCAGTTTTGTCATTTTGTTTGTATGTTCTATTTGTATATAGCAATATATGGATATTGTATAGATGATACTTGCTTATATACATTGTATATTGCTTGTATATGTGTTTGCTTGTATAAAACATCAATTTTGTGTTTTTATGTATTTTCTTGTGTGTGGGTGCGTGCATGTTTCTTGTGATTTTTCATTTTGGATTGCTCTTGTTCTTACTGGTTTTACTTGTGGTTTCTCTGTGTTTTTATTTGTTTGATTTCTAACTGGAGAAAAAAGGTATCAGGTTGGGTAGGAGGGGAGTGGAGGGTATCTGGAAGGAGTTATGGAGAGAAACACTGATCTGACTCTGTTGTGTGAATTTTCAAGCCAATGCAAAATGACAAGTCACTTACTGAAGTTTTAAAGGAGAGAAGTAAAATATAACAAGGTAAATCATTGAATCAGATCAGTGTGACTTATATTAATTCTACTCCTTGTAGAAAAAAACAGATTGTCAAAACAAAGACGCATCTCTCCCTATTAAATAATGAATTACATCCTCATCATGGTTATCACGTTGTAGTTCTCACATAAAATAACCCGACAGCATACCGGGTGCAGACATTCTCTCCCATGTATGTCTGGCAATCTCAGTGGCCTTGTGTGTTATCAACCTGTCCTCTTTCGGGGGGGGAAAGCAAACCTCTATTTTAGTGTTTCAGCAGTCATTAGTTTTCAGAGCCAGAAGGAAGGTGGATATTGGCTTTCCACAGAGAGGGAGGAGAGAGGAGATTTCCTCCCTCCCAGCGTATTACATTTCAAAGACATGGCTGCCAGGCTCTTGAGGACGGCCCTACCATTTACAGTTATTTTAAGCCATTTCCTTTGTAGGTGCTCCTTTTTTTTTTCATTTTTGTTATCGAAATTATTACCTATGGGAAGGAATATAATCGTCATGATAATTATCCATGATAATTTACAAAAGATATTTATATTTCTCATCAAATAATCTTAGTATTGCCTAAGACATTCAATATTTACTAAAATAGAGAAAATTATTCATAGAATTACTTTATGCCCAGGGACCTGAAACCTCTTTGTTCTGATTGCACTGTTTCAAAATCCATTATTTCACAACACCATTTCTGAAACAATTTGGCTATGATTGTATCATATCAAAAGCTGCATCTCTTATTCACCAAATAATGGATTTATTTTTTATTTATTTATTTTTTTACTTTCTTGAAAGTAGACAGAAGTACCTTCACTTTGATTATACTTGAAGAGGTCTAAGTAGACTACTTTCCATTGAGGAATCGCTCTTTCTATTTGCTGTTTCCAGGGTTCGGCATTGTTTGCAAACCACTTAATGTTCCATTCTGAATAAACAGAATTTCTCATTATAAAGGGAAACTTCCAAATCACAGCAAGTAGAACAAATGAAAAATCCTTTGAAATACAGTTCGACTTTTATGTTTAATGTATTCTAAATATAAAAGCGTCTAAAGCCATGTTTTAATTCAAAGCCAAAAAAAAAAAAAAAATGAACCAATCATTAGTTTTAGGCAGACTCAAATATGTAATGAAATAGGATGAGGAAAAAATTTACTAAAACCCAGGTTACATTTTACTAAAAATCTAAGCTAACCCGTTTTGTCTGTGGATAAAATCTTGGTACAATTGAACAACTACATACTTAAAATTCCACAAACATGAGGTTCAATTTGAATAAAGTAAGGCATTTGAAAGGCTTAGAAACTGCGAAGTTTAACTAAATACATAGAAACTTCTCGTCTCTCCTGATGTTCTGCCTCTATTTACTCCCTTCTAATTGTTTCAGCAAAAGAGAGCATCCACCACCTGCCCGATGGTGGCTTTGCTCAACAATGGAGTCAATAGAGATCTCTACCACCTATGACCTTAGTCGCTTAAAGCAAGGTGCCTTTAAACTGAGCATGACAACACGTTTGCAAGCCCAGAACTGGGAAACTCAGTCAGGAGGATTGGGAATGTGACGGCAGCCTTAGAAGAATGCATAGTGGGACTCTTGTTCAGAAATATGCCTGTTAGTTAAAGTAACTAACTAAATAAAGAATATATTTATTATCTAGGACACTCATTCTATGGGGTAAAAATGGCAGAATAACCTTACTGGTTTAGGCACTGATGCCAAGGTGCAATCCAATGTGCTGTTTACACCCTTGGCTTCAGGATTAAATTTCTTGTGGTCTTTCTTGGTTGTAGCTTCACAGAAGACTTCGGTATGTTTTAAGATTTGGGAAAAAAGGGTCTGGTAGTTCCTTAGGCCTCCCTACATCCAGTTTCAAGGCCCCAAAGGGAAGGGTCTGACAGAAAACTCTCAGTATGAAGATAGGAAACCTTCCAAGTGCCAGGACTCCACCACTGTGTTCAGTCCTGAGATTCATTGCCTAGATTCTGTCTATGTGTTCCCAGATGGGTTTCCAGAATAACGGTTGCCAGGAGAAGGGTAGTATCAGGCACTCCATAGTACCTATTCAATATATAGAATTTTGTGAAGTTCTGCTTGTTCCCAATTGTTTCCCTGTAACAAAGTAATACTGAGTGAGAGGCCCAAATGCTAGCCTGGAAGCATCAGAAGAAGGGCTGAGCTTTGGGTCGGGAGCTGCATCAAGGGAGTCTAGAATCTCAGAACCAGAAGCACTGTCAGAGGGTGGTCCCAGCCTCCTACCAGGGAGCATCTTGAAGGAGGAACATTCACCTGAAGTTCTGTTCTTCTTGTGTCTGAAGGAGCGGTCAAGCGAGCCACAGCCCCCAACTATATCAACTGGAGAAAGAGAGAACCCCTGAAGCACAAGCTCCACCTATACTGATCAGAGGAAGAGATATGTAGACAACAAGGTAAGAACACAGTCAACAATATTAAGAGCAATAAGACACCACTCGGTGCTACAACAGCAAGACCTGAAAATAATACTGACAGGTATTGATCAGTATATTGACCAGCAATTAATATAATATACAATTAATATGTTTTATAATATTTGCCATAAAATATATGAGCATATTATATATTGTATTATACATTGTATTATATTTTATATACAATACATTACATACATATATACATTATATATTGCATATTGTGTACATTATAGTTAGTATATATCGTATATATTGTGTGTGATATATACTGTATTATATGTTCTAGCTCATTATATGCTATCGACAACATATTATATATAATGTATAACATTGATGTAATTAATAAAATGTGTGTGTATACCACAAAACACTCATTAATAAGATTTATTCATTGATTGCACACATGCCCAAGGATTTCCAGTCAATTCACAGGTAAGGATGGAAATGTGCGACCAACTCTTCATCCATGTCAAGATTTGGTTTGGCTTAGGCTTGCACAAGTTTTATGCCTGCCGTTAAAACTGCTCTGAGTTCATATCATTGCATTCCAATGAGTCTGTAAGTGAAAATTTTAATTTGTTTCTCAATCTGTAAGAGACCCCATCTCTACTAGCTATCATTCAGTAATACACAAATACTAATAAGTATTTCTCTACTCAACATAACTTGAGAATTTTCTAGAAGCTCAAGGAATCTAAACATTTCCAAATACTTTTGATTAAAACAAACTAAAAAAATTGTACACTATCAGATTTCTACATTTGCCTTTCAAGGTATATGAAAAAAGAAAAAAAAAACCACTACTTTCTTCCATTGTCATTCATTTGATACATAGAACTAAAAGACTATCTACAGGTCACATGGCTATGTTATCCAATTGATTTAGAGAACAAAATTTGACATTTTAACTCACAGATGAACAATTACTTCAGTTGGTAATAGTGAATGCTCAGGTAAGGGATCAAATGTACATTATACAAGCTTTAAATCTGAAACACCCCAAAATACCTATGCCTAGTACCAATTATTTAAACCGTCTGTCAGCACTCCCACCTTCAAGCCTAATACAACTTAACTAGAATTGCAGGTTATCTAGAAACAATTTTATTTTCTTAACGAATTCCTATGTCAAGGCCTGGAAGTCACAGGGAAGTAGCTGTGGTATTCTGATGTAGGTGTGTTGCAAATGTGTCCCCTGAGGTAACAAATGCAAACTTACAACTAGATTAAATCTGAGAAAACAGCCATGGGAGGTTACCCACAGGGATTTCTTATTCCACCTGCATCAATGTGAGGTATTTATAGACCATCATCACATTTGTTTGGAAAACTAGCCTGAAGTATATAGTCTGGAAAAAACAAAAACAAAAACAAAACAAACTTAAAATGACTTCTTCAGTGGTCTGCTCTGCTAGACCTCACTACCTGTATTCAAGGAGAGCTTGTGTCCTGGCAGCTCAAACTCATGTTTACAAGACTGATCGCCCATTAAAAATTAATTTTGCTTGGATTTGTTTGTTTTTATTGATGTTTCCTTTACTCAGACTGCCTTAAAGCAATTGCTAAATCTATACTTGTTAAATAAATAAAAATATATATGAAGTAAGTGCTGTGTTCCAGACCAAAATATCTGATAGTGGGAAATCCAGTTTATTACTGTTTATTGTTAAATAGCTTAAAATATTTTTTTTCAAATATATATGTACACATATTAATTTATTTTTGTTTTTAATATATTTAATATAAAATAATTTTGCAATTCTTTATCTATGAGCAATAGATAAGAATTGTCTACAAAGAATAGTCTCTATCTAGATAGTTACACTTTTTTAATTTTTTCATATGCAGTCACATTTTGCTTCGATATATATAACTAATGATAGCAGCATAATGGTGACTTATACATGAAACTATGATGGAAATGGCGATGAGCCACAGACAGTGAATTAACCATTAGGGGGGAAAATGACATAGATCTTTAGTTACTGTCAATAACTGTATAGATTTTTAAATTTTTTTCCAGTTTCATTTGTGGAAGATGGAAAAAAAGCTCTAAAGAATGAACTGTTGCTTTTCAAATATTTCTGTTATTTAATGGTTAGTAGATTCAAGGACATGGATCAGAATATTTTATCTTTTGCCTTGCCCATATGTATGTCATGAAGACATAATTCTTTCTTTAATGAAATCATAAAAAGTTAAATAAAATTAAAAGCACAAAAATTCATTATAAATCACATGAGGCCTAAGTATCTCTGCTTGGTGGTACTGGATCAGTGAGCCAGCTTGTGTTCAGGGCTTATTTAGCCTCACTAAAATGAAATCATCAGACTTGCCCATGGGATTCACTGAGAAAAACAACCAAGAAATACACTAATGTCTCTTTTGTTCCCTGGTTCCTAGTAAATAATGAATTGTGTTCATTCTCCCTCTGTTTCTACTGCTAATAACCATTTAATATTATGTTCTTTCTTGTAAATAAAACAGGAATCTTATATTTACACACATTCTTCGAGTAACATTTATGTAACCGTATAGTTGTATTCATATTCAATCATAAACACACATTGAGCATTTCTATTGTATTTTATTCTATTTTCTCTTTATTGAAAATATTTTGCTTGCATAATATATACTGAATATAGTTTCTCTTCCCTTTACTCCTCCCAGGTCCTCCTTATGTCCCCTTCATCAAGATCTAACTATTTAGTTTCTCATTATAAAGCAAATAGGCTTCTAAGGGATCTTAATAATACATATGATAAAATAAAACAAAACTAACACATCAGATTTGAACAAAAGGAAAAGAGCTCAGGAAAAGGCATGAGAAACAGAGACCCACTTTTTCTCATACTCAGAAATCCAACAACTTTAAACTGGAAACGATATTATATATGCAAAGAACCTGTAGGGTTGAAAGAGAGAAGAAAAAATATAAAAATACAATTACAATTAATAAGATAAAGGTTTTTAAGAGGAAGATCCCTGACATGACATTAGGAGACAATGAACCTTCAAAGACTCCTTTGAGTGTGTTGTCTGGTGATCATCTCCAGCTAGCCGTGAAGCCTACCCTTAAGAGTAAATGTTCCCCAGTGAGACTCCCTTGCAGGAGGCAAAGTATTTTTTGCAAGTTGTATAAACTGGAGATTACTTCTGGGTTAGGATTGGGAGCATGTGTCTACTTCTCCTCTTACCTTTAGATCCTCAACTGATGCAAACCTGTGCAGGCCCTGTGCACGCTGTCTGTCACACTCTCTTGGCCTTTATATATGCTTTGGTTATGTTTATTTAGAGGTCCTTGTTTTCTTGGTGCCATCCATCCCACTGGCTCTTACAGTCTTTCTGCCTCTTCTTCTGTGGGGTTCCCTGAGTCATGACAGGAGGAATTAGATGGAAACATCCATTTTAGGGATGAGTATTTCAAGATCTCTATCTCTGTGTAATGTCTGCTGTGGGTTTCTGTATTTTTTCCCATTTACTGAAAAAGGAAGCTTCTCTGATGATGGCTAAATAGGACACTGATATGCTTTCCTGCCTGAGTGCTAGATGCTAGTTCTATTCTAGTAACATGATTCAACTTATTCATAAAGCAGTCTTAATAGCAAGCAGGGGAGGGATGGCATGGCAGGCATGAGGGAATGCTCAAAATCTTTCTGGAGAAATAGCTAATGAACTATGACTGTATGATCTTAAATCATTTGGAGAATAATTAATGGTTAGAGATCTGGGCAGTACAATTCAGCATTCTTTCCCCTTGACTTCTTTCTTAAGATGCCTGACTGAGACACTATGCATTTGGATAATTTCTGCTTGAGTATTCATAATATTTATGGACAAAGCATGTGCTAAGCCTATCCAATCATGCTCAAATCATAAGCTGAAGGAGAATAATTTGACATCTTAATTCTTGAATGACTCTATAAATATGTTGCCTTATAAAATTAAAGCCTTTCATAGCTAAGCTTAATTAGTTTGAGATAAAGGTATTGCCTATATTATCTGGTTAGATATATGTCCTGTCACCAAGAAAAAAGGCAGCAGAATAAAGTGCAGAGGATGCTAGATGGCTGTGACAGAGGAGATTAGACACACATGGCCATGGGGTGGGAGAAGCATCTAGAAAAAGCAAGAAAAAGTAAGCCATGGCTCAGTTCTTGCAATCTGCAGAAGATATTTTCCTCGAAATTCACCTTGTAAAATGTATTTGATCCTTCTGACTTTTAGCATTATTGGACAAAAAAAAATAACATGTGAATTAAGCCACTATGTGTATAAAAGTTGCAACAGCGATAGTAATTGAATAAATAGTATTTTAGACAGTGGTTAGCAGGGATAAAGGTGAAGTAATTGATATGTACACACTAAATAAATGCTAGAGATATTGGAAAGAAGCAGTAACATGGAACTTTCAACATCTGAAGAAAAATGTATCTTGGGTAGGAAGACATAAGGTCACAGGGGTAGCAATTAACAAACGGCCTACATTGGCTTCGATCTGATAAGGACTTCCGAAGTCTGTGGCATCACAGTGGAGCAGCAAGAGTGGAAGAGATCACAACCCACATCAGGAAGATGCAGAGACTTTGGTGTTCCAGTCCCTTCTGATGCCACATCATTTTGGATCTAAGTCTGGTTGGTTAGCACACTCCTGTGTAAAGTCGGCTCACTGGAGAAAGGACCAGCCTTCTGACAAATGAATGCTTGGGTATGGAGGTTGGGGAGCACACCCATGTTATGACAATCACAAGTTACTTTTTTTATTATGATGATGCTGCTGAAAGATAAATGCTTACTTAATTTTTGTCATTAGAAGTTTCTCCATAAGTGTATCAAAATTTTATTCCTTGCATTTTTGTGTTCTTATTTTTTTAAAGAAAACAATATATTTAACTTTATTTTTATATGCATTGGTACAAAGGTGACAACCCCCCTGGAACTGGAGTTATAGACAGTTTGTGAGCTGTCCTGTGGATGCTGGGAATTGAACCCAGGTCCTCTGGAAGAGCAGCCAGCGCTCTTATTCACTAAGCCATCTGTTCAGCCCTCCTTGCATTTTTTAAATAAAGCAAATTGTCAAACATTTTGCATCAGTTGATTCTCATTATTTGTGATTATCACTATGATGGACTGGACAAGCCAATTTGTGAGAGTTTACTGTCACTAATGTTCCACCTTTGCAATTCCTAATGATTGCTAAATTTGTTCCTACTTAAGTAACATCATGTAGCCTTTTACTGACAAAATTAACAATAGTATTTCACCAACTGAAGGCAAATGATGCAATTAACAGACAATGCAAAACAAAAGATTGTTAAACTTCTCCCTGATTAACTAACATATTATTAGCAATAGATTAATTTTAAATAAATGCATGGGAGCCATTCTAGAAGGATAGTAATGGTATATTTCAGTAAGTACCCATACAAGTAATAGTCTTTTATCATCATCGTAAGTTATATAACCACTGTGTGTATTAAACTTTTCTAGGACTTGTAGTACAATGGGTTTGTTTATGCCAACATTAGAACAAAAACCTAAGCACTGCATTACACTGCAGTGTTAAAATGTCTACAGTGTAACCAGAACAGATTTAGTTGAAAATAGTCCTATGAGACCACTGTGTCATAACCATTTTTAGTACCATTATTCATTGTAGAGCTAGTGTGTTCGTGTGTAAATATGTGTGTGCTTGTGTGTGTGTGTGTGTGTGTGTGTGTGTGTGTGTGTGTGTGTGTGTGTGTGTATGCCACTCTATGTATGTGTGGATATATGCTTGTGTGTGTACATGTGTAACTGTGCATGTGCGTGTGTGACTCTGTGTGTGTCTGTAGGTGTGTGTACATGTGAATATGAGTATAAGTGCATATGTCTTTACCATATTTCAAGCATCCGCATCTTCTTGTGTTTTTCCTTTTTCTCTTTTCCTTGTTTGCTCATTTTGTAATATTCTAGTTTACTTGTCTTTTATTTTCCTTATTTTATATTATCTCAAACTTGTTCCTTAGATGTATGTTTGTCTCCTAATGAGAGACTGAATGGGTGGAGACCTATATGGGAGGGAAGAAAAACAGGAATAGGGAAGAGAATGAAGGAAACTGTAATTAGAATATATTCTATGAAAACAATGTAGTTTCAATAAAATGAAATTCCTGGTAGTGAAACATTTGCAAACATGATCTGCAGATCATACTTTTCTTATTTCAGTTTTACAAATGTCTTCTATATTTGGCTTTAATACGGGTAAAAATTTATTTAGGGGAGGTTGGTATCACTGAGACTGTTCAGCCAATACACTGTCAAAACAGTAATTATTACAAAATTATTCCTATTTTCCCCTTCCATTTCTGATTGATTGATCTATGTGTAAATCACATATCATACATGTCATATTTATTGTGTGTTCATCTTTTTGTATTTTGTCCCCAAACTGTCTAGATAATTTTTCTTTTCTGTGCTTTGTCATTTCTCATAGAAATACAGAGAAGTTATTTTATTTTCTTAGCTATATACTTTAGATTTGAATATAACTTTGAAGTGTATTGTATTCAGTCTTGCATGTCATCACTTTAAGTACAGGTCTGTTTTTTATAAAGCGACGCCTTTAAGCCAGCTCCCTTAGAATTTCCTAATCTTTACATTTTGAAGTGAAGGATATTGGTTTAGATCCTATTTCTTGTATCGTTGAGGAGTTGTAATTACCCTAATTATCTGCTCCAGTGCAATGTTAAAATGTTTTAATACTCCACTTTATCTCCTGAGGAATGTACTTAGTGTCTAAGAAGTTGCCATCTGTTTTTATTTGAACACTCACCGTAGGTTAAAAATCCACTTGTGTGTTCATTGCTGTCAACTCCATCCATCCAGGGCATCTCCTGTCAAGGGTAGATGCTCTGCCAGCATCAGTAGGAAATGTGAAACCGAGAATCATGTGCAGAAATGCAGAAAACCATTGAGCTTTGTAGACTTCCCTTTCCTCTCTTCCCAGAGAATACATTCTCTTACTTCCTCTCAGCTCCCTCCTTTTCCTCTTCAAATGGATTTTTCATAATAGTCATTAGTTCCCTAATTGCTTCTGTAATCTTCCTTCACTCCCTCCAGACCTCTTTATTAAGATATGTATTTTTACATAGGATTATGCAGATACTGGTTATTGACAAACAGGTGTTATGAAACCAAGTGGGGGGGAGAATGAATATCACCATGACATCATTTGTGTGTAAATGTGAGGGCATCAATATTCAAATTAGAGTTACACATAAAACAATCTGAAGTACTCATTCATGGCCTTTACAATTTTAAAAATTCTGACACTAATTTGTATTTTAAATAGAGGTAAATAATGGCTTTGTTTGGAAAAGATCATTGTGCATTAGCTAATTGCAGGCATTACAAATCCATCTGTGAACAACATTAAGACTATTTGTTGAAGCCCCAGATGTAAACAAACAAAGAAACAAACAAACAATTAAAAAAAAAAACCACTCAGAAGATGGAATCTATACCTGACACTATTAGAGTTACCAAGAATCTGAGACCAGATAGCAAGGGAGATAGGGCTATTCTAAATTAAAAAACAAAGCAATAAAATGACTCTGAATGATATTCTGCTATACTCAAAGATCAGTGCCTTGCGTGGCCATCAACAGAGAAGCTTCCTTTCACAGCAAATGAGAAAAAATATCGAGACCTGAAGCTAGATAGTGCGAGACCTTACAACAGTCTTCCTTAAACTGGGTATCTCCACCAGATCCCTCCCCTCAGAACTCTGGGAGCTCTGAACAAGAGGAGGCAGAAAGAGTGTAAGAGCCAGTGCCCATGGAGGGCAGTAAGAAAACAAGTCCTTATTAAATTAACATGGTCAAAGCTCATACAAACTCACACACGTGGAATCTGTAAGCATGAGATCTGCACAGGTCTGCCCGGTGTGTGTGTGTGTGTGTGTGTGTGTGTGTGTGTGTGTGTGTGTGTGTGTGTGTGTGTGTGTTTTATAGGATTCCTGGGTGTGCAAATGATTGCATCACTGAATTTTGTTCTTCTCTTAGGCTGTTTTCCTTCTGTTTGTCTTGTTCACCTCCAATGTGTTAGTTTCTGTTTTATCTATTATACAATATGTCACTATATTTATTTTATTATAATCCCTTGGAAACCTATTTGTTTTCTAATGAGAGACAGAAAGTGAGGGAATCCCAATAGGAAGGAATATGGGGCAGATCTGGGAGAAATGGAATGATGCATAATTATGATCTAATATGTGAGAATATCCAATATTGTCAATGAAAGGAAGAAATCATATGTATCAGTCATCTGCATTTAGGCTTTAGAAATGAATGGACTCTTTGACATACTATCTTGGTCTTTTACCCAAACCTGAGTTTTAATGAGATCAGTCCTCAGAACAGGCAAATAAAATATTTGAACAGCAGATGAAGTTTTCAGATAAAATTATAAAAGAAGAACAAGACTTTAAGTGTTAATATTAGCGATCAGGCCTATGCTCCTTCCAGCCAAAGCTCAAAGGAAGGCTGCTGTGTTCCTATGTCTAAGTTAGGAAGAGCAGCATGCATTATGAATTTTCTAGGATTGTCATACTCTACTGGAGAGAAAAGAGAAAAACATGCTAAAATGTTAAAGTTAAAGGTTAAAATAAATTATGGTCTATTTCCTATATGTTTGTCTTATATTGTAATAACAAAGCAACAAAATGAATGCTTTAAATATAATTTTTTGTTTTTTTCTTTTTATTAGAAAGATTATTTTACATGTTACATTTTTTAAACAAACAATTATTACTAGTTAAATACTTTAGCCATTTCAATAAAAATATGCACATACTTTAAAAAATGTTAGTCCACAGATAACACTAAATTATCTCGTATTTACTACAAGAATTGTATATTCAATATCTACAGATGGGTTGTCAAAATATAATTTTTATACAGTTATCATTTATTATGTGCCAGGCACAATTATGCATTCTATGATTTTATGATTAAAAGGCTGGAAGGAGTAGATTTAGGGGAAAGCATAATAAGGATGTATTATTTGAGAAAAAAATCTATTTTCGGTGAAGCAAAAATGAAATATCATATCTGAAAACACTAGGTGCAGGCTCCTGCTGCCAAGCCTGACAACCTGAAACTTATCCCTTGATCCTAATTTCAGGACAGGACTGACCACACAAATTAATCTCTGATCTCCACACACACACACTGTGTCATGTATGCAGCCCTCTACCCCCAAATTGAAATACATAAAATGTAATTTTAAAAATCTGGTTAAAATGGTAACATATCAGCAATGTGTATTAGAAACGACATTTGGAGTTGCCTATATATCTAATGTTCTGGAAGATTTGGATCATTTTTTCTGTTAGGTACTATGTTATTCAATGAGATACACCGTATCAAAAAAATTGGTGGAGAATTTGAGGAAGACTCTTGATATTAGTCTCTGATCTCCTAGTACAGGTTAAATTGTAAGTACATAGAAACACATGCACACAAGAAAGGGAGAGAGATGGGGGCAGAGGGAGATTCTATTTCCAATCAAGACAGACAATTAAGAAACTTTTAAAAATTAATTTTGATATTTTTACATCTTGGTGACTCAGTCCTAATTTTATTATGACTTTGGTTCCTGTATGATAAACCTCTTGAAAATGTGATTTTAATGGGTTCTAGATTTTTACATTGGTAATTATATTAGACAATTTAGCCAGAGCCAAGGATTCTGCCATCTCTAATAATACGTTATGGCAAGAGTCTCTAAATAATATAAAGCATTTCTCTGAAAACAAGGAGGACAGTACAGTAGTTCTTGTTTTAATTTAGAATATATCCGGGGTATTGGGATACACAAGTTTAAGGATAGAATATGAAATACCATAAAATATGATGATATCTTTAAAATGTTGTAGAAACAACGCAGTTTCTAATGACTAAATAGAAAGCTTGAAATTTCTTTATGTCTCATATGTTACCTCCTATTATACCCTTTCCCTCCCTCATCTTCTCCTTGATCCAGACTTACAGGTGGGTAGACAGTTTCCAGAAAGTTCTCATGTTTCAGAATCACTGTTTTATAATTAGGGAAGGGGAGTAGCAAGGAGAGGTCACTTTGTTTTTCTTTAGCCTTCCTCATACCTTATATGATCACATAGTGACCAAGGTATCTGGCACTAAACATCCTGTTTCTCATCAAACAAATGCCAATGTAACGGTGAAGTCTTCTATGAAGGAATAGGTGTGTCTATAATGTTTGTGATACAGAAAAGAATCTGTTGCACCAAAGTCAGCCAGTGTACCAACAGAGCTTAGATGACAGTAAGTGATTGAGCATAGCTTGTGCTAATAAATCTTACCACAGAAATCACATGCCCAATTTTGATTATGGGCCATTGCTTCTCAATTCCTGAGGTAAAATATTGAATGTATCTAAATCCAATCTGGCAGCCCACTATCTAATTTTTATCTCTCTATTTTTAAAGTGAGATCTAATGTAAATTAAATTACACAATGGAATTGTTATTGAATAAATAAATTATGTCCAAATCACTCTAGTATTAATTAGTGACAAGTTGATAAATGGTACATTTCTAGATTGTCATAAAAGCTTTCAGAAATCTAATGCTTCCATGCTTCCTGTCAGAGAACCTGTAGACACATTACTCATGTCAGCACACTAAGATCATTTCGTAAATGCTGTTCTTGAAACAATGACAGCCTTGTCTACTGGAGATTCTTTCAGATAACACGAAAGTAGGTGCTCAGGTTTGTAGAGTCTATGGGAATTGTGAAAATTGTTATTCTTCACACTTGCTAATAATAGACACCAGAGTGTCTCATTTTCGTTTGTAGTTTAATTTTATTGTGGTAGACAAACTGTTAACGCATTTCTTCCAGCTGTTGTAAACAAGTTATACACAATCTAAATCGCAAAGCAGAGTTCAAAGCAAATGTGAGTATTATGATCTTAGCATCCCAAGTTTCATATTTTCTTTGAGTATATAGTGGGTAACTAACATATGCGAGGTATGGCGGCAAAATGCCTTCACCCTTATGAAGATGTCATTCTGGTCTATTATTTACAGTCTTGTTTTCCTACCAACACTGTATAGAGGTCTGATTTTGAGGATCTAGAGAATTTGTACTTTGGATGATCTCCTATTTTACCATGGTAGTTTTTGTCTTTAAAATATTCGAATATAATTCAAGATAAATTTACTTTATAGGGAAGAAAGGAGAGCATTGTACCATTGCTAAAGATGGAATCCAGCCAGGTAGTCATGGAACTATTGTTTGTGTGTATTTTCTGTGTGTGTCCACATAAAAGGATTCTAAACCACTTGAACTCATGGAAGCATCAGTCCAGTGGTGGTAATCAAAGCCAGGATAAGCGACATGAAACTGATAGGTTCATGGATAGAAAAATCATCAAAGGGTATTTTATTTTATTTTATAACTAGGTAAATAAAATTTATAGCAACCTATAGTGCAGCTCAAAGTTATAAAGGCAGCAACTTCAAAATTTCACTATATAAAAGGATAAATATTTAAGGAGTGGATATATAAATTAGTTTGATTAAATTATTCTTCATTGTATTAATAATTTATAGCACTGTTATTTCAGCCCATATATTTTATGACTGAAAAATAGTAAATTACAATAAAATAAAAATGCTAAAAATATTTATTGCCTTGGTAGAGCATTATATTTTAATAAAAAGAATGAGATTTTCTTTCCAATATAATACTAAAGATCAGAGCTGGATTTCTTAGTATACACACCAAAGTCTAAGAAAGATAATCATGTTTTTAAGGCCAACACAACTATATAATGAGTTGGAAGATAATATGGGATCCATATTGAGATTTTATCAGAAAATGAAAAGATAAACAATGAATGCTAATTTATATATATATATATATATATATGAATTTTTCATATAAAACACAGAAACTTTATCCATAAACTTAATGTACTCATCAATTTATTTAAATTTTTCCTAAATCATTTCAGTTAATTTTTTATGTACTACTCTAATACATTTATACGTATATATGAATTGTTAAATCATTTAGATAATGTGACAGATATCTTACTATGATCTTTATATATAAAATTACAAGTCTTTCTCTGTGAGGCCCTGGCTTGCTGGGATCTCACTCTGTAGAACTGGTTGACCTTGAACTCAGAGACTGTCATGCCTCTGCTCTCCGAGTTCTGGAACTAAAAATGTACACTACTGCTACCCTGCTCAAATCTTGTTTCTATCAGATGAACACGAAACTTCTGTTCTAATAACTCTTGAGTCATTAGACTATTTTCCCACTGTGGTAATCTCTTACCTTATACACTGAAAGTTTTCATCTACTGAAATTCTATTTTTAAAATATTGAGTGGATCCCTAGAGTCGTGCAGAAGATCACTCTACCAACTTGGTGACTCCCATAAAGTAAATACTAGTGTTTCATTTGGTACATTGAACCCTACATGATTTCACTGTCCCTTGTTGGACTCATCTTTTTTTTTTCCATGCTAATGCCCCATCTCCAACACTGCTGCTGAGTCAAACATAGCAAATATTTAGACATATAGTAAGAGCTCAGTAAATACTTATTGATAACTTTATATTTCTTTAAAGATGAGACTTGCTTCTTTAATACATAGTTAAATAAGGAATGGCCTAGGCTCTCCCCCAAATGTTGTGACAGGATTTTATGATTCCCCCATGGAAGGCCTCACCCTCCTCTGGGAGTGGACTGGAGGTCTGATGGGGAGTGGGATGAGGGGGGTCGTTGGGGTCATGGGAGGATATGGAGGGAGAGGGAAACAGGATTGATATGTAAAATGAGATTGTTTCTAAATTAAATTAAAAAAAAAGATTTAAAAAGAAAACCAACTTTGTCCATTTATCTGTTTGGAATATTTTGCCTTATAATGATTACTCTTGTAGTTGCTCACTTCCTGTTCTCAATATTGTATTTATAATAAAACCTAGGGCCTCCAAATGAACTCTTGATTCATTTCATTCCAATTATCTTTCAAAACTTACAAAGAATTTTCAGAAGTACTGAAATGGTTTCTTAATATGTCTCATTAATTAGAAATTAGTCCAGTGCCCCCCCTCTCTATATATATATGGTAGGTAAATAGTCATTTTAAGTCTCTAGGTCATTAGTAATAACCATGTCTGCATTTCAAAAGAAAAGTGATTTTTCTTGTGTGCAAATTAATGTGAGAGACACAAGTTAACAAGGTAATAACGTCTCACCAATGTGTAGTGTAAGCATAAGGTATTTTGCGGTAGGTGAACTCTAAAAGCTGAATCACGTCTAGTATATGACAGATATGACCGTGTGACAGTAAAAGGATAAAGTGAACAAATATCACATCCCTTCTCTATAAATTACATCCTTGCAAATTTCAAGGCTAAGGTTAAAACAGTAAAAAATTATTATTAGTGAAATATGGTGAGAGTTTTGCATAAACCATAAAACATTGATAGGTTTTGTGCACATATATAAGCACACATATTTGCATATGTAAAACCCATAAAGGGTAGAATGGCTTATGATAATAGCCTTATGATGGCTTATAGATGATATCTATACTTATACATACATATACATATATATGAACATGGGTTCAGATGTGCATATATAAATGTATATATCCATATTCACATATCTAGACAGATAGATGGATACTTAAATGTGGGGCAAATTTATCAAAGAAAAGCTGAGCAGCCTTTAGTGAACTTCCCGAGCAGCCCTTCAAGCACTGCTGTGTTTTCTCGTACAGAAAACCATCCTTCTCCATCGCACGTTGGCACATTTGTATCAACGGTAAGCAATTATTTCAACTTGCACTGTTTACCCACTGTGTCAGTGACCTTTGGAAAACCAAAGGAAGTCTTGAACCTCTCTTCTCACTGCATCCTCAGGAAGGCTTCTTTAAATCTTCTTTATAATGGGTTTTCTGTTGCAGACATTCTCATGCAAGGGGGAAACTACAGAGGATCCTGAACTATGTTAGTCAAAGTTACAATCATAATTCTTATTTCTGAGTGATACAGATGGATTTTAGGTGTAAAATATATCAGCGGCATCATAGCACAGGAAACTACAAGGAATCCTGAAAAAGCACTGGTAGTATGTCTTTGCCTTTAAGAGAATCCATTGATTTGTTTAAATTCAGTATGATTTTAAACACAAGGTCTTTGGTTACAAGCTTCAAAAATTAAATTAATCATACAATGTAAAAAATGGTTCAAATTAATATCCTATTACCAAATACATAACAGGAAAATGTTTGAAATGTAGGGTTATTAATTTATTTGTTGTCTATTCTGCCTACAATTTTCTTATTTATTAAGTTTAAATCACTGTAACTCTAACCACCGCTATTGTTTTCCCTAGAGAAACAGTGATTTTACCTATTTATGAATTATTATATTAAAAATCCAGGATGGCCCTAGAAAGATATCGGTTATCCCTTCTCAAAGAAATGGCCTTTAAAATTTAAATAGTAATAGGCATGCACATTTCTGTATTCATTTACATGGTAATTTTTTGATTTTAAAATTATTTTCATAAGTTACAGAAAAGAAAACGAACTGCCTGGTGCTAAATTGAAATCTGGAGTTCACTTATAGAGCTGTTGATTCTGCTAATGTTTTAGTCTGAAGTAGGTCATCAGTAAGTAGGTCATCAGTGGGAATAAAGGAACATGAGAGAAAGGAAGAGGGGTCAGGAAAGATGATCAAAACCATAAGCAATGTCAATAAAGATGGAGTGACTGTGGCTGATGGTTTATCTGGTACGGTCTCTGGGGTCTTTTCTTTATAGATCCTATCGTCCTCGGATAAGGATTCCTTGACTTATTCCCGTCCATGTGGCTTGAATGATGAACAGCGTTTCTATATAAGATAATAAAAATTTGACGAAAGCCTTTGGAAGAGAATGACAAGAAGGAAGCACTGTGGCTGAAGATTTATGAAGAGATGGAGTTGGAGCATTGGGAAAACACACAATGAAGTTGTAGCATCTTCATAGTACAGGGGATTAAAGTGTGATATAACTCCCTTTGTAAATGCTTGCTTTTTCTTTTAATGGAAATACTTTTTCCTCACACAATATATCCTTATTACAGCTTCCTTCCCCTCTATTCCTAGTTACTCCCTAACTCCTCTGTCACTCAGATCCACTCCCTTTCTGTCTCTCATTAGGAAAAAATACAATAGCTTTCATATATGTGTGTATCTTAGGGATCTTCCACTCTGTTTGGTTTCCATAGTAAACACCTCAAATGGCCCTTCATTTTGGCCGTCTCTCTCCATATTCTCTCCCTAGGTCTCTCTACCATCTCCACCCATCTTGATCCTTTTGTTCTAACAAATCTATCCATCCAGCCCTTTCCCTTTCCTAAAGCCATCTATCTACCATCCAGCCAGGCCCAAACTCTGTATCTAATCTCTATGGTTCCAGGGATTAGAGAATGGGGTATCACTACTTAGCAGCTATTATACACAGATACATACTGTTTTTGTGTTTCTCAGGCTGGGATAACTTACTCAGGCTGATCATTTCTAGTTCCAACCAATTCCTTGTGAATTTCATCATTTCATTCTTTTAATAGCCGACTAATCATTTTCTTTATTGACTCTTCTATTAAAGGACATCTAGATTCTTTCAAATTTCTAACTCTTTTGAGTAGACAACAAGGAACACAGATGGACAAGTATCTTTGTGGCATCATGCAGCTTCCTTTGAGTATATGATAGTTTTTTTTTTTTTTTTCAAGACAAGTTTTCTCTGTAGCTTTGGAATCTGTGTTGCAATTTGTTTTGTAGACCAGCCTGGCCAGGAACTCACAAAAATCTGCCAGTTTCTGCCTCCCAAGTACTGGGATTAAAGGTGTGTACCACCACTGCCCAACTATAGCTGGCTCTTGAGGTAGATTGATCTCCATCTTGCTGAGGTACTGCCATACTGATTTCCAGAGTGACTATCCAAGCTTGCACTCCTTCCAGTAATTTATGAGGGTTCATTTGACTCCACGTTGTTGCCAGCATAAACTATCACTTTATTCATCCTAGCCATTCTGAGGGGTGTAAGATGAAATGGGAAAGTCTTTTGATTTGCATTTGCGTGAGGTCTAAGAATGTTGAGCCTATCTTTAAATGTTTCAAAGATATTTGGTTTTCCTCTTTGGAGAATTATCTGTTTAGAACTGGGTTGTTACTTGATATCTAGTTTTTTTGGAGTTCTTTGTATGTTTTGGATATTAGCCTTATATTAGGTGTATATTTGGTAAAAACATCTCTGCCAATTCTATGAGCTGTTTTGTCTGAGTGACAGTGTCCTTTGCCATGGAGAAGCCCCTCTGTTTTGTGAAGTCCCATTTATTAGTTGTTGATCTTTGTGCCTGGGCTTAGAGTGTTCTGTTCAGAAAAGACTTTTCCTGTGCCAGTGAGCTCAAAGCTATTTCTCACATTCTTTTCTGTAAATCTCAGTGTGTCTGGTTTTATGTCGAAGTCTTTGATCCATTTGGAGTTGAGCCTTGAGCTCATAATAAGTATGAATCTGTTTGCATTCTTTTATATTCAGCCATCCAGTTTGAACAACACAATATGTTGAAGATGATATCTTTTTCTCCAGTGTATATTTCTTCCATCTTTACCAAACATCAGGTATGCAGATTTATGTCTGGGTCTTAAATTTGATTGCATTGATTGAAGTTTCTATTTTTGTGATGGTTTTATTTTTATTATTACTGTAGCTCTATAGTACAACTTAAAATTGGGAATGCTGATACCTCCCAATTTTTTTATTATTTAGGA
The DNA here is from genome assembly GCF_003668045.3 of Cricetulus griseus. Classification (NCBI taxonomy): domain Eukaryota; kingdom Metazoa; phylum Chordata; class Mammalia; order Rodentia; family Cricetidae; genus Cricetulus; species Cricetulus griseus. The sequence goes on along the minus strand of NC_048603.1, from coordinate 6,930,330 downwards.
TTATTTTAACTATACATTTTTTTCCTGAGTGTGGCTTTGTGTTTTCCATAGGAAATTAAATTTGGTCTTTCAAGATCTCTGAAGAATTGTGTTTGAATTTAGCTGGGTACTGCATTGAATCTATAGATTGCTCTTGTCAGGATGGCCATTTTGCTATTCTACTACTAGCAGTCCATGGGATCTTTCCATATACTAACATCTTCTTTAATTTCTTAAGAATCTTTTATCATATAGGTCTTTCACTTGCTTGGTTAGAGGTACCCCAAGACAGTTTCTATTTTTTTTTCCATGGGGCAAAGACTTTTTAATGAATATATTTTACTAATACACTGAAGAATCATGCAATGCTGCCTGCATTGGATGCAATCCTGGGCCACAAGTCTGCACATTCCTTTGCAACTGGACGTGTGATAGCAGAGCCTTTCATCTTGCCTTTATTGTTTACTATGACCCCTGCATTGTCTTCAAAATAAAGAAACACCCCATCTTTTCTTCCATACGACTTTCATTGTCGAATTACCACTGCTGGATGGACCTTTTTCCTTAGTTCGGGTTTGCCTTTCTTAACTGTGGCCATCACCCATGTCGCCCACGCCAGCAGCAGGAAGTCTGTTCAGTCGTCCCTTGATGCCCTTCACAGAGATGATATACAAATTTTTGGCACCTGTATTGTCAGCACAGTTGATCACAGCTCCTACGGGAAGACCCAGGGAAATCCGGAATTTCGCTCCGGAGTACCCACCACGTCTTGGACGCCCGGAAAGAGTCAGAAAGGCTAGTTTCTATTATTTGAAGCTATTGTGAGGGGTATCATTTCTCTGATTTGGTTCTCAGTCAGGTATTCCTTTATATATAAGAGGCCTACTGATTTTGTGACTTAATTTGTATTCAGCTACTTAGCTGAAGATTTTTATTTGATGTAGGAGTCTACCCATGGAATTTTTAAGTCCAATTGTGTATACTATCTATCATATCATCTACAAATATACTTTGACTTCCTCCTTTCCAATTTGTACCCCCTTGATTTCTATCAGATGTCTTATTGCCGTTGCTAATATTTCAAGTACTATATTGAACATTTATGATGAGAGAGGACACTGATTTTAGTGGAATTGCCTTTAATTTTATGTTGGCTATGGTCTTGTTTTAAATTGCCTTCCTATGTCTCTCCAGGACTTTTAGCAGGAGGAGTTTTTGATTTTGTCAAAGATGCATTCTCCATCTAATAAGATGATCATGTGCTTTTTTCTTTCATTTTTTGGTAGATTATATTTATAGATTTATGCATGTTGAGCAATCCCCACATCTGTGAGAAGAAGCCTAATTAATAATGCTGCATGATGTTTTGACATGTTCTTGGATTCAGTTTGCCGTGTCTATTGAGTATTTTTGCATTTATATTCACAATACAAACTGGTATATAATTTTCTTTCTTTAATGGATTTTAGGATAGTTTGGGTAACAAGATAAAATCTGGCCACCTACAATGAATTAGGCAATGTTCTTCCTGTTTCTGTTTTGTGGAAAATTTTGAGGAGTATTGGCATTAATTCTTCTTTGAAAGTCTGGTAGAATTTTGAACTAAAACCATCTGGCCAGAACTTTTTGATTGGGAAACTTGTAATTACTGCTCTATTTCACTTGTGGTTGTAGTCTGTATATATTGCTTGTCTGATTTTGATGTAAGTTTTGGAGGTAGTGTGTATCAAGAAAACTATGCATTTCTTTTAGATTATCCAATTTGTTGTAATACAAATTGTTAAAGGCTGTTCCTCTGTGTTTATGTCTGTGAGAAGTCCCATAGAAGACCATCATGTATGGAATCAGCAAGAGCATTTATTCCAGCATGCAAGTGTCAGCCATCTGACACGGTGGTGAAATGGTAACCCCAAGAGACACTTGTAGGCTCCTTTTAAGAATTGAGTGGGAGAATTTTGGGCAGGTAGGTATATTTTTGAAATGATTGGTAGGGAAGGATCTAAGGAATGTGGTTTGTTATAGGACTGTTTGCTGGTTTTAGTGGTTAGGGACTTTCCAGCTACAGAGTGGGGAATGCTACTGTTAGGTAGCATAAGACATGGTATGCTTTCTCCGTGGTTGCCCCTGGTCTGTGATTTTCCAAGAACTTCTCATTCAGTTCCAGCAAACTGAAACTAAGGCCTAGCTCCTGACCAATATATTAGGAGCCTCTCATGGCGTTTGTGTGGCACTCTCAATCTGAATTTCCTCAGTGTCAATGTGTCATTCCTTTTCATTTCTAATTTTGTTAATTTGAATATTCTCTCTCTGTATTTCAGTCAGTTAGGATAAGGGTTTGTCAATCTTATATTGATTTTCTCAAAGAACCAACACTGTTTCATTGATCCTCTGCATTGCTTTCATTTGTTTCTATTTTATTAATTTCAGGCTTGAGTTTGATTATTTTTGCTGTTTAATTATCTTCTGTGTGATTTCTTCCTTTAATTCTGGAGGTCTCATGCTTGTTGTTACTAGTATGAGATCTCTCCAATCTTTTATGTAGGAAATTAGTGCTATTAACTTTCCTCTTAGAAGAATGTTCATTTGGCCCCCTATGTTTGGATATTCTATTTTTCACTTCCATTCAAATATAGAAAGTCTTTGATTTCTTTAAGTTCTGTCTTGATCCATTTTTCACTTTGTGTTAAGTTGTTCAGTTTCTATGAGTTTGTGTAATTTCTGTTGTTTTTGATAGCCATCTTTAACCTTTCTTGATCAACTTTGTTTTGTCTGTGGAGACTTTGTTTACAAGTATATGGTCAATTTTGGAGAAAGTTAGATGAGGATCCAAGAAGGTTTGTTCTTTTGTGGTCTGATGAAATTTTCTGTATGTATCTGTCAGTTCCATTTGGTTTATGATACCAATTTTCTCTAGCTTTTCTCCATTTGGTGGGGTGGGGTGGGGTGGTACTTGACTTTTGGCTAGAGTGGGGTATCAAAATCTCCCACTATCAGTGTGTGTGGGGTCAATATGTAATTAAGGTCTATTGTGTTCTTTTATGCACTGATAGTGAGACTTGTCTCTGAGATTATTGTTGGAGTTCCTAAAGTTTTTATTTCCAAATTTTCCTTCATTTGAGCATATTTATTGTTTCTATTTTTACCTTCAGGTCTGGAACTGTTTTATTCATTCCCTTCTACTGTTTGTGTTTTCATGGATTTCTTTAAGGGATTTGTATTTCCTATTTAAGGACCTTTATCATATTAATAAGGCCCATTTAAAGCCCTAGTGTTGTGCTTTAGCTGTGTTGGAATGTTCAGGGTCTGTTGTGGTAAGGTCACTGAGAACCTTTGAGACAAGTTTCCCTGGCTGCTATTTATTTATTTTTACACTGTCTTCTAGGCATCTGGGGGTTGAGTAGATTTAATTCGAGATGCTGATATTAGGTCTTGCCTTTGTTGGTGGATGATCTGTTCTCTGGTTTCTGTTGCCATCTCCTTTTCTCAGGAAAATGCACCAGCTGTGGAAATTCTTCAGGTACCCTTGTAGATGTGACCACTCTGGTTACAGGCAAAATATATTTCTTTGTATTCTGGAGTGACACATGGGAATGATGATGGTTTGGAGGTAATAGTGAGGGGTTCACAGGATAGGGGAGGCAAGGTGTTCTACCACTTACCATTCAGTCTGCTGGGAATGGATAGAGTGTAGAGTGTGAGAAAAGCAAAAGGTCTCCTGTAGAGCTGGAGATGAGAATGGATGAACATGAATGAATGGAGGAAGAGGTGAAAATCTACACTTAGAATACCTGCTTCACTGGTCAAAGTAGTCTGGGGCTGCCCAGGGAATAGCTATTGAAGTTGGAGGGTAGGATAAAGCTGTTATGATAAATCTTTCCGCCAAAAGCCACCTGAGCCCCACTGCCACTTGCGAGCTTTACGCCAGCCGCCAGCCCACGTTAGGCCCAAATGAATGAATCCACAGAAACTTGTATTAGGTTCAAAGCTGCTTGGCCAATGACTAGGATTCTCACCTGCTAGCTCAGTCTTAATTATCATAAATCTATATATTTTATAAGATTTATCTTATCGGACGCCTTATTGGCATCCCTCCTTGCCGGTGGCTCACATCCTGCCGCTGGAGGAGGAAGGGGAAAAGAGGGCATACTTCCTGTTTCCTCGCTTAGATCTGAGTCTCCTTGCCATGTCACTTCCTGCCTGGATCATCACTTCTCTACTACATTTCCCAGAATCCTCTTTGACTCCTAGTCCTTGCTTGCCATTGGCCAAACAGTATTTTATTCAACAATCAATAAGATAAACATACAAAGAAGTACATTCCTCATCATAAAGCAAAGAGTGGGATGCAGGAAGTCTGAAGAGAAGATCTGTGTGACTCTCTGGCAAAGGGGGCAGAGCGGAAGGGGAGGACATCTTTGGTGGTCTGCTGCAGATCAGTCAACTTACCTGATTCAATGGCTGGAGTGCCTCACGGGTTCCTAGGGAATGTGTGCTGGAGTTGGGGCTTGGATGAAGCAATGGATTAGAGAGGGATGTTAAGAGAGGAAGATGTATGTGATCCACTAGAAATCAGGCTGGGAGGGAAGGGAGACTGTGGCAGGTGCTCTGACTGAATTTGATGGAGCCGAAGAACAGGTGAAGACCCACAGTTAGCCTACTTGGCTGTAGTCTTTTCAGTTACTTTTGAGGTTTTATTTTTTTAAAAAAATCATTGATCAGAACAATGTCAGTTAGAATTAACCTTCTACTTTATTCTAGACTTTTCAGTACTTTGAATCTTTTACTTGGATCCTTTTTGAGGCTGTGTGGCAGGGGGGAACCCTGGAGCTCAAGCACACTCTTCTGTGTGTCGCTGTACCACTTTCTGTGTCACTGACTTACAGGTTGTTACCCGGCTTCATTAATTATAGGTTTGTTTGCCCTAATGTTATATTGAAGAAGAGAAAAGGATTTTTATAGAGTAATTTAGACCAAGGGTGAGCCTAAGATTAAATACTCCACTTCTCTTCTGGTTTCTCCCATAGTAGTGGCCTGCTTGTTCTCTGTCTGTCCCTAACAATGGGCTTTGTTGTATATTTGTTACACATCCACACCCACGGAGCAAGAAATATTTTTATATAGGAAAGTTTAACAGTTTTAGAAGGGACCATGCTACTTTACTAACCCCAAATGACACAAAGTAGCATTCAAAACCTGAGATGCTATCACCCAGCACCAAAATGTTGCTTATAAGTTTTATGAGATATTTGCTTTCTTTAGGTTGCTTTTATTCTGCTCTCACTGATCAAAAATTTGTGTCACCTGGTTCACACACACACACACACACACACACACACACACAAGTGCATGCACACACTCTCGCTCAGTTCTGGGTCAGAGCCATCAGCCAGTACTATATACTGTAAGATTAAAGCCATACACAAGTTGTAATAGTTGATTACATGTGAAGGTTGGTTATATTGCTTTCTTAACGGAAAGTTAAACTTAAAGAGGCTGTATACACAGTAGGGTAGCAGATTCAGTACACAATTTTAAGTATTCTCAGGGCAAAATATTAACCTGGTTGCAAGGTCTGGCAAAATGTCAGTTTCTGAAGGCAAGAGGTTTTCCGAAGAAGCTGTCTCCTCTTGTTTTTATGTCAGTACCATGCTGCTTTGAGTGCCATGGTTCTGTGGCACATTTAGAAGGCAATGTGCAGCTCCAGCTCTCTCATTTTCCCTGGTGAATTTTGGTCATTGAGGTTGTTTTTGGTTACATATAAATTCTATGAATTTTCTTTCTTAACTCTTTAAAGAATGATGTAGGATCGGAAATTTCTCCTGAAAAACATGACCATTTTAATAGCCTCAGTTCTTCCAACTTGTAAACAAAAAACCATCAATACACAAAGGGCATACATGTCTTCAAATTGCACAATTAATAAATAATAATTCAGATATATAGGAAAGTCAAGCAAGCCAAGAGTAAAATAAAAAAGTACTTTCTTTAAATCCATACATTCTGTGTGTATTTTATAAATACATGCCCTCAAAGCATTTTCCCACACTGGCCTCCTTCTAGATACCCAGAATCCATAGTATGGCTGATTGGATTAAAGGTGTGTATCACCACTGCCTGATCTCTATAGCTTGAGGCTGGCTTTGCTTTCTGAATCCTCAGGCAAGCTTTAATAAATCATAAATGATTTATCACCACAAACAGCCTCTTCCATTTAGCCATTGTTCTTACACAGAAACACAGAGCTCTAAAGATCAATACATGAGGAATTTTCATTGCTATCATCTATTTCTATTATTTTAGATAGCTCACCTCATGAATTGTTTTTGAAGTAAAAAACAAATGCAAATTACTGAATAGCTTGAGTTTTAAGTTTTACTCACTAGAACACAATGCCATTTCATCTCATGTTATAAAGGTGTGATTTTACCAAAGTCTTAGCAGACTTGTATCAGTGAAAACAAGCCACATGAGAATACAAAAAAAGGAGACAATACCTACCTACTCATAGTTTCATCTAGGACACAGATACTTGTAGAGCAATGTATTTTGTTTCCTTTACTTGGTTTATAAGATATTCTCCTTTTCCCTCGTCTCTTGTAAAGAAAGACATAAGAAAGGATCATTTGGCCCATAAGCTAAGAAAAATGGGAACAGTGCTTATTTTAATGGTGCCCCATTCTTAAAAACAAAACAGCTTTTACACATGGTCCAATAATTTCAATAATAACTTTATGGTTTTGTTTCTAACATGTCATACATACAAAGTCATGTTATTAATTCTAATTAAATACACTTGAATCTTTATTGAAACAGTAAAATTCAAGTATATTACTAAGTAATTTTAGTCCTTTTTGGAGTTCTTGGCTAGTGAAACCCAATAGATTTCTAAAAATTACACTCCATTGACAATTCAATTAGTTACCCTCCAGAACATGATCGTATGATTCTGTTGCTGAATAAACCCCATACTTGAGTTATAGAACATGGTAAAACCATGCTAATATTCACTTGGAAGACTCATGTCTACAGGCTATATTTCATAGTGTTGGAAGATACTATTTATGCTACTGAAAGAGAAGATTAATCATTGATATTAATCATCTATAAACTTTAAGAGTTGCAATAGCAACTTGTCTGGCAAATACATGCCTACTGGTTCAAAAGTATCATGAACATCTCAGAAAAAACTGACCACTTTCTGATTGGATTTAAGCACTGTTCCACAAGATAGAATCCATTGCCAAAGGCTCAGGGATCGTTTTAGAAGAGGAGACTGTCAGAACATGGTCAAAATAATGTCCTGTAGTGAACAATGCCTTGAGGGTCTGTGACAGAGTCTCCAGGAATAAAGGCAGAAGGCCTTTTACCTCAAGTGCATTTCATTTCCTGGATTTTTCTTGGACATGATTTCATGCCTCCTGCGACAGACATTTTCATTTAACTGATAAGACATGTTCATTCTTGATGGATGTCAGAACATACCTAAAAACCCCTATCTGGTTAGTGTTCCTTGAATGTGGGTATGGCCTCTGCCTTGCTTTCATGCTTTCCCAGATGTAATCTGTAGTAAATGTGGGGAATTGTGTTAACTTTGGTCTTTGAAGAGAAATTTCTGGGAAAGGGTGCCCTGTTGATATTTAGTATGTGCTTACTGACATTTATTTATATGTTTTCCTAATCATGTGTTTATTATATTTTCTGAACTCAAACAACCTTCCTTGTATCATAGTGTTCTTTGTTACATTTGTGTATAAAAGGACACTAAAACTAAGGTAAGGTTGTCTACAACATTAGACTGTAGTCTGCCCTTTTCTTCCAGGTCCTCAGGTCCCAGGTCCGGCGCACAAGGTCTGCATAGGTCTGCTAAAAAATTGACAGGGACAAAAGCATAAGAGTTCAGAAGTGAATACAGTTTACTGGACACGGTCGAGAACTTGTACATCTAAACTGTATGGAAGTTACAGCATACACCAGACCTATGCAAGTTCAAATCAGACAATATTCCAGTAAGAGAGGGCAAGAATGTAGCCTCTGATGCATAGCTCCAGTGGAAGGTCACACATACAAAAACACATGGTCAACCACAATTGAACTGAATGATTTCTCTTTTTTTTTAGAGTAAAGCGCACACAAATTTGTTTGAATAAGGAATGAGTTTGTTCTGGGAGACACGGGAGGGAGTTATTATGAGCAAAACACATTGTATAAAATTGCCAAAAAAAAACTAATTTAAATATTTGACCAGCAGGTACATGAAAATATGTTCATGCTTGTCAATGACTATGTAAGTGCAAGCCAAGGCCACTGGTACTACTCAACCGAAACCACTTAGGATAGACATTATAAACTACCTAAAATTTAAGATGTCTTCATAAAGGTACAAAGAAAAGTTATTTACACAATGGTGGATAAAATGTAAGGAAATCTAAGCATTATGGACAGTTATACAGAAGCAATCCCACAACCGAGTGTATCACCAATGTAAATGAACCCAGCACAAGGAAAACAACCTGTCCTGCAATGTTCACTGAAGTGTTATTCATGCTATTCAAGTAATGGAAACAGTTTTGGGGCCAATAAGTTAGTGAATAGGTAATGAACGTTTTATGTACGTGCACAAGTGCACTTAAGTAATCATGTGGTTGGTGACATCTTGGCTGGGAATAAAGGACACTGGGCTAACTGAAATTACTGGAACAAAGAAGATAAATACTAGCTGGTCTAGTTTGTATGGACAACCTTAGTAATGAAAAAAAAAAACATAGTGACAGATACTGGAAAAGAATTTAGCTGGGGACAAAATGTATCATAAAACAAAACTATTGGGAAAAATGGTACAAATATGCATTAAGAGGTAAATAATACTAAATATATAATGGGCAACAGGATGAGAGTGATTAACAATAATGAGAGGGTAGCTTTCCATTGTTCTCTTCACCAAAATGTAACATGAAAAGTGATTAATGTAGTAATTAAAAACTGGACAATATTCTTTGGGATATTTTATCTGAATCAATGATGCCCCAAATAAAGTACCAAGCTAACTCAATACTTTAATAAGTGTTCTAAGTTTTCTTATAGATCACTTGAGTTTTTAAAAGCACCAATGATAACGGAAAACTTTTTCTTCTAAAAGATAAATTGAACAAGCAAAAAATGTATATATGAAAATTATTATTAAAAATAGATCCGGATAAGAAAAGAGACTGTGGCAGGGGAGAGAAAAAGGTGGGAATGAGACCACCAGTTTGTCTATGGAGTTCAGGGAAGGTGTTTGTGATTAAAGTGTCATTGGAGTAAAGATTTGGATGCTTAGAACTGAGCCAAGGGATATCTGTAGAAAGAATGTTGCAGACTAAAGTAACATGCTATAAGCCTTGAAATGAAAGCACAGCTCAATACCCAATAAAAGCAGAAGAATGCTCCATGCATGAGATAGTTTAGACAACAAAGAATATAGGAGTGGCATGGCCCTGACTTTCCTCTAAGGACATAGACCAAAGGAAGCCTTTCTTTAGAGCAAAGATGTGCAGCCAGAGTCATTCCAGCTACTGAGAGAACTCAACACTTGAGTTCTCAAAACATGAGTTTTCTAATGCAAATTGGCTCATCCATGAATAAAAGTTGAAAACTGTATTCTGACTAGAAGTACCCACTATTACTAAGCATAATAAAAATCAAAGCAATCTAAGTAGCAATGAGATAATAAACAATTGCTCTAGCAAGAATATATGTGAAGCAAGGGGAAAAATTACATATGTGACTGGACTGGATGGCTTCCAGTCATTCTTAGGTACTGATTTTCTCACCTGAGGAGTGTCCTTGGTGTTTGAAGTCATTATCAAAACCTGACTTCTTTCTGAGCGTGTGCAAAAGAAGCAAACACTTTACTATCTACTAGAAACTTGCATAAAGAATTTCTAAAGTTCCAACTATTTCAGAATAATTCTTAGTGATTAAGTGAAGCTTATTAGAAGATGTCTGGTATTGACCATAACATTTAAAAATAATCGTGACTTTTTCTCCATGAATAACTGTCTTGACATTTTGTCTAAACTGGACTGTAGTGAATCATTGCTTTTTATTGACTTTGTGACAATTGTACAAAATTGCTAGGTGAGTCTGTATTCACTGTAGAGAAGTCTCTCCATATTATATGCTTAGCAATGTTGATAGATTCACCTCTTTTTAAATATAAAATGAATAATTTAATACCTTATCTTAGCTGGTTTCTTGAACACACAGATTGTTTTTTTCAGACCACAGTCTTTTCAAGTACTAGTGAATTTATAGCCCTTTCTTCTCCCTCCCCACTCAAGGCTCACTATAAATGCTGTCATGTGAAATTCATGACTGAGCTTCAGATAATTTAGCTGCACTATTACTCAGTTTTAGTGATATACCTGCAATGTTTAAAGCAACATTTCTGTTATGTTCTAAACATTATTGATGTGCATATCTTACTGTAGAAGAAACCGAAGCCAGCCTACCCAAACTGCAGTCACATGCCCAGGTGCCCAGGCTAGCCCAAATGAGCATGCTCAGCAGGCACTTCCTCCCTGAGTCAAGCCTGCCTCTACCCCAGAGACTGCTGATAGAAAGACACCTGACCAGAGACACCATGAGGAAAGGACATACAGCAGAGTCAGCTGCATGAGCCAGTAGGATCTTGGGAGGGGGTATAAAGGCAGACCTAACTTACTGAGTCTGCAGCCTGCTCTGCTACTCCCAGTGCCTGAGTCGTTGGTGCTGTGTCTTCTCACCCCCTCCCACAAGGGTTGTCCGAGTAGGGTCACCAGTAACATCTCACCACAGAGACTATTCCAAGTTTGTGTGGAAGAGTAGATAATGGTTAATTTTCATGATATATACATGTGTAAGACCCCCAGAAGCTCAGGCCTCCAGGATCTCAGCCCAATCACCAGGCAGAGTCGAAAGCTTGATGCAAACTCACAAGGCTTTATTATAGTTGTTTAATGAGCTAACCCCATGTTAGCTCTGGTCCTTCATCCACCCACCATGGCAGATGGCTAGGAAAGACAGCTCGAAACGTCTGCATAGAGATCTTATAGGGCAGTGTAAGGGGAGTGTCTAAGGGTACGCACAGGCTCAGGATTGGTGTGCCTCCAGGCTTGGAGGGCTTGACCTGTGTTGATTGGTCAACTGGTTGTTATGGCCCATAGGCCCTCCCAGGGTGGTTGCTATGCTCTGCCAATCATTGCTGTGCACTTGTCCTTAAAGCACTCCCAGAGCCGTAAAACATAGCACCACCAGCTAACTTCTGATTGGTTCCTTGCCACGAGGAAAGGACCTCCTGGTGACTAAGACAAGGTCAGACAAGCACGTGTTTGGCTGTTATGGCTGCTGAAATGGGGATCTGTTCCCTTCACATAAACCAAAAGTGAAGAACCGTTATTAGAAAAAAATGTGTACTGATCAGTTTGTTTCCCGTGCGAGAAGAAAAACAGCAAAGCCAAATCCCATCTCTCCAGGGGGAAATGTGGAGAAATACTTTGTAAATTGTGAAGTTTTCTACCATGACCAGTACAAACTAGAAAATAAGCGGTAAAATGTTAATAAACTTTGTGACAACCTGGCAGGTTACACATTTTAGCATTGTAACTGGAGTGTGCTATAGAGTAGCATGAGCCCGACTAAATCAGAAGCACATGCCTCCTACAGCCTACTGCCATTTTTACAACATCACAAATTACTTCATTTAATCCTACTATGACAAAATCCATTATCATGATGGATAGGCTCAAAAACTCTTAATATTGATGCAAAATGAAAAAAAAAGAGTTGTTTAAAGTTTGTCACACAGTTCAGCTTTAAAAGCCGGGATATCCACATCTCTCCATTGTGGGCCCTCTCCAAGGTGAAGGACCCTCAGTCAACAGTCCTCAGTGAGCAATGAAACAAGAGCCAGTCTGTCCCAGTCCAAAGGAGGGCATAAAAGAGAATAAAGAGTGTGTACTAGAGAGAATAGAATTCATTCACAAATGCAAATATTAAAATAAATTAAAATATCGTTTATGTTTTTTAAAAGTAGGAAATCATACAAATAGTAAACTAAATGAAAGACAGGTGTGTGTGTGTGTGTGTGTGTGTGTGTGTGTGTGTGTGTGTGTGTGTGTGTGGTGGGGGCAAATACTCCCTTTTGAAATGATGTAAATGTAAACAGACCTTTACAATAGACAATGACTGTCTTAGGTTCTCTATGGTTTCCTTGGATGGAAAACAAAAGTGGTTTTATTTTTAAAAATCAGTTTGCTATGAATAAAATTTGCCATGTACTGATGCAAAAAAAGAAAAAAGTTTGTCACACAGATGTTTCTTAGAATAATCACGGCTAATAAGCAAACAGTTTTGCAAAAACATAAAGGCATTTATGTTAATTAAACTGTGGATTATAATTTTTATTCACGTGTCTGACAATTTCAATAAAAATAAATACAAAGAATGATTAATTGCATCGGATTTATGCTAATTATAATGTGGCCATGATATTGACGGTTTTCCACGAAAACATACTTAGGGCAGCCTCGTGTGCATGGCAGAGAGGCAAGATGAACGACATCAAGGTACATGCTTTTTCATTTATAATTTATTAGGGTAAGTTATCATTTTACATGTTGCTTTCACAGCGACCGTTTTAAGACGCATCATGTATGACTTGGGACTGTGGCACACATTTGCCGCCCTCCTTTTCTGGAGGCTGACGTCGTAGGAAGTTCTCATGTCCGAGACCTGCCTAGGCTACATGACAAAGCTCTACTTAAAATGAAACATTAAGCAATGTGCTTGAAATAGTTTCTACCAGTTTCATATGTTACACTTCAGGTTTGGGTGTTTCGATGAGAAAAGTGGTTATAAAAATCAGCTGTATTATGGAACAGAGTGCCCGACTTCCAGAGATGTTCATATATTGGAAAGGGGTCACTTCCCTTCCTTTCCCCCTCTCCTCCTCCATGGTCTCTATTATTGAGCAATGAAACAGTCCATTCCATGTTTCTTTTTCTAATCAAATTGAACACGCAAAAAGCGTGTTCAATTGTAAATCTAAAAATAGCGTATGTTAAGTTTAAGTTGCTATCGTGTTGTGAAAAATGAGAGTTTTCTTTGCCAGAGAATGATGCAAGCGGTGGTACATAAAACATATAGAGATATAGAGAACACATATGGAGAACACATAAGAAAACATGAGGAGAAAAAGTAAGTAGATCAGCCAATGATGAATAATATTGAAAAAGTAAAATGCCTCAATTTTTTAGATTATAGTGTACATTAGCTAAGTGAATTAGGCCTCATTCATGTTTGTAAAATGGGGATTTCACAAGAGTTCTTAGCAGAATTGGAAAATCAGTCTTCATGGTGGGGCCATTATTAGCAAAAGATGAGTCGTCATGAAAAAACCACTCATTACCTTACTGCATATTGATGGTTAATCTCTGATCATATTCAAACACACCATTAAATATCAGGCCTTTTTTTTTCCTTCTCCCACATTCTTCTTTTAATTCAGATTGGAAAAAGATTATAAAAACTGAAATGTAGTTTGTGACATTGTGTCATACCTTCATCTGAGAAAAGACCAACTTATCTTTACAGGGAAAGCACATTAAGAAAGATTACAGGAGTGAGACAATTTAGCAAGACATCACTTTAATTGTGAATGACACTTAATTCTCATAAGTAAGTCTTATAGTTTATTGGGCAGTTTCTTAATCAGAGGAAATGAATTGATAGCTTTCATCTTGAATACAGAGAACTTGTTAATTAAAACCTCGCCCAACCTTGATATGAGCACTTGTACCTAGTCTTATTGTAACTTGTTTTGTCTTGTTTGCCTATATCCCTGGGAGGCCTTATCTTTTCTGAAGGGAAACAGAGGAAGAGTATTTCTGGGTAAGAGAAGAGGGTAAAGACAAGGAATAATCAGGAAAGGGGCAACTGCAGTCAGGATATATTGAAAACAAACAAAAAAGAAATAAAATAGCAGTCAAAATAAGGAAAAATAATAACAGTAATAAATTATGAAGTAACACCTGCCTTTACCTTATGTGTTTGAACCCACCTTACTCCAGATTTTAGTTACCGTGTTCTTTATAGTCAAAGAAGAACTCAAGTTTTCCAGGACCACAGCTTTCCTTTTCACTCCAACAATACAATAATAACAATTGCACTCTTTGCTGGTGTATGTTTTGCTTGTTTGGTTGTGTGTTTGTCAACTCAACACAAGCTAGAATCATGTGAGAAGAGAGAACTTCAACTAAAAATGTTTCCATTTTGAACTCTAGACAAGTCTCTGGGGGCATTTTTTGATCAACACTTGATATGGAATGGCCCAGCACACCTCTAGGTTATCAGTCCCTGGGGGAGGTGTTGCTGATGTAAGACCCCCGGAAGCTCCAGCTTCCAGGATCTCAGCTCAGGACCAAGGTCACCCCAATCACCAGGCATAGTCGAAAGCTTGATGCAAACTGCTTTATTATAGTTGTTTAATGAGCTAACCCCATGTTAGCTCAGGCCTTCCATCCATCCAGCATGGCGGATTGCTAGAAAAGATAGCTCGAAGCGGCTGTATAGAGCTCTTATAGGGCAGCATAAGGGGAGGGTCTAGGGGTATGCACAGGCTCAGGATTGGTGTGCCTCCAGGCTTGGAGGGTTTGCCCTGTGTTGGTTGGTCAACTGGTTGTTATGGCCCATAGGCCCTCCCGGGGTAATTGCTATGCTCTGTTCGTCATTGTTGTGCACTTGTCCGTAAAGCATAGTACCACCAGCTAACTTCTGATTGGTTCCTTGCCACAAGGCAGGCATCTAACCTCCTAGTGACTAAGACAAGGTCAGACAAGCACGTGTTTGGCTGTTATGGCTGCCGAAATGGGGAGCTGGTCCCTTCAATGGCTTATATAAGCAAGCAAGCTGAGCAACTATGGAGAGCCAGCCAGTAGCCACATACAGCCAGGTTCTTTGCTTCCGTCCCACCTCCAGCAATCCCTCTTTTTGGGTTCCTTCCTGGGTTTCTTTCACAGATAGACTGACACAGAAATGTGAAAGCCAAATTTATCCTTGCTCTCCACAATTTGCTTCTGGACATGAGCTCAGCAACAGACAGTAAGCTAGGACAAGCACTGTATTTCTTCAGTATAAAAATATACAAGTCAACCTTTCTCTTGTTTAATTTTCATTGATATTCAATCTATACATGCAATTAAAAGAGAAAAAGAAAAAAAAAACAGCTAGTGGAGTAAAAGAACCTAGCAGGAAAGAGGAGTGTTAGAAAGCAATAGGCATGGAAAGAGTTATGAGCAAAATGTAATAATGAAGTTTGACAATAAATACCATAAAATGTATTGTCTATAAATCTCTTTGGGGACTAGAAAGGCAAATCTTTGATTTCAATATTAGCCTGGTCTGCAGAACATGTTCCAGGACAATCAAGCTTAGACAGTGAAGGAAGCCATTGAAAATAGAAAGTAGGTAAAAATGTATTTGAAAATGGGATCATGCCAGGGACAGGCTTGTATCAGTCCCATGGTACAGAAGCCACATGGTCTGGCCTGAGTTGGGGATCATGGACCTGAAAACTCCTAGCTACCCAACGGTGATAAAGAGCAGGCACACAGACCTCTTTTGTCTTTTGGGAGGGCCTCTCACTCCATCTGAAAACTGGAGTCTCTGGTTTATTCTATCATCCTCCCAAGCTGCTTTCCAACAGTAAAGGTGACCATCTGCACGCGTCTACCATGGAGTCCTCATTTAACCCTAGCAGCATACCTAAAAAAAAAGGTCTCCAGGCTTGTAGACAAAACCCTCAGCACAGATATGGCCCAATCAAGGTCTAGCCCTGTTCTAATGCAAACTAGGAGACATTCTTCACTGAGGCCGTGCCATTTGACAGCAATTAGCCAGCTTCTGTAATACAATGGAGGTTCAGGTTTCTGAAAGATGGAGCCAGATGAGAAACTTTCCAATTGATAGTTCTTGGTCCCCAACAGGACCATTTTCCAGAACCAGCATGCAGCATAAGTTGGCAGCTACAGGGTTCTGGCTTCAGAGCCAAGGATACAAGAAAGGGGTTATGGACTAATCTTTGCCTAAGGAAAGCCTCTGTGAGCAGTCATGTGTCAGAGGTATTCCTAAATGGAGGCAAGTCCCATTTAAATGATTTTCTTTTGTAAGGGTTGCCATGGTCATGGTATATCTTCATAGCATTGAAAACTGGAACTAATACAGTGTTGAAAAACAACTTCTCCAATGTGGAACTTGGTGGTGAGTATGTTGCATCCATCTGGACTATAGTATGTGTGTGTGTGTGTGTGTGTGGACACACACACACACACACACACACAAACACACACACAAACACTTAAGTCATTTTATGAATAAAAGTTAGATTTTACTCATTTCTATATTTCTCCAAATAGTTTGTTTATAGTGATGTTTTTATTTTATTTTCTAGGAACTGATTTGATCTACAATATAGTATAAAACCTAATAAAGAGCAATTGAATGGAACTGGTGACCAAATAAATACAGAAGAAAAAAGAGTACTACACTAAAAAGGGATCACAGCTGAAGGGACCAGCTCCCCATTTCGGCAGCCATAACAGCCTAACATGTGCTTGCCTGAACTTGCCTTGGTCACTAGGAGGTCAGATGCCTGCCTCTTGGCAAGGAACCAATCAGAAGTTAGCTGGTGGTGCTATGCTTTAAGGCTCTGGGTGTGCTTTACGGACAAGTGCACAGCAATGATGCACAGAGCATAGCAAATGCCCTGGGAGGGCCTATGGGCTATAACAGCCAGTTGACCAATCAACACAGGGCAAGCCCTCCAAGCCTGGAGGCACACCAATCCTGAGCCTGTGCGTACCCCTAGACACTCCCCTTAAGCTTCCCTATAAGATCTCTATGTCATGGCTTGGCGCCATCTTTCCTAGCCATCTGCCATGATGGATGGATGAAAAGCCCAAGATAACATGGGGTTAGCTCATTAAACAACTGCAATAAAGCCTCGTGCAGTTTGCATCAAGCTTTGGACTTTACCCCGTGATTGGGGTCATCGAGGTCTTGGGCTGAGATCCTGGGGGCCTGAGTCTCCAGCGGTCTTTCACAGCTACCTTCTCAATATTTAGTTTAATTTCCCTTTTGAATTAACCAGTGCTGGAATTTCTGGACTTAGGGTGATAACACAGATCAGAGACCAGATAAATGAATTTGTCTGGTTACATGTTATATTACTTGTCTAACAATCTTTCAAACATATTGATGAATATTAAAATGTCAAAATATTTTGATCTGCAGTTATAGCAACAAACTGAGAAGTGCTGTACTTACAACATGCAGATCGTGAAAGTCAACTGTCATTTCTAGATAGATTCAACCATTATGGGAAATTACATGGAGCGCTGGCATGGGCATTTCTACACCATTGCTCTAAAGCAACAAAATCCCTTAGTCATTTTTCACACTTCTTAGCTTTGCTCATTTATGTATGTGTATATGTGTATATATATATATATATATAGAGAGAGAGAGGGTTGATTGCTATCCTTCTGTTCTTTCTTTGAAACAACAAGGTCCATTACATATTTCCTTAAATTGAGTGTATAACATTAGAGAAAAAAAATGCCGCATTCATGTAACCCATTATTATTCCCCACTTTGTACTAGAATATATTTTCCTTTCTAAAATTTAAATTAGAAACAAGCTTGTTTTGCATGGCAATCCCAGTTCCCTCTCCCTCCCCTCCTCCCCTGCCCCCACTAACCCCCTATCCCATACCCTTTCTGCTCCCCAAGGAGGGTGAGGCCTTGCATGAGGGATTTCAAAGTCTGTCATATCATTTGGAGCAGGGCCTAGCCCCCTGACCCCTGTGTGTCTAGGCTGAGAGAGTATTCCCTCTATGTAGAGTGGACTCCCAAAGTCCATTTGTATTCTAGGGATAAATACTGATCCACTTACAGAGGCCCCATAGATTGTCCAGACCTGCAAACTGACATCCTCATTCAGGGGGTCTAGATCAGTCCTATGCTGGTTTCCCAGCTATCACTCTGGGGTCCATGAGCTCCCCCTTATTCAGGTCAGCTGTTTCTGTGTAGAAGATAATTAATTGCAAAGGACTCCCCACCATGAAAATGCCTGGGCTCGTGTGTGGTGAATCTGTTTTTCTCATTGACATTACGTTTAGATCAACAGGGGACAGTTTGTTAAATAAAGAAATGAATGTCAGACCTAAAATAATGGATCTTCATTGCATAATCAGTCTTTGGAATAAGATCGACTCAGCTCAGACCCTGACTTTATAATGTATTAGTAACTTGTTCCAGAGAAATTAAGCGTATATTAGGCTAAATTTTCTTCATTACAAAATGGCCTAGAAAGTTACTGAAAATAATAGTTTTTTTTCAGGAGATGAAATGATGACTCACTAGCACAATGCAGCTACAGTTAGTGTAATGGTTCATAACAGTAACTCAAAATATTTGCTATGACCATAACATAGTTACCGATACGAAGCACTCAGAGTTTCTATGGTCTCTGCATATATTTAATGGAACACTAATGTGGGTGGATTTTTAAATAGTGGCTCACAGCGTTCTGAGATCTGAACTCTCTGGGGAAACCTACAAGAGAAGTGATAAAGAGGCAGAATCTCATCATATCTGGAAATGTAGCCCGGGTTTTATGAGTTTCAAATGTTGTGCCTTCAAGAAAGATTTTATTGGAAAACGGAATTCCATAGCTACAATATCTTTTGCAGCTCACTGCTGCTGTAAGAGATCATCTTTAGAGGTCCACATAAATCATAAACAGAACATCTAAAAATAAAACAATAATATAGCAAGTGTGTTGTGTTTGTTACAGAAGGCCCGAGCAAAGGCTACAGGTGAGTGATACCATACACTGCCTTGCTCCAGGAAAGCAATTCATAGCCCCATTCTACTGAGTGTATTTCAGCACTGTCATTTTTATACAGAGCAAACACGATGTGGTATTATAATGGCATTAGGCATATTGAACATTGCATGTTTAGAGAACTAAGGATGCATATCTCCTCTTTATCCTAAAAACATCTCATTATTTATTTCTCAAGTGGAATGAGCGCACTGACGGCTAATATAGGGATTTATGGACTGTGAACAAACAAGAGAGCATAAAAGCACAATTGAGTTAGGAATCCAGCTATGCTGAGCTCATTATCTCAGCCAGAAAAGGAGACATTTTAAGATGGTTCTGTTCAGAAAATGTTAACTGTTTTACAAAAATCATTTTTACATATTTCAATATAAGCATTTTCTAAAGTGTATATGTGAAACACTAGGGTGCTTTTAGGAAAGGTATTGCTACTTTCCCAAACATTTGCAAGAATAATTAAGTGTTCACTCATTGTAGTTATAGGTATCAAGACAGCAGCAGTTCCATTGATTTTTTTTCTACCAATTTTGCATTAATTTTTCTTTTGCTTTTCTATTAAACCTAACATATAAATGAACATCTTGAATTTTGTTTTACCAGCCTTACAAATTACAGATCAGAAAATGTAGGTTTTATGATGAGCATGTAAAAGGTATATAGTTCTTAGTATTTGTAATTGATTTTAGGAATCAATAATTCTTTAAAAGAGGTAAGGTACATAAAAGAAGCTGAAAGGATAAGAACAATTTATTTCACCTCATCTATCCCCTAGAAGAGGGTAGAATTTTTAATTGCAAAAACATGATGGTGCTCAAAACTTAACATAAAGATAAGTAAGTTAATATAGACACTACTAGTCATCATGTGTGTTAATAAAATAATACAGTTTGTAACACCACTATAATTATCATGTTCAATGTTTTGTGACTCTCTTCACAATAATTTTGTATGTGAATTACCATGGAAGTTTTTATTGGCCAAAAATGCATCTATGACAACAAAGTAGAACTAAGAAAAAAAAAGTAATTATACATAGAGTTCAATTGCTTTAAAGCTAAAATATAAATATGTGTATTATTCTTTGACAGGTTCAATGTGAATTTGGGGAAATTTGAAAGCATTAAGGTAGATGAAATATGGTCTTGTGCTTAAGTTCTAGCATCTAAGGCCGACAGAAAAACAAGATATACGTTTATACATCAAATACTGTTGTCAGTGAAGGAAACTGCTACTGATCTTGAGATAATTAGATGCTCCATTACTGGTTACATATTTAAGTGGAACTTTGAAAGTTATGATAAAGGATGTAAAGAAAGACATGATTATGGCTGACAGCTTTTTGAAGGAACTAATGGGTGGTATGTACTCATAAGAGGATACTAGATGTAAAGCAAAGGATAACCAGAGGTGAGGGGATCTCAAAGGAGAACATAAGGGTTAGTCCAGTTTGGGGAGGAATGGAGTAGAAGAGCCATCAAAGAGATGTCATGATGGAGGAAGCCACTATGGGATTAGTGGGAAACTTGGTGCTAGGGAAATTCCCAGAAATCCACAAGCATGACCCCAGCTAAGACTCCTAGCAGTAGTGGAGAGGGTATCTGAACTGGCCTTCCCCTGTTATCAGATTGGTGAATACCCCAACTATCATCATATAGCATGCACCCAGGAATTAATGGAACCAGAAGCAGAGATCCACAACCAAGAACCAGGAGTTGCATGAATCCATTTGAAAAGAGGGAAGAAGGAATATATGAGCAAGGGAGGTCAAGATTTTGAAGGGGAATTCTACAGAGACAACTGAACCAAGCTTGTGGGAACTCAGAAACTCGAGACTGACGGCCCAGGAGCTCCATGGCACCGAACTGGGCTCTTTGCATGTGGGAGACAGTAGTGAAGCTTGGACCTCCAGAGGGGCCCCTAGAAGTAGGACCAGCATCTTACCGTGGTGCATGAGCTTGCTTGTTGGAGACCATTCCCTATAAGGAGATGTTATGCTCAGCCTCAATGCAGTGGGGAGGGGCTTGGACCTCCTCCAACTAAATGTGCCAGACTTTGTCAACTCCCCATGGGAAGCCTTACCCCTTGAGAGGAGTGGATGGGGGCAGATGAGGGTGGGAGGAGGGATGAGAGGAGGGGTGGGAGGGAGAACTCCAATAGGAATGCAAAACGAAGTTTAAAAATAAACAAATAAAAATAAGAACAGATGGGAAAACTATTGGAGAAGCCAAGGTTTCCTAAGGTTAGGGCTTTCTGGGAGATATTGGTAGAGGAACAGCCATAGTGATACACAGATTGACATGTTATCCATGAAAGGCATTGAATCTAAGAGTGACTTAAAACATTTTAAAAATTGCATTTATTTTTAACCTGTTCACTTTGGATATCATATATACTTTGCAAAAATTATATGATCCACAGCTAGTTATATTTTATAATAATATTGCATATTTTATTTTGTATAATAATATTTTTATAATTATATTTTCCTCAGCTATATTTCTGCTTCCCAAAGGATGGATAGTAAAATATGTATAAGTATGTAAAATAATGTCTAGAACCTCCCTCCTGTTATCCTGTGTCCTCTGTAATTTCTCCAGCAATGTTAGAAAGTGTGGTTTAACCAAAACATCTGTTAAAAACAATTTAAGCCCTTACTGTCGATACTCCTCATTTCCCTTCAACCTTTGCCCTACTACCCATTTCCCAAAAGGTTAATAGGTTAAATTGAAATCATTAAGTGAACTCTAATATTATCAGTGTAGGTCTTTATGAGATATAATATTTTTTCTCCTACAGAATTGATAGCTGCCTGAGATTCTTTTTTCCTCAAATTCAGTCTAGTCTACAAAACGAGATGATTCCTGAAAATCATTCTCTCTCTCTCTCTCTCTCTCTCTCTCTCTCTCTCTCTCTCTCTCTCTCCTTTCCCTTCTATATCTTACTTGTGATATCTGGAAAAATCTGTGTATTTTGAGGAGTACGGGGATAACAACGTAAAATGAACTCAATAAGTAAAATGTATGCACTTGGTAGTTAGCATCACTATATTATAAAAGCCCATTTTATATTAGCCATATAAGTTAATCATATTTTTTAAAAGACATAATCAGTATTATGCTTCCATTTGCCTAAGAATATCCAGAGCTGGTTAAAGAGGCCACTATGCCTTACGATAAGGAAGTCATGGTAGCTGAGCCCATAACTCCTTATAAAAACGAAGGCATGGTAACAGGCAGTCCAGAACTGTGGAGTCAGGAGTTCCCTCATTCCCAAGTAGATCAGGGAATGGACAGGGATGAATCTTGGCGCTCAGCTAGCTTTCCCCATTTCCCTTTCATCTCCATTTCAGAAACACCCACTTACAGGATACTGCTACCCACATTAAGATGGATCTTCCTTGCTTGCTTAATGATTGCTGGAAGGCCCTTAGGAACTTACCTAGTAATATGTCTTCTTGTTGTTCCAAGTCCAGTACAGCAGATAATGAACCATAACCATTACATCTAATTTCAAAAGAACAAGTAAGGGAAAATACTAAAGCTGCCTTATAATGACAATAAAAAGAAACCTCATAAGAAGTATTAAATAAAAGAAGTAAAATCCAAATACAGAAGTCCTCTAATAGTTAAAGCAGTATAGGGCATTAATGATACAGATTTGAAGTCAATCACTTTGGTAAAGACTAAAATATCTGAAGCCTTATGGAAGCATAGGGAGATTTTAAGAATAAATCATGTAGAGAACTTCTGTAAACTGTTGATATTAATGTGAATTTATAAAAGCATTTGGAGGACAATATACTCATCTTGTGATTTCTCTACGAGCCATTAATTCCATTTTGATTTACATACATAACATTTATTACAGGCCATCTAGAGGAGATTCCTGAGCTGTGTCTTAGAGGAAATATAGTTGAGATCACTTCAGCTGACAGCTGTACACAAATGCACGGGGTTCCACAGGTGCCTGCAGTTGCCTTGGCAATCTGGGAGACTATCGGGAAACAATCAAAATATAAGTGATTCAATAGGAAAAGCTATATTCTATGAAAGAGAAGCAAGAGATAATCGAAAGCTCAACATATTAAAAAAAACAAAACAGGATATATGCTACTGTAGCAGATCCAAAATATAATAGTTCTTCGTCTTCTAGGGGGATTTTTTTCTAGGGAAGTTTTCAGGTAATGGGTAATTCTACATTAAACACTGGTTCACTGCTTCATTTAAAGACCCTGTTCCTAAATACTCACAGACACACGAAGACTGCTTCAAATACCTCATACAGAGTAAGACTGTTAAATTAATTACACACTAATTATACAAAAAAAAAGGTTTTCACACGTGCAATATGGATGAAATTTACTTTTAAAACAATCTTAATTTACATACCAATCCCAGTTCCCTCTCCCTCCCAGGCTCCCACCCCCCCACCACCATTTCTATCCTAATTTCAGGAACTCTGGGTGAATCACTGGATAAAATACTTTGAAAAGTTAACTTTGAGGGAGTTTTACAGAGACATGCTATTCCGGAGGCGGGTGAAAGCGCAGCCTAAGTGCCGAGTAGAACTAGAGCCAGTTAGCAGCTGTGCTTAAAGTGAAGGCCTGGAGTCACACAGGCCCTTCTTTCTGATGCTACCACTTCCTGCATAGGGTTCGGAAAGCCCGAAGCTTTTCAGACCACATTATCTTCGCCTGTAAAGGGGGAGGTTGTATTAGTTCCTATTTCACAGGTTAAAGTGGAATGATCGCAAATGCACTAAACACAATCCACAGAGAGTATGTAGGCACAATATATATTTTTAAGGTAATTAGTGTGGATAGGTATCATGGGAGCACTAGGGAAAGCAGGAAAGAATGTAAGTTGTAAGGCAAACAGAAATCGAAATTTAAATCTTAGGGTACATCGGTAGGGCTTCATGAAGAGTTGTCTGGGAAGCACTCAGTGGGTAATAACTCTTAATGTCTTGGTGACTCCTTTGCAGAGTGAATGGGTTTTACAGTGTGTGGGTGATGTTCTTTCAACGTCCTTCCATTTCTAATGTTCAGTGCTTTTCACAACTGGGCCTGGACTAGCCCTAACTACCCAAACCTGGAAATAAGTTTTCTGCACAGTGAGTACCAGTGCATAAAAGTAGCTTTCCCAAAAAGCTATTTTGATCTTACTTAAGAGTATACAGGCTGAGCAATCAGATACAGAGCAAGGATGTCCTAGAGAAAGTAAGTTAGCAAAGGTTACACCTGCAAGTTTAGAGAAATCAAATTCAATATGTTTAAATTTTTAACTCTCAAGAAAACTCCAACATATACTCACAGGGGAGAAAATTTATTTTAAAAGCCTTTTTAAGTCCTTGGTTTAGTAGAGGAATAACCCCTTGCTTAGTCTAATTGGCAGAAGCCATTTCTGTAAAGCCAAAAGAGAACTAGAAAAACAAATAAATTAAATAATTAAATTTAAAAAGACCAGCACGAAGGGCAACAATAACAACAACAACAAAACCCTTTTCCAGAACTTCTACTGTCTTACAATAACAGCACACCCTCATTAAGCAGTAATAGGAATGGAAATTGCTTGCTCTTGTAGCCCTAATTTTTATTCATGTGAGGTCATGTCCACCGTTAAGTGAGTAGATTAGCAGCAAGACTGAGAAGTCTCAAAACTGCACTCCTGCCCGTGTTCAGGGAATTCTATGACTATGACCAGAAATTATTTCAATAACTATATCGATGTTGGTCCTGGAATCAGAGACCTTCTTTGGATTTTACAAAGGGTGAGAAGTATAACCACCTCTCACATTGGCCAAAGCTGTGTAATTTTACCAAGTGTACACTGTATTTCTCCATGTTTTTAACGTTTGCAAACATTGGCAGCCAATTGTTACCTTTTTATTGTTTTATGAAAACTTCAGAAAGAGGAAAAAACTCGTCATTAATGTACACTCTCCACTTATCTTCCAACACACATTTTTCTAGTCATTTCTTATATATGGAATAAGAATTTTCTCTTCTTAAATCTTTATGAGGGTAAAACAGAGTTCCAGTATCTTTCAAAACTAACTTTTTTTTAAAAATTCAGGCAGCATTCAGGTGGCTTTAGTTAAATTAATAAACATTTCTAAAATGACCCACATCTACATAAAAATGAATTATTTTTAAAAAGTTATATCACATAGAAATTTAGTTTTACATTTGCATTCTAAGATTTGTTAGTTTGTATTCTTTCCAGTCTTATTCCTTTTTTAGACCTGTTTTACTCACTGAAATAAATTAATTAACTTAATAACATTAAATCAGATGTTGATATTTTAGCCACCAAAAGAGAATCATAACAACAACCCAGCCACGAAATGTTTGACCTGCATTCTTCCCTAATTACAAAATACGTTAGCGCAACGCAACGGTGGCCCTTGTGTGAGAAGCCAAGAAATGTCTGGTATAACTTAAAGTCAGCTCTACAACCATATCTGATGCTCCTTGGATTTTCAGGAATGAGCCCTGGATAGCCTAGAAAACTAAGGTAAAAACAAATACTACTGGTCTAAAAATAAATAAATAAATGAATAAATAAATATCAATAAAATTACTCCTAATGATTCTCTGCTATACTCATAAATCAGTTCTTTATCCAGTCACCATCAAAGATCCTTCATCAAAAATGCAGAGACTCCCAGCTAGACATTATGCAGAGAGTGTCTCTAAATGGAAAGTTTCTGTCAAATCTGTCCCCTCAGAGCTTAGGGAGCACACCCCCCCACCCCAGACCCTACAGAAGAGGAGGCAGAAAGACTGTACAAGCCAGAGGGAATGCAGACAACAGGAGAATAAGTCCTTCTGCATTAACTCAGCAAGGCTCATATAAATTCACAAAGATTGAAACAGCAAGCAAAGGGACCACGTGGGTCTGTACCATGTATTGTGTGTAAACATCACAGGTTTTGGTTTAGTAGTTTTAGGGGATTTCTGAGTGTGAAAACAAGTGTGTCTCTGACTCTTGTGCCTGTTCTTGGGACTCTTTTCCTCCTTTTGGGTTGTCATATCCAAATTCAATATGATAGCTTTTGCTTCATCTCATTATATTTTATTTTGCCATAGTAAGTTGTTATCAACTAGAAGCCTTTTCTTTTCTAGTGTGAAACAGAAAGGAAGTGGATTCTGAGGGGAGGGAAGACAGGGAGGATCTGTGAGAAGTAGAGAGGGAGGGGAAAATACAGTCAGAATATTGTAGAAGAATTTATTTTCAAAAAAAAAAGAAAAATATGCCTTGATTTATGGCTTCCTTTATTCTGTAGATCTATAAATCTTTGAGGAATTGCTTTCACCTTGGAACCTATAATTTTGTGTAAGCCAAATCCTTATCTCCGGTCCATGATTGCTCAAATTTGGTTTCACAATAAACTGTCTTTTGCACCTTTGGAGGAAGTGAAAACAGTAGTTTCCTTTTATTTTTGGTTTGTTTGATCCTGTTGTTTGAAATCAATGCAAATTATGTGACTGGACCTCTTGTGTGTATTATTATCTAATTCTAACTTTCTATTATTTTATTTTATAAAATAGAATCTATTCTTAGAAGATGCAAATTAAATATTTAAGATGTACAGATACAAAATCATCTCTGTTTTCATCCAAACTCCTTTTATTTTTTGCTTCTGAGTCAGCATATACTTGAATTCTACTAAAAATATGTTTGTTATTTTAGTGAAATTTTCCATTGGTGTGACAAAAACAACACTATTAAGGGCTTAGTTTTGATCATGATTTGAGGAAGGAATGGCAGTAGGGTCAAGAGACAGCTGATCACATGGTAGCTGGAAATCAGAGAGATAATGCTGCAGTCAGAGCTTTCCTGTTTTCACTCATTCTTTTCAGCCCATTGCGTCTGCCCATGGGATGGTGCTGTTCATATTTAGGGAGAGTCTTCTCTTCTCATTTAAACTCCTAAAGAGAAGCTTCAAGGCAACCAGGAGCATGTCTTGTAGAGGATTCCAAATGTAGTCATGGTGACAACGTTGATTAATTGGCACAGATATAGAAACATGAAAATGAAATGTTCTTAAAGGAATAACAGCTATGCTACTATAATGAAAATCTCCACCTAAATCTTCAGGGTGTAAAGCACGTGGGTGTTCCTGATACATTAACTTTCATGAGCACAGGTTCCTTCCATCCCATATTCTATCTTTTTCCAATTTGTTCTTGATATTTGTGGGTTAAGTTCATTTAGCTCTAGGTTCTAATTGCAAAACCACTAATCTAAAAGCCATAAACTGGATTAGTATTCCTGTCTTTCATCTTATGGAAGTGCTATATATCAAATTAAACTTACGATTTACACCTTCAGAATCTATAATAACAGTGGTCCTCAACCTTCCAAATGCTGGAAACATTTAACATAGTGACTCATGTTATAGTGATTGCCAACCACAAAATTAGTTCCTTGATACTTCATTACTGTGATTGTGCTACTGTTATGCATCATAGTGTAAATATTTTTGGAGACAGTCATTTGTCAAAAGGATCACAATTCCCAGGTTGGGAACTACGAGTCTCTTGTAAACAATATCAAACATGTCCTTGAGCATTTAGGAAGTATAATAGTCCCTTAATTTTCATAATGATTTAAGACCGCATAGGAGAAGCCTGAAACCATAGGTACCATAGGTAATACCATATTATATGGATAGTATCTATATTTTCTCTTTATATGAACTATAGTAAGATTAACACACATAAAAATAATACAATATGCATGCTATAATATAAAGGATGTATATCTCCCCCTAACTTTCCTTTAAGGAAAGCATCCTACAAGATTCCCCTTATCTGAATTGCTACTCCCACTGACTTTTGCACCTTGTGGTCCTAATTAAGTAAATCACTTACTTATGGCAGAGGACTGTGACCCAATGATAGTCAATAATGATGGATGATTCTGAGTCACTAAAACACAGTAGGGATGTAGGACGGATAGGTGAGATACATGGATCATTCACCTCACTTGCAGGATAGAGTGGCATTGTCAAAGGGTTAACATTTTCCTGAAATCCAATTGCAAATTAAGACATAAATTATTTCTTGAAACTTCCAAGTTCCTTGGATCAATGTGGCTAGTTTAATCTCAGGGAAATGGAATTATGCCTGTATATTTTATTCACAGAAGAGGAGATTTTATTTCCTGCTTTTTGCAGGAAATAAAGGTATATTATTTGATAAGAGGTATATTAGTAAATACAAAAATGTGTATTCAATATCAGCTATATATATATATATATATATGAATATTCACATATATTTTTTAAAATCTACAAATTTCCATCAGCTCCTAGTTATCTCTTCAGTATGCTTTTTAATTAGTCTGTGGGTCATAAGCAATAGTGCTTTAAGGATAGGCAAAGGAAAATATAATTACAAAAATAAATCTTCCACCAGAGTGTTAAATGTACCCCTGATACACATGCTTGCTCTTATTTTCTTAAAAGTCATCGCATCAATGAAAACTATTATTCTCAAGCCTGCTTAGCTATTGCCCTAGCAGTGACGGAACACACTATTTATTTCAAAATGTTAAATAACTTTAGTTTCTGAAACGAGAGATGTTAAACACACACAGAGGCACATATATGCACATATATATACTCATATTCACAGATGTGTGCTTATAATAGTTAAAAATAAAATTCACGTGCACACACACACACACAAAGTTATGACATTAAAGTTAGAGAGGACAGTTCCTTGCAAAGTGATTTAATAAGCAGTGCTGTAGTGTGAAGTAGACTATCTCCCATTGGTCAAGATGCTTCAATAACTTGCCCTGAGTCATAGGTAATGTTTAAGACAGGAGAAATGACCTTGCTGGAGAAATCACATCTTTGTGGCAAGGGAGATTGGAGAATTTAGGGAATTGCTCTAACTCCAGTTTGCTTCCAATGCCGCATGCCCATAGGTGAAATATAAGGTCCCGGCTTCCTGCTCCTGATGGTATATGACTCGCTGCCATGTCTCTGTGCTATGATGGACTCTTAATACCTTTGGAACCATAACCCTAACTAAATGTCTCTTTTATTTGTTGGCTTGGCCGTGATATTTTATATGACAGCTGTCATGAATTCTGAAATTGGTGAAAGGGAGTGGACTCTTTCTGTGAAAAATCTGGTTGTTTTGAGGGATTTGGGAGACTCTGGAACACTGGTTAAATATAGGGGCTCTGAACACTGTAAGTAGAACTTGGGGAGTCACCATAGAAGGAGTTTAGAAAACCATAGGGTTGTGGACCCTGGAGGCTCAACTCAAAAATAGCTGGGCTACAGATGTTTCCAAGATATTTTGACAAAGAATCTGGTCGGTTCAGTCCTTGTTCTAAGAATTTGTCTGAGGCCAAATTAAAAACTAATTGCCTCTTGGCAATTTCAAGTTAGCATAATATTGAGTCTATAGTGTAGTTATTGTTAATGACTTATATAGGTCTACAATTTAAAAAAAAATCAAGTAGAGCATAAAGAAATACAGAATGGAAAGTTTAAGGAGAGGCAAAAAAAAAAAAAAAAAAAACCAAACAAATGTGTGTACTTAATGTTGAAGCCAAGGTTAGTAAGGAATGTGGTATCATTCACTTAAGTCATTCACACACCTTAGCGTCAGCACTGGATTAAAGGGCAGGAAACCTTGGAGCAAGACCCCATGCAGCTAAGTGTCCAACCTCTGTAAGAGAGAACAAAGCATTCTCTTGCCCCGGAAAGCAACCGAACAACGATCTGTTCCTAATGTGATTCAAAGTGGCTAGTCACTATCCCAAGCTAGCAGCTGGACTTGGCAGTGTCTTGGACCAGTTTGGGAGACACGAAAGTTACACGAAACTGAAGGCGTCTTTTAATCTTTCTAAACAGGTGCAGAGAGCTTTTGTGTCTAGAAAACGCAGTTGGAACATGGAGTCCTTGCAAAGTGTTTATCAGATGTCATTGTGTGGAGATGTTAATGTGAAGCCTGGACTACAATGCAGACCTCAAGGTCTTAGATATCCCAGAGCCTTAGGCAGGGAATCAGCTCAAGAGACAGGTAGGTGTTCTTTGCAGAAAGCAAAACTGAAGAGGCTGAGCCATTGAGCCTCTTAACACCAGGTATAATGGAGTTAGAGGATTTGGAATTTTTCCTTCTGTGTTTATGTTTTGATTGATTCTCTGCATCCATCCTTGCATTCTAGAATGTTAATACCTATTCTGTACCATGGTATATTGGATATTTGTATTTTTTTCTACATTTTCTTTTACAAGGGTTGTAGTAGAGTTAAGAAAATTACCTTGTGTCTTGAAAGACACTGTGTGCTTTGTTAAACAGTGATGAGACTGTCAAAGACTATAGGAACTGCTAAGGTTAGACTAAAAGCATTCTGGATTATGATATGACCCCTGTGGACCATGGAGTAGAATGTAGTGTTCTTTCTTTCAACAGCATTATAGACTCCCCTCTAAAAATGTATTTTTCTTCTTAGGGCCAACCCTTCATCTACAAAGATTTTGCAAATTCCCACTCTGATCGCAGACTTCCTTGTGAGTTCTTTCTAGAGGTATTTTAGTCAAACCACTGTTTGCTCCTGAATTTATCTTATGTCGGTTGCTCTTGCAGGTATATACTTTCTAGAAAGTAAAAGCCAACATACTGGGGCACCTGTGCAGTACTGAGTTCCTGTGTGGCAAGGGGCAGATGTGGCAGGTGCATAAACACTTTAACTACTAGCAAGCATACGAGCCAGAAACAGATGGATAGAGTATCCACCATTTGTGTACTGTGATTCATGAAAAGACATTAGCAGAACAAGCTGTCCAGGTGGGAGCCTAAGTGTGAAATAGGGCCCTGACTCTAAGACTAGGGAATACTCTTGGCAGACCCAGGAACAGTTTCCTTCCCTCATTGTCTTGACAAGCTACACAACACGGTAGCCAGTAAGCAGCAGTTACGCTGCCATATCCTGGTATCTGCAACACTGATACACATAGACAGATGAGCCTTCTATATTCCCTCTGTGCTATGGACACAAAGATCCTTGTGCAAAGAAAAGCATGATCCTCCCCATGAATCTGGGCAAATGGCAGACTTAACTCCCAGAGATCTTCAAAATCTGGAAGGCCATCCTAACTTAATTGGTTTTAACTGTGGAGACTAGAAAAGTTCCTCTTCCCGGATCTGGGCGTTGATTGACAGAGAAGACAGTCTAAGGGGTGAGATAATGTAGACTATTCCAAGAGGAGGAAATAACTGTCTGTGATCATGTTATGGCCTTGTCTAGTATATGTTACCATGGCAAATATAACAAACAAAAATGACAGAGTAAGAAAGAGACTATTTAATTTTCCGTGTCCAGGTTTTAGTACCTCAGTGAGGGAAGTCTGGATAGGAAGTCAAAGCAGAGACCTGTAGCAGAATTCACAGGGGGATGCTTACTTGCTTATTAACTTGCTGTCTGGATTTCTCACTGGATCCTGCTTAGCTAGTTTTTTTATACATCCCACAAACACCTGCCTGAGGAATGTTGGTTCCTTGGTGGTCCCACAGGAGACCGACCATCCTTCTCTAACACTTAAGGTTACCCCTCAAAGATACTCTAACAGAACTCCTTCATTTAGGTTATGCTTCTGCAGAGGGTCTCACAGGACTCTAGACTGTGTCAAGTTGGCAATTAGCGCTAGCCAAGAAACTCCATCCCTTGTCAACCTAACAGGCAAATACGTCACTATGAGACTTTAACGTTTCCTTGATTATCCATAGGAACTCATATTAACATCACAATATAAAATTGAGTCTTACTTTAAAAGTCTCACACTTCCAAAACACTTTAAATGTCCAATATTCTTTTAGCTTCTTTACATTGTTTTATTTTCCTTGATGTTGCCATTTTATTCCCGATTAATCATGACTTTTGGAGCCTTCCACTCTTCTTTATATGTTTGAAGAGGTACTGGCAAATTCCAGTCTTTACTGACAGGCTTTGACACAGAAAGATACCCACCTTTTTGGTCCAGATAGTTAGTATGAGCAAGATCATGGAATCCATTTTTTTTGTACATTTACATTCTCTTTACCAGCTGTTTCAGGTGTCCACTCAACTTCTAGGTCCTCCTCTTTATTGAAAATAGCTTCTTTTCTACAGGAGAATGGGCTTCCAAGAGATAACAACCAAACACGACATGATAAAATATAATATGATATGTAAAATCTATCATATAGAAAGTTGGACATGGCTACTCAATCCAATGTGTGCTTCCAATGTGTTCTTCTGTGGTCTTCCACTGGAGAGTGGCTGGCTTAATAGGAATTAGACTCTTAAAGAAGTCTGTCTTTAAGAGAAGCAACTGGGAATTCATGCGATTGCAGTATATTGTATTACGTGTGCAAAATTGTTTCTTTTTAAAAGAACAATATAATTCATAACAGGAAATCATAATTACTGAGCAGAAAAGATCTGTCTCACTTTGTTTGACTAGGTTAATAAGGTGATTTTTAAAAAGCCTTTTTAAGATTTGCTAGTTCATAATACAAAAGTCAATTGCCGCCTTCATTATACCAACATACTTGGTGTTGCTCATATATTTTTAATCAGTTGCCTTGTTACTGCGATGGACCTTCCAAAACACCATACAAAAGCAACTTTAGAAATGAAGAGCTTGTAGTAGCACTTGCTTTGAGGGTACAGTCCATCTAAACGGAGACGCGGTGTAGCAGGCGAGTGAGGGAACTGATTACATTGCAAACATTGTTCATAGCTTGAGAACTGAGCACAGGTGTTCAGTCTCCTTTCTCTTTCAAGTCATTACCGAGCCAGGGTTCAGGAGTGAAGCTGCCAAATTTAGCTGTGCCCTCTTACCTCAATCACCCGCACTTGGAATGTATCTCTCCGGTTTGTCTAGAGATTTGTTTCCAAGATGAATCTAGACTCAGTCAAGCTGACAGTTAGTCATTACAGAATCACAAGATGAGAAGATTTACATTGATCTGACCATTCAGCTTTCCATTATAAAACAGTCATAACTGCTAGATCTATACTAGAGGAATTTCCAGAAGGAAGACTTAATGCCTTTCTACAGCTGATCTTTCCATTACCCAAATGGCAATAAACATAACCAGTGAGTCGTATTTCAAATGTTTGATTAAGTATTCTCTATTATCTTGCTTTGACATTTATTGCATGCACATTTACCTGAGCAATCACTGTAGTGAATGAAGAAATTACATTTTCAACCAATATTTAATTATGAATAAATCTTAACATCCACTTCCTTCTGAGTAACTTTGTCCAAGATGGCACGCTCACAGACTATTTTTGTTCTTTGCCTGTTTGGTTGTTTGGCTTGGGTTAATAGCCAAGTTGTCATGATCACTAGTGTCTGACCCTTATCTTAAATTTGCCTCTTCTTTTCCCCTAAGGTTAGAACTCCTACAGGACATCTAGGTCAATAGTCTTGACACTCCCACTCACAACCGATTCTTTTTGTATATAAAATGAAATGTATACTTTGATACTTTATATTCTTTCTGTATATAAGACAACACATATCCCATACTGTCCCTGCAAACTTATTTCAGTTTGAACCACTAGCGAAAATTTAAAAACAGGGTTTTTCATTTAAAAGGTATGCAAATTAATTGTTTCTTCAGTACTCTCTGTCTGTTTCATGTGCTATAAACCTAAAAACAATTCTGTGACAACACCCCCCCCCCCCCCGCCCCAGCTCCACAAACCTCTGTTAGCTGACACTGTGTCTGGACAAACATCCTCTGTTGTTCACTTAACTGCTGCTTTAGGGCTAATTTGTCTTTCCGTTAAAAACACATGTATTCTTTAAGTCTTCTACCCTGGCTTTTTCCCATGGAGAGGATTTATTTCATATAATATTTCAGGCTGTAGCTCTGAAAACTCGATTTCTAAGCTATAAAATATCTGGGCTTATTTCTTTTATCAAAACAATCAGATGAATTCCTGCAGGTTATAAATCCTGATCTCAGCTCTCGTGTTTTTTTTTTTTTTTTTTTATCTAGGAGTTTTCTGAGTCCTGTTCAGGTAGACCTGGGGAGCAGCATATTATTTTAGAGGGGCATGAAGCATATGGCTTGATTACATGATTACACTGTAATTTTTCTACCCTGAAATAATTAGCCTGTTTTTCAGTTATGCACTTTTTACGGTTTCATATGGTATAATTTTAATGGCTTTTTATCCTTATTATAAAGCCATTTTAGTAAATGCAGGCAATAAACACTGCTCTGAAAGGGTTTTATGAGTAAGTCATTCCAATAAATAACTTCTATGCTTATATTTCATTTTTGAGGCTGACATAAGTGCACTAATTTACTATGTCTTAAAAGCACTGTGGAATGAGTAGATGAACCGTTTTTAAAGAAAATAATAACTTTCGGAACATTAAGATTCTGTAATACAGGGATTCCAAAGCTATATATTTATGTCTTTAAAAGTACTTCTGACCTAATTCTAGCAGTGGCCACTTTTGCTTTTTGGTACCACACAATGGTATAGGGCACCACACAGACAATTCTATGCTGATGAAAAATGTCAGAGGCTTCTTACCTCCTGCCTAGCTTCATCAACTCTCTCTCTCCCATGTTAACTAGTCTGCTTTTTCCCTTTGTAGGGAAGTTTTATAGATGTCTGTCATACATTTAAATATAAGCATAATATAATAATACATGTGGTATTTAAAGTACACTGATAATCTTTTCAGGGCCTCATTATTTGAACTTTAATGCAAATGTAACCCAATAATCCTAATGTCTTATGTCTTCTGTATTCACCATTGATAACTGAGAAGACATTATATATCTAAATCTCTTAGCTGGCCATCTCCAAGACTAAAAATAAATGAATAGAAAACAATCTGTCCATAAACAAACTTCTAAAATGTGGGCTCAGACTTTTACACTTTACAATTCCCTAATGAAAACTTGTCTTTCAAAAAGTATTTTGCACTATGGAAGCAAATTTGGCATTTAAAACAAGAAGTCAAAAGTGAAAACAAAATCTCTACCATCTCACCAAAATTCCTCAGATATCAGACTTGAAAATTAAGCAGGAATGATATCTTTAGGTGGCAACAGCACATATTTCCATGTGAGTATTCTATATTGTTCAAATTTGATTTTCATTCTACTCACTGAAGCTGCAGATGGATAGTAGCAAATATTGTCAAGGATCTTCCAGTTACGTTTTAGTCTTCAACTAAACCCGAAAATTCTGTAACAGGAATAGGCTATAAGTTGTATTTGCTCCATTGACAGGGACACAGGCTCTTTGTGTGTCATTTTAAAGCCATATCTGTGATACTTCAATGAATATTGCTGAGAGAATTTAAGAAGGCTTAGCAGTATGCCGATTATACTTACAGGCTCAGACCAAAGATAAAAAGACAAAGACTTAATGTCTAAGCCACTTGGTAATTCACTGATCCACATACACAACTTTAAAGACATTGTTGAATTAGACCGATATATTGTTTATAATCTAATAAAGCCACTGAAGACCAAAATACAAAGCTAGTCACAGCCGTAGAAGCCGGGCAGTGGTGGCAAACACATTTAATCCAAGGACTCAGGAGACAGGCAGATGGATCTCTGTGAGTTCTAGATCAGCCAGGACTACATGAGAGTGAGTCAGTTTAAAAGAAACAGAGCTCAAACCTTTAACTCCATCACTAGAGAGACATATTAGATAGGAGCAGGTCTTTTCAGTTTTCAGTCTCTGGCAATTAGTCTCCAGCCACGTTGAGGTCAGGATTTCCCCAGCCTTGGTAAGAGATCTCTGATGGATTGGTCTTGGATTTCTGATCTTCAGCTTTAACCCCAAATATATGTCCCTGGATTTTTATTATTCATGCTAAATTAGATATTTACAATTTTATGTGTTTATTTTAGTCCAGTATATGTCTGATATAGCTATAGACCCTCCCTCCCCCGCTGTGTGTGTGTGTGTGTGTGTGTGTCTGTCTGTCTGTCTGTCTGTCTGTCTGTCTGTCTGTCTATCTCTATGTCTCCCTCTGTCCCTGTCTCTCTCACACAGACACACATGCACATAGTCACACACACACAGAAGTATACATGCTTTTTCCTTGTGAGGGAACCATTTAAAGTCCTATATTTCTGCTCTTCTCAAATATATAGCTGATACATTGTCAACTGGATTTGCATCAGTGGTTTCTAGAACTTTAGCTGTAATTGGTCTCATCCACCTGTGTGCTTGTATTGAATCCTCTCTGCCTCATGCCCGTGTCCCGACCTCAGTATCTAGAAAACTATACTCTATTGTCTTCTTCTATGAGCTCAGTGTTTGATCTTCTGCATATAAACATGAATTTCATCATTGTCTTTGTCAGTCTTACTGTATCACTTAACATAAAACTTTTCAGTACTCTGCACATTTGTTCACACATGTA
The DNA here is from genome assembly GCF_003668045.3 of Cricetulus griseus. Taxonomy (NCBI): domain Eukaryota; kingdom Metazoa; phylum Chordata; class Mammalia; order Rodentia; family Cricetidae; genus Cricetulus; species Cricetulus griseus. The sequence continues at coordinate 6,893,999 of NC_048603.1, read as the reverse complement.
TTACAGGTTAACTCCAAAGGAATACTAAGTGTAATCAATTTGAAATACAGTAAAACAGAAAAAGTGTTACAAATAAAAACTTGGAAAGGCAGGTATTGTTTTGATGTACTGACTATAGTGAAGGAATCGTGGTTTGCATAGTAGTTCTATTTCTAGATTTGATGTTTTTTTCCTCCACACCCAGAGAATCTCGTGTTTTCCAGAGTACCTGAAATAATTTAACATAATCTCCATGCTTTTGAAAATTATATTTTATCTGTATACTAACCAGGTGTCTATTCTTGTCTTTTTACTACTAAAATGTTCTCCCTGGAGTGAGATGATGCCTCATTTTTGGGTTGGACTTGCATTTGCATTAATGATGGTGAACACTCTTTTATATGCTTGCCAGCCATTTGTGTGTCTTCTTTTGAGAAATGACCATACACATCTGTTGGGGATGTCTATAATTTTTGTTGTTGCTTGATTGTTCTTTGATATTAGGCAAAAATCTCATACTGGATAAATAACCTGAGAATATTTTCACTTATTCTGTAGATTGTCTCTCAGTGATGTTGACTGTTTTTTTGCTGTGTCAAACCATTTTATTATGAGATCTCATTTTTCATATTTTGTTTCTCTGGGATTTGAGGTCACATGCAACTAGAAAGCAAAATGTTTACCCAGTTCAGTAACCTAAAGCATTGTTTTGATTTCCTAGAGTCCTCTTCATCATTTAATAATTCAGGCCATTGAAGTATATTTTATTTACTGTGGAGAAATTGGATTCTAGTTTAATTATTCTCTATATGTTACACAGTTTTTTTTTTGTGGAATCACTTGTTGAAGAGAATACCTCCAGTCTGATATGTTTGCTGAGTTTATTGAAAACAGACTGGGCATAAATAAATGAGATTTCTGCAAGAACATGGATTTATTACTGAGATCTTTATCTGCCCTATTGATCTTAGTATCAAGTTTAAGGTCATTAACTATAGCTTTTCCTATAATATGTAGTAGTTTGCTTGTTTGTCTTTAGTCTGAAGACAGGATGCAAGTGGAATTGATTCTGTGATCCTCTTTCAGTATCCAGGGTGTACCAATTTTTGTTATGTGGTATTATACCAAGCCTGTAATATATTTTAACCCATGCGTTAGAATGAGTCTTTTTTTCTATTTGCTCAGTAGTTTGTTTTCCACCTGAAATATTTACTGATTAGGTACAAACTTTAGCATGTTCTTTATTTCTATGAAAAATTAATTAGAACATTGGCAAATATTTAACATATACACTGTGAGAGTCTGTTTGAATGTACACAGGTCCTAAGCTGGGTCATGGTGGCATGGGATGCAGCTTAGATGACTGTCAAGATTAGCTTCTCTGAGGGGGCAGTTGGCTCTGTAAACCGTTCTCCGTGTGATATATATTTTTATAAGCAGGTTGGCTCTTCTAATTGTTCTTTGATCTCTGGTAGCTAGTGGAAATATTATGCTCACCTTTTATTTGAAGTTGAGTGTAACCATTTTCATACTGGCATTAGCAGATACAATTATCCCCATCGCATTTAAATTCCAAGGTTGGATGAACTTAGGGATCACTGCATGAAGCCCTTATCCAAAGGATTAATGAACATTTTGTTATCTGGAAATTTCAAATATAGGTACTTAAGCAAAAATTCAAGACGCATTATATTACACGGAGTCACAATATATCACAGTCTGGGTATAATAACATAGAACAGTAACTCCTGCACCCTGGAAGCTGAAAGACAAAGATCAGGAGTTCAAGGCCACTTGGATCCCATCTCCAAAAAAAGTGAGACTAGCAAATTATTAAATTATAAAAAACTCTATTACACTCTTCTAATTTTGATAATCAATGTGATTTACTCCTCTGGTTTATAAGACGAAGGGCTGGTACTTGGACTCTAGGTCTTGCAACATAGAGTAGCCCTCAATTTCAAAAATGATACCAGCAAAACCTACATGGATATATGACATTACAGGCTAATTTTATATTCCTAGATATGAAATGATATGGGCAAGCCCATAGACTAATTATTTCTCATATGGTATGTAGAAGTCTCTAAGTTAAGTATGTGAAAGTCTGCCCAATTAGAGAAGTTGTTACTAATGGTCCCTAGATCAATTCTTATATTTGATCAAATTTATAGATCCCCTTGAATGAAGAGGATACCAGGCCCTTTCAAAGAGAAACTATAATATATTACCTTTAACATTCGTTTTAACATCAAGAGCAATTACTAATAAGGATGCATGAAAAATGGCAGTAATTTACAATACTGTAGTAGAAAATGATTGTTTGGTGAGCTTTTCTTCCCATCCATTCTCTCGACATAAATGTTGAAAATATTTAGCCCTGTTGTTCTCACAGCAGCAAATGTGATATTACTAAGACAGTGTTAGAAAATTTATCAAAGAGAAACAACTAAAAGGACATTTTTCAGGTGTTAAAGACAGTGATAAAATTATTCAGGGAATGTTTCTTCTGCATTTAATACTTATGCATTTAATACTGTTTTTGGACAAAATATTTAAGAAAGATGCTTTCAAACACTGGAAAATAGCATTAGATCAAACTGAGGACATCTTGAGATTCATTCATAAATTACTAATATCCCTCGGGATATTAGTTTCTCAGTACTCTGAACCACACGCATGTGGTATTGATCTTTCACAAATTACTTCTGAAAATTATGAGGAAAATTGTGGTATTTCCCAACAAGAGTTAATAATTGCCAAAGGTCTATATAATCTTGTGGGGTTTTTTTTTTTTGCATCTGTGTTTCTAAGTTTTAATACACCTGATTTTTTATTTAAAAGAAGATGAAATTCTTTGATTTTTGTGATTGCTACCATGTTATATCACATTAAGTATCAAATCATGGATATGGAGAATGACCAGCAAAATGTTGCTTTCATGACACCAAAGTAATTGTCTTAATCAATTTTCTACCGATTCTATGATTGGTTTACCGGCTGTCTAGAAATCTGGCTAAAAACCCAAGGTGACTTTGATGATTTCTTTTACTCCTTTAAGACAATCATCTTTTATTTCTGAATAATAGAAACATAATCAAAGGTGCTTTGTATAGTAATCAAAACAATTTAATAAGGTTTATTTTGATCCTCAGTATGAGGACTTTCGCCTTGACTTATTGTACCTAGTTTTGCATGTATGGTTGTTGGAGGCCTGCTTTTTTTTTTTTTTTGTAGGGAAATTAGGGGAGCTTGGATTTGGAGAGGGACCAGTGAGGTGGTTAGACTGGGAGGAGTGGAGGGACAGGAGAATGTAGTTGGAATGTATTGCATGAGAGAAGAATCTATTTGTAGTAAAATAAATAGCAACCAATGAAACCATAAGGCTATAAAGAAATAAAATATTTCCTTAGGTAGATTTTTAGAGAACTTTAAAATTCAAAAAAAATTATATTACTAGCAAACTTCAGAACACACCAATATGTGCCTTTTCTGTTATTTTGTCTTCTTTAGGCTAATATAAATACTGTCATGCCAAACTAATTAGTTCTATTTTCATACGAAGGAGTATCGAACACTATTATGATAAACATTTTCAAACAATAATTTGAATAAGATCCTTCCTGAATACATCAAAAATAAATATTTTTACAATAAATTAAGGCATTGTACATGTACTCATGGAATTCATTTTCTCTTTCAGTACATTGTAAAACAGCACCCATCTCCTTGAATTATATATTTGCAAACACAATTCCTTTATCAGAAGTACCCTAAGGAAAAATACCAAGCCTTTTTTCAGTCCTCTAAACTTAACTTGTGCTTAATTTTATTTTATTCAAATCTCTTTAAAGTCTCTTTAAAGAACTTTTTTCTGTGTATGTAATAAGAGGTTTTTTTTTTTTTAATGTATGTGTCTTGGTCCTCATTGTTCTTTCTCTAAACAGAGTTCCTCTCTGTGATTATTTTTTGAAATCCTCTTCCTTCATAAATTCTACTGTTTTGTTAAATCTTCTCTTCACTAGACTAGACTTATGTAAAGCCGTGTATTAGATAGAAACCTTTGCAATGGACTTAGAAAGAAACGTTTTGGAAGGCAAAGATGTCACTCAATTAACACTAGCATTCTGTTTAATCATAAGCTGGAAAACATAATATATTCTAAAACAAGAACAAAGGCAATTCATCCTAATGATGTACCATATATACTACTAGCTACAAACTGTGAAGTCTCTATTTCATGTTTATAGTCAGTCACAAGCTAGGACAAGTACAAACATGGGATAATTATACTAAATAGCTAACAAATAGGATATTAGAAAAATCATGTTGAGTAGACAGTAACACCCTTTCCTCTTTGAAGACCTCCATGTCAACTGAGCTCCGTAGTACACACCTATAATCCCAGCACTTAAAAGGCAATAGCAGAAGTCAGCAAGAAGTTGTCTCAAAAAGTAATAGTAGTGAAAGAACAGGAAGAAGAAACAAACATTACTTTGTCTTAATCAAGTTTTGTGGATGTTTGTTTTTTTTCCTTAAAATTTGTTTAAATATATTAAAATCAGGTTTTCATGTCATGTGATTTATTTAGGCTTAAGTCTATAGTTATACTAATTAAAATATAATTCCAAGAAGTTTCTCCTGATATGTTTTGTGAACAGCATGATGATCAATGAAACAGTACATTGTATTTTAAATAATTGAGTTGTCTAAATATGTAGTAGAACTAACTAACTTCAACTTTTTTTGCTCTCAACCATATATGATACTGAATAAGAGTAGCACTGCTTAGACATCTTATCTGGAAAGGTCAGAAAAAGAATATACCTTCTTATCAGCACCTCACAGAACTTTCTCCAATGGTGACTACAAACTCAGACACAAAAAAGTCTTGGTAGGTACAAAAAAAACCTGAAATAATAATCTGTATCATATTTGACCGTGGCATATTAAAGCTTGCTATCAATATCAGTTTGTAAGAAACAGCAAGCTTACAAATTCATAGAAACTGAACCACTCACTACAGAATGAAAAATAGGTCAAGACATCAAACACTTCCTAGGGTAGAATGACAGTGAATACACAGCCTATCTAAACTTATGGAACACAATGAAGTCTAAGAGGCAAGTTCATAGCATGAGTGATGAACTTACCAGAACAGCTGAAAGCTCCAGAACAAACAAAAGAAATCACACACAAAAGGAGTAGACAGAAAGAAATAATCTAACTCTTGGTTGAAGTAAATCAAATAGAAACAACAACAAAACAAAACAATACAAAGTCAATGAAACGAAGAATTGGTTCTATGACAAAACCTTACCAAAATTAACTAAAAAGCAGAGAGAATATGTGCAAATGAACAAAATTAGATATGAAAAGGCATAATTGGCAATCCAGTGAATCATAAATGTTGGAATATGGTCAAAAGAAAAATGCAAGGTGAACAGTGCCTTGGGGGAATCAGCAAGAGTAGATCCAGAAAAATGAAAAAGTCTTTATTTTACCTCAAGTGCATTTTGTTCCCTGGGTTGTTTGGGGACATGATTTCAAGCCTTTGGTAAACATTCACATTCAGTTTATAAGACATGTTTCTTCTTGTTGACCATCAGAACATAGTTACAGAACAAAATCTGGTAAGTGGACCCTGAATCTGGATCTGCTTTTGTGCTTTCCCAGATGTAATCTGTAGTACATGCTAGGCAATTGTATTTAAAATGGTCTGTCCTGAGGAAGTTCTGGGGAAGTGCTGCTCTCTTAATATCTAGTATATTGTTACAGACATGTATCTCTCATCATGTTTTTTGGTTTTTCTGAAGTCAAACAACCTTCATTGTATCCATTTTCTTTGTCACACTCATTTATAAAAGTACACTGAAACTGAAGGAAGATTGTTAGATCGTAGTCTACTCCATTCTTTCAGGTCCTCAGGTGCCAGGTCTCACAGACGCATCTCTGCATAGATCGGTGAAAGCTGAGACAATAAGGATGTATTTTAAAATCCTGTTCTCCACCAAATTGGAAAATCTAGAAAAAAAATAATTTCCTCATTACTTAGCTTCACCAAAGTTAAATCAAGATCATATAAGTAACTTAAACAGAACTATACTCCTAGTGAAATGAAAGTAGTCTTTAAAAGTCTCTCAACCAAGAAAACCCCAGGGATAGAAGGTGTGTACAAAATTCTCCCAGACTATCAAGGAAGAGTTCATGTCAATACTCCTCAAACTATCCCATAAAATAGAAAGAGAGGGAACACTGTCTAGTTCATTTTATGAGGTCATAGCTACTCTTATACCCAGACCACATAAAGACCAACAAAGAAAGAAGGCATTGGATAATAGGATGCTCATGATTGCATGGTTTTTATTTATTTATTTTATTTTTTTGGGGGAGTGGTGTGTTTTTGAGGCAGGGTTTCTCTGTGGTTTAGGAGGCTGTCCACTCACAGAGATCCACCTGCCTCTACCTCCCGAGTGTTGGGATTAAAGGCGTGCGCCAACAATGCCCTGCTGATTTTTTTTTTTTTTTGATTGCTTGATTTCTAAAGCTATGACATTTACTATTGCTGAACTGTCTTCCAAAAACTACAGCCTGCTCCCAGGCTTTTGTGAAGTTTGGTAGATGAGTGCATTCTCTGTTTTGACAATCCAGTCAGGACTCACTACTTAGATATCATCACATCTAAAGGAAATCAGGACAAATGGGTAACTGTGGGTGCCTATTAGCCTAGGAAAGTATGCTCCAACCTCCAGATTCTCTCAACATTTCAAGTACCTGTTACAGAATCCATGCTGGCATCCTGGCTCCTCTCAGCAGTTCCCACCCCTCTCTCTCCCCGACATTTCTCCAGTTTATGAGATTTCCTTACTTCAGCTTTTCGAACCAATATAATCCTCATCCTTATGGCTATACACACTCTTGGCTCTTGGTCTTGTCTTTTGGCCTTCTCTTCTCTTTGCTCTCACTTCTCTTCCTTACTCCCCCTCCAAACACCATGGCCTGCTTCACTCTACTGGTCATGTTTAGTCTACCGCTTTGTCTCCAGGCTCTAGATGCTCCCACGTGCTTCAGGCTGTACTCTCGTGTGTAATAAAAAAAATCTTCTCATCAACCATCCCTTGGAGCAATGATGTCCTCACTTTAGAGGCTTATACTGATTCTTAGCTTTTGTGACTACCAAAAAGGCTCTTGGTCAGTTAATTAATGCCCTGGACTTCTCATGGAGACTGGCCAAGATATATTTATATCATGAATGGAGATTCTTCTGGTCCAAGTCTGCTTCATTCTCCCTTAACTGTTCAGACATTAGCAAAATGGCATCTCTCATAGTAGAAAGAAGCCTTGCCAAAGGATATAGTTGTATAAAATAATATCAAACTATTCACCATTACTCCGTGATAGACAACAGTAATGAGTGTGGTCTCCAGTTGGCCCTCTGGAAATTAGCACTAGTAGGTAAAGTCTGGTAAATGTGCTTGACTGATTCCTATCAATGGGGATTCTGAAGGCCTGCACCTATACAGACCAAACAAAAACACAAGAGTCATAGAAGGGACTTAAGTACTTCTTAACCTGTAAATGAATGGTTGAGTTTTGTGGAGTCTTTTTCATTTTCACTATCCTGGAGCTTAAACATATAGGATCTAGGGAAATACATTTCCTCAAATTATGTGACAAAGGGACCTATTCTAGAGCAAAGTAGCTAAAGGGACAAGCCCATTTCATGAAAAACAAAACAAAACTGGACTGATCTGCATTTTGGCTATTCCATATTGTCTACAACTTAGAGGCAATTGGTTTCCAAAAGTATTGGCTTGATTTTCTGAGCGTGCCGCTGGAGTACTTTATAGGAGGAATTACGCCACACAATGAGGTAAACACATTGAATGGAGGAATATTAATTTTTGTGCATCCCTGGAAAGAACTAAAATGTAGATGAATAAATGAGTTGTTCACTTACTGGGTAATTCATGGAACCCTTATTTCACAGGGAGACTTTTTTTTTCCATCTTCACATCTCAGATCTACAGGGTCAGCAGTCCTAGTCCAAACCAAGCCTCTTTTTTTAAAAAAAATATTTTTATTTAAATTAAAAACAAGCCTGCTTCACATGTCAATCCCAGCTCCCTCTCCCTACCCAACTCACCCACCTCCCTACCAACCTCCCATCCTATCCCCCCTCCACTATCCAGGGAGGGTGAGGCTCTCCATGGGGGATACGTCTATCATACCATCCAGGGCAGGGCCTAGGCCCCAAGCCTCCTTTTGCCCAGGAAATACATCTAATGCAAGAGATCTGGGGACCAGGGCTTCGACTCTTACCTGGGAACTTCTGATTTTTATACCATCATTTCTACATAAAGAAAAACAGAATTTCACCTAGAATATATGAACACAACCAGAAGTAATGATTGGAGCTCTTATTAAGTAGTGTTGGTAAATGATTGTTAGTTGTTCCACCAGAGGACTTGGGTGGTGGCCACACCTTTGGGCGTGGCTTCCGTGTATTTGGATATGACCCTTTATAAAGAAGAGGAAGGGTTAGCGCATGCTCTCTTGGGCTGTGTTGGAGCATCCTGAAGGGCAGAGACTGCATCTCCAGGAGCAGGAAGACCTCGTTGGTTATTTACCATCATTGTGTGAGTGCTCCCCAAATAAACATCTGTTAATTCTTTATCTGGCTATTTGTGGGCTTCCTTAAACCCACCTTCAGTGAGTGGAAAACTGGGGACCTCTTGAGGAACTTCCTGATACTTCTTTCCAAATATAAATGCCAAGGAGTAGGAGTAGAGATTCAAATATCACACTGGTTTGGTTTCTAGAAAATCAAAATCTGAGTGACACTACATATGTCATTGAGGTGATTGGAAATGACAGTTCGGGGCACAAAAATTTAGGATGCTTCGTGGAGAAGGAAACTGTCAAGTACTTGCTCTGTCCCAAATTCAATGTCATGCTGTGTTTCTAGTTCATCCTGCTACCTCACTATTTTTCAGTTTTCTGTAACAAGCGAATTCATTGAGATCTTCAAAGTCCCAAATAGCAAAGTAGGTGCATATGGTACAAGGCATGGAATTGCCATTCCTGCATGACAGGTTGCTCATAACATCAAAGAAGAAAGGGACAACTAGTGAATTATGCAAAGGAGACAGATAGTCATCAACATGTTTGAGATTCTCAGCCCCAAATATTTCTGCTTAATCCAGGACTATTTTGATGCTCACCCTGAGAATCTGTAACGTATGTTTCATCATTTGAAACTGTCTATGTTCAAATTTTCCTCTTAAGCATAGTGCATTCCCTTCCCCAGAAACAAACTCTCAGCAAAAGCTAATAACCCTCAATTCATAATGTTTTCATCTTCAAGTTACCCTTAACGATTATTTCTCTCTTCCTAAATGCATCTCAACGTTTTCCTCCAGAAGAAAAGATGGCTACAATAGCACTTAACTTCCTGATATTTCCAGTAGATCTTATTTCCATAATTTTCTCAAATCCTTACAAAATGAGTTCTAGATGTACATTAAATAAAGTCATAGACTCACTTAGCACCTAGGACTCATAAAGATTATATTTCATTATGTTATTTTTCAAATTATTTTTAAAGTCTGGGGATTATAGTATACTTTCCTCATTTTTCCTTTTTTCCCCCTCCCTTCAAAACCTCCCATATACCATCTACTGTCCAGTTCCAACAAATTTCAGCACCACACAGATGTAATGTACTTTTCCTTCCTGGTAAATCTTATAACATTGTACTTGAACTGACAGGACTGAAATTCCTTTCTTTCTTCAGTATTCTGTAAAAACAAGTAGACTTTATTCTTGACAGAACATGCAATTTATTCAACATATTACTCAGTACAATTGTGAAATGTAATTCTTCACCACCATTCATAGCCAGTATTAATAACTACAGAACAATGTAGGCGAAAGTAAGAGTAGGCGTTTTTGACGATATGTGAATATGATTTATATGAAAATGCTTTAAAAACCTTGCTGAATTCAATTTTATTATTCTGAATAGTGAATGTGGGTGATTTTTCTTTCTAATCCCCTTTTGTATTGCTCCATTTTATTAATTTGGCAAGAATTCACCACATTTGTTCAACTAAAGAAAAAAATAGAATAATCTCCTTCTAGGCTAGTTACAACATAATGTCAAGGTCTGTAGTTAGCCATTATACCTCTGTCACACACCCTTAACATCTTAGAATAAAATACAACTCTTCTTTGCTGGCAAAGCAAAAAAGTTGAAACAAAGGTTGGTTTGATAGTGAAACACTTCAAAGTGAAGAATCATGGAAAAAAATCTAAAATAATTGTAATAAAACGGTATATATTGAGAATTAGTTTCTGTACAAAATTAAATAACTAGATACGAATGTAGGACTTGATGGTTGGCACAGGCCTATAACCTCTGCACATGGCAGGTCGAGGCAGAAGGATGGAGAATAAAAACATCTGTGGGGTCTCAGCTGCAAAAAGGCATCCTGAAGTGCATAATACTAGGGCTTAAAAAGTTACATGGTTAAACTAAAATAAAAATAGTTATGTTATTTTAATTGTAAATATATAACATTTAAGCATTTCTTAAATATAGGGGGTATATATTTATATTTATTTATACATGAATGCAATATAGGTATCATGCTATTTTCTGCTGATTCCTAGTCAAAATGGAATAAAACTAACTATGATACTAAACAGTTTTTATTTTGTCCACAAACAAATTTGAAAGGAGCGTTCTTCAGGAGACCACCACAATTCTCGACCAAAGAAACCGAGAAACAAGTTAAAAATTGAAACTCGTTGACTAAAATAAAAACATTAGCTGGAGATGCCTTCGGTACTGTGCATACAAAGAAAGCAGGTTTTCTTAACATGGTATTAAAATAATAGTGGGCATCTTCAGCTGCATTTGCTCTAGTAACAGGGCATGGAAAAGGAAATCAAGAGACACTGGCTGAGGATGGAGTTCTATAGTTATAACACTTGCTGCTATTCCAGAGTACCTGAGTTCAGTGCTGGAACCCAGGTCGTACAAACCTCCCACACCTGTAACTCCAGCTCCAGGAGCTTTTAAACTCTTTTCTATCCACTATGGGTACCACGTCATGTGTCATTTACTTGTAGAAACACATCCACACTCATAAATAAAAAAATAATAAAATTTACAAAAAGGAGTAAAACTGACACAAGGAAACACGAGTTCAAATGTCCATATGAGGAAGCATGAAATTATAACTTTATTGTATACCAAATACACAAAAAAATCCCTACAGAATGGAGAAATACAAGATCTGAAATTGTAAAACTATTGTACATAAAAACCATAGAAAAGTGGTGGGAATTCCATGGTATTGGGAGGGCATACATGTTAGATATGACCCTAAAGCATAGACAATGAAAGAAAAGATGGACATATACAAGAGTATTAATCTTAGCAACTTCTGCACAATCAAGGAAACCCTTTGTAGAGTGAAAACAGACTAAAGAATGAAAGAATATATTTGAAAAGACCATGTACTAATGGCTTCTATGCTAAAATATAAAGAAATCTGAGTAAATAATAGCAGGGCTTGTTGTGGAAATTCAGTATGTAGAGTGTGTTACATGTTACTACTACCATTGTTAATTGTGTACAAATATGTTATATTTGTATTGCTGCATCTGTTTAATTCTGTAAAGAGATACTGCATTTGTGTTACTTTATCTGCCTAAGGTACCTGATTGGTCTAATAAAACAAACTGAACAGCCAATATCAAGGCAGAGAAATCAAGGCATGGCTGACTGGCAGAGAATAAATAGTAAGAAAATTCTAGGCTTGAAAAGAGTAACAAAAGAAGGAGGAGAGAATAGAATGGAGGACAAAGAGAAAGAGAGACACCCAGGGCCAGCCAGCCAGGCACAGAGACAGCAGGAAAGTAAGATAAACACGGAAAGAAGGTACAAAGACCCGAGGCAAAACATATCTAAAGAGAAATGGATTAAGTTGTAAGTGCTAGCAAGAAATGAGCCTGAGTTAGGCCAAGCCTTCATAACTCATAAGATGCCTCTGTGTCATGATTTGGGAGCTGGTTGGAGGCCCAAAAGAAAAAGCTGACTACAGGGCTTTTAAAAATATTTCTAACACACATTTTATTTCATAGTATGGCTTTACATGTTTTAATTTTTTATTTGGAAATAATTTTAGGTTTATAGAATCTGGTGGCGAGATGGCTCAGTGAGAAAGAGTACTTGTGCCAACAAGCCTGATGATCTGAGTTCAGTCCTCAAAACCACGTGGTAGAAAGAAAGTACCAATTCCCATGGAACTTTCCCACTGATACAAAACACTCACACGCTCTCTCTCTCTCTCTCTCTCTCTCTCTCTCTCTCTCTCTCTCTCTCTCTCTCTCTCTCACACACACACACACACACACACACACACACAGAGGGGGGCTATAGGATCATTTGAAAAATAATAGATTCGGTTTCTATATATTCATCAACCATCAGCCAGTTTCCCACAATGTTAGAATCTCAAACAATCCATGAGGGCTGGACACATGACTCTAGGTTAAGAGCTCTTGGTGGTCTTGCAGGAGAAAAGAGTTCAAATCTCAGCACCGGTATCAGCTGGCTCACAATTCCCTGTAATTCTACCACTAGGGGCTCCAGAGAATCTGACACCCTCTACTTTGCAAATAGGTTTCCCCCAAATCATGAAAATTAATAATGGGAGAAAATGGAGAGAATAGAAAATGTAATTAGTAAATCCATTACAGGAAAAAGTAACTGTGGTTTGACCCAGTAGCCCCTTGTCTGCGTATCAGAGTACCAAAGGGATATTTGTATGCTTTCCTGGTTTCAGAATTGTCACCGTCGCCAAGATCGGAGCTCTACATAGTTACTCATAAAAAGACCAATGAGTAAAAACAATGTGGCCTATGTCCACAATATAATAATAGAATGACAATTCTATTATTAAAATCTTCATAGTATTATTTCTTGTGGCTATGCTCCATTAAGATCCTGGGGGAGGACCAGGCATTGGTGGCGCACGCCTTTAATCCCAGCACTCAGGAGGCAGAGGCAGAAGGATCTCTGTGAGTTCGAGGCCAGCCTGGTCTCCAGAGTGAGTGCCAGGATAGGCTCCAAAGCTACACAGAGAAACCCTGTCTTGAAAAACCAAGCCGAGTAGACTCATAGTCAGAAACACAGGCAACGAGGATCTGGTTGAAAAAAGCAACAAGCTTCATATATTTCAGGGAAAGGGAAGCCTTATGTATTCTCTGCCCATTCAGGAGCGGGTGTGGAGCAGCTCTTGAGTGAGGTCATCCATCCTGGCAGCCTCTGATTGTTCAGGGCCATCTTCGTCTTGCCAGTCAACAGCAGGGACTGGGACCCCTTGGGCAGACCTAGGTTGGCTAAGGGAGAAGTTAATACTGCTCATGCTAATCAGTTCAGCCTGACCCTGTCTTCATGCCTGGGCACGTCCAGTCATGTTTAGACTCGTTTTGTCTGGTTACACTTGCCCCACAATTCATGACAGTATGAAGGAACCCAGAGGATAATACCAAACCCAAGACTGGAAAAGAAATTCTTGACAGTAGGATCTGGTGGGGGAGGGAGCGGGGGGAATCAAGTTTTTTGTTTGTTTGTTTGTTTTTTGTTTTCCCATGGTATGCATGAGAGAAGATTCTTCTACAAGGCTATAATGTAAACCTCAATAAGGCATTCATGAAGAACCCAGATACATGAAATAACTTTTATACAGAGGGAAAGGGTATATCGCATGAGCATGAGCAAGAAGGCCACCTGACAAATACATACTTTCTCAGTCATTATATATGTTTTACCACCACCACTTCGCACCCCACCCCGGGTTAGACCATCCCAGCCTTGATCTATTATAGATAATTCCTACAATTCCTAGACCAAAATGTTTTTAAAAGTTTACCATCAGCATCTCCATTCTGGTATAATCTAAAGGTCTTCTAGGTTTTATAAACGTGTAGAAGGATTATTTAGCAGTTAACATTTTACTCATTTACAGGTGGTGGCTTCTCTTTGACATTTTGAATGCTAGAGTAAAGGTAGGGAAGTAACTAAAAAGGATATCCCAAGCAGGACCCTTTATTGACTGTTACATTAGGTTAAGAAAAAACAGTCCAGATGCAGCAAGTCACACAATCTCCTGACCAAGAATACAACAGTTTGAAAAGGCTTGAGCTCCTCAGAGTCCCATAGTGATTAAAATTTGTGATCTCAAGAGGGATGTTTTTAGCAAGTGCTAAATCTTCAGACTGAAAGGCTAGTGAGATCTTAAGTCATTGCCGGCACAGTGTTGGAAAGAATGCACTAAAGTGATGATTTTGTGTGTCAAGCATTTTCAAAGTTATTTGCGATAAAATTATAAATACCACCTGCTGGTCTCCATTTCTATGTTTACTATTAATTTTAAATCATTCTAAATTCATTGTAATTGGAAATGAGTGATTCATATTTTGATAGATGTCAGAGTAACTAAATAAAAAATCAGCAAAGAACTTAATATGTACTTAATATAATACACAGATGCACAAACATATATATATACATATATGTATGTATTACTTTATCAACCTTACCAGGAAAATTCCCTGTAACATAATACCATAGCAAAAGGATCTGTTCCACATGTTAGTCTTGAACATGAGACTGTATTTATATACTTAGAATACATGTATATATATATATATATATATATATATATATACACATATATATGTATAAGTATGTGTACACATTTATGTATTATGTGTACACATTTATGTGTTATGTATTTACATATACACAAGCATGTACATATGTATATATGTTCAGGTTTGTATGTATGTTACATATGTTTATATGTGTAAGCATGCATATATATTACACATACCATATATATATAGATATATACCAACTCCATAAATTATATTATCACAATAAAAGTAACATATAGAACAGGTCCTGTAATTATAGTATTCATATGCTTGATATGGATTTCTGTATATATATTTATGTGCTTAATATGTATGCATATATATACATATATACCTGCACATATATGTGTGTATATGTATACACATGCATATATGTATATATTCACACATGTTTATATTATGTATGTGCACACATATGTATACAAGTATATGAATATATTCTCACATTCAAGATAAATATATAGAACAGGTCCTATGTAGTATTAATACATATATGTATATATGTATATATTCATATATATGTATATACTAAGCATACAAATATATTATCACATTCAAGATAAATATACAGAACAGGTCCTTTAACATAATACATTTATGTATTATGTTATACATATTTATATATATAAATATTTATATTTATATTTATTTATTTATATTTATTTATATGTATATTTATATTATATTATATTTATAAATATATATATATATATAAATATATAAATACATAATACATTATGTATTTACATAATACATACAGATATCTGTGTGTGTACATACACAAACACACAGATACATATGTACATACACATATATGGTATGAATATATTCTCATTTTCAAGAGAAACATGTAGAGCAGGTCATATAACTGTAGTCTTATGTGAGGGAGAATTTTCTTCTTAAGGTATAGATAGCAATGCATAGATTGTGTAATGGCAAAAAGTCATTTGAAACCACTGCAAACATGGGTTTTCTACTATGATACATAGCATAAGCAAAACAGAGTTTGTCAATCTATACTTCAGGTGAGTATACCAGCATTATCACTTTGACAACCCATAAAGCCAAATCTACAGACTCAATTATTAATGTATCATTTGCTATTGCAAGTTATGATCCTGAGCCTTTACGGCACTAGTATGATAGAAAAAGATTGTATTCTTGTAAGACAATCTCCAAACAGTCATTTGCAGATGTAGTTGTTGCAAAAGGCAGATTTATTTTTCTAACAAACATTTGTAGTTTATTTTTCATCCTTTGGAGTGAGTATATTTCCAAAAAATGTTTCCAAAAAAACATTGAGTTTTGTTTGCATTATAATTAGGCTTTACTCGTTTCTTCCAGTATTTGTCCCCATTTGTCTCTTATGCTCTGTCTCCTTCCTTAGAAATCAGTTTTACCAGTAGTTCCTAAGATACCATAGTCAGCAAGTGTCAGGATTTGAATCAAACAGGAGTTGTAGCAACTAAATGTTTATCAAGATTTTGTCTCCATTTTCAAAAATAAAAATGCTTTACTATTTTCTTTGAACATTAAAATTAAACCCTGCTTCTTTGAAAGAATACGTGGCAAGTGAAAGTAAATATAAGTAAAATTAAAAACAAATAAAAGCAACAAACTGTCCAATTACAACACTGAGAATAAGCTGCTGTCAGCGCCTCGTGTGGGCTTTGCCGTCACTCTGGAGGGTGTGTTTTCTTTGGGTGGGTAGTGTTGGCATTCCTGTTTCTCATGGAAACCTTCTCTAGTATCTTTCCAGCAGGGAAGGACAGGAAGGACTCAAGTCAGAGCTTCCAGTGCAATTTGCACAGACTTCTGGGAGGTGGGCAGGGGGACTCACGGCTGCTTACAGGTAGGAATGCTCTGGTTTCTAATTACAAACCCCACATGAAGCCAGTTTCTGAGATTAACCTTGCACTTTAGAATTGCTGGGTCTCCACGGAGGCTTTGGTGGCACGTTTGCGAGCCTGAACCCAGCCTTTTCTAACAGTTTACTTTTTCAGTCCTTTGGTGGGATGCAGAGTACTTCTCTTGACAGACACTTGATTTTGCACTACAGAGGTCATATACGCGCTGTTGCCTGGGCCATCATGTCCATAGCAACAACTCCAAGATGAGGCATAGGCAAGTCCGACGTTAGCAGCATCACATTTGATTTGACGTCATTCATTGTGGGTAAATACATACTGAATTAAAATTCAAATTGAGTACAAGGTGTAGAGGTGGCTGGCTCTGATCTCAGCAACGGGGAGATGGATGTAAGAAAATTGGACAGTGTCATCTTCAGTACCTAGGGAGTTTGCAACGAGTCTGAGTTACCTGAAACTCTTTAGAAATGGGGGAAAAAAAATACAAATCAAAGATGGTATTATTGCTTTTAGACAAACTTAATAATGTGATCTAAAATTTTTGTGATCTAAAAATAGGTCGAATAATTGCTTAGGTTAATTTAGTATTAAAATTAAATGTGGCAGTGAAATAACCAAACTTAATAATGAATTATGAGTTGTTGGCTATTATCTGCTTTGTATCTATCTGGGATTTGTAGTTTATAATTATTCTCTTCTATAATTTAAAGCAAACATGCATTGGTTCAGAATACCTATAATTCTATTGCATAAGGAAATGTAGATTTTCCAAATATTACATAAGTAAATATAGTCATGAATATTTTATTTTCTACTAATTTGTTTGTGACTTAACAAAATGCTTTTAGATAAATAACATCTGTTTAGAGTTATAGTCTACTAAATATGAAATGTTTTACTCATGTGCAATATATTACTCACATAAACCAAGCTAAATTTTGTAATATTTTCTGTGCTTACCAGCATCATAGAAATGATGAGAAAGTGTGCGCGCATGTGTGTGTGTGTGTGTGTGTGTGTGTGTGTGTGTGTGTGTATGTATGCCCCTGTGTGTATGAGTGTGTGCGTGTGTGAGTGTGTGTGTGTGTGTATGTGTGTGTGACTATGTGTGTGTGTGCATGTATGCCCCTGTGTGTATGAGTGTGTGCGTGTGTGAGTGTGTGTGTGTGTGCATGTATGCCCCTGTGTGTATGAGTGTGTGCATATGTGTGTGTGTGTGTATGTATGTATGTATGTATGTATGTAAGAATGAAAGAGGGAAGGATGGAAAAGCATGTATATTATTTTGGTCATTTATCATAGATGTCACAACTATGTAAAGGCAACTCCGAAAGACATCTTTGTTATGTTATTTAAAACATCAACTGTCATTATGTGATCATTTTGACTTGTGGTTATATAATTTTGGTTAGTGAAATGTCTTGAATTATTCTACCAGGTAATAATTTTTTAAAAATTAGAAACAAAGAAACTTGGTAAATTGCAGAATCCATATTCTATTAGGTTGAAGTATAATTTGCCACTTTAAAATATTAATACAGTTAATGTTGGCATTTGCATAGATTTAAATACACAACTGATTTTTATACCATATTATGACTCAAGGTGACTCTTTTAGAAAATAGACTTCAGAAAAGGACTGAAAATTGACATATACATATACATATATATATATATATATATATATATATATATATGTCAATTTATTTTCCTGGTGACTATAAACACATTTTAATTAACTCTGTATCTCAGGACTTACTTTTTTATTTGTTATATTTAAATTTCAATTTTATTATTTTTCCTGCATGATTGCTTTCTGAAATTCTAGCCAAAAGGCCCTTCAAGCACAATTTAATCTGCATATAGAGCAAAATCCTTGTAGAATCTTAACTATTGCACTGTCTCATAATACTTAGTCAAGAGATGCTCTATTCCTGTCATCCAGGATCACCGTAGAAAGCAAGTAGATGGATCCACACATATCAACATTCTGTCTGAGTCAAGTCTAAAAACATGCAAATGAATGAATAAACGTCATAGTTAATACTTTTAATGTTTCTTGGAATTTTCGTGTAACATCTCACTTAATTTTGAATAGTTTTTATCAACTAGATTGCTGAGTACTGCTTTATTTTATTTTCAGCATTAAAGGTGATAACATTGAAGTCTATATAGCAAGAAGTAAATTACATGGATCACAGACCAATGCAAAATAGAAAGTTATTGATCTTTCTTGATTGCCTTTTGAGCAATGCATGAAATTTAAGCTTAATGAGCTTCCTAATTCTTGTTTTTTATTGATTTATTTATTTGCACAGAAAGTGAAAAGGTAGTAAAATGCAAATAACCTGACTATATTTATTAAAGGCATAATTTTCATAGTTTAGAATATTAATAAAATATTTTTACTTTGGAAAATAAGACTGATTTTAATATTGATAAAACACTAATAAGGCAGCCATATAGAAAGTTTTATAATAGTACAAAATAATAATTAATGAAATATCTATCAAGATCTTACACTTGATGATAGGCAAAGGAAAAATCAAGGGAGGCTCACGGGTAGTCCTTGGGCTGGCTAAAGATGGAGACAGCAGCACCGACAGACACCACAGGGGTAGAGTCATTATAGAGATGAATATTATTCAAAAGCAGATACACAGAGTCTAAGAATACTACAAGACAAAGTAGGAGCAAATAATAACTAGTCATCAGAAAGGAATGGCCTACTAAAAGAAAAGTTGAGTGGATGCCCTACATGAAAGTCCAGCACATAAAGACTAACTTCAGGCTAGATATATTCATTCATAAATAGAAAATATAATCAAAAAGATTGTATTATAAACATTCTTTGTTGAAATCATTAAGCACAGTTCCTTTACTCATTAGTACTTCACACACACAAAAAGAGGAAACCCACAGGAGCCTTTTTATTATGTATCTAATAAAATGAAATCTGTTCACCCTATTGTACAGCTTGGACCACTGCGACTGTTGCCCAAGTTGGAAACTGTAACTGTTCAGTTATGTACCTTGTAGCTAAACTACCTTCCAGTCCTTCATGTATAAGTAGTTTCTAGTTTATGTGTTAGTTCTTTCTGCCCCTTATTAATTCTAAACTACTTAGTTATTTCGGTCAGTTTTACAAGGCAAGAGGTGTTTTGGGCTCCCGAAGATATTTAGGCGTATTGAAACGCACATTTATTTCGTGTTTATTTTAGAAGCTCATTCCCTGGAAGCAATTTCATCCCCACCATTTTCTGTTTCTTGTAGCACACACACAGACAGGAAAGGACATTAGAGTGTAACTCTCAGCTACCAAGAGCATAATTACCAAATTGTTGCGAGAGAGATGACCAAATTCAGCAAGCACCATGAAGGTCTTGGACAAGAATGACCATTTCAATAAGAAATGTACTCCAAACAAGTTGTAATTTTGTTTCGTATCATTTTGTGTTTCAGCCTACAGTGACCTCTAAGTTGTTCTCAATAACCTCTTCAGAGGATTCCAAATATCTATAAGCTCATCATTTTGTTGTGATATTATTTCCAATGGATTCTTTGTCTATTATTTCACAAATTCCAGAGAGCCACAGGGAAAAATCTACCTCCTTGTCTGTCATTTACAGCCCTCAGCACACTACATATGTACTATTGTTTAATTATATATCATTTTCATCCAGTCCTCTTTCTCCCTCTCAGGCTACTTCTCTCTCTTTAAATTCAGCTTAAACATTTATTCCAGGAATACTGCATTGGCATAAACCTTTAAAAAAAAAAAACTTCTAGGTAGTTAGCAATCAGTATGGGACATTGATTGCATTTGTGTCTCCAGAATGCCCATGTCACTGTCCTGTGACATCATCTGATAAAGAATTAAAATTTCTTTCTGTTATACTGACAGGATTTTTGACTAAAAGAGTTTTGTCATTTATTTACCTAAATTCAGACTAAAATGTACCTGTTTATATGAAATCGTCAGTAAATGTTTCTTGCATGACTGACTCTCTTTATGGAAAGCAAACACAATTTTCCAAGTTTTAATAAAATACTAATAGACCATTCCAGAGTAAAAACACATATTTCATTCTCATAATTTGGAGAATACAATGCTAAATATATTAAAATAAAAATTGTAGCTTCCTGAAAGATGGCTCCTGTTCTGTGTAAAAATTGTCATACCCATTTCAAAGAAGCTTACTCCTTGAAACATAGTTTTAGAATATCTTATTTACTTAATCAAGATGTATTCCTCCACTCAAAATACCAGAGGGAGACAAAGAAAGAATTAAGAGAGACATTTGTTTCCATTTTTCATGTTTTGTCAAAGAATAAAGTTTTAATATTAAATTGCATGTTTATTTCTATCATATTTATTTTTAATATTTTCTGATTTGAAATTTCCAACCCCTTTTTTATTTTAAGATACTCATAAATGAGAAGATGGGAGTGATAATTGGTACACTTAAATAATATTCATTTTAAAGAGAGATAATACTCTTGCTTTATTACTATCAAGTAATTATGATAAAAAACTTATTTTTCTTTGACCTTTTTGAGATTAAATTGGACATCTTATCACCCCAGATAAGGCACCAATTAACTGCAGACTAAAGACAGTATTACCAAGTCTAGGTTGGTAAAGAATCATTGTATTGGGCTACTTACAGGAGCAGGGTTAAGGAAGTGCTTCAAGGATATGAATAAATCAAAGACAGCTACATCATCAAAAATCCTACCATAGCATGGGTGATATATTAATTGGCCACATTGTTGAATATTCCTGTTGAACTAGCAGTCAGTTCCACAAAAAACAAAGACAAAACCTTTCTTCAGTGATTTTCCAGTCATCGTTGTATAACTTTGCAGATCCGCTTTGTAAATCTTGTAACTTTCCAGCCATCCTTGGTCTCCTAAGTTTCATCAGAAAGCTGAGTCTCAAGAGCTTCCCTCCCCTTTCCCGGACAGAATGTTTCGATACAATGAAAAAAGTAGTGTATGTAAAGATTATTATAATTCTTTATTAAATTTCTTTCAATACACACATTTTTCTTTAAGCTCGAATCATTTTTGAGATATATTAATTAACACAATCTTTTACGCTTTCACTCCTCATGAAGGGCTGACTACAACATTTTACATGTTTTCTTGAACAGATGACAGCTAGATGACTATTTAGACATAAAGATCATGTTACATAGATGTGAGTTATATCTTGATCTAACATTATTATCTTTCCATCCTAAGGAATTTTCATTAATATATCAGCCATTTAAGTGTCTGTGTAATTTTCTGTTCATTTTTAATACCAAAGCATAAATACTTTACTATATCTGTGTTAAGATTAATTTTCTAAGTCATTCCACTTGAAATGATCAGCATAAAGCCTAATATTTCAAATGTAACCATTGACACAGAATAAAAGCAAGAATAAATCTATTTCCACAAAGCATTCTTTCAAAGACAGGAATGCTATGTTTTTGGAGGATAAGTGTCAATAAGTAGCAGATAAAAGATCATACAATGTCATGTTTAAAAGTATCCCTCCCCTTGCAAACTATATACAGTAATAGAAAGCAAAGTTTTAAAGTTAGTTCAAATTGAAGAAGTAACAGGGGTAAGCAATGAAGAAAAGCATCTAAAAATGATCAGATGTACATAACAGCTCCTGGATGATATGATTTTACAGACCAAATGCCAAGCAAGGAAAGTTAAATTGATGACGGAACTCTCTCTCTCTCTCTCTCTCTCTCTCTCTCTCTCTCTCTCTCTCTCTCTCTCTCTCTCTCTCTCTCCTTATCTCTCTCTGTCTTTCTTCAGCTGCTGATACTTATTTTTCTCAACTAAGGTGGGTAAGCAGGGGCAGAGTAACTCAGGTTGCTTTGGAATAAACTTTTTAAGCCATAAATTGAGTCAAGGTAACACAAAAGATAGCACTGCAAGAACAATTGGTTAAACACGAATAGAAAAGCCAGTGAGTGAATTAGATGACCTCATTAAAACAGGGAAGTGTGTCATAGAATAGGGAAGGTATGTACAAGAGATTGAGGCTACTAATGGCAGCAAAATAATTGATGGTAGAGATTCTCTATCATTACTCCAAAAAACATTTACACAGCCAAGGAGCAAAAGAGGTGAAAACTAAGATTAGCTGACTAGGTTTCATTTTGATAGATTCACAGTAGACATTACTTTCTACTTTTATTATTTTGTTTTTGTTGACATTATGTTTTATATGCACAATGTACACAACAGACTGGGTTACATGTCTGTATATTCCTCTTCTTATTTATCAGTATTATAAATTCAGTACATTTTCTGTTCATTGTTTTCGCAAATGTCTAGCTGCACACAAAATACTATAAGAAAGGTAGGTATTCAGTGCTTCCTTATTTTAAATTATTTGTTTAGATAGCAATTTGCTTTTTAAAATTATTCCATGAGCCCTTTTAATATCGATGTACATATCTGGGAACTTTATTGTTAACTAATGTGTAGTTTACATATAAAAATACTTATATGTAGATAGACAAGGCTTATAGGCATTCTGTTTGTGCTATTCAAAAAAGTGTTTTCATTTTGAAATACCTTTAGACTTACAAGAACATCACAGAAATAATATAAAATTCATGAATACAAGGCTCTCCAAATATTACACTGATCTCTTTATCAACACTTAAAAAGACATTACTACTGCAATCCCATTTTAGAACCAAATTTCCAATTGTCTATGACTCTATTTATTCAAAATTGGTAGAGTGTCTGGTGAAACAAGATAGAGTATGCATTGAGTATGCTGTGAAATGCAGCAGAAAAGATATAGGATCAACTTATTGCATTTCTGCAGTAGCTATTTAACTGAAAATACATTACAATAAACCCTCTACTCACTCTCCAATCCACATAATCATTATTACCCGGGTATTGATTTTTGAATTTGTTTTGCTTGTTTGTTTTGTGTCCATTTGTGTTTTCCTGGGAATGTTGACCCTAAATTATTCTTTAGGACAATACAAAGCCAGGGTATTGAGGAGAGCAATTTGTTTATCTTTTACATGTGCATATCATCATGGGCATATTGGGTATTTTAACTGAAATTTAAGATATTGTTGATTGTTTTAGCACAGAAAAATCATTGTGTGGATGGGAGTGAAGGTTTGAAACAGAAAATGTAAATATGCTATATAATTTTGAAAAGTACAACTTGAGTGTAGTATGCTTTCTTGTTGGGACTGCCACTCTGCAAATAATAACACAGAGACTTAGTATTAAGGATGAAAGCTTAGCTTTATCTTAGGCTTGTCTCACTAACTTATACAACTTTTTCAATTAACCTATTTATATTGATCTATGTTTTTCCTCGTGGCTTTTTACCTTTCTTTCATCCAGTATGCCTAGAATTAGTAGTCTCATTCTCTTCCACTGACAAGCATCCTGCAACTTTTATTTTGTCATTGCACACATAGCAAATAATCCATTTCCACTTCCTGTTTAGGTCAGCAGAACCACCTTGCTGACATTTCCACTCATCAGATGAGTAGAAAATTGTGGTACAGATCACATATTTGATTGTCTGATGGGGAATGTCCTTCTCTATATATGTTTCTCTTATTGATTAAGGAATAAAGCACTGTTTGGCTAGTGTCCAGGCAGGAAGGATTAGGCCAGCCTACCAGACTAGGAGACAAGGAGAATTCTGGAAAAGGTAGGCAGAGGGAGCCTGCCAGACAGATGCCAAGTGAGACAGGGAAAATAGGATTTGCCAGGTGTTCTCCAGCAAAATAAGACCATGTAGAAATACATCGATTCGTAGTTATGGGTTAATAATTAGGACGGAGCTAGTCAATAAGAAGCCCTAGCCACTGGCCAACAGTTTAATAATTAATATAGTGTTTGGCAGGACCTGGTGGGACAAGAACCCCCAAAACAATTTTCTTTGTATGAAAACAGCTAAGCAATTCCTTTTAACCAATAACAAGACATTGGGCAATATAAAGACATAAGAAGATAAAGTACAAGTTAATTGTGTGACATATAAAAGTTCATTTATAACAAGTAAAATGCAATTTCATAATACAATTTCTGGGAAGTGTTTGTTCCATTAAAAAGAATAATTCTGACCTGATCAATAATATATATATATATATATATATATAATATATATATATATCATAAATATCATTAAAATAAGTATTATGAATTTGACTTTCTCCTCCCCTTTTAAAATTTATCGTAAGCTGTTGAGTTCTTTAAACATTTTTATATTTTTAAAATTACATTGTATACCAGAGTCAATACCCCAAGTGTAAACCAAAAGCTGAGACAATTTTGATATCAACTATATTTAAAAATCATTTCTGTCATGAACACATTGAAGCAGGAAAGCACACTGCTACTGGAAACACAAGTCATAACTTTTTTTCAACTTTCAGTTATATACTATGTTTAAGTCTCGACAAACTTCTGTGTAGCACTGTTCCTGTGATGAACAGTACTCTGTGCTCAAACAGATCTCATGCTAAATGTTTGGGACACAGCGTAAAAAATCAATCAGCAAAATAAATATACAAAGCGATAGCATGCAATACAAATTTCGTATGTTTGAAATATTTGATGCTTGGCTTATTTAATTCAATGGGTTGTAAATTAGAATGTTAATTTATGCTCATTAATTCAGTGTAATTTTGAATGTGGCCACTAGATAGAGCTAGTATAATGGTCAAAAATACAAAATGCACGTGTCACATGTCATGATAGGTATTCTTTATGTCTCATGCTTTGTGATCCCAGAAAAGTCTGTACACAAGTAATTCTTGCTCCTACTTTTTAAATCCAATACACTCATCCACAGATATTGTTGGCTTGCTAATAGTAATCTTCAGGAATCCTATTATGAAGCTCAACCCTGTCCTAGAATATACAATATTACAGACTATTTAACATGAAGTTTATCCTGAAATAAATTTCTGATAATCTTGCAATTTTTTTTTTTTTTAGAATTTTCCGTGGTAGTCTTACTCAGGCTTTACCATGGACAGATAACTGAGGTTTGCTAATTTTAATGACCCAATGTAAAATAGTGTCCAAAAATGAAGCAAATCTTCTTAGAAAGGACAACCTTACACAATCGTATCCCTTCTCAATATATATTTCAGAGCCAAAGGAGAGGAGCTCCATAGAAATAAATCTTTGGAATCTCTTTCTCAGCTTAGCTCTATATTTTCAGAGGCAGGGTTTGAGTATAAACCCTGATAGAACTGGGACTTACTGTATCTTAAAACTTGTAATTTCCGTGCCTAAGCCAGTTGGGTGCTGGAACTATAGGTGTGTTTCAACATACCTGCCTGGAAATTGATTTCTAAAGGAATTGTTTATGCACTGGTTACATATGGACATTATCTAAAATCTGTAAAATGAATTTGGTCATTATCCAATGCAAAATACATACTTTTTATAATTTCAAATTAGTGACCTCTCCAAAACTCAATATTTAATCTGAGTATTGTAACAATATGTGACTTGATAGCCAATGGACTTTTCTAGCCAATAAAGCACTATTCTTTATATTTTGGTGGCTATTAGTATTACCTAGAATCATGTTAAATAAAAGCTGTAAGAGAGTATGACAAGTGGGTCTGGGATGTGTCCTATTAATAGAAATATATCAAGCAGTTTTGCATACAAAATCTATACACTTGAAAACTATAGTATTGTCAGTATTAGAATTAAGGCCCTAAGATGAGTCAGATCTGAATCTTTGCCAAAGTTTCTTTATAAAATGGCAAAATAATACCAACACAAAGGTTTACAGTACATTAAAGCTGCTAATGTACATAAAATATTTCAAGGACCAGAGCATGGTGGTAACTGTATAAATAAGGCTCATCTCTTCCTCCAGCAAATATCTACAGAATTTTTGAATATTATCTGGCATTATATTCCAGGAATTAAAAAATGATGACAGTGATATGCATGTTTGGTATGCCCCTGTGATTTTTCTACTTATTCCCACGACTTACTCTATTATATTGTTTCAATTAATAGCATACTTACAAGAGTAGCAATGTCACTTTATCTATTGATAATTACTTCCAGCCTTGTTGTGTTTTCTTTAAAATTATGTTTGGGAATGGATTACATTGCTACCAGGTGATATGCTCTGTCAACCAAAAATGTAACTTGTCACTTAAAACATGCAATATGCCTTTCTCATGCAGAACTCTCAAATAGAAGCTACAAAATTTCTGCCTGGAAAAAATAATTCATTTGACTATTGCCATCTAAGATGTTAAATATCTTTCTTGCCCTGTGTTTGCTCATAAAATTGTTAATTTGTGACCCTCAGTGAGACCATGGAACTAAGCTGGTTTTATATTTCAGCATTTGCATAATCCTGCTTTATATCATTTTTGACTGAAGAAAATATGCGCTATTTGGAAAACACAGTGAGCTCTCTCTTAACAATTGCCTGTTCCAAAAAAAAAAAACCTGATCATTTTGTGAAGAAGATGATTGTTAATAAAATGTCATTATGTGACTTTTGAATAAAGGGACTGAACCATATTGGAGTATTGAAGGGTACTCTGAATTAAATAAATAGTCGTATAATAGAATGCATTTTTCTATCTAAATATGAAACGCTGGGATCCATAGTAAATAGTTTTGAGTTGGTTTATCATGTGTTTCTTTAAGCTTATGGGAAGGAGAAATAAAATTTACATGTATTTGCTTTCATCTAAACACTAATTTCACACCTCCTTTAACCCTAACAAATCAATAATATAGAAAAATTATACATATACATAAAATATTATCTGATTCATATCTGATAAACAGACACACAGAGAAATGTAATTGTGGGCTAAACACTGCTCAATAAAGAATTCAATGTTTATATCCATGTAGCAAATTTCAGGAACCTATGCCTTTCAATCAAAACCGAAAAACCTGTCCTCTTGCCTTTTAAGCCTTGTTCAAGATGACACTCATTCCAACCAGGAGATCTTTAATGAGACAAGAAGTTCTCACTAGACTTATGCAAGTTTGGGTCCAATCAACCTTTTCAGTTCATTTTTCTGAGAGTTGGTTTGCCATTGCTTCCCTTTCTGAAGTGACAGGTCCTTGAACTTGTCTACACCCACCTGAGCGCCTTGGCATTGATTTGTAGCATGATACAATATTCATCATCCTACATCTGACATAAATCCTTCATACTTTGTGACTGACAACTCAATCAAAAATAGAAAATAAAAAAACCTTAACCTCATACATAATAAACTCCAGAATACTCTGTTTTCCAAGATTCATCTATTTCTTGGGAATAACCTTGTGCTTTGAGAAATTCTGCATCAATTAAATGGGCCCTGTATATCACGTGCATTGCACTAGGCATATTCTCAGTAAGTCACACTCCCTGTATGGAGATCAAGAAGGGAAATAAAACATTCTCCTGTGGACCTAGTGGCTCAGCTGATGAAGAGTCTGGATACCGCAGGATTAATGGAGAGATTTTTGACATCAGTCCAAATGAAACTTCAGTAGGTACAGTGCTCAGGTTTTCATTGTAAAAATCCTTCTACTTATTTGCTGGACAATGTGTACCTTATTAGCTGTGCCATATTTTTGTAAATACTGGTAGAAAATCTTTTCACAGGTTCCAAACAGTTAATAGAAAGTGTTTTAAACAATTATAGTAATACATTCAACACAATGAGTTATTCAAGCAAGATTTAT
Organism: Cricetulus griseus; assembly: GCF_003668045.3. NCBI lineage: Eukaryota > Metazoa > Chordata > Mammalia > Rodentia > Cricetidae > Cricetulus > Cricetulus griseus. Next base: position 6,865,686 of record NC_048603.1, on the reverse strand, counting down.
TATCAAATGAGAATGTGAAATAAAAACTTCATTTAAATCAGGGAACTGCATATATCTGAGGATATCAGTAGTGCAAATTTAATGCCTAACTCTACTCTGAGGATCACAAGTAGTCTCCACTTTGTTAAGACAATTTATATGTAATTCAATCATTTACTGCTTTGTGATGTGAAATTCATCCCTTTGGTGTCTTCTCTTCTCGTCTTCCTCTATCCATTCTTTTTTTCTTTAAATACTCTTAGGTTAGCATCTCTGTACCCTCTTAAATCAACTCCATAGATAGAAAGTTTTCATAGTGTAATTTCATCACTATGGTTTAGAACAATTTTTAGTTGGGGCTCAGCTTCCAAAGTCTCCTGGGAAAACAGGCTAAGCAGGCTAATTTGCTTCAGTTCCAGCAGTCTGGCATGGCTCTCCCAGCAACAGATAGTGACTAGATACTGACTAGTCTGATCGAGCAATGGATATTTTTTTCTCTGTTTGACTACTTGAGACTTTAGGTCTTGTCAAATAGGTATCAAGAAGCCTGTTTTTCAAGGGGGAGCTCATGAACCCCAGACTGATAGCTGGGAAACCAGCATAGGACCAAGCCAGATCCCCTGAATGTGGATGTCAGTTTGGAGGCCTGGGAAATCTATGAAACCTCTAGCCATGGATCAGTATTTACCCCTAGGATATGAATGGACTTTGGGAGCCCACCCCACATAGAGGGATACACCCTCAGCCTAGACACAAGGGATAGAGCCTAGGCCCTGTGATGTGACAGATTTTGCAGATCCCCCCATTTAAGGCCTCACCCTCCCTGGGGAGCAAAAAGGGAATGGTATAGGGTGTTGGTGGGGGGCAAGGGAGGATGGGAGGGAGAGGGACTGGCTATTGACATGTAAAACAATCTTGTTTCTAATTTAAATTTTAAAAAGTGGAAAAAAAGAAGCCTGTACTTCTTATATTTGATAGAAGTTACTTTCCTTGGTAAACATATGAAAACAAAGATAAATTATTGTTTCTAAAAATATCTCTAGAGATTAGATTCATAGAAATAAAGATGACAAAGATGCTGATGGCAGAGATAGGGATGGGTGGGCACACACACACATACATACACAGGTACATACACACAACACACACACGCACATACATACACACATATACACACATGCACACAACACACACACACACACACACACACACACACACACACACACACACACCAGAGAGAGGGAGAGAGAGAGAGAGTGAGAGAGAGAGAGAGAGAGAGAGAGAGAGAGAGAGAGAGAGAGAGAGAGATCTTCATGCTCTGACTGCTGAAATTGGATCATCTTTAGAAACATAAATTTGTGTCAAGAAGGCAGGTTTTAAAACAGGCAGATAGAAATGTAGCCCTTATTAAGTGTTATCTGTAAAGTGAATGTCCACATATTTTACCCTGTGAATTAGTTGTACAAGTATCTGTAAGTAAAGTTTCAATTACTGACAACACTAATCATTCCATTTTGTGCTCATTTTAGCGGTACTGCATTCTCATAAGATAAGTATGAAGGAGCATTAATCCTATTCATATCACACGAAATATCTTTATGTTACATTGTAGAATTTATAGATCTTCCAGAACACAGGAGACACAATATAAGCTTACCAATTCATTTCGAGTAACTGCAAATTTACTGAGTATAAAAATGAAAACACCAATGACTATAGGAGGTTGAATACTTCCTAAAATGTGTACCTGTCATAAGAGTGTAAGCAATTAAATAGGACTGGCTGAAATTCAGAGATATAATTGTGTTAATACAGTGAATGTATTTATAGATTTTGGAGTCTATCGGGCTTTGTCAGATCCTATGGTTCATTGTTATGATTTGTAACATCAGAAACATTTTTTAAATTTTTTTATATTTCTTTTTTATTTGAATTAGAAACAAGATTGTTTTACATGTCAGACCCAATTCCCTCTCCCTCCCCTCCTCCCCCCCCACCCCTCCCAACTAAAACCCTATCTATCACATATCCTTTCTGCTCCCCAGGGAGGGTGAGGCCTTCCATAGGGTGTCATCAGAGTCTATCATATCCTTTGGGATAGGACCTAGGCCCAACCCCTTGTGTCTTGGCTCAGGGAGTATCCCTCTATATGGAATGGGCTCCCAAAGTCCACACCTATGCTAGGGACAAGTACTGAACTACTACAGGAGGTCCCAAAGATTTTCGAGGTCTCCTCACTGAAACCCACGTTCCTGGGATCTGGATCAGTCCCATGCTGGTATCCCAGATATCAGTCTGGGGACCAAGAGCTCCCCGTTGTTCAGTTCAGCTGCAGAAACATTTTATTATTAGCTGAAGTTTGAATGTAATTGAGCAACTTCATCAAACGTAAGGGAAACGAACTTCCTGATATTCCGTTAATTAACACCTCTTTGATTAGTCCAGTTTCTGTTGAATGCTATGAACGTAAACCAATGTGGTAAAACACAAACGGGAAGATGGGGGTTGTGACATGTAATTCTTTTTTTTTTTTTTTACATTTCTAATTATTTATTCTGTATTCCCTGAAACATTTCAACATATGTTACAGACATGACTTTTTATGACAATACATTGTCTGCAGAACAGTTTAGCAGCCCAATGGGCACAAAGGCAGTTATTAACCTGTAGTGTTTGCTGTGCTGGGGATGAAGCCCAGGGCTTTGGGCAGGCAAGACCACCTCACTGCTGCTGAGCTCCACCCAAGCTTTTGAGACTGGCTCTGAGGCTGCCAATGAGTTTGTAGTCCTCCTGCTTGGGCTTCACAGAGCTGAGCTGTGTGACTTGTCCTCCGGACTAGTTACTACTTTCCTGTTGTTGTGATAAACACCTTGGCCAAAAATATAATGGGGAGCAAAAGCTTTATATGGTTCACAGGCTACAGATCGTCAAAGTGTGAAGCTGTGATGGTTTAAAGAGTAATGGCTCCCATAGACTCATGTGTTTGAATGCTTGGTCAACAGAAAGTGGCATGTTAGGAGGTGTGGCCCAGCTGGAGTAGGTGTGGCCTTGTTGGAGAGACATATAATTCTTAAGTAGTTCATACAGTGGACAAAAACAAAGATGTTCATTAGAATAATAGGAAATCATGTCACCAGATGTTAGCATGGGATGCAAAAGCTTTAGTGAACAAATAGTACACAGATTTGTGGCTCAAAAGATAGGCATCTGAGTGCCACATTCCCCAAAAAACACTGGGTACCTTAACCTAAAAATCTCCATCCTGCTCTAAAGAAGGAGTAGTGGTAGTTACTTCCAAGGTTAGCATGGAAAATAAGTAAAAGTGAAAATACAGTTAGCGTTGAAATATAGTATTTATTTGGTTATAGTTAATAATTTTGTTAGGAATACATAAACATGCATTTTAATCTTCAAATTCCCAAGAGTTATTGTTATATTCTATAATACTGCTCCAGTTTGATCCCATGAAAAGGCAATAATTTTATCCCTTCTTAGCAGGTGAATAATCAAAATTCACGGACGATGTAGCATAACACACATCACATTATCACATTAAAACTGAAAACGCAGCGCTATAAAACAAGCTTACTGATTATGAGCCCTTGCTGCTTCTCCAGAGGAGCAAAATTTGGTACCTAGCACCTATGTCAGGAAAGGTCCCAGTCACAGGAACTCTGATATAGTCTTCTGGCCTCCACAGTCACATATATATATATATATATATATATATATATATATATATATATATGAATTTATCTATCTAGAGATAAACACATGAAAAACAGCTGTGCCTCCAAATGCATATAGCGTCACAAAAACACATATAACAACAGGAATGTAAAAATCATTGTGGGACAATTAATCACTGAACTGAACTGGAATCCAGTTGCAGAGAAGAACGAGTGATGCGCGAAGGGGTCCAGACAAGGCTGGTGAAACCCACAGAAACAGCTGACCTGAACAATGGGGAACTCTTGCTCCCCAGATGATAGCTGGGATAGCAGCATGGGGCTGATCCAGACCCCAGGAATGTGGGTTTCAGTGAGGAGACCTCGAAAATCGACTTCCTGTAGTAGTTCAGTATTTATCCCTAGCATAGGTGTGGACTTGGGGAGCCCATTCCACACAGAGGGATACTCCCTGAGCCAAGACACAAGGGGGTGGGCCTAGGCTCTATCCCAAAGGGTATGATAGACTCTGATGACCCCCTATGGAAGGCCTCACCCTCCCTGGGGAGCAGAAAGGATATGTGGTACTAGGCTGTTAGTTGGGGGAGGGAGTGGGCAGGGGAGGAGGGGAGGGAGAGGGAATTGGGTCTGACATGTAAAACAATCTTGTTTCTAATTCAAACTAAAAAAAATATGGGAAAAATATCCTTGTGGGAAAGACTTGCACAGTTTGGACAGAGAAGGTGGTTCTAAGGGAAAATGTTTATTCTTGTCATATTGTCAAAACTTTACTGTTTCTCTCATTTAGAAATACAAAACTTTAGAAAATCATAGGACTTTAAGGAAGAAGGGTATATTGATTGAACAAATGTAACCATGCTTATTATTGAGTTCAGTCTCATTAGCTGTTTTCATGTACACACACACATACACACAAGATAAACATTTAAAATGTATGAAATATCTCGTGTTAAATCAAATAACTGTTTTGCAATTTATATTCTTTCTCCCACAGCAAATTATATCCATTTCTTACTCATATTGAATGGTACCAATTACACAGTAAAATTAGCTTGTGTAATATCATAGTAGAAGGGGAATGGGAAAAAATGAATATTTGCAACAATGTGCAGAGAACCAATTTTCTTTTCTTACAGTTCATAGTTGTTTCTTTTTTTCTGCATTTCAGATGAGAGAAAGTGAATTACTGGTTATGAAACGCATGCAATGGCTAGCAATCTGCTGAGCGTGGGATCATTTCAGGGTTTATATTATTCTGACTTCATTATAAATAATCACGATTTATCTGAAAGTCCCTTGAGTGTGTGGTGGTACATCGACAATGAGATATGTTTGTGTATTTGTCTTCTATTTGAATAATTCTCAATGACTGGGTTATATTTAAAAAATTAATGTTCTCATTTTTGGAGCCTCATAAGGATAAGAAAACTAAAATACTGTCCTGATTTTCTTAAAGTTTCACCACTATTACTTGTGACAACCTAAGCCATTTCAATAAAAAAAACTATTATTTCAACAGAGTGCACCAATTTTCTTGTTAAGAAATATAAATTGGTGGATGCCTTTGCTGTTATTATATCTCATTGAAAGCTGGGGTATTTAAAATATGTTGTATGTGGTGGTGAATTTGAATTACAAGCAAAAGGATTGTAGAGTATGGAAAAGCAGTTTTGATTTCTTTAATAAAGAAGCCAACAGAAAGAGAAGAACTCCCACAGACCACCAATATCTCAAAATGTGAGATGTACTATCAGCAAGCCTTAAGGTGTCTGTGAGAAAAATCAAAAAAACAAGAAAACAAAGGAAAAACTATGCAACGGACAGACCGCAAAGTTCTGGAGCTTTCTATAATGTCCTCCATAGCAGCACAATTTATTTTGAGTTCATAAACATTATGAGAGTTTCATGTTAGTATTAATAAAACAACCAAAAATCAATTAAATACCTAAGCATCTAGTTGTTATAAACCATAGGTATAAGTTATACCTTAATTTGAATCTGTTCTATTTATATTATATAATGACACAATTAATTGTATAAATAAAATTTATAAAAAGACTTAGAAATAATTTATAATTAAATTTTAAAATAACTAAAGTAAAAATTAGAAAAATAAAAATACACTGTATTTTGTCAGAATCATAAAAATTTTACAAGAAAATTATGGTAGAAATGAATTTTCATTACCAAGAATCAAGGGTAATTTTTATTCATAAAAGACTGCCTAAATTCTGTGGGTTGCCATTTTGTCTTGTTGACTGTGTCCTTTGCCTTACCGAAGCTTCTCAGTTTCAGGAAGTCCCATTTATTAATTGTTGATCTCAGTGTCTGTGCTACTGGTGTTATGTTCAGGAATTGGTCTCCTGGGCCAATTTGTTCAAATGTATCTCCCACTTTCTCTTCTAGGAGGTTTAGTGTGGTTGGATTTGTGTTGAGGTCTTTGATCCACTTGGACTTAAGTTTTGTGCATGGTGATAGATATGGATATATCTGCAGTCTTCTACATATCAGCATCCAGTTATGCCCAGCAACATTTGTTGAAGATGCTTTCTTTTTTCCATTGTATAACTTTAGCTTCTTTGTCAAAAATCAGATGTTCGTATGTGTGTGCATTTTCAGTTCTATTCCATTGGTCTACCTGTCTATTTTTGTGCCAATACTAAGCTGTTTTCAGGACTATAGCTCTATAATAGAGTTGATGTCAGGGAAGGTGATGCTTGCAGACATTCCTTTATTGTACAGGGTTGTTTTGACTATTCTGGAACCCATATGTACACAACCAATTCAGCATGTTTAATTTATGTATTTATAGATACATACATATACACATAGACAGAAACACACACATACACAAATGTATTTATTTACGTATGTATTTATGTAATATAACAAAAAGCATATAATCTCCATTTCCTACTATCATCCTAAAAAGGAAATTATAATTCCATAGTCCTATCAACATTCTGTTTAGAAATAAACTTTCCTTTGCCTATGCACTACCACAAAGTTCTCCAACATGCTTCCAATCACCAAAATCCAATATCACCATCACATCCTTCTTTGAAAGAGCTGGACGTCACTTCCAGGAACCTGTGTGTATTTGGTATCCTTAGCCCTGGGGGAGGGAGTACCACAAACCTTTTATAAAACAACAGAACATCATCTTCTACAGTTCTATTCCTGCAAGTCTGAAATTGGCATTTCTTGGTACAAACCAAGGGACCTCTTCCCTGTGGAGGCCTCACGGGTTCCTGCTTCTTGCATTGCTGTGGCTGCTGGCTCTGTCTTATTATAGTGCAAGCACGCATGCTCACACTGCCTCCTGTTCTGCTCCCCATCCTCCCACACACGCAAGGACAACAGTGGCCTCCAAGGCAGGCCTGCTCACATACTCCAAGTTCTCAGTTTACTCTCTGCAAGCACAAGCTTTTGCTTTACCCTAGCATTTTTAATATGGGAAAGCCAAAAATGTTTCCAGATCTAGGATAGAGCTGCATAGCGTATAGGTATATGGCAGGTGAACTAGAAAATAATCCAGTACTAGTGTGAAATATGTCTCCAGAAGGTAATCAGGACAGACTTCTCCTTGAACTTGTATGTGTTTTATGAGATCTCTCAGTTTCAAAACTGCTATCTGAGAATAGTGATAAAAAACAACAGATCACAGCCAATCTCTCTCTCTCTCTCTCTCTCTCTCTCTCTCTCTCTCTCTCTCTCTCTCTCTCTCTCACTCTCACACACACACACACACACATACACACACACACACACACACACCACAAAATGTCAAGGACAAGCCCCATATTTCTAAAAAGAAATATAAAATATTATGCTCTTTCTTTGTGACGTGTTTACTACATAAAATATTTTATTACCTGAAATATAATTTGTAATTTTGTAGTTACGTTCTTTTAATTTATTTTTAATTATTTTATTTTTGATGTTATCATAAAATGATATAAATTTCAACTTTTCTTTCCTCTTCCCTCCTACAATTCCCATATACCTCCACTTATTTTCTTTCAATTTAATGGCCTCTTTTTTAATATATATATATTAAGAATATATATATATATATATATATATATATATATATATATATATATATCTTAATTTCAGAAGTACAACCTGTTTTATCAGTAAATTGTTACTAGAATGTATGTTTCCAGTGTTGACCATTTTGGATTGGATATTCAAATATTTCCCCACAAGACTGGGTAGTTCAGTATGAGGAATGACATTTATTGCAAAGTGATAGGAAGGACTATTTTTCATTTAGCACTGCTGGGAATATTTTACACTATGGTTTTCAAATATACAGGACCATATACATAGACTGCTTAATATTGAAGATCACTAAAAATAGAATTTTAAAAGTTCTCTCAATAAATAAGGGATGACAAATGATGTAAATTTGATTTAGTGTTTGCATTATACATGTATCAAAACATCATGTTATAATATAAATATTAAAAAACCTTAAATTGTTTAAAATCAAATTACCCTAGAAAAGAATAAAAAAGGGCCAGGCGGTGGTGGCTCATGCCTTTACTCTCAGCACTCAGGAGGCAGAGGCAGGCAGATTTCTATGAGTTCGAGACCAGACTGGTCTACAAGAGCTAGTTCCAGGACAACCTCCAAAGCCACAGAGAAACCCTATCTCCTGTATGGAAAAACAAATAAACAACAACAAAAAAGAATTTAAAAGGATAAAATGTAAAGGTGTATTCTACAATTAGTATTTTAATGTATTTAGTTCCTTTGGTTTGTCTTTTGCAATTTTATCTCATTTGAATATACTACTACTCAAATTAAAGGAAGAAAGACAAAGCTAAGGAGTCCACAGCCCTGTCTTGAAAGAACTGAGTCAAATTCTTTTAATGAGCAGCAGAATTTAATGTTTATTCTGGTCCTGTGCTATAGTTCAGAGTTTTCAAAAGCAGTGAAGTCATTTAATTACTATCCAGCCACATTCGAAGGCCCCTTCTGCAGTCCTGTTCTTTTATTACATACTTGAGGGAAGTCAGTTGTTATACATGCCATTGTACTTCCACCATAATATGGAGCACTTAAAAATAATTGGACCCGAGTAATTTTTCAGAAACCATAAACCACTAAGATCATCAGAATGGCTTTCCTTATCATTTGATGTGTAGATTGTTCCTGACTCTCCCATGTTTGGAAACTATCAATAAACTCAACATAGCATTTGCATAATTCATATGTTCCGTGCCTTTAAATACATGATTAGGCTTTTATTTTTAAATTTAGATGTATTTCCTTGTTCTGGCATTTACTTTAGCCATTCTGCCTTAGCTTTTCTCTCGAGGAAGTTGAGACAGTGACTTCAGAGTGACTTCTTGTTTTCCTCTTGGTTTCACTCATCATCATGTTTCCTCCAAGTGAACTATTTATCGAGTCTGAGTAACAGAGAGCACCAAAGGACAATTAAATTGATCCTCCACAAATTACTAAGAAACACTTCCTTAGTTTTAGTGCGTCCCCTTAATTGTGAATCCATGGCAACTCCACAAATAAATGGGTCACTCACCAGACCCCACTGCTAATAATGGATATGGCTTGCATTACTTAATGGTGCTTACATGTCTGTCACCTCTCTGGACTTGACTAAAAAAGAGAGCTACAAAGAAAAATTGCTCTTTGCTTTTACCACATGGTACAGTTGATCCTTTATAGATGTAGACAGGTACAAATGCACTTTCAAACGTATACGCACATATGAACAAATATAGATTAAAAATATTTGAAACATGCTTAAAATGATTCAGATCCATTATGTGAAGTAAAGTATCTGTTTTAATAGCAGCTCACAAAATGAATGAATGGACAAGAGAATATAAGAAGACTATAGTATAGCAACTTAAAAATAAAAAAATCATATGATTGGTCATACATTTTCATTTCTTTCTCAGGAAGAATATTGAGTTCCCGGAATAAATTCTATATTCAGAAAAGCATACAGTGCACGTGGGAAGAAACATGCCTAAATGTTCCATATTTCATCAACAACTAATTCATTGCTGGACTCTCACTTAGAATAAATAGAATAAATGGGATAATAAATAATTCTGAGAACCTGTGTTCCAGGAACTATGTTTAGTAGTTTATGCACTTGAATTTTAATAATTTTAACATCAGCTTTGTCAAGTAGGCATTGATATCCCCATGCTTGCTTCATTACCTGGCTGCCAGGCTTCTATGGTAAATCCCTTCTGTGTCACTTTTCCATGGCAGTTGGAGCAGAGTACCCTGAACTTAATGGTTTATGCAATATAAATGTTTAGGGCTTTACAGTTCTTATGGCCTCAAGTCCTAAAGTCATATTGTTATGGTATTCCTTCTAGAAACTTCCACGGTTCATTTGACCCTTCCCTTTGTGGAACCTTTATAGATTCCCCAGATTCTATCTACACTTTATGAAATACAATTTTCCTGAACAATTTTGTGGTTAAATTCCCTCTTATCTCAGGAAGTAAAGGCTTTTTACATTTGAACACTCGTAGGATCAGATTAGAAACATACACATAATAACAGATTAATATTCCTGCCTAAACCCATAACCTTAATGACTCATTCAAGGGTTCATCTTCCCTGGAAGGAGATGTCCACAGATGCAGGAACCAGTATTCTTCTACTCTGTCTCTAACACCAACTGTTCAGTCATCTTTTGCCCATCACTTAAATTGAAACACAGCATTCTGATTTGCCCAGTACCTTTCTCTCATTTCACAAATAAAAAATGACCCCTGTTTCACCTTCCATGTTTAAAAAGGATTAGAGATTGGACTTTCTTGTCTCAGTTTCATGTGACTCATGCTCAAGTATTACTTCCTACGTCAAAGTGTTTGTTATGAATTTTTAACCAGTCATGCATAAAATTTCTCTTCTACTTTATAATTACCTTTCTCAGTCTTTGAACTTGGCCCTCGACAGTCGTTTTCCGCCCTCATTTCTGGTGACTCACATGGCATGATCTGCAACCTTGCATGTCAGTGTCAATTGGACAGTCATTACAGGAGCCACTTATTTTCCCTTTGTTTACTCTTTTTCCTTTCCATTTTTACTTGCATTAAAAATAAGCATCTCTGGTTTTATCTTTGTTGGCAGATAGAATTAGAACACTTCCCCTATTATTATTCTGCCACTCCAAACTTCCCAACTATAACCAACAATGTGTGCATTACTTACCAATTGGCTTATTTAAAAGACAATTTCAGTAAAGGAGAGAAAAAAAAAAACTCTTGAAAGAATGATCTGTCCTTCACAATTAAAAAAAAAGATCTTTGCTCTATATGGTCAGGTGAGATTCAACGCTCTACCACCCTGAGATTACACCTCTTATCCAATGAACTTTCCAATAATCCTTTCCATAAATATCCATACACACTTTTGAAAAGAAAGTACCCACCTCAGAGTGAACCTGATTGCCTGAATGCATTTCCATCATTAATTTGCAGCATGTTTCCAAAACCTTTCCCTGGGGTCTTCTAATTGTGATTCCTCATCAACTAAGTCCTTTAGACTGACGTGAGCTGCAATAAGGGACTTAGCACTTGACAGTATAGGAGGTTGTGATGAACCCTGGTATTCCACCATTGAGGTAGGCCACAAATACATTTTAATTTGTTGTCCCAATAGCAAGACTCGAAATAGAGAAATTTCAATTAATAAACCTGCAACTATGTACACTTGCTTACATTGGCTAATTCCCATCCATATGAAATGAGAAAACTTTACTTAATTCAGTCAGTTATCTATCATGGCTTATGATTAAAATAGAGCTCCCATTTGTGTGCTATTATTTGGGTTGTTTTAAGTCCTATGAAATGCTTTATTAGATTATCTTAGATAAGACATTGTTAATAGGCCAGGCTTGTGAGAGTCTTCCAGTCTTCCAAGTTGTTCATTTAGGGTAACAGCAATATATATATGCTTTACTTTATATGTGCTGCATAATTTTAAAGTATGGAGGAAAATAATAAGAAAACACAATCATGTAATACAGATAGGTGTTAAGTATGTTTTTTGTTTGCAGTGCCTGTGGTCTACAGGATCATAATATTTTAGTGGTATTCTCCCATAACTAAATGTTTTTTTTCTACTACAACTTTAATACCCCTGAGCAAAGAATAACACCCAGTGAATAAAATGATCCCCAGCATGTGTGAAATTCCAGGTTCTGTCCTCCACACTGAAAACAAAACTAAACAAAATTTGCAACAATTCCATGAATAATTTTGGCACATAATCTGGTACCATGTTTTCTTTTTTAACTAAATAGAAAATAATGGCAAGTCTTCCTTAAGTTTCCTCTCCAATTTTTTCTACTTATCTAACTAATAACCAATTTGTTTTATATCGGTTCCAAAAATTTTCGTTATAGCTTGTTCGGTGAACAGGATTGCTTTCTCACGTGAAAACTGACCAATACGCACATTGTATTGCCAATGTGTTCTTCTTGAGGTCCCCTTTAGGCTTCATGTTATAAAATCAATGTCCCCAATGGTTTTATACTCTCTTGTAGCATCTCTGCTTCCTTCTGTGGAGTCCCTTGGAGTTGATACTCCTCTCATTCTCGCCGTTTGACCATTGGTGTTCTGTTTTCTCTTCTACAACTCCGTTGTATTGGCTTCCAATCAAAAATATCCAGAACAGCTAAAACAGTCCTAAATAAGAAAAAAAAGAAAACTGCTGTAGGATCACATTCCAGATTTCCAGAGATGCTACAGACATTGAGAAATAAAACATCATCACTTTGTCCTGCACAGCTTGGTCGTGGAAAACTGGGAGAGCAGGGGAGTGAAAAAAAAAAAAAAAAAGCTAACACGCCATATAAATTTAATTGTAGAAATATATATTCACAACGATTTATATTTTGATTAAGTAACTCAGATTTATATATCTTAGTAAATGTTCCCCACTTACTTTACACCATGGGCATTGGAAAACCTCATGTCTGGAGAGCCGCAGTTGAGCGGTACAGAGGACACTCTGTTGGCCTTTGGTTACTGTGTGGAATCCCATCATCCCATCTCTCACTGTACCCTCAAGCTGTAGGGTTGCCCATGATGTGACACCTCTTTTCACTTGGGCTATACCTACAGTTAAGGAAAGTTATACTAATTACCATATGATCTATATTTACTCATTTCCCAGGAGTGATTTAGAAAATATGTTAAATTACTTTAGCCTGCTATTATCTAGTGGCTGTCTTTCTGTATTTTCTTCTTAAACAGTAAAAGACTAACATCCATCAAAAGAATACAAAGCCTAGTAACACCCAAAATTATAACCTGCACACTAATGCTGCCTACTATGTTTTTAATTATTGTTTTAAATATTTTTCCATAGTTATCTTTGTATACAGTGAAGACTCACATTATCCGTGTAGACTCATGTTACAAATTTTGAATCATTTTAGGAGTATAGCATCAGAGAAATATTTACTGTATATGTAAAATATTAAATCGAATATATACTGCATATTTAGTATCATCTAAAAATATTAATGACTATTAATTCCATAAATTTTATTAACATAATAACATAGCTTTGCTCTTGCCTACAAAATAGAATTTTAGGTATCAACTTACTTTAAGTAATAATTCAGCTAATTACTTCCATTACTAAGATTTGTTGACCATTAATTCAGCTTTATTTTTATCTATATACACACTGTTTAATCCTAACATTACTCTGTCTACAGATAAATAGGATGTATTTTAGCATAGCAGTAGACAATGAATATCAGAAAAACAATATTTTCAGGAGTAGATGTCAGCTATTCTGTGCAGTTTAAGAATTGTGGAAGAGTTCTGGTCCTCTCGAGTATACCATCCTGACAGTCACATTAATTAGCAGTTTACCCATCACTTTTTACAGTCTGGAAGCTAATTTGAGGCATGCTCATATTCTCAGTTTATTTTCCTCTTTAACAGCCGTGGGGTCAACTATGTGAACGTTTACATGATAAGAAGTTGTGAGAAGCGATTACTGCTTTGCCCTTCTGTTCCTTCTACTTTTTCAGAATAGTTATACTAATAATATCCATAATGTCAAATCCCATGTCCATAAAATATGAGAAAATACGACCTTAGAAGATTAAGATATAATTCATTTATTAGAAGTAAGTTGTGTTCTGACTAAAACATTTTCAACAATAATCAGAAAGCAGGTTAGATTTTTAAAGTGTACAATTCTAAAGAAGAACAGTATTTTGAATAGTTTGATTACAAAACATTGCCCAATATGTGTATTATTGTATAAAATGTGTATTAAAATGATTTAAATTCTCCCCTTTAAAAGGCATTATGCCATATTCCTTCCTCAGAATGACTCATTTTCCTCTTTAACTGCCAAAGTTGGTCTTCCCATCATAGATTGTTTATGTGATTTTATTTGTTTTGATTGTGTTTTTGTTTTTTCGAGACAGGGATTCTCTGTGTAGCTTTGGAGCATATCCTGGCACTCACTCTGGAGACCAGGCTGGCCTCGAACTCCCAGAGATCTACCTGTCTCTTCCTCCCGAGTGCTGGGATTAAAGGCGTGCACCACCAACGCCCGGCCTGTTCATGTTTATCATGTTTATGCACTATGCACTATGTCTGAGCACCGGACAGGAAGGCAGTAAAGTATCTGCTGGAATCCTAACAGAATGTCCACTCTGCTTGCCATCCCAACGTGACATTTTCAGTATCCACAGGGAAGGGAGACAAGGCAGTGTTTACCAACGGTAGTTTAGCTTATTTCATTTGCAATAAAGCTCATGTGTGTTGCATGCAAGAAAATGTGTTTTTTATTGTCAAGGCTGGATAGTATCGTGCTTTGTTTTTTATCCACCAATCACGTCAGCACTTGGTCAGTGGTGACAATTCCCACAGGTAAGATTGGCCTCTTGCTTTTCATTACCATTGGCCTGACTAGTAGTACTATTGGGCAGCTTCATCCACCTGCTTGGCCTCTTTTGCCAAATACCTTCTCAGATCGGCACTTCTCAGATCGTCTGTCAGATTGTCAGTTGTTATTTCCTTAGTGAGAATTCTCTGAGCCCTCTGTGTGGGCTGTTGCTGTCAATCTCCAGCAGGTGAGCAGTTGTAAATATCTTCTAGGTACCATGATAGTCTTTCTTGTTTCTTTTGCAGTTCAAACGCCATTTGGTATGTTAAAATCTCTTTGCAGATCTCCTTTCTGTTGACTGTTAGTTAGAGATCAAACCCAAGAAAACTTGTCAAGGAACAACTACCTTGCGATTTGCTTTAGCAGTTTCAAAGCTAAATATGAGCTTAGGTCTCATATTTAGGGCTTCAACCAATTTTCACTTGATTTTTTGTAAATAATGTGATATACTGGCTCATTGCTCAGTGTGTGTGTGTGTGTGTGTGTGTGTGTGTGTGTGTGTGTGCCTATGTTTGTGTGTGTGTGTGTGTGTGTGTGTATGTGCCTATGTTTGTGTGTGTGTGTGTGCATGTGTGTGTGTATGTGCCTATGTTTGTGTGTGTGTGTGTGTGTGTGTGCATGCATGTGTGTGTATGTGCCTATGTTTGTGTGTGTCTGTGTATCAGTGTATCAATTTATCTATTTCCAGGTTTCCCATACTCAAAAGAAAGTATTCTTTCTTCATTGTGTATTTTTGGTACTTTGCTTCACTAATTAATTTATTGTAAACATTTACCCATATTTCTGGGCTTCATTCTGGTTTCATTTCTGTATTTCTGTATTTATAAAACTTTACCTATCTGATATATTTGGAGTCAGGCAGTATGATGTCTCTTTGTGTCTTTGTGTGAGGTTTTTCTTTTATCTATTTGGAAGTTTTAGGCTCCATATAATTTTTAGGAAAAGCACACTTTTTAACTTCTATATATTTATTTTTTTCCTTTTTAAAAAATTAGAAACAATCTTGTTTTACATGTCAATTCCAGTTCTTTCTCCCTCCTCTCCTCCCTTGGCCCCACCTACCCCCATCCCATTCCCTTTCTGCTCCCCAGGGAGGGTGAGGCCTTCCATGGAGGACCTTCAAAATCTGTCATATAATTTGCAGCAGTGCATAGACCCTCCCCCATGTGCCTAGGCTGAGAGAGTATCCCTCTATGTGGAGAGGACTCCCAAAGTCCATTTGTATACTAGGCATAAATACTGATCCACTACCAGAGGCCCCATAGATTAACCAGACCTCCAAACTGACACCAACATTCAGTGGGTCTGTGGTGGTCCTATGCTGGTTTCCCAGCTATCAGTCTGGGGTTCATGAGCTCCCCTTGTTCAGGTCAGACGTTTCTGTGGATTTCTCCAGCCTGGTCTTGACCCCTTTGCTCATCACTCCTCCCTCTCTCCAACTGGATTCTAGGAGTTAGCCTCAGTGTTTACCTGTGGGTGTCTACTTCGGCTTCCATCAGTTACTGGATGAAGGCTCTAGGATGGCATATAAGGTAGTCATCAATCTCATTATCAGAGAAAGGCATTTAAGGTCGCCTCTCCACTATTGCTTAGATTGTTAGTTGGGGTCATCCTTGTAGATCTCTGGACATTTCCTTAGTGCCAGATTTCTCTTTAAACTTGTAATAGACCCCTCTATTACGGTATCTCTTTTCTTGCTCTCCTCTATTCTTCCCCCGACTCAATCTTCCTGCTCCCTCATGTCCTCCTCTCCCGTCCTCTTCTCCCCTTCTCTTTCTCCTAACTCCTCCCCTCTCCCCATGCTCCCAGTTAGCTCAGGAGGTCTTATCCCTTTCCCCTTCTACAGGGGACCACGTATGTCTCTCTTAGGGTCCTCCTAAGACAAGTACATTCTATTTTCCTAAAATGGCATTGGAATTTTGATAACCATTGCATTTTTAATATATGATGAACTGAGAAAGTATTTGTTGTTCCTTGGGAAATGATTTATTCATCTTTTGTTTGTTATAACTGACTTCAGCAGGAAAAAAAAAACAGAAGTGCAACAATTTTTAATTCACATTGCACTTTTTCTTCTAGGTGTCTTTTTATGCATTAAACTTGTATGCAATCTTCTTTCTCTTCTCTAGAACTCTGAATATAAAATCACATATAACTCAAGAATTATATGGAGAAAACTTTAGATATAGTTACTCTTATTCCACTTTCAGAACTTTTTAAAAAATCCTATATTCATGAAGACATTCTCCTTC
Organism: Cricetulus griseus; assembly: GCF_003668045.3. Lineage (NCBI taxonomy): Eukaryota > Metazoa > Chordata > Mammalia > Rodentia > Cricetidae > Cricetulus > Cricetulus griseus. Next base: position 6,848,849 of record NC_048603.1, on the reverse strand, counting down.
CTATGTATAGGATTTTAATTACATGTGTTTTTAATTCTTAACACCTGCTCTTCATAGCAGAGCATTGTTGCAATTATATTAATTGTACAATGAATTGTGAAATACCTTCTTCCCTAACTAAATATTGAAAGTCATTAATGTCCCTCTCACAAAGATGGTCCTCTCAATAAATTATAATATAATGAATGACTATGTACTTCAAATACCTTGGGAAAGTTATAATTGTCCAAAAGACCTAGAACTCACCTAGTAGACAGGAGATGTGGTTGTTTTCCTCTAAACTAATACCTATTATCGCAAGTCAGGGAAGACAGTATTTGGTGTTAAGGTTATTTCAAAGCAGCTTGGGCACTTTTTGATTATAAGATACAAATTCTATACTTTAATGGAAGTATTTGAAGCCTCACCAACACTATGACTTGTACTTTCTATGTATTTCATTTTTGTAATTAAGCAAAATGGGATATTTGTCCCTGTTCAGAAATCAAGAAAGACTTTGGGAGCTCTCCAAGCTTTTAGTTTTCAAAACAATAGTTTTCACAGTTTTCTTTGAATTAACTACATAATTTGTAATATAGAGGAACAAACCTACAACCGTACACATACTAGGAAAGTGCTCTACCACTAAGCCACACACTAGCCACACTCAGTCTAGTTTTTCAAATTCAGACAACTTCCTAAATGCAGTCTTTCAAAAGGACATCGAAATATCTAAACCATAATTTCTAAATTAATGGTTTTTTTGCTCTTCTGAAAAATGTACCTCTAAGCCATACATTGCTAGAAAAAAAGACAGATGGGATTTCACACATAAAACACGGTGCATTACATTCAATGTGAGATGTAAGTACAAATGAATTTGTTTGACAAAGATGCCACAGGCAATCTTAAATAGAAATATTCATGCGTCCAAATGAACAAGTCAAAAATACTTCTGAGGCATTGGAGAAAAATAGTATATAGTATATACAACAGATAAAGGTTAGTTTTATTTTTATATTTATTATTCAATTGATTGGTGTTTTATTGATATTCCATTTACTCATGCGTCTATTTACAGAAAAGGCTTTACTTTACATAGTACAAGGTTGGTCCATGGTTCAGTTCTTCTGCCTCAGCTTCCCAAGTGCTGAATTAACAAATCACTCACAGCCTCAGCTAGCTTCAATTAGAATTTCAATACCAACTTAAATGGCCTCAAAGAAAAGATAATTTGTGAAAATAGTGCATACACACCTATTTCAATTTTGGGAAATTCTGTTACCCTAAGGATAGCAATATAGTAACATAATTTACACTACTGAGATATATTCTTATTCGTTTTTAATTTCTTATTCATCCTAGTCATAATAATTTCAGTTTGGCTCTTAAATGTCAGTGTGATCTGTGTTTCTCAGCTCACGTGGTACAACCTAGTCTATGGCATCATTTCTAAACTATAATTTCAACACCTGCTGAAGATGAAAGTACCATATTTTGTGTGGCAGAGCATGGGATTCTTCAACTATTTTTCCAGCATGTTGGCTGTTATTTGTTTGTTGCAAATCGGTGATCTCTGAAAGCCATCAGGGATAACTACTCTATTGTGATGGCACTAGTGTTCTGTCACCTAGATAATTAATTTCCTGGTGTGTATACCTCAAAGAAGGGTTCCATTTCTTATTTTCCTTATGCCCAAGAGAGAACATTAGGTGAATATAGAGAGTAGTTGAAGATAATCAAAAGAAATAATGTTCATTCATAGTAATGGGAAGTAAAAAGATTCATTGCTAAAGAATTGACTTTGATAATTAAGTGTTTAAAGGTGAGTCCCATGAAAATGTTTAGTTTCAAGCTGCACTTGAAATTGTGTTTAATAAATGAAATTTTCCTGTGTATTCAACTGAAAATTCTCATGCATTTATGGCTATAATTGTGGATATGTCTGCATATTTATATGTGGTGAAGGCTCCAATCATTTATAGGCACATGAATGAATATATAAATGTATCTTATTTGCTATATAAAGCACGTACCTACTGAATAGTCTCTATGTAAGAGACTGCATATCCCTGGCACATTGCTATTATTAACTTTCTTATGCTATTTCAAGATCGTTATGGTAATCACTTGTGGAAACCATGGTGAATTTTGCAATGATAACAAGTATTATGGGCAGAAGAAGTATCTCTTAAAAATATGAGTGCATGGATATAAATGTAAAACTATAGACAAAGTTAAAGTTCAAATATGAGCACACCGGAGAAACAGCACCCTCCTGTTTTTGAAAAGGATTTCCACACAGCTGTATCTATACATAGGTTTACTTTTCCATTCTGTATGATAATTTATGGTTGCTTAGGAGGATGGATTGGGAGGATCAAGTGGAGAGCACTGGGGCAGACAGGGATGATGGAAGGAATATAGGAAAAACAGCTAAAATTAAGGCCCCCTTGGGAGGTAGTATGGAAACAAACACTAGAAACTTGCTTTAATATATACATAAAGGCAATCTAAATGAAATCACCAAATATTGAGGGAGGCAGAGAACCAACTGGCCATCTCTTGTCACCAAAAGAAGCTTCCAGTTCCAGCACTGGGTTATACCTTAGTTCCTGGCCAAAAGGATCCCATTGCAACCTATCAAACAACCCAGCCTGATGTTAAGACTACAGGTTGTTGTCCACACCTGACAAGCAAGGACCCAATGCCTGAAGGCAACACCTACAAAACTTGTCTAACACGGAGAGGTCAACTTGATGCCTACATAGAGCCTTCACACCATATATTCTGGCAGTTTTTTTGTTTGTTTTTGTTTTTGTTTTGTAATAGGAGTTACTCAGCTCCTTCACAAAGAAAGGTAAACACCAGCATAGCCAAAACACTTTGATCTACAATGACGTCCTGCCTGCAGGTATACTAACAAGCCTTGTAGTAGTGACCAATCAATAGCTGACATGTCTTAATGTCCAATCCATGATATGAAACAATTCTTGGTTGACAAAACAATTGGCACTAGATACTCCAGGTAAAACCAACCAACCAATCAAAAAAAATCACTAAAAGGACTTCTATGACATACTGCTATATTCATACATGATCGTCATAGATTGCTCCTGCAGCATATGGAAACATATGGGTCTGGGGACCCATCCTCAGCTAATATGCACAGAGTGAGAGACTTGTAACACTCAGTACACAGTGGAATATTTCCATCAAATCTGTTTCCTCAGAGGTCAGGAAACTCCGTGGAAGAGAAGGAGGAAACAGTGAATGTCAGATCCAGAGTGACGGAGAACACCAAGGAAACAGATCTCTCTACCTCGCATGCCCCTCCTCTAATGCAGAAGCAATGGGCAATTTATAACCAGTTACAAATGAACATTTAGTTTCTTCCAAGGGAGTCTCACTGGGAAAACTCCTCTTAAAGGTAGGTTGCCTGCCCAGCAATAGATGGTCAACAAGAATTGAAATCAAAGTCATCTTTGGAGGTACTTTGTCTCATAGTTTCATGTCATGCCTTTTCCCTTTTGTGTTTCCTTTTGAATTGTGTCTTATAAATTATTTTTAGTTTTAATTGTATTTATATTTGTTTTCATCACTATGGCCCCCAAAAAGTTTGTTTGACATTCCTCAGTATGGAAATCTCCCTTTTTTTTTTGTCTTATTCTAATATGTTAGTTTTTTGTTATACTTTTTATAGAAAATGTATTATTCTCTCAAACATATGTCAAAACCACAGTTTCCCCTCCCTACCTTCCTCCCAGCTCCCTTCTCCACCTCCCCTCCACCCTGGATCCTTCTCCTTGTCCATTTCTCTTCAGAAAAGAATAGGCCTGCAACAGACAACTGACAAACACAACAAATAACGCACAATAAGACAAATAAAAAGTCCTTATATGGAGGCTGGACAAGAGAAGCCAATAGGAGAAAAAGAGTCCCAGGAGCATGTGAAAGAGTTAGAACAACTTGACTCCCGCTGTTAGGAGTCCCACAAAAAACACCAAGCTAACAGCCAAAACGTATGCAGAGGACCTGATGTAGACACTTGCAGGCCCTGTGCTGGACACTTAAGTCTCTGAGAGCCCATTGGATTCCCTTAGTCGATCCAGTGGGCCATATTCTCCTGGCATTCTCCATTCTTGTTGACTCCTACAATGGTTCCTCCCCCTTTTCCACAGGGTTTCCCTAGATACAAGGGTAGGGACCCAATAAAGACCTCCAATTCAGACACTCTTTTGCATATTTTCTGCCTGTGGGTCCCATCTGCTACTAGAAGAAGCCTCACTGGACAAGGCAGAAGTCTATGAGTTTAGAAGATTGACATTAATAATAATTTCACTGTTTTTTGTTTGTTTGTTTGTTTGTTTGTTTGTTTATGCTAAGTCTCTGGGCTATCCGGCCTCCAGTCCAGGCAATCCAGGCAGGGTAGGGAATGGGTTCCCTCTCTAGGAATGGGCCTCAAGTTTAACCAGAGGCCCATGTGTTAGCACAATTCTGTACCAATTTCCCCCAGCACAGCTTGCTTGCAGGACCAATTGCAAGTTGAAGGGTCTGTGTCTGGCTAGTGTTCAGTTTTCTCTTCCCATAGTCTGCAGAGTACCTTCTCGCACAAAGGGAATAGAATGCCAGGAGAAGGAGCCATGAAGTCAACAGCTCGACCTCTCTACCTTCATTGAGCTCTGCAACAGTTTTCCTCAGCGTTCGGGCCCCACTGTCTGAGAGAATCAGGGAGGGAGTTTGGAGAGAGACTCTGTCCCAGCAGTGTTTATCTTACTATATCTCAAGCTATTTTATTTTATCATTATTCCTTAGAAGCCTGCTGTTTTCTAACCAGTGACAGAGATGATGTCTGTCAGTCTCTCTCTGACATATGGGCTGACAGAGAATGTGCGGAGGAACTGAGAGAACTAACGGGAGGGGAAACAATAATTATGATATACTCTTTTTTTGTGTGTTTTTTTGTTTGGTTGGTTTGGTTCGGTGTTTTTTGTTTGTTTGTTTGTTTGTTTGTTGTTGTGGTTTGTTTTTTTGAGACAGGGTTTCTCTGTGGCTTTAGAGGCTGTCCTGGAACTAGCTCTTGTAGACGAAGCTGGTCTTGAACTCACAGAGATACGCTTGCCTCTGCCTCCCGAGTGCTGGGATTAAAGGCGGGCGTCACCACCGCCCGGCTGGTTTGGTGGTTTTGCCTGTTGTGTTTGGTTCTACGCTAAGTCTCTGGGCTGTCCCATCTTCTTTGAAAGGAATAAAACTGAGCTCAATCCCTGGTCCATTGCCCACACTACATGAGAAGCTTGAGGATGCCTGCTACGAGGAGTGAATGTGTCCTCAGAATAAAGGGTTGACTGTTTTAGGCCATGGCTTCCTTTGTGAAGACAGAGAATCCAATTCAATTCCTGGGCTTGATGGAAGCTTTCTTCTTCTTCTAATATAATCACCAGAAGTTGTGCACATTTGTGTGTTATATGCACGAGGAAAAGACTCCGGGCTTCTTCTTTTTGTTCATCGATAAATCTGGTCCTTCATTATAAATCATTGGTGAAATACTCTAGCAGCTGGCTACTACTGTGTAATGAAGTAAGTGCCCTTTGCTTTTATTGAAACTGAAGAGGAAACCAGAATATATTGGGAAGTTTTCATTTCCTTGAAGAACAAAACTAAAATTTAGCTCTAAGCATACATTAATGTCTTTAGCTGTTCCTTTCACTGAATAAATATTAGATTTTTTTAAGCAGCATTTACTTTGCCGAGAAAATAGGAAATGTTATTTAATTATCAGCACAGCTAAACCTTTGAAAATATTTAACATTTTAATAGTCCATTTTCAACCTGTTTATGTACACTAGGAAAAAGCTATTTATCACAATAGAACATCACATACAATTTGAGAATGGAGGAAAACATGTTAAAGGGATCAATTCAATCTGTCTACAAAATGAAGCACTTTCATTATTAACATCATAACACATGTGCTTGGTTTTATTACATTTGTACATAGAACACCAGTTAATAGAAATTTTTTTCCTAGTGTCTATCAGTTATAAAGTCATTCTTTATGTTTTTTTTTTCTTTTTGTTTTGAAAATGCAACTCATTCTTGAGCCACATTTGCTCTTCAGGTATATTTTTAGTACTGCCCTGTCTCGGAAAACCAAAAAAAAAAAAAAAAAAATTCTTGTTTTTTTTCTCCAAAGTTCTCCTTTTTCTATACCAAGCACTCTTCAGTTTGCTTTATAATGTTAATGATATTCTGTTTTCCATGTACCTGAGGGCTCTCCTTCTATATATTACTCACATGTATCAAGGAATGCATATAAATTACATTAATATTTATATACTTATATCAACTAATATGCATATGAATATATAGTAGACATAATAGCCAAATTACTCTGCCAACGGTTAATGTTTCAGTCAATTCTTCAAATTACCTTCTACTGAAAAAAAAAAAACAGCCTAAAGTTTCTTTGGGAAACCTGGTCTGTTTTTTAAGAACAAAGCACTTCTCACTCCATAATTCAAAGGTTATTTAGCATGCTTTATTCAAATAAAAAATTAAAGTTACTAACATGTTTATGAACCATTGAGAGGGTGCATCAGGAAAGCATGCTTTCCATGAGTCCCTGGTAAAGACAACCCCTAAAACTCATGTCAAGGTGAAAGGAGAGAAGTCACCAGCAATGGCTGTCCTTTGGCTTTTAGCAGGTGCTTGCTCATCCACAGTCATCAAGGGGAGGACATAAAGGAGAGAGAAAGAAAGGTGGATGTGAGCAAAACACTTTTCACCCATTTGTAAATTTCTTTAAAAAAAAAGCATATAATTCTTTTTCAAAGGATATAAAGTTAACCCACAAAGAGCTTTGGGGGATAGGTCATAGAGAGAGGTGGGGGCGTAGGGTGAACACAATTAAGAAGCATTGTATCCATTACAATTTTGTAGAAATATTTTGTAAAATAATGGGCTCTGGAGGTGAACATATGGAAGGATTAAATAGCTATTGGTGGAAATTTTGTAAATTTATTGGAAGTAGTAAGCTCAGGAAATCTATTGGATGATATACACCATCTATAATCAACATCAGCATCTTATATGTCATTAACTAGCTGAGAATATTTCACTAAATTTTTGAGAATTTCATATGCTGCACTTTAATTATGTTCACTCTCCTCAGCTCCTCATCATGAATCTTTCCATGTCCATTGATACCTCTTTGTTTCCTTTTCGAAAATTTAATAACCCGTTAAATCTAACGTATGTTGCTCAGATACATCTGTGTGTGAGGTCATGCACTAGGTAGGTAGATGAGTGATCTCTCAAGAGCCACACACCCAAACAAGACAAACTCTTCCCCAGGCATCCATGAATGGTTCATCCCTCCACATGGTCCAAAACTAACGTGTGTTGTTAGATGTTATATAGAGGCATATGTATGAGGGGTTAGTTATAGGAGCAGAAATGATTCAGAGACAACCTTACCACGATAGCCCACACAATCATGGGTGACGTCTGTCACTTCCTGGAACCCAGAGCACACTACACAGCCTGCAAGCAGCTCCTGGAATGCAGAATGGCCTTTCCTATGCATATCAGCTGCTCTCTGATTCTTGTAGACTGCTTGGTTGGTGTCTACTTCTAGAGTGTCTCTGCTTCTCTTGGAAGTTGTCCAAGACTGACTCTGTGGGCAGTCTTTACTGTTTAAATACTCTTATGGACAGAGGGGATTAGGAAATGGGCTAGTTTTCACAGACTCTCTGAAGCTATTTTGAGGTGTTTATAAAGATATTCGCTTCACTGCTTCATTGCTTCACTATTGTTTTAGCTTTCTGTAAACCTTCTTTCTTGAAATTCTTCTGAGCCTTTTCTCATTACTAGGTACATGGTGGTTTCATTTTTCCTCCATTTCTGTTCCTTCCTTGAACCTAATCAAGGCAGAGTATCATTTCAGCTTTTCCTGAAAATTGGTTACCAGTTCTTTTTTGAACAAATGATTTCTTTTTCTTCCCTTCTTTCAGCCTAGGATAATCTGTTACTATTCTTAACATATCTGTTTTTTTTTTCATTTACCTCCTAAGTGGAAACAGCAATGTTTGTAAACTTGGCATATTCTACCACTGAAATGTATCCATGAATAGGTACTAATATCTCACTTTAAAAAGGGAAAGGAGAAAATAAAGTTTGCCTAATATATGTTAAGAGCTTCCTTATATATCTTAAATTTATGCTGATGATCCATAATGACAAGGCAGACAATGTATGATTGATGATGCAAACACATTAAGCTGTGGGTCTTGACCTCAGAGAACCATTCTACTGGAGACCAAAGAAATGAATGAAATCAGGGATTACCTAGTAACATTGTGTGTGGACCCTGGCTACAATGGAGATTCTCAAAGGAGTCATCAATCTATTTCCGATGTAGCATTTCACTTTAGGAAGAAAATACCAAGATGCATAAGAAAAGTAAGTTCACTGAAGTAACTACAAGGTTGTCAAGATTCTGTAAAAAGAGTCTAAAGTATTTAAAATTATGAGACTAAAACTTTTGAAAGCTTTTAGAACTGGATTGGTCTTATTAAGGAAGTAAATAAATAACTATACAGTGGGATTTAATGAGTTGTGTTTGTAATTAGTATGTCATTCTTCCTTCAAATGAAAACTGGTAATCTTAACCTCAAAGAACATTTCTGTTGATATCTTTTCTATGATTTTTATTTTTTTCCAGACAGGTTCTCTGTATAGCCCTGACTCTCCTGGAACTTGTTTTGTAGACCAGGCTGACTTTGAATTCAGAGATCCACCTGTCTCTGCCAACTCAATGGTGAGATTAAAGGTGTGTGCCACCACCACCCAGCTTGATTTTCAGTTGTGAAATGAATTTTATGTGTCTGTTTGCCATCATGTATGACACTTATATGCTTCTTCCCAATGGAATGCAGAGGAAAGCTTAACAGCTTCAAATTGCAGTTAGAACCTAATGTGGGTGCTGTTAACCAAACCTGGTTTCTCTGTAAGAGCAGGCAGAGCTCTTCAGCCTCATTTATGTGGCAAAATGCATGCTGTGTTGTAGTTTCTAAAATCCCCTTAAGATGTTACTTATTCTCGAAACCCCCCAAAAGTTACTTATTTGTCCTGTTATGAAATAAATGTCTTTTTATTGACTTAATTTTGAAATTCAACTACTATGTGGCTGTTTTGTGTTGTTTTAATTTACTTTGGTGTTTTTATCCTCGATGCTACTTAAGTTGTATTAAATTTTAAAGGCAGATCCTTCAACAATATGATTGGCCCTCACATGAAGAGACAGGCAAAATGTCCCTTAGCTTTTGCCTCTCTGCTGTATCAGGATTCAGCGAGAAGACTGCTTGATCCAAAGCAGGAAAGGGGCCCATGTCAGACCCTCCATCTGCTAGGAGTTGTACTTCTCATTCTTGGGAAATGCAAAACCTACCTACAGTAACTACTGTTACTCTCCAGGTACATGACAAACTAGGCACAGTTTCCATAGGCTTAGGTGATGTTTTGGGGGGGGGGGAAGAAAGAAAGAATTGCTAGAAATATTACTTGCACATTCAGCAAATGCTTTCTCTTAGAACCCCTAAAAGGTTTCTCTTAGAACCCCTAAATCATCAACCTTTGGGTAGTTAGTGTTGCATCCCATACAAATAGCAGTGAGCAGCTCTCTTTCTCCTCCTGATCTTGCTTCCCCATGCTCTCTTCCCCGCTGTTTCTTCCTTTCTCCCTCCCAACATAGTAACCCAGCTCCCATTGCATCTCATGACTGTACAGGGTGCCCGTTAGGAGAATTTACTCCAGCTTTGTGGTATTTCTCTTTTCCAGTCAGAATCAGCATCTAAAATTGTCTTTTTCTTACGCATCTGAGACTGTTTAGGACTGGGAAATTGAGAAGAAAACAAAATAGTTTTATCCCCGTTTCTACTTTTCAGATGTATGGTGACAGAAGATGGAGTTACGGAAAACGCAACGATGGAACTTTTTCTTTCTTAAACATTCTTAAAGCTAAGGGCTGAAAGAGAAAGTGCTCCACTTCTCCAGAGATAACATAGTCTCCATGTTTCCTAGTGCTGTTTCTTCATCAAAGAGAGTTCGCTCGAAGAAAAGGAACTCAACCTCCCCACATTTTGTGATTCCCCTATCACTAATTTAAAGGGCCATTACTCATTCTGTTTCATAGGAACCCCAAGGAGGAGTCCTGCCTGCAGCTTCTAATCAGTGAGGGTGAGGTGAGGTTCTCTCCAGAGGTAAGAGCAGGAGAAAATGCAATTTTCAGTATCAGGTTTTCTCAGAATCTCAGAACTGGTGTGGGGCTCAGCTATTCGATCCAAAGTGTGCCATAAAGACAACCCCCACCCCCCTGTGTGTTTTTTTTTACAGTTTGTTGGGACTCTAAGAACCTAAACACAAATATTTTCTTGCTAATTCAAGTAGCCAAACCTGTCTTCATGCATGTGATATTGCTAATGTTTGGAATGCATTTTCTCCTTAAATAACATAGTGTGAGAAAAGGTGAAAAGGTGGGAACAAACAGGTTAAAATGAAAATCAGTGCACTGCCTTAGGGCAATACTTGGGATGAGGAACCATGGAGTGACCTTTGGGCCTCATTCTGGTTCATTATCATTTTTTTTTCAAATCTGAAGAATTTATGATAATAGCATGTACAGCCCAAACCCAAGTCCTTAAATGGAGCTGTTATTATCCATGGATTTAAAATAATTCTTCAGTATCAGGTAAGTGTAGTACCCCACTTAATTTATCTGGTTTAATTTCCTGTTATAAGAATGATTCAGAAATCTACCCAGTGTCTTTTCTTGAGCCACTTTTAATCTATTCTATCCTGTATGGATTTCGGAAGCCAACTTACATCTATTTGCTCATTATTTTCTTTGCCACACCTTCCTTTATATTTATTTGTTTTTTATTATTTGTTTTTATTTATTTATTATATTATTTATTATATTTATTTATTATATGTATTTGTTTTTATTTATTTGTTTTTTCATACTTAACCTCTTCCAAATGAGGAGGAGAAGCATTATAGGCTCTGAGCCCACAGTGATCTTATTTCTGAGTACATGCTATTAATTACATACATGTGTACAATATGATTAACTGGGTGAAATTCACCATCCTTTACTTTAAAGTAGGGTATTAATCTATCTTGTCTATCTTACATATCACTGGAGGACGGACCAACTGCTTATTAAATATATATATATATATATATATATATGTGTGTGTGTGTGTGTGTGTGTGTGTGTGTGTGTGTGTGTGTGTATCTCACTATTTATTTTGTTGTAGCTGAACATTGTCTTCCTTTAGTGTGCTTTCCTGATTCAAAGATAAATCTGGCTGTATTTTGGTAATGTCTAATTCAGACAGAAATGTCTGAAACTTTGATGCTTTTTAATTCTGATATGTGTACGGTGCTGCCCTTCATGTGAGAGGATCAATTGTTTTTCTTTTTCTCTTGAAGATGCATACATATAGTGATTTGATACATCTGCAGCGAGTTCTCTTATCTTATTCTTAATCTGAAAATCATAGGTAGAAATCTTATACCCCAAGATAATGCTGAAGGAAGTGTGGGCCCTTCCGGGAAGACAGAGGAAATGAGGGTAACAGGGTTAGTGTTCTATAAGGGGTCTCTCAGAGTTGTTTTGATTTGCATTTCCCTGATGGCTAAGGAGTTTGAACATGTCTTAAACTCATTAGTTGCCATTTGTGATTCCTCTGTTCAGAATTAACTATTTATATCTGTACTAATTTTAAATTGTTTTATTAGTTTATTGATGTGTAGGTTTTTGAGTTCTTTGTGTATTTTGGATATCAGCCCTCTGTCGGATATGAATTTGGTGAAGAACTTTTCCCATTGTGTAGGCTGCCCTTTTAGTCAAAGAAATGATTCCTAATGATATTCTGCTACACTCATGAATTGCTGCCAAGCCCAGTATTCATCAGAGAGGCTTTACCCAGCAACTGATGAAAACAGCTGCAGCGACTCAGCCAAACATTAGGCTGAGATTGAGCATTCCTGTGGAAGAGAAGGAAGGCCTGTAGGAGCCATAGGAGTCAAGGACACCATAAGAAAACCCACAGAATCAACTAACCTGGGCTCATAGGGTCCCACAAAGACTGAGCCAAAAACCATGGAGCCTTCATGGGATTGACCTAGGCTCTCTGCATAGATGTTACAGTTTTGTAGTTTGCTTTTCTTGTGGGACTCCTAGCAGTGGCTGACCCAGACTCTGCTTTCTATTGTTGTGATTAAACGTTTTGACCAAAAGAAAATTAGGATTGAAAGGGATTATTTAGCTCCCAAATATCCATAACAGTCCATTCATTATTGAGTAAAGTTTGGGCAGGGACTCAGTCCTGGAAGCAGATTAAGGAACTAAGCTTGAGACCATGTGGGAACAGTTCACAGGTTTGGCTTTCAAGGTTTAATCAGCTTGCTTTATGATACAAATGGAACCACCTGTTCTTTCTACATTCCAACATCAAACATTAATCAAGAAAATGCCTCTCACACATGATCACAGGTCAATCAAATGACTAGTCAGTAGAGCTTTCTTATTTCCAGGTGGATCTAGTCAGTCTCCTCTTGACTAAACAAACCAGCACACCCAGAAATACTATCTAGATTTATTTTAAAGATTACATGTAAATATACATATAAGTATATATACATGTTATAGTTTTCTAAAATATATAGATATGTGCTTAAATTTCACTTGGCCATCAATCATACTAATAATCACAGGGCCTCCATGTTTTTCCTAGACCTTAACTAGTGTTTGTAGTATGAATAATAGAAACCCAGAGATAGATATTGAGGTTCAAGCTGAAGATCAGAGACACAAAGCAGCCAAACACTAGAGAGTTCTTACCTACCAAGGCTGGGGCAGTCCTGTCCTCAGTGTGGCTGGAGACTGAATGCTGAAGACTGAATACTGAATACTGAATAAACCTGAATTGAGAGCCTAATATATCTTTCTAGTCCTGGGATTAAAGGCATGCATCACCACTGGCCAGCTTCTATGGCTAACTAGTGTGGCTGCTGGGATTAAAGGTGTGTACCATCCCGGCCTGGCCTCCATGTCTGTGGCTAGCTTTGCATTCTGATCTTCAGGCTAGCTTTATTAGGTCATAAACAATATATCACCACAAGTGTCTCCGTGGATACTCTGAATGCTTGCTAGTGCATTAATTTCATCTTCTTTCAATTAAAAGGATAATTTCTCTTAGCTCTTGTAACATTTTCTTCTACATGACTTAACAGAAATAGTTCAAAATGTAAAGCAACACCTCCAATTAACTTGGCAGCACTCATAACAGCGCTCTGGATTCTTAAATCCCTGGTGTGAGACTCTGAGGATGTTTGTAAGGATTCATCTGAGTTATATATCTTGTATATTCCTTTTCTAATTTTATTCAATGCTACAGACTGGTCCCAGGGCCTTGTCCATCCTAGGCAAGCATTTCATCACTAGACAAGCCACAGAGACAAATGTCCTCCCCATTGTTACAATTTAGATTTTAGTTATCCCCATGTGGCCAGGTATTAAAGGATTATCCATGAGTCCATTCCACTGTTAGGTGGTATTTAAAGTCTTACTTTGACAGGAAGTTTGGTCACTGGAGAATGTTTTTCCAGGGAATAATAGGACCACAGACCCTGCCCTTCCTCGTTTGGTTCCCTAGAGTCCCTAAAGCAAGCAAGGTCCTGTACTACACCCTCTTCATATACTTTATGCCTTATCCAAAACTCGGTTTCTCAATCTGTAAATCAAACTGAATCTTTCTTTCCTGTAAATTGTTTAACTGTTTTGTCGCACGAAAAATTAAAAAAAAAAAAAGTATTGTTTATTTCTGTCATTCACTATGCCCTTTGGGTAGTTAGTATTAGGTGAGCAGAGTACAAAATATTTTCGGTTTATATCATGCAATGAAAATAGTGATACTACAATTAAGAATCGAAGTCTAAAACCATAGTGAGTGTCGCTGGGGAGATGGCTCAGTGATAAGGGCATTGGATGCTTTCCCAGTTCAAATCCCACACCCAGAAGTTCCCTAAAACTCATCTGCAACTCTAGTTCCAGTAATTCAGTGCCCTGTATTGATGTCAGTGGGCAATGCATGCTTGTGGTGGACAGACATCAATGCAGTCAAAACATACATACATACTAAAAATTATGAAAAATAAACTGAAGGAAAGATGTTAGCTTAATTAACTATGTTGGTATTGACTGGTCATGTTTTTATTTTATTACGTTTTTTATTATTTAAAACATTTTTTGTCTTCTTGTAGTTGTTTTGTTTTGTTTTTCAAGATTGGGTTTCTCTGGGAATCTCTTACTGTCATGGAACTCTCCCTGTAGACAAGGCTGGCCTTGAACTCAAGATCCACTTCCTCTGCGTCCCAAGTGTTGGGATTAAAGGCTTAAGCCACCACCACTTAACTAAAACCATTTTTAAATTTAAATGTATTTTGATCATATTCTTCTCCTTCCAGATCATCTCCCTTTCCCTACCTAACCAACTTTAACTTCTTTTTCAAAGTAAAACAAACAAAAAATTCTGTTAGAGAAACAAAAATCCCCCTAAACCAAGAAAATACAATAAAACACCATCCAAAAAAGAAAAAAAACTCACTAAATTCTAACAAAATAAACACACACACACACACAGTCTGCAGACTCCATTATGTGGTCCATTACTTCTGAATATGAGGTCTTCCTGAGAGTGTTTGATATAGCCAATGTTATCCATTGGAGAAAACTGATTTTCTGTCTCCAGCAGGTATAAATGACATTTCTGTTGTTAAGGTTTTCCTTAGTGGCTAAGTTTTCATTCATTTTCATTCATTGGTTTTGTTTGTTTATTTGTTTTGTTGTTTTTTTTAATATAACAAAACGAAACATAGTAAGATGGAGCAACATACCTGATATTGCTTGGGTGACCAGAGACTAGAAAGGGTAAAACCAATAGCAAATGATATTCATAGCTCAATGCTTGTTCAGCATTCATCAGAGAAGCTTCCTCCTGCAGCAGTTGGGAAGAAATATAGAGACCCACAGACAGACATTATACAAAGAGTGAGAAGAGGTCTTGGAACACTCCACCCCTAAATCTGGTGTCTCCATCAATTCCCTCCCCTTGGAACTCAGTGAACCCCATGGAAGTAGGGGTAGAAAAAAAGTGTAAGAGCCCACTGGGGTGGAGGGCACCACAAAACAAAGCCCTCTAGATCAACATGAGTAAATAGGATCTCACAGAGACCGAAGCCACACACAAAGGCCCTGCACTGGTCTATACCAGGTCCTCTTCATACTTATTATGGCTTCCTGTTTGGAGTTTTTAATGGTACTCTCTGGTTGTTTTCAAATGTTATAAAAATGAAATGGTACACTATGAACAGTGCAAGGTTTAATTTATGCCTTTTAGTTTTTGTTCTCTCTATAAAATGCATTGACAGGAATACAGTTTCTAAAACTTTTATTAAAAATCAATTATCTCCTGGCTCAGCAGTTCAGAGCACTGACTGCTCTTGCAAAGGACAGGAACTCAGTTCCCAGGAAGTGTGTCACACTTCTTAGCCTCTTGTAAATCTAATTACAGAATATCCAGCGTAATCTTTTGATTTCTGCGTCAACTGACATGCACATACACCCTCCTAGAGACACATATACATAGAACATGAATTAGTTATATAAACCAAGGATGTATTTATAATATTTTGAATAATATCATTAAGATTAACGGTAAAAAAAAGGGGGGGTAAGGACTAGGCTGGTGAAACCACAGAAACAGCTGACCTGAACAAGGGGGAGCACATGGACCCCAGACTGCTGTCTGGGAGGCCAGCAGGGGACTGATCCAGACCCCTGAACATGGATGTCAATGAGGAGGCCTCTGCACTCTAGGGGGCCCCTGGTAGTGGGTTAGTATTTTTCCCTGGTGTAGGAAGGGACTTTGAGAGCCCATCCCACGTGAAGGGATGCTCTCTCGGCCTGGACACATGGGGGAGGGCCTAGGCCCGGCCCAGGATGATGTGATAGACTTGGGGAGTCCCCATGGAGGGAGGGTAGGGCCTGGTGTGGGGAGGGGGAATGGTGTGGGGAGCTGGTTGGAGTTTTGGGGGGAGGGGAGGGAGAGGGAGAAGGGATTGACATGTGAAGGAAGCTTATTCCTAATGTGAACTAATTAAAAAAAAATTAACGGTAAATAATAATTCTTATTATAAACTTAAGTAATATACTTCTTTAGAGTATCCAAACATTTGTATAATCACAACATGATTAACTGAAATAATTCTAATGTTAATTATTATGATTCTGTTCAATACGCTATTATGTATTTAAAAAAATCCCTATTTATATTCAGCTTTTACATGCTTTGCTAGTATGCAAAACAATCCCTCAGTTGAGGAGGACACAAACTGGAGATCAACATACTAATAATATCTTGCACAAGAATCGACAACTATTAATGAATGCACATGTAATGCAGCCAATAACTTCTCTATCAACCATAAGTTTGTTTCAATGTATCCAGTGCCTTTCCTAATTCCAAAAAAAATTGTTTTTCAGAACATCTCCAATATAATGTCTTCTCCATACAACCGGGAAGCTATACCTATGAAATCTCGACAATACAGCTTTATAAGCCAGATGTGAAAAATGACAATACCAAGTTACATGGGGGAAAACAAAACATTGGGGAAAATCTCACAAGATACCACTTCTAGACTACGAGCAAATGGTGGCTGCTAAAGATAGATTATCCAATCCAAAGTGGTCAGCCCTACAAATATGTAAGTATGAACAACTAAATGAACTCATCAGGGCATGTGTGTATGCGCGTGTGTGCGTGTGCGTGTGCGTGTGCGTGTGCGTGTGCGTGTGCGTGTGCGTGTGCGTGTGCGTGTGTGTGTGTGTGTGTGAGAGAGAGAGAGAGAGAGAGAGAGAGAGAGAGAGAGAGAGAGAATTAGAGCACAAAAGGAAGTGAGGGTGGGATGGGAGAAGTTGGGGGAAGGAGAAGGTGAGAAATGATATAAAATTACTTGTATATTAAACTTTCAATAAATAAATATTTAAGTTCTAAAGGACTTGAGCAATATTTTCTTAGAGAACAGAAGTATACTTTAAATAACTTAATAAAAAAGCAGTAATCAAATGTTCAAGGAGCTTTGCGCTTCCACTTTAAATACCAATAGAAATACAATATTACCCACGGGGTTCATATCATAAAGATTTGTGTTGCTCCGTCACCTTCCTTAGAGATACTTCCCATTACCATCAAGAGATTTTGTTTGTTTCACAATTACTGAGTTTTATTTTATTTTTGGCAATTTTATACACGTTTTAAGTACATCTTTGTCCCCCTAACACCCTCCACAACCCTTCATACAAGTTCCCCTTCATACATCCATGACGTTGGGTATTGTTGCTGTTGTTGGTTTTGGACACACTGAACTTAACTAGGGCAATGTCTGTGACCATGGAGATGGAACTATCTGGTAGAACATGGAGTCTCTCTTGGTGTGTATCCAAATGAAGATGCAGGAACTGATCTGGAGTGTCCCCCTGGTGTCAGAAGCTGCTATAGTGCTCCTGGACTCTTGGTTGCTTACCTCCTTTGGAAGCTTGTATGGTGCCTTCTAATATATAAGTTGATGAGCAGCCTTGTGAGAGATTTTCTTCAGCATCCTATCTGAAAAGAAAGAACATGGTAAATCTGGGACTTACCTTCTGCTAGCAGCCCACACAAAAGGCTATGAAAGAGGAAATCTCTAATGTTTTTTGTCCATTTGTCCTCAATTTTTGTTGTGAGTTAGCCTATCCTATTGCTGTGGCTGGTGTTAAATTTAATTTCTTCAATCTTTGGGGACTGAAAGTGAGCACTGCTCTAGGAATCATGCAGAACCCCAGTGCCAGAATTGAGATGCTGAGACATCTAGTTTCAAAGATTGAATAATTACTGTGTGTTGGCCTATCTATCATGAGAGCAATGTTGTACCACATAGACCAAAACCTGTAAGCCGGTCTAATAAATCACATGTAAATACAATCACAAAAATATTGTTCTATCAGTTTGTTCCATAGAACAAAAATATTTGTTCTATCAGTTTCGTTCCTTAAGAAAACACTTAATAAAATCCCCACTATTTAATATTTTATTTTCTCTTGGAAACATTATTAGTCCTATTTTCTAAGGTGAAATTTTTGTGTTATTGGGCAGAAAGTGTATATGTAAATGTACCCATTCTTAGCATGTGTTTCGTTTTCCTATAACTGTGCCTCTGTTGTAAATTTGCCTAAATCAGAATGTAAGGTTTCAAATATGGGGAAAAGGACTGGATCATACATGTTTATAACATTATTAAAGTTGCTTATAATATGATGCTATTAATAACACCTCAGTGCTGTAGATTTTCTAAAATATTATATCTTATGCCAATCTAATACAGGAAAGTTATTCAAAAGTTCCACACTTTTTTTCCATCTTCACACATAAGCAACAAGAGTGAAGTCACATTTCAAAATTTAATATGGTACTGGGAACCTCTGAGATCTCCTTATCTTTCTTGCTGTGCTCCTAGCACACTATAGCTTGGTGGAAATGAGATTTCAGATCCTCTGAAGTTATTTCTCAACAACTGCTTTAGTAAACAATATACAACAAGTGCACCCGTTCCTTGGGAAGCAAGACCCTATATAACCCCAGTGATAAATGGAGTAATCTGTGTTTACTGCAGAATTGGGAACTGAAGTAGTGAGCTGATGCTCACCCTAGGAGCTGTTCTTTTCTGCTAATGATAATTCAATTTCCTCTGATCCAAGAGGACCTCAACTCAAGTTTTGGTGATACATATGTGTGTGTGTTCGTTTGTGCAATATATATATATATATATATATATATGCATGTAGATATAGTTATATCGGAAGATCTCTTTGAAATTTGAGACTTTGTCACTCTGATATGTGAGCTATAGAAGCAAATTTTAGAATTATTGTTGCACTACTTTTGGTCATTTCCTACCACGTCACTCTTCAAGCTGTTTAAACTATGCATATTTATTTATTACTGAAAGAAGTCAATGTAATTTTTATAATGTTTTTGTAATAAGACTGATGCCATATTGTAGAATGTGTAGACACTTTAACATAACTGACAATTGAAAGATGCTTTTCCATAGTGAATATTGTTTAACATTATTAAAACTTTTAATAACTTTAGGGTTAATGATTTTTAAAATATCACCGTTTATTGCAGTTATCTATATTTATTAAACATGTAACATTTTGTACTTTGTAATTACACACACGTACATATTCATGCATTATATTTTTCCAAACATAGGGGTCGATCATATTCTAGAATCTTTTCTTTAGTTCTACCCACAAAAATACAAATAAAAAGTTGCATTCATAGTCCTCATTGTTTTGCTCAACATATCTAGCTTTAAAACTAACATAATTAAAGGAGGACATGTTATTCTTTGTTTTTTCTATCTCAGAGCTTGTGCGAATAAGATTAAGCTACCACACACACACACACACACACACACACACACACACACACACACCATCTCTAGAGATATCCTTATGATTTAATTTGTCACGGATTTTATGTTCACATCTAGGAGAAACTGCAGCAGCCTACCCAAGCTATAGTCGCCCTGCCCAGGTGTCCAGGCCAGCCTGCATGAGCATGAGCTGCAGGCACTTCCTCCCTGAGCCAAGCCTGCCTGAAAGCCCAGAGACTGATGACAAAGAGAAACCTGACCCAGAGACACCAATGAGGAAAGGACATACAGCAGAGTCAGCAGCCTGAGCCAATGGGACCTTGGGAGGGGGTATAAAGTCAGACCTACCTTCCTTAATGAACGAGGTCTGCAGCCTGCTGTGCTGCTCAGTGACTCCCAGTGCCTGAGTCAGGGCTGTGTCTTCTCACTCCCTTCCCCGAGGGGTGTTCGAGCAGGGTCACCCATAACATCTGGAGCCTAGACATGGGGCTCCTGGAACCTGTGCTAGCCTGGGTCTCAGCCCCGCTTGAATCAGGGTGTCACCTAGGCTGGTTTTTTGAGCCCCGATCTTTGCCTTTTTTTGATGCTGGTAATGCATGGGTGGAGGCCGATGGATCCTACCTTGGTGCACTTTCGCTTTCAGGATCAGCATCCTCTCAGACTCTCCTTAATGCTTGTGGCACGTTTCGGCGCCCCCTCTTCAGAGACTTACTCAGTAAGTTGTCCCCTGCGTGTTTCGTGTCCTTGGTCTTCATGAAGGTGAGCGTGGAGAGCTCCTTCTTTTCTGTCTTTTCCTTTGTGTCTGTCTGGTACCCCTGGTGCATTAGGTAGGAAAATCTACTACGTCCGACACACTTGCTGTTTTGTTCTAGTCTGACTTTGTTTTAGACTTTGTTCTTGTCTACATCTCCTTCCATTAAGAGAATGGGGGACTTACCTTCCCCCTGTGAGGAGCCTCAGGTGAGGGCATTAAAATCACAATTGGTTACCAGGTGCCTTAAGGTTAAGACTGCTGGTGTGTATCTGGAGGAATTTGGGAATGAGGCCATGGGGTTATACACCTGTGTGTGTTTTGGTTAGTTTTTGTCAGCTTTACACAACCCTAATTCCTCATCTATTAGGAGGAATCCTCAATTGAGAAAAAATAATTGTCAAAATTTCTTATAAGGAAGTCTGAGGATCATTATTGACTAATGATAGATGTGGACTTAGGCCACTAAGGGCAGTCCTAGAAAATGGGCCCTTAGTTTTATTAAAAAGTAATTACAGGAGCCATGTAGTATAAGCAAATACCCTGCCTTTCTTTCTTTAAGGACTCTGATGCACAGCTTTCTGTCTATGATCCAGGCGTGTAAACTTAATAAACCCTTTCCCTCCCAAGCTGCATTTGGACATGCTCATTTGTAATGTAACACAAACTAGGCAAATGCACACACACACACACACACACACACACACACACACACACACACACACACGATCCAAATATGCCACTCTTGATAACTTAAGCTTACATTATAAACTACAAGAAGGAGAGAGCTGAGGCAGGAGGATGCCTGGCTTGAAGCAGCCTTTTATAAGGAAAAAAAGCTGCAATTTCTAACTTTCAATGGTAATATAAAGGCTCTGTGGTGAGATTTCAATGTCTATATTAATTTTCTGTGGTAAATATTACCATGTCTCTTATAGAGTTTGGGTATGTGAGCATCTAAGGAGTAGGATTTTCCTTCCTTTCTGTCCTCCTTCGATTGTCAAATTAAGGGTCTCACTTTGAGTGTGTGCACTTTGATTTCAGTATATGGTTTCTTGAGCCTTTCTTACTGTACTATATTGAGGGTGGAAGGGGTGTGTGTGTGTGTGTGAGTGTGTTCGAATTTGTATCAGGAGCTGTTGCCCATTCTTGATGGTAAATTCCCAAGCAGCATGAGATTTACTTAGGGACCCTCAGGATCAAACATTACTGAATTCTATCCCATGAATAAACATAACAATCTTCTGGGGTAACCTCCTTTGTCATTTCACCCATGTCCTCGAAGAAATCAAATCCGTTTTTGCTTTTATTATCGGCTTTGAATTCCGTGGTGTTAATGATCCCTCACAAAATTTTTCATTTATGTTTATGCATTTTTGTATATATTCTAATCATTCTACTACTCCCCACAAAATGATGGAAACTACCCTAAAGTACTGGATCTTTAAAAAAAATTTCTTGGTTTAGTAGACAGAAGTTCAAAGAATATCTGTTTATTTTTAAATTTATGTATGTGTAAGGTATATATGTGCTGGTCTGCAGAGAGGCCAGAAGAGAGCATAAGGTTTCTTGGAGCTGGAGTAACAGGAAGTTATGAGTTGTACAATACGTTTTCAAAGAATCACACTAGAGTTCTATGGAAGAATATTGAGTGCTTTAATCGATGAGATGCTATATCTTTATGCCCTTTACTGAACATTTTAAATGACTGTATTAGTCAGGGTTCTATGTTCTATGTGTCTGTCACTCTCTTTCCCCTTCTCTCTTCATACATACACACATATATATAGACACATACATATATGAACATATATATATACATATATATACATGCATATATACATGTGTGTTTGTGTGTGTGTGTGTGTGTGTGTGTGTGTGTGTGTGTTATTTGAATTATTTTGCAGCCGTGATCCAGCTACTCCAATGATGGCTACCTACGAATGGAAAGTCCAAGAATCCATTACTTATTCAGTCTATAAGGCTGGATGTCTCAGCTTGTTGGTAGTGTATGCCAGAATCAGAAAGTAGCCTCTAATGCAATTGAAGGGATGGACTTGCTAGAGAGAGCTAGAGCAAGACGTCAAGGAGACAAAGCTTCCTTCTTCCAGGTTCTTTTAATAGGATGCCAACCAAAAGTGTGATCCATATTGTAGGAGGATCTTCCCACCCCAAAGATCTCCATTAGAAGTGGATCTTGCGGCTTCAAAAGATTTAAGAAACAAATCTCTCGCACGGGTACCTAGTCATTTGTGTTTGAGTTCATTGCAGATACAGTCAACAGGACAAACAAGAATAGCCAGCATGAGTACTTAAAATTTCTGCTCCATATAGTATTTATAGACGCCTACATATTAAATTTAAAAAGTTGTTCCTTTGCCCTCAATCTCCACCTATATTTGCATCTAATAAAAATGTTTGGTTTGCTTGCATACTGCTTAACTTTTTCAGAATGTTTTCTAAAATCACTTCTTAAAACAATTAACATCCTCCACAATACTGTAAAATGTCATTGCTATTCTGACCTCACAGGCTTTCAAAATAATTTCATCCACTTTCTTTTTCTCATTTTAACAATTGTTTCCTGATGCTCTCTCCCTAATCTACTTCTTACATATTGACACAGTGAATGAGTTTTAGACATCTCCATGCAACAGGAATCTTTATTTGGATGAACTGAAAGATAAGGCTGAGTGCCCCATAAAGGAAGGAAAATACTAATGAGGTTCACTACTATTACTTTAATGTAAATTTAAAGGAGATTATTATAATTAGTTGTTTAGCTTGAATACATTATTATACTAAATTACATTCATGGGGAAATAAGTTTTTTTTTTTCTGGTTAGAATCCGTGTGATACAACTGATACAGAACATAGGAAGACTTAGAACTTCTGCAGGTATTGAACTAAATCCCAAGGCCTATGGAGCAATTATGTCAGGCTAAACATATTCAAACCACTTTGACTTCTAGTCCTATACCTTCCTGTCTGCGCTAATTTATTTACTAAATTCTTATCTACTCAAACCATAAGTCTTGGAGTTGTCCCAGGTAGGTTGGTAGGTAGATAGATAGATAGATAGATAGATAGATAGATAGATACAGAGAGAGAAGAGAAGAGAGACCACACCTCCTAATGGTGCCATTCTCCGATGACCAAGCACTAAATTTCTTTTGACCTATAAGGGTCAACCCTACACAAACTCCCACAGAACTAAAGACAGGAACTTGGAGGCAGTAACAGGCACAGCAATGGTAGAGGAGTTATGGCTGCTGACTTGGTCGGTTTGTTTTCTTGACAGCAACTGGGACCCTCTGCCTGATCTGACACCACACACAGTGTTCTAGGCCCTTTCATATCCATCATTAATCAAGAAAATGCTCTACAGTCTTGCCTATGGGAAATAGTATAAAGACTGAAGGAGCTTGTTTTATTACTCCTACTCATTTACATAATAATACAGGACAAGCTGTCTTTTTTCAGATGTGCTCTGGTATTATATTTTATAAAACCTTTCTTACTTCCTGCCGTTTGGGGTAATATTCTCTTTCCTTGAAGGAACCCTCACCTGTCCTTTCTTAGTTAGCACAAGGCATTCTGTAGTTCACATATGGAACCCTGAAACCAGAGCCAAAAGACAGTCCATGCCACAGCCTTTAGAGTAGATGTGCAGAGTCATAACCATGAAATCATACAACACTCATCAAATACAGTAAGGCATTGCTTCATTTTCCCAGTTCACACAGACTTGTGCACTTTTCCAGTTGGCTCTATTGAGTCCAGTTGCTGTTCCTACAGCAGCCAACATTAAGACTGCTGAGGAGATACCAGAAACACGTGTGTCTAGAGCCATGGCAATGTACAGAAGAACTATGAGGGCTGACCTCTTCTGGCCAAGCAGAAAGGAGACAGGGGAACCCAACCATGCTGTAAATACCAGTGTGTACTTCTAGCCTCCAGAAAACAGAGAAAAATAACATTTGTGCTATTTGTGTTTCCTCATCTTTGCTAGTTTGCTCTGTAGGACCAGCAAATGAATCCAGATAGTATTAGGAGAAAGTATATGGCTTGCTTATTGATTTATTAGTATCTTTCTAAGTTCCACCCCCCTAGATTTTCTGGGAACTTGATAGTCAAGAGTGTTACATGCATACCGGTTAGCTGCATCAGAGGGAAGACTTGTGCAAATGCTTTACTCTTATTGTGTGAAAAGTAGTGCGAACTTACAAGAAGGAACTGTAATTGGAAACTAGATAATTTGTCGCTCACCTACATTCCAGCAATCTGAACGAGAGCACAACCTCGATAGGCTTTATTTTAATTGAACTCCTTCATTAAAGGATATGTCTGTCTCCACATGGAGAGACAGTGAGAAGTAATGCTTGTTAGAGTATAGTCAGTTCAGCTTAAAGGTAATCTGAGATTAATGACCTACTTTTCAGGTTTGACCATAAGAAAATAAAACTCTGGCCTCTAGCATGAATGCAAATGACTAGTATTTTGTAGTGGCTTCCCATTTGGCCCCACAAATCCACCAAACCTTTTATTGCCTTATGCATAGTTGTGCAGTTTGATATTTTGTAGAGTAACATAGGTGTCAAAGAGAAAAGCAGGCAAATCGCCAAGAAGCCGCATGCTGTGGAAGGCCAAATACTAAACTTCCTAAGGTTAACAAATACACTTCATTTTAAAATTAATTAGTAAGATATATGACAAGTCATATATTTGAAAATTCATTCTGATACTAATTTAACACTTATGAAATTTCCCAGTGATTAAAGTAATTGATTCTAATTGGAAACCAATGTATTTATCATTATATGTATACACTATTGTGTCCAGTCATAGGCAAACATTAATGGAAGTAGTCTTGGTGCCCATTACTCCATTTACTAACATGCTTTACAGGTATCCACTCCCCATACATAAACACACACACACACACACACACACACACACACACACACACACACACACTACTCTTAACTTCCCTCTCTTTTAAATTGGTCCTTCTGGAAAAGTCTTCAGTCATTTATTTTTCCCATACCATAACCCTTCTCAAAAAATTATTTTTACATTTCTTTGAGTACTTGCATGTCTTAAATTTTGACTCCTCTGCGTGCCCTATGTTTTTTTGTTTCACAGAAGTTTTGAATAGTTTTATATGTTATAAATAATATTTGGTAATTGAGACGTTATTACATAAAATGGACCCGGCTGATCACATCCCATGTCCTGGGTGGAGTGCACACCCACAGTGCATTGCTGTCTTGTCTGACACAGCTCAGTTTGTCCTGTGACTAAATCTGAATTGTTCATAATTTTTATCACATAACATATTGCCTTCACTGTAATATTTTAATTTCATTGCCTGGCGATCAGAGTTAGAGCTCTGTAATGCACCAGAACTTAAGATTATCGGACTTGTGCCTTCAATTTTAAAGCTTTGTCAGTATTTTTTAAAAAAAAGATCCATGGAAAAAAGAAGGACTTCATGAAATGAATGCTAAGATTGTTCATGAAGTCCAGGATTTGGCTTTGCAGAGAAAACAATAAAATCCTTGAGCTTTGTATAGGTTTCATGCTTTTCTGATGCATCATTATAGGGTCTCATGCTCTATCCTTACTTATCTATAGAAAGTCCAAATTGATTTACAGCTCTCAGTGCTTCCCAGACAAAGAGAAACAGCAAAGGTATTTCCAGGTGGTTTGCATAAACTCCACTGTGAGTTCAGTTTGCTTTGTCCTATTTCCTAATAACGCCAGTTTTCTTAACTGATTTCTAGGAATTTAGAGTTCACCTAAATAGAAATAAAAAGCTGTCATGATCGCACTATGTAGAATACAAAGATCTATGGTGAAGTTAGCATTAACCTGTTTCATATGTCATTGTCTTGCATATGATGCTACTACATTACATGTATAGCAGGCTTATCTGTAATACTGGTCTAAAAAATCTTAAGAACCCAAGCTAACACTTGGGTTATATAGATATAGAATATAGATATTGAAAGTGTTGGAAAATAAGGAAGATCTTTCTAAAGGAATGTGAAAACTCATGCGTGAAAATCATACTCTCAGAAACTTCCAATCATGTTTGAGTGTCTTTAAGATTATCTGCAAATAATTTTCTCTATGTAATTTTTTTCTGGAATTTCAGAAGGTCAAAAGATAGTCTGTCAGATTTACCATAAGAGTATATTTTAGCAATATGTCTTCAAATTCTGAACTATATATTTTCAACAAAACTATATTTTATTATATTTCACATGACTATGCAGTAGGATATATTTTTCTTATCAAAGCAAGTAAAATATCATCCATAAAGTAGAGTTTTACTACTCATCTTAGTGCATTGTGCTTGCAGAGAAAATTTGTATGCTGTTTTCTCTTGGGGGTTTTATTTACTTTTAGTCAGATTCTGAGAGATACTTGCAAGATAGGCCAAAATAGAGAGGAAATACACAGATGTAAACTGACAACTCCCATAAATTTTCCTTATGCAGGATAACTGTTTCAGAAAGCCTCAATGTTAGCTAGTCTAGACATGACATGACATTTGCATTCATGAACTAATAGTACCTTTGATTTCTGGTAAAGGTCTCCAGGGAGCCAAGCCATCCAAATTCCAGCATTGGTGGGGTAAGGAACCTACAAAGACTGTCTTCTTACTGAAACTCTGTTCGCAGTTACTAGCTGCTTAAGAACAGACAATTATGCTCCTTGGTGGGTTTGACCCCCGGTGCCTTTCACGAGCTCCACTTGGTGGTCCCATATCAATGCACATACAGACAGTAATAAATCAACTTAGTGAATGTGGAGAAGCAGGAGCATTAAAAAGAGTAGGAAGAGCCGGGCGTTGGTGGCACATGCCTTTAGTCCCAGCACTCGGGATGCAGAGGCAGGTGGATCTCTGTGAGTTCGAGGCCAGCCTGGTCTCCAGAGCAAGTGCCATGTGCTGTTAAATTCAGTGAATGGTGGTTATATATGATCATATTTTATTGTATTCTGATGTGCAATTGTCAAAGAATAAATTTTTAAAATGTGCAACCATGAACAATAACCTCCAACACACTTTCAAGAAAGAGAAACCCTTAACTTTCAAAAGTCAAAATTAGCCATTAGCGCTTCTAATTGCCTGTGGGAGTCAGACAGAAATCTCTGAACAATGCTAGTGACACAAATGTCTGTGCAAAAGAAGCTTTGGGAAGTGATGGGAATTTTATACAGGTATTAGTCAATTCTGAGCAATTTCACATGTGATTAAATATATGTGTTTGTGTGTGTGAAATATATGTGACACTTATACAGAAAGCGTATCCTGTGTTAAAAAAAAATGTGCCTCACATGTCTAAATGCTGGCCAAAATTATACCCTAGAGACATATAATTTGTATGGCCTAGAGGCTGAATCTTTGAAAAGATAGTTACATTCACCACTACTTGCTTTTATAGAAATATCTCCGGTACAGAAAGAAAAGGTAGCATTGTACTCTGTTGTGTGGGGTTAACAAAGTAATAACAGCAAGCATTTACCAAAGGAGAAGAGACTGTCCTAGTATGATTGGTGCACGAACACAGCAGTGGGATTCTCCCTAGTGGACCATTTGTGAAACAGGAGTGAAGGAAAGGGCAGACAACATAGGAACATGGCAAGTTTAAAGTTCCAAGAGAGGCATGTGTGAGAGCAAATTGTCCCTGAGCAATGGGAAGAAGGGTTTATGCAATCAAAACCCATCGTTTGAGCTCTGTTACTTTTACTTGTATTTTGCTTTGCAAAAATACTCATAAAATTTTCTGTCACATTAACAGCCTTGAGTGATTTATTGCATTGTTACATTTATGAAGAATTCTTAATGTATTTATAGCTATAGCTATAATATACACACGCTGTATCAGAAATTGAAGCACATACCTCTTTTTTCTTCTTCCTGTTTTTAATTTAAATTAGAAACAGTCTTGTTTTACATGTCATCCCAGTTCCCTCTCCATCCCCTCCTCTGCCCCCCCCAATCCCATTACATCCCCTTTCTGCTCCCCATTGAGAGTGAGTCCTTGCATCAGGGATTTTAATAGTCTGTCATCTCATTTGGAGCAGGGCCTAGGCTCTCCCCCGTGTGTCTAGGCTGAGAGAGCATCCCTAAATGTGAAGAGGGCTCCCAAAGTCCATTTGTATGCTAGGGATAAATACTGATCCACTACCAGAGGCAACAAAGTTTGCTCAGACCTCCAAACTGAAACCCACATTCAGGGAGTCTGGATCAGTCCTATGCTGGTTCCCCAGCTATCAGTCTGGGGGTCCATGAGCTCCCCCTTGTTCAGGTCAGCTGTTTCTGTGGGTTTCTCCAGCCTGGTCTTGACCCCTTTGCTCATCACTCCTCCCCTCCTCCAGCTGGATTCCAGAGTTCAGCTGTGGGTATCTGTCTGCCTCTGCTTCCATCGGCTACTGGATGAAGGCTCTAGGATGGCATATAAGGTAGTCATCATTCTCATCATCAGAGAAGGACATTTAAGGCAGCCTCTCCACTATTGCTTAGATTGTTAGTTGGGGTCATCCTTGTAGGTCTCTGGACATTTCCCTAGTGCCAGATTTCTCTTTAAACTTGTAATAGACCCCTCTATTACGGTATCTCTTTTCTTGCTCTCCTCTATTCTTCCCCCGACTCAATCTTCCTGCTCCCTCGTGTCCTCCTCTCCCGTCCTCTTCTCCCCTTCTCTTTCTCCTAGCTCTCTCTCCCCTCTCCCAATGCTCCCAATTTTCTCAGTCTTGTCCCTTTCCTCTTCTCTGGGGGGGCATGTATGTCTCTCTTAGGGTCCTCCTTGTTTCCTAGCTTCTCTGGAAGCTCATACCTCTTAGGAATCCTTTAAAATCACCACAGTACAAATTCTTTCTCCACCCACTCTGGCAACAATCTATCCAGGGGACATTTTGCAGGAAATTTTATGAGCAATCCATGTAGCCTCGTGTATAAAGATACGGGGTGGTGGGTATGGACGGGTAGAAGCAAGTGTTAGCATGTGCAGGATTGCCCACCATCACAAGGGATTTAGAACAGATAGGAGTTCCACCCTCCTTTTCTCTCTCTTGAGCACATATTCCAGGCTGGGACAAAGCACCGGATCTGTGGCTCAGCTTGGCATGGAGATGGATGTGTCGATATAACATGAGTTTAGGGGCAGGACTGGCAATCTTTGGAATGCCTTCAGTGAGGACTTTCACCACACCCTGGTGTAACCCAACACTAGTGTCTCATGACTGTGAGAAATTCGGGAGCGCACTCTTGTACCAGCAGTTTTTCTTATTTCCTATACAATGCCATGCTCTCTGCTCTTGGCATGCTAAAGTTCATTTTGCATTTGGTCTCAGAGAGAGTCTATGTCTGCAACTTTATGAAGCATTTAAAACACTCTTAGGGCATTACTCTTGGCACTCTATTATTTGATATCAGATATGTCTCTATTTTTTAAAAAGAAGAAATGAAGCTCATGTAATTAGTATATCTTACGGAGATAAAAATGCCAGAACTGAAGTAAATCTCATCCAAGGAGCTAATAAGATTTCTTAAATCATGATTTAAGAAGTATTGGAGCACAGATTGGGTGAGGCATAATAATTAAGACTTTTCAGGCAATTCGTCAGAATGAATTTCAAATGAAACCCTGTGTTCCTGCAGATTATTATAATCACACAGGAAAATTAATGTGTGGTTCTCTAATTTAATTTCCAAATATGAGATATTATCTATTTATTTCACCTCTCTCTTGCAACCTGCCTCTTGTAGGATTGTCAGTGAGCAGGGTGTGCCAGCTCTCCTGTCCCGAGGTTACAGTCCTCTTATCTGGCAGGAGGTACAGGAGTAGAAGGTATGGTACCCTGGCTTCCATTGCCCAGGTAGAATCCTTCAATGCCTATTAAAAAAAATACCACAGCCCTGGAGCACATTTCTTTTTATCTCTGGGAGCCCTGTGTCCTGTACTTATTCAGGTGCATAGCTGTAGGGCGATGAACCTTCTTTGATGGTGTCCTTAATTTTACCTACAGCTTTATAATTAGCCATTTTATTAAACTGGAGTTAATTACCCCCATTCTTTGTGCCATCTGTTTCCTCCTGGGTCTGGCTCATAATAGAGACAACAAAAAAAATCATCAAAATATAATATCCTTAAGAAAGACATGATTGGAAGTAAATAGACAGGTTGTTCATTCAGGTTGTTCACTGATGATATGGGAAGGTATTCACTGAATGTTAAGACTTGCTAGCCTTTAAGAGGGCAAAAAAAAATGTATCATTTATGGGCTAAAGAGAACCTGCACACCACAATGTTGGAGACAGATTCATAACGTAATTACCAAAATAAATATACATCTTTGACATTTGTATTTAAAATAAATTAAAAAACAAGCATGCATCATTTTTCCAAGTTGCTCTACCTTAATTGATAATTGTCCACCTAACGCCATTCCCATGATTAAAAATGTGGACAATGTCCTGATCAGTGATCTGCCCTTGATATAAATTGTCACAGACCTTGCTTAGAGAGATACCTACTGTGAATTTTGTGGCTCGAAATTTGAAATTTTATTTGTAGAAAAGCATTGTTCCTACTACCTATAGGCTTGCATTAGATGGATTTCATTCTGGGCACACTCTCCCATATAATTTTAATTTAAAGTTAAATTTTATGGATATAGTGCCATGAAATCTAATCTTAATAAAGAGAATTTCTGAAACAGCTTTAGGTGTAGAGATTTACAGAGCTGGAGAGCAGCGGATTAATCAGGTAGAAAGTATGAAGTGTAGCTCCTGCATGTCTATTTCCTGTTAGACACGGTGTTCACACTCCTATTACCCAATGATTGTGTAATATTACCCTTCCTATTTCTCTTTTCAGAAAACTTTCATTTCATAAAATCACATTGTTTTACACTTTACTTTTCTATAGTAATAAATAACTCTGGACAATTTCCACAACTAGATAGAACCAGTCTCAGATACAAACCTTTGCCTCACTTCATATATTTTCAGAAACAAAGCATCTTTGCTCAGAGAAGGATCGGAGTCTTGGCTTTGAGATTTTCAACTGACATTTTTATACTCTTTTTACTTAAGGTCCCACTATGAGAACACAAATAAAGTCATGAAATAGATTGAACCATACCACTACCACTCAAATTGTGGAAACTTTTAAAATTTTGCTGCCTCGGAGTGTGACTCTTAGTATCTAGAACAAAGAAAGATGATTTTTAATATTAAACCTCCCCTTGATACTCTAGTTTTCAAAATATTTCACCACTGAAAGCTGCAGAAGTCATTAAAAAAAAAAAAACCCTACAGACAATGAATGTACTATTTTCACCATGAGCAAGAGATACATTTCCCCAAGATACATTTCCTTCTGCTTGGTATTCATTATTCATCTTCATTTTTGTCTTTTCTTAAAATACCTTTTTTATTTTGCATACCAACCCTAGTCCCCCTCCCTCCCCTCCTCCCACTTCCCCCACCCTTCTCCTTCCCCATCCGCCATCTACTCCTCAGAGAGGGTAAGGCCTCCTGTGAGGAGTCAACAAAGTCTGTGACATTTCTTTGAGACAGGACCAAGCCCCCGCCCCCCTCCTGTATCTTTGCTGAGCGAGGTATCCCTCCATAGGGAACGGGCTCCAAAAAGCTAGCTCATGCACTAGGGCTAAGTCCTTTGTCCCACTGTCAGTGGCCACATAGTCACCTACATCCCGAGGGCCTAGTTCAGTCCTGGTCTGTGCAGGTTCCCCAGCTGTCAGTCCAGAGTCAGTGAGCTCCCACTAGCTTGGGTCAGCTCTTCCTGTGCGTTTCCCCAGCATGGTCATGACCCCTTTGCTCATCACTCCTCCCTCTCTTCAACTGGACTCCAGGAACATGGCCCAGTGCTTAGCTGTGAAATTCTGCATTTGCTTCCATCGGTTTCTGGAAGAAGGTTCTATGATGAAAATAAAGGTAGGCATCAATCTGATTACAAGGGATAGCCAGTTGAATCCCCTCTCTCCACTATTGTTTAGAGTCTTAGCTGGGGTTTTCCTTGTGGATTCCTGGGATGACACATTGTTTATGTGTCATCTAATAAAGCTTCCCTGGGGATCAAAATGCAATGCTAGCCACAGCCATAGAGGCCAGGCAGTGGTGGCATACACCTTTAATCCCAGAAGCCACACTAATTAGTCAAAGAGACCAGGCAGTGGTAGCACATGGCTTTAATCCCAGGATTCATGAGACAGGGGCAGATGGATCCCTATGAGTCCCAGGCCATCCTGGGCTACATGAGAGTAAATCAGTCTAAAAGAAACAGAGCTCACACAAAGGTGATCTCAGCACTTGATATCCCATGCCTTTAATCCAAGCCCTAGAGAGGTATATAAAACAGGAGCAGGGTCTCAGAGCCACAGTGAGTCTCCATCCACATTGAAGACAAGGAGGGATTCAGTCTCCAGCCATGCTAAGGATGTGTGTAAGACAGGATCTCCCTTTCAGTCTGAGGTAGAAGTAACAGCTAGTGCCTGGCTACTTTGATTTCTTCACCTTCAGCTTGAAACACAGTATCTGTCTCTGGGTTGTTTTTTGGTTTCTGTTTTTTTTTTTCCCTCCCTCTCCCCTACCTACAGTCCCCATTTACTCAGGAGATCTTGTCTATTTGTTATCTTAATAGAGATCATGCCACCCTTCAAATTTCTACTCTCCAAACAAGTAGCACTCAGTTACATTTTTGTCTGCCTTCACATTTATGCAGAGTAATAGAAGTGAAAACATATAGAATTCTTTGTCAACTTATTTCTTTCTTAAATTATACATGCTGCATTCATGATAACTTTGGATATGGTTGTAGTGTATCTATTCACACAACACCGAGATATTTTAAGATTTGTTTCTACTTTTAATGTGTAATGCTAAGGTCCTTACCCCAGAAGTGGCAGGAGTATTTCCTTCCCTTGATTGTGTGGGGAAATCTTTTCTTTGTGGCATGGTTCAAAGGAGACAATGTAGTATATGATTCCCTGGACAGAATCAATGCAGAAAACACTTGTTTTTGAAAAAGTTCATAGTTTTAAATCATGTACAAAATGCCTTTTGGAACTATATTATCCCAGCGCCACTGTATTTACATAGGTCATAGTTCCTAAATTACCTTCCTGAATTTGTAAATTACATTTAACTCCTGTGTTAAACATGACTAGTGAGCTAATATTTTCTGAATATAGACAAAGATGATAGAAATGATGGAGTCATGGATGCAACACTTATGAGAAAGCCAGGAGGAAAATAGAGGGTTTTCTGGTTAATTAGACATTGGCGTTAATGGATAATTTTTTTACCAGTGTTTCTGGGCCAAGAGACCTAAGTGACTTAAAGAAAATTTGTGTAAGAGGCAGACAATACAAAATTTGACTAATACAAATTCTCCAAAGTATATATTCCATTTATAAAATACTTGATATTGAAAATAATTTCAAATATATTAGATATGGGGTTGGTGAAGATCATTTTCCCATTCTGTAGGTTGCCATTTTGTCTTATTGATTGTGTGCTTTGCCTTACAGAAGCTTCTCAGTCTCAGGAGGTCCCGCGTATTGATCGTGCTCTCCGTGTCTTTGCTACTGGTGTTATATTTAGGAAGTGTTCTCCTGTGCCCATGCATTCCCACTTTGCGCTCTATCAGGGTTAGTGTAATTGGATTTATGATGAAGTCTTTGATAGATTTGGACTTGAGCTTTATTCATGGAGATACATACAGATCTATTTGCATTTTTCTACTTGTGACATCCAGTTATGCCAGCATCCTTTGTTAAAGATGTTTTCTTTTTTTTTTTTTTCCATTTTACGGTTTTGGCTTACTGTCAAAAATCATGTGTTCGTAGGTGTGTGGATTAATGTCAGGGTCTTTAACTCAATTCCATTGCCACCTGTCTGTTTTAATGCCAATACCAAGCTGTTTCTCCTGCTATATAGAGTGTGAAGTCAGGGATGGCGAGGCCTCTGAAAGTTCCATTATTGTAGAGGGTTGTTTTGGCTATCCTGTTTTTTGTTTTGTTTTGTTTTGTTTTGTTTTGTTTTTCCATATGAAGTTGTGTGTTCTTCTATTTATTTATTTATTTATTTATTTATTTTTAAATTCGAAACAAGCTTGTTTTACATGTCAGTCCCAGTTCCTCCTCCCTCCCCTCCTCCCCTGCCCCCCACCATCCCCTATCCTGTCCCCTTCCTGCTCCCCAGGAAGGGTGAGGCCTTCCATGAGGCATCTTCAAAGTGTGCCATATCATTTGGAGCAGGGCCTAGACCCTCCCCAGTGTGTCTAGGCTGAGAGAGTATCCTTCTATGTGGATTGGGCTTCCAAAGTCCACTCCTGTACTAGGGATAAATACTGATCACTACCAGAGGCCCCATAGGTTAACCAGACCTCCAAACTGACATCCTCATTCAGGGGGTCTGGAACAGTCCTATGCTTGTTTCTTAGAATCCCCCTTGTTGAGGTCAGCTGTTTCTGTGGGTTTCTCCAGCCTGGTCTCGACCCCTTTGCTCATCACTCCTCCCTCTCTGCAAATGGATTCCAGAGTTGAGCTCAGTGTTTAGCTATGGGTGTCTGCTTCTGCTTCCATCAGCTACTGGATGAAGGCTCTAGGATGGAGTATAAAGGTAGTCATCAGTCTCATTATGGAAGAAGGGCTTTCAAGGTATCCACTTTGCTATTGCTTAGATAGGGGTCAACTTTGTAGATCTCTGGACATTTTCCTAGTGCCAGAATTCTCTTTAAACCTATAATGGCTCCCTCTATTATGGTATCTAACTCTTGCTCTCTTCTATTCTTCCCCTGACTCGATTTTCCTATTCACTCCAGTCTTCCTGTCCCCTTCTTTTCTCCCCGTCTCTTTCTTTTAACTCCTTCTCCCCCCCCCATGTTCTCTATTGTCTCAGGACATCTTGTCCCTTTCCCCTTCTCCAGGGGACCATGTGTGTCTCTCTTAGGGTCCTCCTTGTTTCTTAGCTTCTCTGGCTGTGTGGATTTAGGCTGCTACTCCTTTGCAAAATCCATATATGAGTGAGTACATACCATTTTTGTCTTTTTGTGCCTGGATTACCTCACTCAGGATGATTTCTTCTATTTCCATCCATTTGCCTGTGAATTTCAAGATTTCATTGTTTCTTTTTTTTCTGATGAGTAGTATTCCATGGTGTAAATGTACTACATTTACCCCATCCATTCTTTAGGTCAGAGGCATCTAGGTTGCTTCCAGGTTCTGGCTATTACAAATAATGCTGTAATGAATGTGGTTGAGATCTGAGAAGAGTTATGTTGGAATTTTGATGGGAATTACATATTTTAGGATGCAGAAAATGAAGGGAAGTAGGATTGGGGTGAGAGAACAAATTTAAATTTGTCTGGTTAGAAGAAAAACTCAGTGACACTCTCTTTGATCTTTGTACCCTGCACACATGGAAAGTACATAGCAGATGGGAGAGAGATCATTTATTATGGGGAGAAACCACAGAGACAGCTTTCCCAAGCTATTACAAGCACATGGACTTTGGATTGACAGCTGGGGAACCTTCATGGCACTGAACTAGTCCCTCTGAATGTGGGTGACAGTTATGTGTCTTGATCTGTTGGAGGGGTCCCCTGGCAAAGGGCCAAAACTCATGCTGGGTGCATGAACTGGCTTTTGGGAGCCTATTTCCTATCAGCCCAGCCTGATTCAGTGGGGACAGGCTTGGTCCTGCCTCAACTTGGTATGCCAGAGTTTGTTGACTCCCTAAGGCAGGCTTTACACTCACTAAGGAGTGAATGGGGGGAGTAGGGGAGAAGGTGAGGGAGAAGAAGAGATGGAGAGAGGGGGAAATGGGCTTGGTATGTAAAATGAAAAAAATCTAAATAAAGAAAATTTAAAAATAATTACATTAAACTTAAATATATTATTGAAAAATAGTTGAATTGATATTGCAGTCAAAGAAGAAACACATGTCACATTTACTTTTATTTATATATTCATGCCATTGTGTTAAGAGAACATTTTTTTATGAATTGAAAATATGCCCAGTAATAAAACTTTACAACCATCATTGTCATAGGTGTGAGGAAAATGTATGTAATTTGGCAAATGCTGCAATAATAACTTCACTTTTATTATTTTTCCCAAAGTTTGTCCAAACTCTTCATTGTTATCATTTTATGAAGGACCTAAATTATAACTGGGTACGAAATTCAAGAATATGCATCCTAAATGTGAAATAAAAATATTCAAGTTGAGTTTTCAACTGTGCATAGTAAGGCAGGAAGAGAATGATAAAATTTACTTCTGGTATTTTCTACTAAAAAAAAATAGGGTCTACTGCTACAAAGTAAATCTTAGAAAATATATACAGGAATTGTTTTTCCATTTCATTTGTAAAGACATCAAAAAATTCCCATTAGCATCATGACAGTAGATTCCATACAATTTGAAATAGAAAAAAAAAATTCCAGGGCGAATGTAGAGAAACACATGTGAACATATTTCTGCTTTAAATATCTGTGACCTAGGGCAAATCATTGTGTGTTAACACATTCAAGTTTACTCCAATAAACAAAAAAGAATTTAATCTTATGTGACCCCATTTTTAATGAATACATTAAAAACAAAATAGAGCTATGAGCAGTGCATTAAGGGAAAAAGTAAAATTCCAGGGAAAGAGCTCATCAAACTTATGGCAAACAGGTAAAAGTAATTTTTCAATTCAGAATAGCAACTGTTTTGATTTTCTTTCTGAAATTCAGAGAATTCAGTCATATAAGAAATACATTGGTGCTGCTAATGTTTGTGGAATAGGCATCTTTGTTGCTGTTTTCCCTCGTTGATCTAACCAAATCCCTAGCAGAAAGGAATGTAAAGGAAGAAAGATGTATTTTGTCTAAGAGTCTAGGTGGCTGAAGTCAGTGATGCTGGGAAGTCATGGCAATGTGTGACCTGTTCATATGTGAGTAGATTAAGAAGTAGCCAAGCATGAGCGTCAATACTCAGCTTGCTTTCTCGTGTTTCTCTCTTTACTTCTGTTGATGATAGAGCTCATGGGTTTGTGCCATTACCATTCAAGATGAGCATTCTTTCCCTAGTTGAATCTGCACAAAGAAACCTCAAACTCACACCTACAGTCCTGTATCCTAGAATATTCAAATATAGTCCAGTGGTATTGACGATGAACCATCCCAAATTTGTCCTTTATGAATATCATACAAACATAAAATTTCAACGCTCATGTTCAAAAACATTATATATTTTCTAAAATTCTCTGTTTATCCATAGAGTTCCCCAAAGCCTTAGGACTTACAACATTCTTCAAAAGCCCCAAAATGCAAGTCTTTTCTGATATCTGAAGCAATTCATTGGAGATGTATTCACATAAAATAAAAAAACAATTACTATATCAGGCATATACTATTGTATAAAATTAACACTCCCTTCTAAATAGGATAAGTGGGAACACAACAAGATATTCTTAAGCCAAAGCAAGATTACAAAAGAGCTTAAATAATAATTGTTTGTTATTGTAAACACCAAGCAGTGTAGCTCCGTATAGGACATCTGATGTCACTGACTCCGGCCCTCACAGCTCCCGAACCAAGGCAACAATTTAGGTTCAGCTCCTTGTTCTCAACATTCCAATTAAAGACCCAATTTGTAAATGAGAATTGGAAAGACAATAGACCAACATGGTGCCATGAGCTCTCAAAGCTCTTCTTCACAGTCCTAGCATGATGTATAGTTTAAGATACAGGGAAGGATATGCAGAATAAAGGAACCCTGGTCAATATATGGTCCTGGGCATCACCTTACCTAGATCCAGTCTCTCAAGACAGGGGGCCTTCAAACTGCCAGATGTATATAAAGCCATTTTTTTTTCCACAAGAAAAACACCCAATCTCTGTGCCTTGTATATTTCCTTGCTAAAAACAGATTCCTAGGGTAATGCTATCTCAAGGTTTCAAGCCAAGGCAACAAAAAACAACATTTCCTATCTTGTAGAATAAGATCTCTGTGGATATTCCAAAATTTTGTGGTCTATTTAAAACTTTGAGAGTCAAAATAAGAAGAACACATGTCTTTTTAAAATCATTTAATTCCTGACAAAATGGGTTCGCTAAGGTTCATCTGGGCTTCAGACACTGTCAACAGCCTCGCCTCTCAAATTCTGCAAGGGAGGTGGCCTTTCCCAGATCAGCTCCACGCCGCCTGAAGCGTTCCTTGCCAGGTCTCCCATGACACTGGCAGCTCCAACATCCTTCATTGATTTAACACAAATTTCACCTGCAATGCATCATGTAATAGACTTTTATAGTCTCCCTTAGAGACTTTCCAGAACCTTGCTGCAAGCTGCCATGACTCTGTAATGTTTGCATTCCCCATGACTGCAAAACCCCCCGAAAAATTCTGCTAAGTTTTTCTACTAGTTTTAGGTATAGTCTGGCTGCCTTTTGTATGAGCTACAGTGGTCACTTTGTGTCTTGGTCTTAAAACCTAAGACAACACTTTCCTAGGCTGTTGGTTTTAAGAAAGGAACTCCTTAAGTAGCTTTACCAGTTAAGGATCTCTCCTTTATAATTATGTGTGTTTCCCTAGGTAGGTATTTCTTACTGCTGTCTTTTCTTATCCATAGGGGCCCTTTCTTACTATTCCAATGCAGACAATCTCTGTTCTTTATAATAGTGGCAGTCCCTTTAATCATTGCGGGTTCATTCTTCACACCTACCTTGTCTATGGCTTTAAATTTGCATAAGCAAATTTTATTGATATATTTCACAGCTATCATATATATATATATATATATATATATATATATTGTGTGTGTGTGTACGTGTATGTGTATGTGTGTATGTGTGTCTCTCTGTCTGTCTGCTCCTGTTTACCTTAAGCATACAATACCATAACCTTCACTAAAAGATTACCTTAGAATACAGATTGACTCAAGTTTTCAATATGTGGTAGACAGCAGCCATGCTGCTGCTAGACTGTAACATAGATGGCATCTAGCCTGATTCCAAACTGAGCTGTGTTCCCTTATGAAAATTGGTGAGGACAGTGTTTTTGCTTCCCACATTTCTCTCAGCTGTGTAGTCATTCAAACTTCCACTGGAATGGCCATTCGCACTCTACCTATATCATCTTTAGCCTGTGGCTTCTAAGTCATATTCATTTTTCCAGAAAACCTTGATGAAATATGTTTTCTAATACTTACACATCATTAATGAACTATTTTTGAGCAAAAAAGACATAGTTTCTTGTTGAACTATCTATTTAGCTTCCTTGTATAATTTTTTTTATTCTGAGTACATCACTAAAATTATCTGTCTAAATGTTTCAAAAACTAAGACTATTACTAATTTAATATTCCAATATGTGATTGCAT
Organism: Cricetulus griseus; assembly: GCF_003668045.3. Taxonomy (NCBI): domain Eukaryota; kingdom Metazoa; phylum Chordata; class Mammalia; order Rodentia; family Cricetidae; genus Cricetulus; species Cricetulus griseus. The sequence continues at coordinate 6,809,165 of NC_048603.1, read as the reverse complement.
TATATAAAATATGCAATATAATCAGGATAAATAACATATAATTTAGAAACAATAAGACATGTATTGTGAATATCACTTGAAGTATTCTACTTTTAGTGTCCCTGGCTTTTATAAATATCTTTCTCACACATATAGAAATACGAGAGAGAGAGAGAGAGAGAGAGAGAGAGAGAGAGAGAGAGAGAAGCCTACATCTATCATTTTTAATTATAAGATTACAGGCTACCACTTTTTCTGGCTTTGTCATGCGTTAATGCTGCAAGTATAACATAGAAATTTACAAGACTTTGAAATTCATCTATTTTCCTGGCATTAATATGGTTTTCCATGAAAAATCTACTTCCTAGGAATTCCATCAATTTCAGGCAAAGCAGAATATTTGGTCCCTGTGTTGTTCACTAAGAAAAGTCCTGAGAGCTCAGTGAAAGAGAGAGAAAAGCCCAGGGAGGAGGTGATAAATATGTGTGAGCCACAGGCTTATATTGGACAGGGCAGGACGTTTGAGAGAATCTGGGTCAGTGGTTTCAAAGATTGAGATTTGTGTACAAGCATATAAGTAGCATTTCATATTTACCCACCTACTACCAGAATAATGAAAGTTAAGTGTGAGGTAAAAGAAACTCACACATACACACACACTGACACACACCTTAAATAAGATCAAGAGCAAAGAGACACACTCCATTTGAAACAAAATTAATAGACTGAACATTTTTTAAAAAATATTTTCCAATTCACTACTCAGTTTAAAAGTAAAGTGATGAAAATTATGTGAAAATTAGAAAAACAAACAAACAAACCCAGTTCAACTCCTGCATGATTTTACTTTAAGAAAATAAAGGAACAAGTTAATTTATAAGCATATGTTGTTATCAAAAGAAAATATATATGGGTTTTCATAATATTATAAGAAATATAAAAAAGCAGGAAAAGTTCTGGTGTCAGAAATACTGTCAAATACCACACATATTTTGAACTGTTAGACAAGGAACTTAAAATAATTTGTCACTCTATATAATGTTTCTTGTATATATGTTTTCAGGATTGATCATTTGATTTAGATATCCAATAGTATGTATAATTTCAAAAAGCCAATATTATTCTAAAAGAAAAATAATTCTGGTCAGTAATTAAGTAATTATAATTTATTAAATCTATCTGTATGCATTATGAGGTGGTCAGTTACTCAGAGATTGAAGTCTGTAAGAATCAGTTGTGCTTTTCATAACAATCAGAGAAAGGAGTTTTCTGTACTCAGCACATCCAAATGAAATATTCTAGGAGATAGAAATGCTAATTACGTAAAATTGATAAATAAACATAGAGACTTGATCAATAAAAATAGACCAAGTTAGAATGTTGTATTACAGAATAAGTAAATCTTTTTTGCCTATTTCATCTGTTAATTATAGTTGTAGTTGTAAATTTCTAAGGTTTTTCAGAATTGCAAATGCATGTCAAATGATGTTTAAAAATTTCTCCCTGATTGGTTTTTTTTTAATCTCTGCTTCTTCACACCCTCTGTTTTTATCCTATGGCACATTATTTGTTCCTCTGTCTATTGGATCTGACTTTGTAATATTCCTGATTTTCTTACTTCTTAAGACAAGAATGATCTTATCACTAGAAATATTGATACCAAATATTGATAACCTATGAGGCACTATAAGATGTCATCATTTGGTCATCTTCTATGGCCACTTGTATGCCTTCAGTGTTACACTCCAGTATCTGAAAGAGCAAAGTATGGGCAAACCAACTCCATACCATTATTCTAAAAAAGCATATTGACAAATGGATCGCCTCATCTTGTCTTTTTGTAGTGTGTCTATAAATGTGTGTGTGTGTGTGTGTGTGTATATATATATATATATATATATGTATATGTATATATATATATATATATATATATAAACATTCTCCATTAAATATACATTGGATTATTTTCATCATACTGGGATATCTGTAGTATCAATTTTGTCAGTAGATGTACTAGTTTCAATTTTGTCAGTAGATGTACTAGTTTCTCTCACAGGTAATTGTTTTAAAATACCTGAAATGTGCATCTATATCTTTAAGTGTGTTGTAAAGAGAGAAGCAGAGTTTGATTATGTTCTAATCCTTGATGTGATTGAGGTTTTCTTTTATTATTTCTTTTATCTTTGAGATTATCTAATTACATAGTTTTCCCATTGTAAGTGATTTGATTTGTGGAAGTACTCATTCACTGGGAATAGAAAATACTTTTTTTGTGCTGTTTGTCCAAAATCTACTGAATTTAGGGAAGAAACTATGTTTAAAAATCTTCTAATGAAATGAGAGGCATTTTGAACTGCCTTGGTGAAATATGAATATATAATGTCTAAGCTAGGCTTCTGATGCAACATTTATGTTCCATCAAGAAACAGGTGAAGTAACATTGTTTACTTTTATTATTATTATTCTCTAGTTGACTCCTAGGTTTATTCTCCATTCTCCAATCCTGCCTGAGACTCAGGAATTCCCCATTATCAACTTACCACCTTCTCACATCTTTCTCTTAAGAAATTGCTAAAATTGCCTTAAGAAGTAAACAAGGAAGTTATGAGAACTAGGACATGAATCTATATTTAAACATTAAACTAGTGTTTAAGATGATGGCCGCATACATTTTGTAGCTCTATCCTGACTTACAGAAGAAAGGTCAGTTTTCCATCCTAGATCAAACAATAATGGACCAAAGCAAGAAGCACAGGGTGTAAATGTCTTATACGTAATGACATAAATAATGTCACATATCCATATAAGTTTACTTATGCTTACCATTGCAGAGATAGCCTATATCCCAATCCAAGAATAATGAAATGTATTATTTTTTAAGTTTGGAATTCTGTTATTCTTTAGTTATCATCAGTAGCTCCATCATGGATTTAGATGTTCTGTTTAACAATTGCTTTCTGGGAACTTAAAACAAATATTGACTAGAAAGTAGACTGACATATATAACCAATAAACCCAGTACTCAAATCTGATTCTACAAACAATTCTTTTCTTAGATCATTCTATAATTTCTATTAGGGCTTTTCCTAAAATGTATCATTTGAGAACTGTGTTATAAATACACACCTAGGTATAGCAATGAATTTTCACAAAAAAAAAAACATTTCTCATATTCTAAGACACTAGACTTTTGCTGGACCACATAGCCACGGCTAATAGTACATCATCAGGTCACTTAAGACAAAATTGCTGTCCTAATGTGAGCTCTACATGCTTGTTTAACCTACTTTTTAAGAGAACAGTATAACAGTCAACATTATTTGCTTGGCTTTTTCAAATAATCACTTTTTCTACCTAAGCTAATGCATAGTTTTAATCTTAAATTATGTGGTCTTATATTTCCCTGATGTAAGAGTAACATATGTGTGTCTGCATGTATCTTGTGACAACCATTTGTTAGAAATAGCAAGTAGGATGAAAATGGACTTATAAGATGAATATTTATGATGGATGTTGAATGTATTATTGCTTCATAAACATTGCTGTTCACAATACAGTTTGTTATAATTTTCAGTTGGATTAAATAACTTAATTGCTAGTAAAATTCTATTAAATATATTTGTGAATCGTCTGTCACTCTTTCTCTATATAATGCTTTCTGTGCTTTTCAGTAAAACAAAGAATATAGTCCTTTGTTAAAAACAGACACACTGTTGCAAGACATCAGTACCCTGTGCTATGATGTGTCACTGTGATTGGTTTAATACAGAGCCGAATGGCCAATAGCTAGGCAGGAGAATTTAGGTGGGACATCCAGGGACAGAGAGAAGAAGTGAGAGTGAGTTATGTAGGAGACACCAGAGAGACACTGAGGAAGTCAAACTTAAAGAATGGGGGGAGAAGTACAAAGCCCCTTGGCAAAATGCAGATTACTACAGACGGGTTAATTGCAATATAAGAGCCAGAGGGACAAGCCTAAACTAAGGTCAAGCTTGTATAATTAATTGGTTCCCCATGTCATTTTCTAGGGGCTGGCAGTCCAAAGCAAGTCTGACTAAAACACACAGAAACAGTCACAGGTCCTGGGGCAGATGCGTATGACATCACTCAGGCAGGCACAGATTCATGCTCATGCAACAGAAACAGTAGAAGCCACAGGGCAAGTTAAGTTGGGGCAATTAAAACCTGAGCTCACTCTTGGTTAAATGGCATTAAGGTTATGTGCTTTAATTTCTTTTCTTAATGTGGAACTGGAACGTTACTGGTGACACCAAGTTAATTCACAATACATCCAAATCTACTCAATGAGGAGTATGTTATTTTGAGGAAAAACTATCCAGGTCTGTGATTTATTAATGTTGTTTGGTGTAATAATCCCGTACTTGAAAAATATCCTTCAGGTGGCTGTAATTTATCATAGTCCATTTTTACAAGATGCTATATACTTGTAGAATAATTCACTTAATTCTCATCAGGGACTTGGTAGCTCTTTTCATTTCACTATACTCTGCCTTCCAACTGCCTCATGAACTTCAGCGAAGAGAAGAGAAATGTCATTTCCTTCCCCTGTGTCCTCCAAATGTGTCTCCAGTAGTGTTCTTTGCACAGTGGGTAACCGATTTACTTTTCTAACTGACCGAAAGCTGATGTCATTATTTCATAAAATTATCTTTCCCTCACAGCAATTAAAGCGAAGAATACATAAAATTGTCATGTAGTCTTCAAGTAAGAACTGTTTAGTAATGACTATTCATAACAGAAATCATTAGTTACAAGATGATGCAGGCAATATTAATGAAAGAAAAGCATATTTTGACTAATCTACTCTCTGAAATATTCTTGGTAATAAGTGTTAGAATGAGGTCAAAGTCATTTTCCTTATTTGAAATGGAAAGGTAATTCTAATGCTTATTGCACAACGCTTTTTGGTCTGCCAAGAATTTTAATTTCGAAGCTGACAACTTTTTAGCACTTCTATCTGATAACAGCTGTTGTAATGCATGTCCCAGTCTTTTATCCATTGCTGACTCTTCCACAAATAAAAAGTGAAACATGAGTAAGAGTGACATACAACCCACAATGTCACTTTGAACTTGGGTCAAATTATATTGTCACCAAATTATCTTAAATAGACATGTTGATGACAATGTTACATATTGTCATAACGGATAGAGACTTGTTAAAAGCTATTTTTGTCAGAAATGTAAAGAGGAAGCAAGGGTACATTAATTTAGTAACTGGTAGCAATAATCAGATTGTTTTCCTAATTTTTGAGAGACTTCAGGAAAACACACAAAGGAAATGGAATATAAAATACAGGTGATTCTGCACTGCTGAGAATTATTGCAAGAAAATAAGTCACTCTTAGGGTCCTCCTTGTTTCCTAGATTTTCTGGGATTGTGGGTTTTAGGCTGATAATCTTTTGCTCTATGTCTAATATTCATTTATGAGTGAATACATACTCACAGAAACACCTGACCTGACCAAGTAGGAGTGCATAGACCCCAGTGTGACAGCTGGGGAACCAACATAGGACCAAACCATGCTGCCTGGGTGTCAGTTGGGAGGCCAGGACAGTCTATGGGGCCTGTAGCAGTGGAACCAGTATTTATCCCTAGTGAATGAATGGACTTTGGAGGCCATTCCCTATGGAGGGATACTCTCTCAGCCCAGATACATGGGGGAGGACTTAGGCCCTGCCCCAAATGATGTGGCAGACTTAGATGGTCTCCCATGGAAGGCCTCATCCTCCCTGGGGAGTGTATGGGGTGGGATGAGGGGTTGGTTTGGGGCATGGGAGGACAGGAGGGAGAGGGAACCAAGATTGGTATGTAAAATAAGATTGTTTTTAATTTACATTTTTTAAAAGCCCTTAAAAAGAAAAGAAATCTTGCTGGAAAAGCAAGGCACAAACCAGTGGGGTGAGGTTAAAAGTTTAGAATACAACTACGTGTCTAAAATGTATTTGTTTTCTGTGCCTAGTCTCAATTTAGTTTGTGTTCTGTAAAACCTTTTTGTCAGTGGAGAAGGTAATTATATTTTCAAATTAATGAGCAGAAACAGTGTCGTGAATGAAACTTTCCTGATTCATCTGTGCTATATATACAGAAAGCGGAAGTCAAAACAGAAATACCAATAAGGGAAGCTCAGGATACACCCATATTACACAATGCGATAGAAGCTTGCTACAATTCTAGATGTTCTGCTCCAAACGAGAAGAACATTTACTCCAGAAAAAGCCTCCCATGTTAAAAGAGAGGGAGAGGGAGACGGAGAGGGAGAGAGAGGAAAACTAGTGCTGTAGTCTCTATTTCAATGCCTAGAGAGCATCTCTGGGAACACAATTCCATGAGCAAAGATGAGACTTGCAATGCCCTACTCAGATAACGTGAATGGTTGCTCAATGAGAAACTCCATGTAGTGAGTGACTTTCTGTTTTAGCAAGCTATACAGGAACACTGCCATGGTTTGAAGGTGCCTCATCTCCTACAAGCTCAGCTGCTTGAAGCTGTGTCTCCAGAGTGGATATATTAATAGGTGATGAGACACTTTACGTGAAGGAGATGAAAATGAGCTTGCTGGTGGCTGTGATAGTTAGACTCAATTGTCATTTTTATTTCATCTAGAATGACCTTGGAGACAGGTTCTGGGCATGACTGTGGAGTTTTATCTTGATTATGCTAACTGAAATGGAAAGATGTCTCCACTAAGAAGTACCCACTGTGGATAGCACCAATACCTGAGCAAAAGGTCCTAGGATGCAGAAAGCAAGTTCAGTTCTGATAAGCATCCGTTTGTTCTCCTTCAGGGAGGATGCAATATGGACAGTTTTCTCAAGCGTCCACTCTTGTGGCTTCATCCTCCATTAATGGACTGTGCCCTTGACTGGTGAGTGAAAAATAAACGTTTTCTGTCTTATATTGTTTTTGGTAAGGTATTGTGTCACACCGATAAGAACGGAAAATAACATCTAAATTAGTACCAAAGGTGGATTGCATTATTGCTATGACGCAATAATGTTTGTCTATCTGTCCGCTGTTAGGCCTTTGGAAGACTTTTGTTGCTGGAACATGCAAAACTTTGAAGTGCTGAGCTAGGAATACTATTGACTTCAGGAAACAGATTAGTTGGCCACAGAGATGTGAGCTCAGAAGGAAAGGCTGCTGGGGACAATGTGTGCAGGAGAGACCTAGTCTATGAGGTTTCTGAGGGGAATATTACCGTCATTGGTAGTAGACTGAAGCCCATTCGTGTGCCCATGTTTTGAGGACTTGAATAAAGTTTAAATTAAAAATAATAAAATACTTGTTGGTAGACCAAGCTTAGATGTCTGACCTGGAGGGTAAAAGGAATGCAGCAGTAGTGATTGTAAACTTGGCTGGGGCCTGTGAAGAGTAGCCTGGTACTCAGCACTGAGATGGAAGGAAAGGTCCTTCAAGACGAGATGTTTTCTATCACAGTCACCAACTTGCAAATGTATAAATAAATTTGCAAACTTATGTAAAAGATAAAAAGGCTCAATGAAAAAATGTGCTAGAGGTTTTTCACTGCTGCTGGTAAACACCTAACTAGGAGAGATTCCTCAGCACACTGGAGCTGAAAAGGGCGTGGTCCAATGGGATGAAGGCAACTGCATCCCCTCTGCTGGAAGGGCCTCACAATGCTGCCCAATTGTTACTTAATTTAAAGACATATGGTAGAAGGTTGGGGAGAATGTGGCTTGCAGCAGAGGCAATGCATGCTTGGCATGGCTGAGCAAGAACCCCTAAAAGGGGATCTGAGGGCCACTGTATGAATCTGTGACAGGAAAACTTAAACTGTAGCAAAGACACTATAGTATGCACTAAAGATACCCGGAACATGGGCTGTCTCTCTGGGAGAGCTGCAGACATGGAGTGGAGCTGGCTAAAGGGAATATCTGAGTATTCTACGTGTGGCATAGCTGGAGAAGTGGGCTTGCCCAAGCACCATGGGAGGCTCTACAATCTCAACACTAGCCTGAAGTGACAGATTGAGTTTTTTCCTATTGGAGTTTGATTTCCCTTTAATCTGACCATACCCCGCCATCCTTCTCTCATTTTTGGAACATGTCCTTATACTCTGTTTCCTTGTGTGTCTTAAGCACAGAATTTTCTTTTTGATAATATGGAGTCATAGTTGCTAGATTGCTTTGAGTCTCCAAGGAAATTTGGGCTTTGGACTGTTAAGATACATGAATTGTTAAGAATGAAAGTTGGGTTGTCATTTCCCTTTGGAGATGAATATGAGACTTTGGGGAATAGGGACAGCAGTTTATTATTTAAAGTGATGTCTTGAGTATCAAGTGTCAGGCGGTGATACTCTCATGGCTAATCTTGTCACTCCGCAAGCTCCAGAATCGCCTTGTGGACAGGCTTCTGGGTATGACCTTGGGTGCTTATCTTGAATATGTTAATTGATGTGGTAAGACATACCCGAAGTGGGTGATGCCATTTCCTCAGCATGGGATCTTGTGTTATATAAGAGAGAGAGAGAGAGAGAGAGAGAGAGAGAGAGAGAGAGAGAGAGAGAGAGAGAGATCTTGTATACATCAGTTCCTGCTCCTTCATTGTGGATGCAATGTGACCAGCTGTCTCAAAGTCTACTCCACACTAATTCCCCACCATGATTAAATATAACCTTGAACTGCGAGATGAAACGTTTCCCTTTAACTTGCATTTGTCATAGTGTATTTATCACAGCAGGAGGAAAATGAACTAAGATAGTGGCCCATCCCTATTAAGTCTAATGACGGGACTGCTTTTTCTCCTTATATCCTGCTAAGACACCATTTGTCATATGGCCTTTACCAGAGCCAAGCTGATAGGCGTGAGAGGCGTGCCTTTGAGTCTTCAGAACTGAAAGCTAAATAATATGTTTTTCCTCATGCCTCAAATACACAATGTACTTTCATTATAGAAAATTGAAACAAGTTAACTCAAGAACAACTTTTTTGAATTTTAAAATCAAACCTGAAACTTGGGCATAGTGGCATGCACCTATAATCACATACTCAGTAGTTGGGAGCAAGGGGTTGCAAGGTCATCCTCAAACTCCAGAATGGATTTGAATACAAATCCAGGCTTGTATTGCTGGATTTTCTTGTCAGACTCCCAACCCCCAAATAATAACATGGAGACTTACTGTTCATTATGAAAGCTTGGCCTTTAGCTTAGGCTTGTTCCTAACTAGCTCTTATATCTTAAATTAATCTGTCTCTGTTAATCTACATTCTGCCACGTGGCTTTTTGCCTCTCCTCCAGTCTGTATGTCCAACTCCCTCCATGTCTCGCTGGCATCTCCTTCATGCCTGGATTCTCCCTCATCTTCTTGCTTTCCTAATAAGGCCCACCCACCTCCTGCCTTCCTATTGGCCTTTGAGCTCTTTATTAAAATAACAGCAACAACACATCTTCACACAGTGCGAACAAATATCCTGCAACAGCTTTGTCTTCACTGGTTCTGTGTGAAAAACAAGCAAGCAAGCAAAAATTGCATAAATGAATCTCATCTTAACAGTGTACTAATTTTCTTGTTCTTTCAGCAGCATACCCAAACAAAATGACTTAAGGAGAGAAAAATCTTAATTTAGTACCCAGTCATAAGGTCATTCATGGACAGCCAGCTGTCATCTTTTATCACTGACCAAAGAAACATTCTTGCTCTGCCAGGTTTCTCCTTTTATTAAGTCTGTGACTCAATTGACTTAACTTAGATAATGCCTTCCAGGTAATCCCAGAGTTATTCTGGGTCATATCAAGTAGACAGTCATTGCTAATCATCACAGGGCCAACTCAAATAACAATAGTTCAAATTTTAAACTGCCTAGATATCTAAATATGCCCAGCTCTATATCTAACACCATACACTCCTATTTACTGCATGAAATTTCACCTGCTAAAAGACTCTCCTCATAGAAACAACTGAATTTCATTAAAAATAAGAACAGTTTTTGCTCTCATTTGAAAGTACACCCAATAGCTACTTATTTTGATAATTTCTAATTCTACATCGACTCATAGACCCATCTCGACCGCCAAAGAAATAATTATATTCCCTCCCCCAAATAAATAACATATATACAAATAAGCAGAAGAAAGCATTAATTTACCTGCTTACAGCTACATAAAGAGTATACATTGAATGTACATTTGCCTCATAATTTCTGGATATCTTCATGTCAGCATTATGTGCTATGAAGTTAGATTTACTCATGATTGTTATTTAAATTTAGGGAATCAATAATCAGAATTTGGATTGTTGTTTATTAGATTCCCTGCTAGACAGTGCTGTGATCTCTCACTAGGAATCGAGTATGTCAAGCTGTTTCTGCCTTTTCCTTGTGTTGAAACTATAAATGTTTGAAGACAATTGGCCAATTTTGGAATGATTGGGAATTGATATTTTGTGTCAAAAGGTGTCTTGTACATGTCACTTGTCATGGTGTGGCTTACGGCTCTCATAAATGAATAATCATATATTTATAATTTCTATGATATTTTGAACTGTGGCTTCAGTTCACTTGAACTTCCTAATGCCTAGTAATATTACCCATTAATTATTTATATGCAGTCTCATGTTGTGTTCTATATCTCCTATGTCTTCATCTTTTATTAGTATACTTTTACATATCTTTGTGACACATAGAATACATTTGTATAAAATTTTAATTGGTTGTCCTATTAACTGAAATTTTTGTGGGGTGGCTTCGAAACAGGGTTTCTCTATGACTTTGGAGGCTTTCCTGGAACTAGCTCTTGTAGACCAGGCTGGTCTCAAACCCCCAGAGATCCACCTGCCTCTGCCTCCCGAGTGATGGGTTTAAAGGTGTGTGCCACCCAGACACAGCTCTATTCACTGAAGTTTATTCATTTTTCTTCATCAAATATTTTGTAATACATCAGATACACTCAGTTTGTTTTTACTTGGCTTTTATTAAAACATGAAATTAATTTTATTAAGCCCATAATTGTATTATATATTAATTCATATGATGCATTTAAACAACAATAGTTACAACTGGATTTTCAACAATATATTTTTGTGTATTTTCATGTGTTGTTTGGATTAAATTCAGGCTTATAGCGTGGATTTATTTCCACAGATCTAAATATATTATTTTTCCATTTTATGGAAAATAGATTTGTTTACTTCACACAATATTTCCTGACTTCTCCCATTACCTTCTCACTTTCTGTTTTATCCAGATCTATCTCATGTCTGTGTCTCATAAGAAAACAAAGAGCCCTAATATATTAAAATCTGATAAAACAAAACAAACATATGTGGATAGACAAAACAAACCAATAATAGGAAAAGAACCCTCCCCCAAGGGCACAAGAAACAGATATACACACAGAGACCTACTGGTTTGCACACCCAAGAATTCCCTTAAAAACAAAACTGGAAGCCATAAAATACATGCAAAAGACTTGTAGAATGAGAGAGAGGGAGAGAGAGAGAGAGAGAGAGAGAGAGAGAGAGAGAGAGAGATGTGCAAATAAAATATAATATATAATAAAAAAGATAAAGAACAAAGAGAAAAAACCCAGAACTGAGGCCTAAACCCATTTCTAGTACGGAAGCTTCCTTTGCTGAGGAGAACTAGGGCTCTGACTCCCTGCTCTTTGGCAGTTGCATTCAGCTTGCCTTTTTGTGTGGATCTATCTTAGGAAGCTTCTACTTTAGTAGATTTGTAGATTTCCATGCTAACCCTCAAATGAGCCTTCACTTTAGCTGTCTCTCCCTGCATTCCCTCCTCATCTACACCTTCTTACCCACTACTCACCTTATCCTCCTTTTCCAGTCTGCCCCTTACCCTGTTTTCCCATAGCTATCTGTTCTATTTTTCTCTACTTGGAGATCAATTCATCCCTCCCCACCACCCCGTCCCCTAACTCTGTACCTAATCTCTGTAGTTCTGTGGACTGTGTCCTGGTTATCATTGACTTAGCAACTCATCTCCTCATGTAAATTAAAGCATGCATTACTTGCCTGTGTCTAAGTTAAATCACTCATGATGGTTTTTACTAGTTCCATCCATTTACTTGTGTATTTCTTTTTTTAGTTACAGAATATTTGATAGCAAAAATGTGCCACATTTTCTTTAACCTTTTATCTCTTGACATGTATCTAGGATGTTTCCAGTTTCTGGGTATTCTAATTAGAGAAGCAGTGAACATGGTTTAGCTGTCCTTGTAATGGGATGAAATATCTCTTGAATATATGCTCAAAAGCCGTATCACTGGATCTTGATTTTGACCGATTCCCATCTTTCTGAGGAAATACCACAATTATGTTAACAATGGGTATACAAGTTTGCATTCCTACCAGCAGTGGATAACTGTGACCCTTACATGCTCACCAACATGGGCTTTCTTTCATTTTATTGGTCTTAACTATTCTGACTGGTGCAGAATAAATTTCAAAGTAGTTTTGATTTGCATTTTTCTGATAACTAAGGTTGTTGAATATTCCATTAACTTCTTTTCCCTCTGAGTAATTCTCTGTTTAGATTTGTATGCAATTTTTAATTTTGCTTTGTTTTCTTTTGGTTTTGTTTGTTTTGTTTTGGTTTGTTGTCTAAATCTAGTTTCTTCAGTTCTTCATAAAGTTGGATATTAGCCTTCTATAGGATTTCACTTGTAAAAAAAAAATCACATGCTGTTAGGTGGGAATTTTAGCCAGAAGATGCTGGCTAAAATTTTAGCCAGAAGTTTTAGCGTTACAGAAGCTTTTCAGTTTTTTACGGTCCCATTAATACATTGAATTAGTATGTAGAGAGTAGACAACACTGTCTTGTTTCTGATTTTAGTAGAAATGTTTTGAGTTTCCTTCCATTTATGTGGATATTATGGTGATTGTCCATCTTAGTGCCTTTACTAACAATATGATAGTCAGAACATTTTCTCCTGTGCCAAGGAATTCACAGTTATTCCCTATTTTCTCATATATCAGATTGAGTGTATCAGGTTGTAATTTCAGGTCTCTGATACATTTGGTGTTTAGAGCCATTTTCTGTTGCCCTGTGTTCAGAAATCCTGCAGCTTTGGGTCTGCAGCCAGGCCCCTTCACCTTCTTCAGCAGATCACAGAAGGGGTAGAATTGGGGTGAGCCAACACATAACCCTGTTTCTGGGCCTGGGTATTTGCAGGGTTGGTCAGCCTACGAGCTCTGCCCTGTCTTCACCACCAGGGTGAGCTCTTGTGCATTGCCTTTAATGGGTATGTAGTATCCTTTCCTATGTCTTCTGATTCCTTTTGGGTGGAAGTCTATTTTTCTAATATTAAAATGTCTATACTAGCTTGTTTCCTGTGTTCATTTCCATGGAATGTTTTTCTCTTTCCCTTTACCCTAAGGTGACATAGATAGAAAGGGTGGAGCTTGGATTCAAACATTCAGCTAGTCTCTGTTTTTATTGTGAAGAGAGACCATTGATATTTAGACTCGTCTATGATCATTTTATCTTGATTTATGTGATTTTTTTGTTGTGGTGGTGGTGATGGTTGTGGTGTGTATGTTTGGCCTCTTTTGCTTTGCTATTCTGGGATTTTTTTTTTTTTTTTTTTTTTTTTTTTTTTGTGCCCTGAGTTTTCTTTGGTGTGGTTCACCATTTTGGTTAAGGTTTTTCCCTCCAAGCATATTTTGTAGGGCTGGATTTATAGATAGATATGGATTAATGTGAACTTACAATGGGTATATCATTTCAAAATACTTCTTGCTGGGCAGTGGTGGTGCAATACTTTATTCTCGTGATTCATGAGGCAGAGGCAGCGACAGCTAGGTCTCTGAGTTTAAGACCTGCCTGGTGTAAAAAACGAGTTCCAGGACAGCCAGGGCTATACAGAAAAACCCTGTCTCAAAAACAAAAACAAAAAATATAATATCCCGTTTCTTTTTGAAAATTAGTAATGCCATATGAAGAATTGATTGACTTAAAAGCATTTTAATATCAACATGCCTGGGTCTAGATTGTCACTTATATAGAGAATTTTCTGCTTCAGTTTTCAATAGTGCTTTTTTTTTTTTAAACACACTATTAGGAATTTCGGAATTCTTTGTTTCCCACAGTAAAAAAAACACTGTAGTAAGCTAAGTCACAGAGGATCTTTATCTCATTCAGATTCCCATGTCATGTTACCTCAAAACTACTGGGGGCAAAAATATAATTAAGGTTAAATCCTAACACTGTGTTCTAGATTTTGTTTACTAAACTCATTTTCTTATAGATTAAAGCTTTGGAATGTAACCTTTTTTCAAAACATACAAACACACACACACACACACACACACACACACACACACACACACACACACACACAGACCTAAACACACCAAGCAACCAGGGATTAGCAATATTCTACACAAATCTTCATTCCCATACCTTCTTTTATTTCTGGTTTAGAGGGTTCATGTTAGTTTCCTACAAATGTAACCATATATTTTCAAATTCTGAGATTATATCTCACTTTTTTTTTAACTTTTGTTCCTTTTCTTACATTTTCGTATGTCCAATCTCCACCTTTTGTGGGAAAATATGCAAGTTTTAAGTAATGTATCTGAAAAGTTATTTTGAAAACAAAGTCAGTGTTCCTTCCCATAATTTTCAAGTACTAAACATATTGCTTGGCATCATTTTCAGCTTTCCTCTGTGGAGCTGAAATTTCAAGTCTCTCAGAAAACACCCTGCATTCAAATTGATTAGTTCTACCCACTCATCCATTTATTTACTTATGTCTATTTGGCATCACCACAAACTCATAATTTTGCATACTAATTAATTCATTGCACTAATTCAATATGATTATACACTTCCAATGAGCAAATGAGGATATTTATCATTATTAATTTTAATGAATAAGGTTTACTTTCATTTGTTGGAAATGTAAACATGTCTCCTGACATGGAGCAGTTTACTAAAATGATGTTTCCATAGAATCACAAAGCTGTTTTCAGGGTCTGTTTTTCATCCTTAACTGATTGTGAGACCCTAAATTTGAAGTTCTATGACATTTAATTATCAGTAATATCAATTTTAACATGTTTTATTTATTTATCTATTTAGTGTGTGTGTGTGTGTGTGTGTGTGTGTGTGTGTGTGTGTGTGTGTGTACGTGGACTGTGGTGGTGGTTGATGGAATGGCCCCCATAGACTAATGTGCTTGAATTCTTGGCCAATAAGAAATGGCACTATTAGGAGTTGTGGCCGTGTTGTAGTAGGTATGGCTTCCTAGGTGATACTGTATCATTAGGGGTGGACTTTGAGGTCTCAGATACTCAAGCCAACTCCAGTGTGGCACTTTCTTTTCCTGCTTTCTGCAAAACTCTTAGGTACCTCTCTAGTACCATGTTTGCCTGGGTGTCACCATGCTTCCTACCATGACGTTAGTAGACTAAACCTATGAAACCGTAAGTCAGCCCAATAATTAAATCTTTTTTCTTTACAAGGGTTGCTGTGGTCACAGTGTCTCCTTATGGCACTAGAAACCCTAAAACTGTGTGTGTGTGTGTGTGTGTGTGTGTGTGTGTGTGTGTGTGTGTGTGTATGCAACTGTTAATTGGTTGTCCCTATGGCCTTTGGAAAACAATACATTTAACATCCCATGGAATGATGAATTCTGGATATTCTCTCTTTTATAATATAGACCCTATCAACATTATAAGTGACTCAATTGCAGAGAAACATGCGTAATATCAGGAAAATTATTATTAAAACTAGGAGCTACAATAGCTGAAATTAATACACAGATTTCTTTTATGTACTGATTGCTTTTATGTCAACTTGACAGAAGCTAGAGTCATCAGAGAGGAAGGAACCTCGGGTGAGGAAATGCCTCCTTGAGATCCAATTACAAGACTTTTTCCCAATAAATGATCAATGAGGGATGGTCCTAGCCCATAGAGGGTGGTGCCATCCCTGGGTTGTGGTCCTGGGTTAGATAATAAAGCAGGCTGAGCAAGCCCTGAGGAGCAAGCCAATAAGCAACACCCCTCCATGGCCTTTGCATCAGTCTTGCCTCCAGGATCCTGTCCTGTTTCATTTCCTTTCCTGACTTCCTTCACTAAATGCAAATGCAAGTCAAATAAATCCTTTTCTTACCAACTTGCTTTTTATCATGTTCATTGTATTATATTGCATGTGATTCTCTAATTATCACATTGAACTTTAGGAACATACATATTTTATTAGTATTAATTAAATATTATGGAATAAGGAAGAAATATTTTGGACAACAACTATAATAGTATCGTCTAATACCAAACAATTTTTATATTTAAGGAGACAATACTATACAAATGTTGACTAATCATGAATTCTAGTTTGCCATTCACTTCATTAAAAGAGAGAGAGAATTGGCTTCTAGATAATTAATTACATGTTCTAGTGGACACATATTAATGAACCTGCTGTCTAAAATCACTGTAAAGGTCTGTCACTATAAGATTTTCCTATCAGATATGAGTTATACAACCATTCCCATAGTCCCTGATACCTACTTTTTTTTTTTTAAGAATAAGATGATTTTACTTTTAAGACATAAAACATAAGGAGTCTGGAGAGATGACTCAGCAGATAAAAATCACAGGCTGCTGTTCCAGGGAACCAGGTATGGTGTTGATCACAAGCTGGAATTCCAATCCCAGGAAGTCCTTCAGCCCTTCCTGACCTCCACAGACACCATACATAAAGGAGGTCAACAGACATACATGTAAGCAGAACACCCATACAGATAAACAAGCAAACAAGTAAACAAATAAATAAAAATTTAAAATCGTTAAATATCAAATAGCACAGAAGTTTAGATGATTGTATTCAATCAAAATAAGATCTAGGATTTTTGTCTTCTCCATTTTTGATTTTTGTCAATAAAAGCAAAAACCAAGACCACAGCAGAGCAGTAATTTCACATTATTTGTTAGTGATCACGATAATAACAGATTTAAACACTCTTAACACATCTTCTTTAAAGCTACACATAGTTTTAACTTGATAGTTTCCCATCCACATATCCATATATTCAGGACAAAACAAGAAGAATGACTGTTTTGAAAATTAAGTGACTAGAATATTTTAAGTAGCTCTGAGTTTTGATCTCCTGGCAGATTCTCAAACCCTGATATCATTTCATTTGTGCCTTTTCTCACCATGGTAGCAGCTAGCCTTTTGAATATCGCCTTTTAAAGGTGACTGCAAGAGGGCAATGTATCATTTGCCCTGCCACATGAAGGTGATTGTCGTCTTCTTCCTCGTATGGCAAATCATGGCCCAGATGCTGAGCTATGAACCTCTGTTCACCACAGCGGCAGCTGCTGCCTTGGCAGTCTCATTAATTGCACGCTCTGTGATCCCTTGTCTGTATGCTTACCTTATTCTCTTGACTAATATGTTTCTAGATAGTTGGCTAATTTTGCCAATTTATTAATTAGGCCATGATTATTGTAGTCTTTCAAAAGTAAAGGGATATCTCTGGTTACAATAAAATCTATGATTAATTTCTATGTGACCTTTTAAAAGAATTCTTAACTGGAAAAAGGGGTTTCTCTCTCCCAGCCTTTAAACTAGAAGGGAATATACTTATATATATATATATATATATATAGAGAGAGAGAGAGAGAGAGATTAACCAGTATAATCCTTTCCTAGTGAAGACAACAAATAACTTGTAAACACTGAAAAAGACGGACTATCAAAAATTTCTACTACTGTTTCCTTGCTACTAAATCAATTAGTAAAGTATAGTGACTTAAAAAAAGATTACTTTATGTTTTTCTTATTCTCCACATAGCAGACTAAAGAAACTCATAAGTAGATCCTTGCAATGGCTAAAAGCACAAAATAAAACAACTTCGAAATTTAATAACATGACTTTTTATTGATCTAAAAAAAAAGGAGGCTGTGATTTAACTGTGATGTGTGCTTTTTCTTTTGGAATAGTTTCTGTATAAAGTGTTAGCAAGTTTCAATTAGATTTCATTCCCTCAATATGTCAGTTTTCTATTTGCACTTAAGAGTATGAGCTTCAAATCTTCTCTAGTAAAATTCGGCTTGTAGCAGATATTTTCACAAGTTAAAAAAAATAGTTTCATTAAATCTAAGAATTCATAAACTTAAACCTAATTTTTGAGAAAAGGGTTACAAAGTGAACAGAAATGAATTAAGTTTTAAATAGTTACAGAAAGTTCTCTTGATTTTGTCAGTAACAAAATAGTATTTGATAATATTATGAAAATTGTTGAAGAATTACATTTCATTTTGGCTTTAGCTTGATATATCATTACTCCTATCACTAATAAAAGTTTTGGATCAAAGAAAGAAAGAGACATAGATCTTTATAAGATCATCCATCAACTTCATTTTCTATTTTATTGATAATAAGGCATTAAAATATCCTGATTCAATTTTTTTATACAGCTCTTATTTACACTTGACAGAAGGTACCATTTATTGTACACTTTGTTGTCTTAGCTAATTTAGAAATACGCTTACCAATGAAAAGTCCATTTCTTACCAATGATTTCAACAACTCTGAGTATTCTGTTCATAGGTGGTTCATTTTGATCTCACATATTTTCATAAGCTTGACAAAGCTTATGCAAACAAACTATGGGCAATTAGACTGAAGTCCAGACCTGTATTCTGTTTCTAGAAATTAAAAAAAAAAAAAAAGATAACTGTGTATGACTGAAAGGGTGACTGTGGACAGTAAAAGAACAGTGAAAGAAGAAAAAAAACTCTTTTAATTTGCAATTGTAAATAGATGA
Source organism: Cricetulus griseus (assembly GCF_003668045.3). Lineage (NCBI taxonomy): Eukaryota > Metazoa > Chordata > Mammalia > Rodentia > Cricetidae > Cricetulus > Cricetulus griseus. The sequence continues at coordinate 6,790,405 of NC_048603.1, read as the reverse complement.
TAATATGCCCATTTCACCTTCGTGCTTGAATGCTTTTAAAAACAATACCAAACCCTCGGAGGTAACACAGCAATAAGCCTGAATAAAATAAGAATAAGTGATATAATTTTGAACTACTAGAGCTTAACAACCCTGTATCCAAATCATTTTAGAATATTTTTATGAATAAGCTAATAAATCCCAGTCCTTCTACATTACTGAGCAGAAGAAAACCATGTAGGCTATTTTCAGGTCCTCTCTTCTCCCTTTGTTCCCCGAGGTCCAGTCACCTTCTCTCATCACCGAATCTGCAGCAAAACACCCATGAAAGCCTTCCCTGAGACCCCTGCCTCATACCCACAGCCTGTATATTGCACAGACCTTCCTTTTCTGTCCTCCTGCAACTCCTTACTGTATCCCAGCCCCCAACTCCAGGAGACAAGCCCCTGCTAACCCACAGGCCACATGTGACAGACCGTCAGGTAGGCTGCCCGCAAGCCTTCCTTTTTTCCTCTCTTCCCCAGATCCAACCCACCAGTTTCACCCCCAGTTCTGTAGCAGAAAACCTGCTGTGGCCTCCTTTAAGGATCCCCAACAAGTCACAAAGATCCCCTCCCCAAATCTTCCTTGCCCCAACGCATCCCATTATCCCAGCCTCTAACTCCAGCGGTCATTCATTAGGAACACGCTTGCTAGAAAGGGGTGGAAGCAGGAAAGCCTACTGAAGACCTTGACCACTCCCTCTCCCTACCGCATCCTGTTCTCCAGGTTTATCCCTTGCTTTGCAAGAGAGCACGGCTGCTGCCATCCTCCCCAAATCTCCCATGGATCCCAGAGTCCATCAACTCCTGTTATCCTCCCCCCCACCCTTCACTTTTACCCAGCCCTCAACTCCAGCAAGCAGCCCCGGCTTCCCCATAGGCCATGCCTACCAGAAATCTAGGAAGGCTCCTTGCGGTTCTCCTCTGCTTCTGTGCCCTCAGATCCAACCCCCCAGTCTCATCACCAGCTCTTTAACAGAACACCTGTTGCAGCCTTCCCTGTCAGCTTATACCCATCTCCTGTGGAACTCACAGATCGTCCTCTTGCCAGGGCAGCAAGAAGTCTGTCTACCACATCCAACAGCCCTGTCTGATCCCCAGCTCTGTAGCAGAAAAAATCTGCTGAAGCCTTCCTGTGCTCTGTGATGCCACCTCCGATGGATCACAGAGATCCTCTCCCCAGACATTTCTTCCTCCAACTCATCCCAGGATCTCAGCCTCCAACCCCAGCTGGCATACATCAGAGGGAAACCAGCTGGGCAGGCCAGGGAAACAAGTCCACAGAGAATTTCCCAGCAGGCATCACACAGACACGGTACTCCCCTAAAGTCCGAGGAGGAAGCAGAAACCAAGAAAAAATTTTCACCCAACAAAGACAAAAGCAGATATCATCGCCCAGGCCTATAATCAGCCGAATCCAGATGCCTGGACATCAGCATAAAAACACAATCAATAGCAGTCAGGAAACTGTGTAGCCACTGAAGCCCAGCAACCCTACTGGGTTGTAAAGGCAACCTGTATAAGGGTTATAGAGGTCTTTAAAGGGGAAAATTAATACATCCCCTAAAGAATTATGGGAAAACACCAAGCGTGAGAAAATAAATAAATCCCTGAAAGAATCCCAGGAAAACACAAACAATTATACAAGATGCAGACATCCCTATCTCTCATTTCACATAGTTGCCTATGATATAACTGACTTTTCAATGTGTATGGAATTATTCTGGATGCAAGACATGCAGTCTTGTGGGGATATATGATTTTCCAATAAAAGCAGCAGTTCACTAGTTACCTTTCAATATTAAGATGAATAATTGAACTGACTTCTTTCCGGTATGTATTTTCTGGGAAAGCTGTTTTTAGACATAAACATGACACTGCCTTTTCTGGAGCTTTACAAATGCTCGCTGACGTATCTGTTGTGAAGATTTAAAGCTGCTCCAAGGAAAAGCAACCGCCTTTTCGAGACGCCATTGTGCCGTTTTCCTTATCCTCATACTTAAGTAAAAGCCTCATACACGTCAAATCAGAGTTTCACAGGTGATCAATGAAACAGACTGGACATTGTTGCTGTTATTTTTATTTCCATTGTTTGTTCATTTTAACCGCTTGGAGATAATATGGAAGGCACAGTGATCAAATAAGTATTTCAACTGAATTAGCTTCCTTTGTTCTGTTGTTACACTTTAAACCACCGCCTCCAGTGTGCTGCAAAAATTTCTTTGACGAGTAAATGCTACTAAGAAAAAAATCAAGACTAGGATTTCATTATTTGTAAAATATATGTATTAATGTATGCATATATTTTAATATATATTCTATATGTATATTACAAATAATGAAATGCATGTGTATTCAAAGAAACAAGCTGATTACATTATTAAATTTTTATTCTTGTTCCACAACAAAACTTTGACACATGAAATAACAGTATTTATTTTATTAACTCAATGACTGTTGTAGAAACTTTTGGAAAGCTCGATCATCAGGAGAGCTTGAATGTTTTGACTGGAAAGAGCGTATTGGCTGTATATTCTGGGATCCTTGTGTACAGCAGGGCCCTGGCTGCTTTTCCCACGAATGAAGTCTGTGCTTCACCAGGCATTTTCTCCTGCTGTCTTAGGTAGGAGAACACTGTACTCTTGCATCCGCTTGTGATTGGCATAGGCAGAGGTCATTGACTTTCATGAACCTTCCTGTTTTGTACCACCCTTCACTTCCGTGATGCCAAGATCACCAACCTCTCCTGAAGAAGTGGAAATATAACCAATTGGCCTACCTTAAATTTCATGAGCTGGTTTAATTAGAAATTGTACTGTAGGGGATGCTGTAGCCACGCCTGCTTAGGGGCTGGCTACAGGTGTGCCTGACCACGCCTGTGAGGGCGTGGCCGGGGTGATGTAAGAGTGAGGCAGCTCTGCTTTCCCTGCTGTAAAGACTGCTGCCCCGCGGCTGGCTAGGTCACTCTGTAAGTAAGGTTTTTTCCCTATTAAATTCCCTTGTATTTTCTACCTGGCTTCGTATTGGTAATTTCCCACATTATTGTACATCCCATAAAAACCTTTCTTCATCCATGACTATAACTGATGAAGAAAGAATACCCTGGGACATTAAAGCCTTTTCGATGTCAACCATCAATGTGATTTTATATAAGGTTAGACAAAGAATGTTAGAGATTGGAAGACTATCATGGATTATAGGTATACCATTAGTAGGTGAGGAAGATGTGTTAGTGACATCTGAAAGTCAATATGGTCACAGATGTAGAAGGTATATCAGTATAAAGACAAGCTAAGGAAAATGAGTTGATACTAGACTGAAGAGAGAAAGGCTTTTGATACCTGGACAATAGTCTAACGATACTGATTTTGGCATTCGGGTCTGCTAGAAATCAAATTCCCATGGTTTCAGCAACTTTTTTATGGTTTCTATAAACATAAAATAATCCACTGGCATTATCCATATACACACTCAAATATATACTTAGAAGCTCAGCTATTTTTAATTAAAGGCATTCATATGCATGAATAATTCTTCGGAAATTCCAAAGTAAGCAAATAGAAGAATTGCCAACATTGGGTAATGACGGGATCCCTTTCTCATTCCATGTACCCAGCTAACTCAGTGACTCATATACTTTCAAAGACTTCATGCATTCTAATTATCTTAACTTCTGTGTGCAATCTAGAAATCTATACCATGGCAAATCATAAAGTTACTTACTATTGTGACTGTTGTGTGCATACAAATCTCTTTCCTGAAGGGACCCAAACTTTTCATAAGAAATTTATAATTTTAAGCATATCTTTTTTGTAGAACTATTCTTATATTGTAGTCTTTCTTTAAATTCTCATGAGTTAACCAAGTTAAAAAAAAAACTTGTTTTTAAGAGAAATAAACTTAGTGTTAAACCCTTATTCATAGTGTTAGGGAAGTTTAGTCTGTAAAACAATAAAGATTAGGTTGAAATTTGTGATAACTAATGGTGACCACCAACTTAACACATCTTAGGAGAGAAATTGTTATCTGAGGAATTACCTCCTAGACTGACATGCTTCCTGTGAATTTTTTTAAAATTATAAATGATACAGATAAAAGGATCCAGCAGATGCTTTAACAGCCTGCTCAGTCTTCTCTCAGAGACCAGGCCTCAATTTATCTTAATTTCAAAATTTTAGAAAGATTTTTAATCATTTTGTCAACCAAGTTATGTCTATGCTGTATCAAAATTTTCTATGAAAAATATATGTTTTAGAGGCACAGGTAATTTTTTGATTGGACATAATATGACTCAAAGACAATGGTCCACAACAGGAAGTCTCCTGCAACTAATTTAGATACAAACATTGTTCCAACTATGTGTTATATTCCCTAAAAGATAAGTAGGATGAGTTCCATAAAATGTATATAGAAAGGAAGATTCTTTGTGATTGACAATGGTACAACTATGCTTCCACACATAAAACACTTCAGAAGGCAAATTATAAGGTTTCAACATAAATTAAGTAAAACTTGGTGGAAAATTATAGGATGTTAACACACAGCATGCAAAAACGACACTCCTGAAAATTTCAAACATAAACCAAATATTTTTAGGTATTTTTTCTAGTCATTTCATCTTACTTAGTCTTTAGCAAATCAGTAAAAAGTATTGCAATTTTAATTTTTTCTCTTATATTTTATGCAACTCATGAGGATAAATGTGTGCACTGGTACATATAATTTTTTCAGAAAATCAAATGATATTTCCAACTGCTGTAATCACCATGGTCAATTACTAGGCTACTCAACAAAGCCTGAAAATAATTTATTATGGAAGATTCTCACAGTTGATTGTGTTTTATGAAGTGATCACTAGCCTTAGAGAAGAGTCTTGAATATATATCCAATATAAATCATTCTTTTTAATATAGTAAAAATTCTAATTTCAGAGGGATATAGGGGTTATGTCATAGAAGATTGAGGAGTCTATGTGTAAGTGCTAAATTATTTCATTCTGTTCTACACCAAGAAAAATGTAAATCATTTTATGTACTTTGTTGACTTAGCCAGATGTCTTGACCAAAAAAAAATGCATGGAATAACAGATAAAGTATTTTGATATTATATATCCTTGCAGTATGAATTCAGTTAAGACATATAATGATTTATTAAACTGAAAGTTTTTAACTACATGACATTTTATTTCAGGTATAATTTATGAGGGTTGATATTTTTTTTTCTTAACACCCTTTGAGTTCACAGTCTTTAGATTTAGGTGACAAACTATTGTGTTCCCCACTTTTTAGCAACCTTGTGTATGTGTTTCATGAACCTTGCGTGTCTTATTAAGTTGTAAAGTTACACATTCATGAGTAATTTAAATAAAAAATGTTAACTTACATCAATCCAAGCTATATATCTTTGCCAAATAATTTAAGCTGCCTCTTCTAAAGAAGTTCTAAGCCTTTAAATAGAAATATCTTTTGAGATTGTGCTAGCCCATCTGAATATATTTTATGGTTGTTCGCTTGGTGTTTTTGTAGGAGTCCTAAGAGTGAAAGTGGGGTGGCTCTGACTCATTCGTATGCTCTTGAGACTCTTTTCCCCTACTGGATTAGTTCACATAACCATGATATGAGGGTTTGTGCCTAGTCTTATTGTATCTTGTTATGACATATTCAGTTGATATCCCTGGAAGATCTGCTCCTTTCTTAAGGGAAACAGAGGAGGATTAGATCTGGGGAGGAGAGGAGAGTTGAAGTGGAAACCTGGAGGAGTTCAGGGAAGAGAAACAGAATTTGGGATGCATTGTATGAGAGAATAGATTAAAATTATCTTTTAAAGAATAAAAAGAACCTTTGAGTACTACTCAAGGGGAAATTTCCATACAACTCTCACTGAGCAAAGGGTTTATAAATAGATTAATTCTTTGCAAATATTTGACTATGCCAAGACATGGCAAGATGATGTCTTATGTTTAATAGAAAATAAGCTCATATTTCTAAACTATTTTTGAAATAAAATTAATGTCATATCACCAGTTTGTTCAATGCTGTCATCATAATATATCAGTTGTAGGTCTTTAGATAAATTCCCCAAATTTTGCAACCCATTTTCTTTTGCTTGAATCAGACCTGGAGAATAGTTCCTATTGTCTTTCAGTTTACCTGATTCTCAAGGTGATTTTTTTTTTCTTAAAGATCTCTGACTATGACCTTTTCTCCTGATATAAAATTGATAGGATTCAATAGAGTTTTCAGTGTAACCCCTTCATTTAAAGTATGCAATTCCTGAAAAGCTATGTACTTAAGAAAGCTGTTTTCAGGACCTTCATGAACAACCATTGGTGATTTTTTTTTTTTTTTTTAATTTTTCCGTTCAGGAATTACCTGACAAGCTTGAATTACAGAAGTGCTTGTCAAATAGGAGTCACCTCAGCATTGTTATTATGTGAATAAACTAATGAGGAAGAATGCAAATAAAATCTTCCCCATTTGAATATTTATATCCCAAACTTGCCGATAAGAGGTGACAAATCCTGTCATTTCTATCCTCTGTCTGTGGTCTGCAATTAGGAAAAATCTAGTATTAGTTTCCTCATGTCCTATATCGCCATTACAACAGTCAAAATGTTTGCAAATTATTAATGACAATATTAAATGATAGCTTTCTGCAAGTCTTGCTATTTTACTACTCCAATTTCTACGTGTAAGTTTTACTATTACTCCTTTTTAAAATTTCAATATATTTTAATTAATTTATTTTTTACATTGCTGGAATTCCCCCCTCCCTCCTGACCTATTTTTCGTAGTAATTTCAGAAATATAAACTTGAAATCTCAATGTCTTTAAATATTGGTACGTACCTTATAAAATTGCATGTACCTTATGAATTGCATGTACCTTTTTACAGAGCAGACTCAAAATGATGCAAAACTATATGCATAAAACTATTCAACTGTGTGTGTTTAGAAGACATTTACAGACAAATCCCAAAAAATAAATTAGTTCAGTACACTGACATTTTTCTAGTTTTGTTTCTGTTGCTATGGTAAAATACAAAGGAGACAATTTCCTTTAGCTCACAGTTTCAGGTTGCAGTATAAGTGAAAGCAATGTGAACATGAAACATTTCTTTGATCCTTCAGGGTACAAGAGTCTAAGGTCCCTATTTAAGGAATGTTGCTGCTCACAGTGGGTTGCTATCAACCACAATTAACATAATCAAGACACTCTCCCAGATAGAGATACCAGTTGACTTGATAAGACAGTCCTCATTTGACAATCACTTGCTAAGAAATTTTAGATTTTATCAACTTTATAATTAAAACTAATCATCAAAGACATGGCAGGAGATTTCAAACATGTCAGGACTTAAGGATACCAGATTTTGATGTGTGTGTGTGTGTGTGTGTGTGTGTGTGTGTGTGTGTGTGTGTGTACGTGGGTGTGTTATGTGCACTTAGAGTGTATTTTTGCAGGTGTGTGTGTGTGTGTGTGTGTGTGTGTGTGTGTGTGTGTGCGCGCGTACATGCATATGTGCTTATCCAGTCACTTATATTTCAACAAGTATTTCTTTTTTTCTGTATTTCTCTAGCCAACATTTATTTGAAGTTTTATAAATTTTATTTAAATTAGAAGCAATCTTACTTTACCTATCAATCTCAGTTCCCTCTCCCTCCCATCCTCCCATGCTCTCCACAGAGCCCTCATCCCATCCCTCATCCACTCCCCAGGGAGGGTGAGGCCTTCCATGGAGATCACCAAGGTCAGTCAAGTCACTGGGGGCAGGGCCTAGGCCCTCCCTCATGTATCTAGGCTAAGACAGTATCCCAGTATTTATCCCTAGTGCACGAATTAGCAAGTTTTTCTTGAGAAAGTATTATGTCTAAGAATATTATATACAGCAGCTTGAAGTACCAAAACAAAGACAACTCATGCTTCATGTTTTCCACTTTCATATTCTAATGTCATGCAATGTAGTATGTTGTATAAATATCAAGCAATGTTTTAAAAGGCACACTAGGGCAAAATGAAGTGTATTTAATCCAAAAACAATAAGTCAAAATTAAAGAAAGAAAAAAATTGCATTAGTCTTTATATTCCAACTGAACAGTTTGAAGTTTGTCTGCAATTATCATCTATCCAATTTGCACTGAAACCATTAGCTACTCTGGGCAATCTAGGGACCTCTGGTAGTGGATCAGTATTTATTCCTAGTACACAAATGGACTTTGGCATCCCACTCCACAAAGAGGGATACTCTCTCAGCCTAGACACATGAGGAAAAGTCTAGGTCCTGCTCCAAATGATATGACAGACTTTGAAAATCCCCCATGGATGATCTCACCCTCCCTGGGGAGCAGAAAGTGTTTAGGATAGGGGGTCTAGGGGAGGAGGGGAGGGAGAGGGAACTGGGACTGATATGTAAAAGAAGCTTGTTTCTAATTTAAAATTGGTCTAATTACAATTATAAAAAGAAAAAAGCAAACATTAGCTACAGAAAAAGTTACATTCAACAATTTTAGCAAGCTCATGGGGAGTAACATTACCCAGAGTTTCCAAATATTATATCAGTAAACTCTAATTTTAATCTTTAAATAAACTTTTTTGTCTTTTAAATTTTGACACTTAACTTATTCTCCAAACTGTTCACCTTTACAAGGTCACTACTCTTTCCAGTGTAATTTTTCCTTGAGGGAAGAGAATTGAGGAAGTTTTATAACTCCAGAATGCTGAACACCATGCTTTAGTTAAGTATGGTACTACATATGATGTTTAAAAATGTGTATGTTGGCAGCATTAGAAATTATGATTTTATCATGAATAATTCATGAGTTCATATAATATAGATAATTTTACCTTAAGAGCTTAAATGGAACTGTATTTTTCTATTCTCCTTTATGGCCAGAAGCTTTGAAATATTTAGTGGTATTTATTATAATATGAAAGATAAAAGATTATAACTGATTCCCATGGAAACTTACCACCATCAAGTGAATAACATGTATGCTTTCTGCAATATATAAAACCAGATGACTTATTTGATTAAAATATGACCAATTTTAAATGTTTTAGCTTGCCAAGTCATTTCACAAATTAGACCAGGTATGAAAATAACTTGGGGATCAATGGAACAGAATTTGGTTTAATGAACTTTTTAATTCTTTACCAAATAGCTTTAACGCAAAAGGATAAAAGTCCAATTGCATAATGTGGAAGTCTGTGGCTTTTAGTGGGTATCATAGAAAGGATTTATGTTTTAATATCTTTGGCTAGTCAAGAAATATTGGGTTCAGTAGGAATTCACATCATGAATGAAATAAAAAAAATGGGATTTTCCTAAATGTTTTACTTACATGCAGGAAAGAAATGGGATGCTAGAAAGCCTTAGGAGAAACTCAGCTTTGATTAATTGGAAAATAGGTCAAAATACTACAGAAAGCAATGTCCCCACTTACAAGAAGGAAATTCATGAAAATAAGCATTTATTAATGACAAGTAGGTTTGAATATTGAATCAGTCATATAATAATATTTAATATACTAAATATTTAGTATATTATTTTATATATTTAATATTCACTTAGTATATTAAATATCACTTATGATGTGTGCTAGATTCCAAGGTCCAATCAGATGAGAAAGCCCCATGTAGAAATACACAGAAGAAGTTTCATAGGTAGCGTTTTATTATTTTAAGAGAGTGCATGGTCTTAGGATATAAGGCCACTGTAAATGTTTCCTGCAGGAAAATGAAGCTCTAAGGAATGATTGATTGGAGTTCTCTTTCTTTGTGCAAAGATGTTTATCTTAATAAGTAGGTATTTTTTGGCTCTCCCAGGACAGCATTGGGCTGTTGGCCTGAGCCAGCAGAGCAATTCTCTGCAACACAACTGTAAATCAGGTGATCAGAAGTCCTGAGAAGCACAGAGAACAAACACAGTTTTCCGGCTACAGGGGAGCGAAAGGAGGGATGAAGCTGTAGGGTCACTGGGGGTCATGTGTTACATGGATAAGGCTCTGCTTCTATCTTCTACTCCCCCGCACTGGCACACGGCAGAGATAGCCTTCTTTGAGAATTGTTCAGAATAATCAACATTGAGTTTCCTTTACACAGGCATAGTTAAAGGAATTTAGTATATGTCAAGACATGGATTTCATGATGCACTGGAACTGAGAAGAAATTGATAACTGGAACCATATCATAACATCAATTAACAGGAGGAGGATAATGTTAAAAATAAAGTGTTCCTGGAGAGTTTAAATGCAAGCAGGCATTACAGAAGCCACCCTAAGAGGGAGGGAAGCATTAAATTAAACAGAGAGATGATACGTAACAGTGGGAAAAGAGAGCAAGTTTTACATTTTGCTGAAAGTTGACAAGAGATATTTACTGTAGAAAGCAGAGTCTACTACAATTGCGGGGGTGGGGGAGGAATGGTTTCTGCTGTCTTGATGCCCTTCTTACCTACAGCCTTCATCAGATTCATTAAGAGATTTGCAGTTTTATCCCACTGTCATTTTTTGTTATTTAGATTTCTAGTCCCAACAGTGGCCCTCATGGGCTTTCAGTTTCCAAATTCAGGGTTATATGATTCAATTAACACTTGACAGAGGCATTCACAGATCATGTATTTGTCCTCAAATGACGCTTTGAAATTAGCAAGCGTGATCAAAGTCTCTCCTAAAAGAATCCAGACTCAGTAGATAGCGAATCTTATGTATTGATTTATTTTTAGCATAGTTTGTAGGAGTACTTCCTGTTAATCATTCTAAAACTGTGAATATGGGAATTCAGATGGCTTGGAACATAAAAATATAAATCATTAAGTGGAGAAGATGAGTTGGGAATATATACTTGTCATAAAGTAACTTTCCAGGGCATATACTTTTGTATTTATTTGATGTCTTCTTCTTAGCTATAATTATTATTTTGTCTCATAACTAAAGGTGAGATGGAAGGTCTTCATAAAAACATTACTCAATGTGGTTTTACTCAGCAGAATTATTTTGCTCAGGCAATGTGTTTCAAAAAAAAATTGTGCTAGACACATTGCAATAACAACCCAGGATCTTTGTCTAAAGGATGGATTAAAAATAACAGGAACAATTTAAAGACTCTACACTCAACAAACTTGTGGTCAGACAAGTTTTTATGACAAAAATAAATCTTAGAAATAAGTTTGAGAAGTAAGTAGGAGCTTCCTTCCCCTTGCATGAAAATTGAAAAGTCTTCATCAAAATCAGTGGAAGTTAGTGAGTGGTGGCAAACTGGTAAATGGTGACATATACTGTCTGTATGTTTGAGATAGGGGGTGGTCTATCTATTACTTATTAACAAATGTTTGTTAAGCAGCTCTTGTATTACACTCATCCCTATCCAAATGGGAATATAGCAACAAAATGCCAGGGCAGTATGCATTCCAGGAAGGCTTTTAGGAAACGAAAAAGAAAACTGAAAATGTCATAAAGAGATGGAGGGTTCTCAAATAAAGAGAGACACGTTCTTCAGATTTGCAGTACAGTGTGGGAAGTGATTTTTAAGGCACAATGCCATCCTTAAAACAGATTTTAGAGAGACACACTCATGTAAAGTATGGGAAACTAGAATACACTGAGGATGTATTAGGCTATCAGTTACAAATGTGTGTTCATTGGATGTTAAACCTTATTCATGAATTGCTTTAGAGGGATGAGTCTTTGTATATACTCATAAGTGAGAACAGACGTCGAGGTGGACGGTATAACAAATGGGATAGATAATTTCTTCATCCATAAATCCTCATTTCTATGAAGCAAAACATTTGAAGAAATGATAAGTTTGCCCTTGGCTATGTTTCATTCTGATGATATCTTTTCTGACTAGATCCTTGAAAACTAAATGAACTGATATTGAACATGTCATACCTAGAGAGATGTTGACAATTCTAATTCTCGAACCAACCGATTCAGATTATAAAATATTTAGTAGTATGTTGGACATCAAATAAGATATAGCCTTGGTCATTATAACCAGTGGTCTTTCAGTCTTGAACCTAAAGATTATATTGAAAAACACTGAAAAATGAGAAATGAGAATTTATTGTGGCCATCTTCAGAATAGGAACCATGCATAGCCTTTACCACAAATATTTCAGTTGGCTGGTAAGGTTGAAACTTGATCATTTTTATTATAAAACCACAAGGAAAATAAATTTTTAAATAATCAGATGAAATATGGTTCTTCAGGATTCTTGACATAAATAAAAGAGAAATGGATCATAGCTATAAAAGAATTTGAAAAAAGAATATTTAATTTCTGATGGGGCATTACAACCTATTAATTTTGTTCATTGGTTTGCTTCAACTGAATGACTGAGATATAAGATGGAGTTACACAATGTCTTTTTTACAAGTGAGGGTAAATGAGAGCCCACAATCATAGGGTTAGACTTTGGCAGAAGTAGTGAGGATCCCTCAAAGGTAGTAGAAATACAGTGGGTAAGTATAGATGCAAGTAAAATAGAAGTTATTAAGGTACACTGGTAATACAGTTTCCTTAGCTTTATTTCTGCTTTCTCAGAAAACCAAACTGCACCATCATAAAATGAAATAGAAACTTGGTGTATTATCACAGCTCTTTATAAAAGATTTGCTTCAGAAAGTATAAGAACAAATGGGTTATGTCTGCCTTAGCGGACAAGAAAATTAAGGTAGATTTCCTCAGGACAAAATATTTAAACAAAGTTCTCGAAAAGCTATAGTAACCTAGGCTCACATTAATAAATGGGTTTTTCCAGGAAGAAAGAATAGCAAACAATGCCTCAAAGTAAGAACAAGTGTGCAGTTACGACTCAGATGTACATATGTATTAAGTACAATGTCCAACCAGATGTAATGAGAATACTTGATAAGAGTTGAATACTTTGAGTGTTTCTAAACTATTTTTTAAAGACCATAATTCATAATACATTCAGTCGCTGCTCAAAAAACATTCCTGTATTTTGCACTTATTAACTGCCTAAAAATGGGCAATCATAGGGGAGTACCGAGAGATGGCAAATGAACTGCTTGAGTAATAGTGAATTTGCTAAGAAAGAGATCACAGATGATTTTGTAATGCTTCTAAGGCATTTAAAAGCAGACCAGAGCTTGGGGATATGGTACAGGCCTGAGTCCCAGCTGTCATATTGGAAGATTGTGAGGTTGAGGTCTATGTGAACTATAGTTAAGATGCAAGCCAGGCTAGACTATGTAGTAAGATCTTGGTTCGAGCAAACAAAATTAGTGGAGAGATTCATGAGTGGCTTATGAAAATACGGTTATTTAACAAAGTGCTTCCCTGTACTCATTCAACCACTTCTCATGCTGTATCTACTGACACAAGGTAGAGTGAGTATTCAAGGCACATTGTAGAATATTCAAGCTCATCAAAAAACATCCACTTATTAGTGTATTGAGCCTCAACGATAAGGAAAACATGCAGGATATGCACGCCTAATAGGAGACAGCTAAAAGATATGGAAAACTATTCATGTTAGAATCATATCCCAGATTTTTATAATTTTGATACCAGAGTCAATCATATCACATAATTTATGAATATGGTAATAAATCTTAAGCATAACAACAAAAGCACAGTTGTGCCCAAGAGGCTTCTCTTCTATGGAGGGCCACAATAGCAGATGCTATATTGTAACTCACATAAAATATGGACTTTTCTTCTAAATGCTTCTTTATTTGGTGTACATGATTCTGTAGAAGCAAAAAGCAAAGAAAGAAGTACAGGTAGGTACCTTTCTCAGTCATAGAAATATTAATCAGAGCTGAGCTTCAGAAGGAGATGCTTTAAATTGTACAATAGATGATTATTGTTATCTCTGTTGTGAACTCTTTAATAGCAGAAAATAAGACTGGTTGTCAGTGCATGAAAGTGACTAGACAAGTATATAGAACTTCCTCATGCCAATGTCCTGTGATGAAGAGAAAAGCTCTAAGACAGTGATATTGGATGTCAGTACTGAGATTCTGTAAAGTTAATCTTTGGGGGTTCAGAGTGCAATTCACATACTCAGTGAATCATATGACTGTTTTGACAGGAAAACACAAAAAAGCCAAAAGTGGTGTTTTCTAATTAACCTATTAAGCATATTAATTTACCGGGTATGAACAGATTTTTGGAACAGAACGTTGATAACAAGGAGACAACTAATGAGAGTTTATTGATAGTACAGTTAAAATGGCTATAACTTGGGATAAGTGTTATTAATGGGATGGGGAGAAATTCTATGCTATTTTGAAGGTAGATTCAATAGAAACTAGATGATGTATGGTTATTATGAAGGAGTGAAGACACATTCCCATACTTAATTTCAGGAAAAATGAGCACTAGCATTAATTAAGTAGAATTGAATAAAGATCAGGCATAGTCACAGAAGGGAAATGACAGGCTTTGACCATCTTATATTTTGAAGGTTGATCACCCATTCATTTGAAGATGTGACACTTGCTGTCAGTGGTCATTTTCAGGAGTTGTGGAAGAAAGGTATGGACATATATTGGCATTTAGAAATCATATTTTAAAGCAATAGTCAACAAAGAGAATGAACATAGAGAAATAAGCAAGACTACAAGAAAGATAAAAAAAAAAGAAAATTGTGTAGTGATCAAGGAAATCATAGCTAAAATAGGCAAGTATAATTCTAAGCCACAAGAAGAAAGACTAAGAATTATATAGACAATACCCAATGTCCATGAAAACAGTTGTCACCGATGAAAACAGATTATATTAAAAGCCAAATCACTACAGACCTCGGCAATTGTTCTCAGTGAACTGATTGAAAAATAATAGATTTAGAGAATTGACGAGGGTGAAAACTGAGCAACTCTTACACAAACTACAGTTAAGTCCTCCAACAAGAAGTGAATTAAGGCTGAAAACCACAAAAGCTCAATGTGAGGGCAAAAGCAATTTAACATTCCAAATATAGATAAAACACGTAAGAACGTAATTGAGATTGATCAAATGATTGAGTGGGGATGGATTGTTCAGTAGAATATCTTAGAGAATGAAATTTGAAAAATGAGAATGTTGAAAATTTTCCAGGTCAAGTAAATTGAGAACAACCTGAGGGCTTGACTGCTATGTAAAATAATTGCCCTGGAGTAGATAAGCAAAATATATATGCATTATACAGAATTAGTGTTTCATAGTTAAACAAGAGTCTGGCACTACAGCTATTCTATAACTTAATGACTCCAATGAATCTAAATGTGGACATAATTTCTGAAACTGGAAAAGTGGCTTGATTATACACCAAGCCATGATCAAACTGTTATCTCTAAGATAGGGATTCATACATCTGAGGCCATCTTTTCCATAAATGTGTTGCATGTAAAATACATGAGAAGGTTTTCCTTATTCAACTTGTAGAACTTTAGATATCCTGGATAATAGCCTGACATATATATGTATGCTGAGATTCAGGGACAGATTTCAATGTTTATGTTTTATAGCTTCATTATAAAGACGGCAGAGTCAACATTGTGAAAATAGGAACTCTTGAGATATTCTAGTTCAAGAAATTTTAGTTTACAAAAGGAGATGAGTAATTTTTTTCCTCATAGAACATAAAAGATGTGTACCCCAAATACAGTTTTGTCCTTAAGAAATAACAGTGGATGCCTACTATTTCGTATTTGTCTGTCTGACATCCAAATGAGCTAACCAATCATCTTCAATATGCTGCATACACAAAGAGAATGCAGATGGCCCACCAGAATAGTTGTTTATTTGTGGTGGTCACACTGCCAAGATATCTGATTTCTCCTGGAATCCCAATGAACTTTGGGTGATTTGTTCTGTATCAGATGATAATATCATGAAAGTGTGGCCGATGACAGAGAACATTTATAATGATGAAGACCCTGAAGGAAGTGTGAATCCAGAAGGACAAGGATCGTAGACATGTCTGCACTTGTGATTTACACTCCCCTTGTTTTCTTCTGAATCCTGAGGTGGATGTAACACTGGTTTGAGACACAGACTTTGTTCAGCTATCCAGCTATAATAGGTGCCAGCAACAATACTATTAGCCCAAGCCATGGGTGTTTTCTAAATCTTAGCTGGGAGACTTAATTCAACAAAGCCACAGACTTATATTTAAATTTTCTTCAGGAATTTTCTAGTAACAAACCCAGGTCGAAAGTAGCTTCAGAAATGGGACGTATTATGTGTTGATTATTTTTCTTCTTAAGCTATATCCCCAAGTTTTTCAGATTCTCAAGTAAGAGGCCAGAATGGATAAGGAATTAGAGCCAAGTGAAATAGGTGTCTGAGCCACAAGTATAAATATTGCCAGATGTCGTTTTTATTCAGGAATTATGGGAGATTCAGGTCATAGAGTTTAAGGTCCTCTCACCTGGCTTTCCAGGATGCTCATTTGCCTATGCAAACCAGACTCTTGGTTTCATTAGTTAAGACCACACGTTCCTCCTTCCCTTATATTTTTGCTCATTAGTGTATTTCTTGAGGTGTTTCCATACTATTCTTTTTCTTTCTGTGAAATGGTTTTGTTGTGTGTGGATTTTTGTTTGTTTGTTTGTTTCTGTTTGGTTTTTTGAACTTGGGACCACCAAGTTGTAAGATGTATGTTTTTAACTGACAAGCCATACTACTGGTGAACTGTCAAGTTGAGAAAAAGTGTATTGCTAGTTTGTATTTTTTTTAATTAAATTAATCCTTGATAAGAGTCCTTGACTGCTGTAGTTTGATGCCATCTCCAGTTTGGTTAACCTGTCTCACCATCAGGCTTGTTACTCTCCATGACTAACTGTGTAAGTGCTTATAATAGAATAAATTGCTTTTCTATGAAAAAAAAAAGAAGTAGATTTAAAACTGTGTGGTTCATAGTCCTTACCACTTAGAGAAATAAGAGAAACAAACACAAAAGAAACCTTCTCTTGTTTCCCTAAAGGATTGTGGTGTTGGAACCAGAACTGGACTCCAGGTTAAGCTCCCTAGCTGGGTAATAACCATCTTCGGATGAAGTTCAAGACTTTGAGAACTCTATTGGTTTGGAAAAACCTGCAATGTTCTGAATGTTGGCTCCCTTCAAAACTAATGTAATCTAATTGCCAGAGAAACAGAATTGGGATATTCCTGGCTTGAGACTCTGTTGGGGTCAGGAAAGAAATCCACTGTTGCTCAGCCGTTCAGCAAAGCAGTGACGATGGGAAGAATGGGGAGCATTGTCAACCTTATGTCCAGGTTTCATCCTGCATTTTAAATGGCATGTCTGTCAGATTTAATAGCACAGGAAGCTAGATCCTCTGCTCGAAAGGTAGTTGATCTTTTCCTTCTTAGAGGATTAAAAGGGAAGCGTTCAAAACGAAGGACTCATCTACCTAGCAACATTAACCAATACTATAATTAAGATATTAATCCTGGGATTTTCCTTGCATATTTCACACTGAGTAGGGTTAGATAGTATAAGAAAAGTGAATACAATTAAAAAGATTTAAGTGGGAAATTGACTGTCATTATCTTAGCGAGTGGCATTATCATCTTATATAAAGAACGGGGTTGATAATTTGCTGAGTGATTGTTGAAAACGTGTGGCGGTGTTTTAAGGAGGGAATTATTTTTATCCGCAATGATTTTCTTAGCTGAAGCAGAGATGCACAGGGCTCTAATGAATTCCCTCACTTCCTCTGTTTGTGGACTTGCAAATTGCTCAGCTTTGTCAGTTACGTTTGAGTATCAAGTTCTCTGTTAATGCTGTGTCTTTTTAGGAGGGTTGTCAAGCAACCTCCTAAATCTCATCTTTATTTCATGAATGTTGCCCTAAACTCCATTAATATCTAATATTTCTTCATGGAAAAGCATCTCAAATTAAATACTTAAAATGGAATAGATAACATAGTACTTTCTAATTTGGACAGAATAGCCTTTTTTTCCTTCTTCCAAATTTCACTTATATATTCTGTGCTATTCATTGTTTCTTTGCAAGCAATATTGATCTATCACACACCACTCTCCTCATCCATATGCGTATACCATGCATAGGAATTGATGAATAATATGAAATAGTACTTATTAATGCTTTTATGTGTGACTTTTGTACTCATTAGTTTGAATTAGATAAAGTTGTCTTTTTGGAGATGAAATGTAATCTAATAACAGATGTTTGATTCAGAAGTCCATGCTCATTTAAGCATAAGAATTAGGTTATATAACTAGGAGACAGTGGATCCTTTTATTAAAATAGGTTAGATCGAAGCTCTAGATAATTTAAATACAATTCTTTCAGAAGATAATAAGGATGGGAGGGCCTGGGGCTTGCCCTGAGTCTAAAGCCACAGAGAATATTCAGCATCTGACCAGGTGTGAAATTATATGCATGAACAATGAGCATATTCATTTAAAAAGCTAAGTCATCAGAGATGAGATGGGTTTGCTGACTTATGCACAGGAAATAGAGCAAGTATAGAGCAAGTGCTCCAGAAACAGGGAAATGATCGAATGAGTTTTATTCAGGTACTGTGTTAAACATTCTATGTGAGACTTTTCATCCTCATTGTCCATAACAGTGAAATAAATTACAATGATCTGTGGGAAGAATCACAGCAGATAGACAGCTGGCCTAGGATTTGAATTTACATGTCATGGAACTCGGTTTCTTTCTTTTTTTTTTTTTTCTGAAATGAAGCAAAATCAAACCTGATCAAATAAAAACTTAAGGACAAAAATAAAACAAACTGCTTTGAGAAATCCAGTGACACAGAAAACAAAACAGAAAATTATAAGGAAGTGTGACCTCTTGTCACAGTGTCACAATATGTCAATCCAGAGTGGCTGTTTGCATGGGCTGTGAAATTTAAGCTTATTTACCCCATAATAGGACCCTAAAAATTACCTGAACCTTGAAGTTTATGTAAATAGAGACTGTAATGACATACCATTTGAACATGAAACAGGTGCATTGGAGAACAAACCCAAGAAGTATGTTTATAATCCTCTACTTTATTACATACTTGAAATGTAACCATGAAAACACTTAAAATGCACACTTAACATTTTTTTACAAATGACTCTGGCTTTGAAAGAAAGATCCGATTCAATTTAAGGAGTATTTTTGAAATTTTAATTTAAAGCCATTTGGATGATAAAAGAAAAATCTTAAGGAATAGCGAATTTTAAACTTGGGAAGGAAGTTATGGGCTATGGTGGCACAAAGTTTGTGGGAGTAACCAACCAATAACTTGATTTGATTTAGGGACCACTCCATAAGATGCAACCCATATCGGACACTGCTGTGGTGGCCAAAATTCAAGGTGTGTGAAGCATGCAATTGACAAAATAAACAAATGTCTATACCATACCAGAAGGCTGAGCTTAGAGGATATGTGTAGATATTTATATTTTGATGGGGAATGTCCTTCTGTATGCTGTGAATATATGTTTCTCTTATTGGTTTCATAAAACACTTAAGTGTCCAGTAGCCAGGTATTAAGTATATATAGGTGATGCTATCAGATGAGGAGAGTTCTTGGAAGAGAGGAGCTGCCAGAGACACGCCCTTTAGCTATCTCGAAGATAGGACACTGGGCATTCTCCAGTAAGATAAGGCTATGTAGAAACATACAGATTAATAGTTATGGCTTAATAATTAAGAGAGAGCTAGCCAATAAGAAACCAGCGCCATTGGCCAAACAGTTTATAATTAATATAAGCCTCTCTGTGTTTATTTGGGACCAAACGGTTGTAGGACCAGGTGGCACAGAAACCTCCATCTATAATTTTTAGTGTGAATTATTTTTGTTTTATTAATATCCTGAATTATTACATATCTAATACTGCACTACCAACTACAGGCACATTATTTGAGACTGGATAAGAAGACACAATACCAAACTAATTTTGAATTGTAATAGGTCTACAACATCTAGCCTTAAATATGTTGAGTGACGGTATTAATTACACTTTTAAAAAAGGATATAACCTAGAGATGAGAGGAAACACTGAATTAAAAAATGATAACTTTTGCAGTAAGGAGGGTGTAGTTTGGGTTTAGAAATTGTGATTTAAAGAAAAATTGTAAGTACTTACATAGTTTTTCTTTATCTGAGAGAATTGTATAACCCTGAGCACAAAGGTCAAACCCTCCGCATGATCTGTGTTCGTTCAAGGTGTTCAACACCGAAGACCTTTTTCAATTAATTCCCCAGGCTAGGTGGTTTTGATCCCACCATTGTAGAAGAATTCTAGTCTTACAGGAAGGCAGCTTATTTTTGTCAATTCTCCGGAGGGACACTCATTCTACAAACATGTGCAAACTGGAAAACTGCTGAATATCACCTTTTAAGAATAGATTATTTTTAGTTTCTTTAACACCGAGGTCTTTATATGGGTTATTATTTCAATTCTCTACCCTTGCACAGAAGCAGAGGCGATCTTAGCTCTTTCTTTCATTGCAACCATTAAAACTGCAGTTCTTGAGGCAGCTGCCCTCAGGGCAGCCATGGATTCAATATATTCTTGCTGAAATGGATTGCTGCTCCCAGACAGCTCCTGTCCTCTGCTTGCTTAATTCTTTTAGCTATTGCAATACTCTATCTCACACATCGCATCTAACATTTAAAGCATTTTATAACGACTTTATTGTGATATAATTCAGATTTTTGTTAGCATTTAAGGTTACTTTTATTGTAGGATGTTTTTGATATTTAATCTCACATGTTAACATAAATAACAGATTTTATTTAGGGTATTTTATTTTCTCCTAAGAAGTCTCTCCTCCTATTTCTTTACATAATTTATCCTGTATGCTGTAGGGGACACGGTAAACATGCCTGCTAGGGTCTGGCTAACAGGTGTGCCTGACCACGCCTCTGAGGGCGTGGTCAGGGTGACGTAGGGACAGTTTAAGAGTGAGGGGCGTGCACTTGGGAGTTTCATCTTCGGCTGGCTATACTTACTCCTGCCCTGCCGGCTGGCTAGGTTGCTCTGTAAGTAACGTTTCTCCCTAATAAATACCCTTATATTTTTACTTGACTCTGTATTGGTAATTCCCACGTTAGGATGCAACTGTCTAGACTGATCTGCATTCCTGTCCTTTGACTAAGTTCTCACCTCTATCTTTTTAAGCCACTCTCTGGGGATTCTTTAGCTTAGTTCAAGGTGTTCTGTGTTTGTATCGCTCCTCTCACAGTGTCAGCTGTATACCCACCCTTGCTTTATAAATGTTCCTTGCTACATCATCCTGTTTTTATCTAATGCATATTTTATTTTTGGTACTACTGTAGATATTAGAAGATGTGGTAGTTTAGTAATTTTTCTTGTACTATGAGAAAAATGAAGTATCTGCTCATCTCTGACTGTCCACTCGCATTCAGGAATAGAATAGTTACCAGGCATGGGAACCCCCTGGTTTTAATTATAGCAGTTGAGACACTGAGGCCTGAGGGTTATTGTAAGTTCAAGGCCATCCTTAGCAACAGAGTAACTGCCATGGAAATTGGGCTACAGTGTTAGAAACTGTTTCAGAACAGCAAAAGTGTGAAAGCCTGTGGAGTTTCTAATGTAGAGTAGTTTGGGCAGCAGAAGAGCCTGGGCTGAGTGTGTTAGAGCAATTTTTTCCACTTCCTTCAGCAATCCATTAATTCCATTCACAACTCGCTGATATCTGAAGTCTTGTTCAGGTACAGAAAAATGTAAGCCGTGATCTTTTTTTTCTTTTCAATTTTTTTTTTATTTGAATTAGAACCAAGATTGTTTTACATGACAATCCCAGTTCCCTTCTCCCTCCCGTCCTCCCCTAACACCCCCCCAACTAAAACCCTAGCTATCACATATCCTTTCTTCTATTCTTCCCCTGACTCAACCTTTCTGCTCCCTCATGACCTCTGCATCTCTCCTCTTCTTCCCTTCTCATTCTCAAAGCTCCCGCCCCCCTCTTCCCGTGCTCTCAATTTGCTCAGGGGATCTTGACCCTTTCCCCTTCTCCAGGGGACCATGCATGTCTCTCTTAGGGTCCTCCTTGTTTCCTAGCTTCTCTGGCAGTGTGGATTGTAGGCTGGTAATCCTTTACTCTAGGTCTAAAATCCACATATGAGTGAATACACATCATGTTTGTCTTTGTGTGATTGGGTTACCTTGCTCAGAATGGTTTCTTCTAGTTCCATCCATTTGCCTGCAAATTTCAAGATTCCATTGTTTTTTTTTTTTTTCCTCTGAGTAGTACTCCATTGTGTAAATGTACCACATTTTCTCTATCCATTCTTCGGTTGAGAGGCATCTAGGCTGCTTCCAGATTCTGGCTATTACAAACAATGCTGCTATGAACATGGTTGAACAGATGTCCTAGTTGTATGAATGTGTAAGCCATGATCTTGACCACATCATGTGTCCCATCATGCCAGCTGACGTGGGCTTGTTTAACATGGAAACACTCTTGTCAGATTATGGTACACCTGGAATCAAGGGTTCATCCTTTCACTGCATTTGTCTGCTGCCAAGAATCCTTGAGGCTCTCCTCGATCCAGGTCTATGACTACGGGATGACTCATAAGGTCTTTGTAACACATGAATGCAAAAGCTCTGCCTTGGCCATGATGTGACAATTCCCAGCCCCTCTCTGTTTGCCAACTTTTGCATTCTTTCCGTCCCTTCTTAGGCAATGTTCCTATATCTTTTTAGCAAGTAGTATAAATGTCTTGTTTAGGTTGGAGGAGTCATGTGTCACTTATTCTCAGCCTTCAGTATAGTCACCACGTTCACTGGAAGGAATGGTTCTCTGTTTAAACCAAGGGCAAGTTATGCCTATGTATGTATTTTTGTAAATATGTAGAAACCACTTTGATACCATATCTAATTTACAATAATAAATGGTCCCTACAAGGAACTGTGATGTTCTCAGTTACAGAGGATTTTGAACGGGTCTGTAGTGCCAGACAGGATTCCCTACCATGAAGCAGGTCTCAAATCTAATCAGAGGGCAGCTGATTTACTGCCATAACAGTAATGCCAGTATTACCCAAGATGGTACATATTGGCTGACAATTTGATTTCATAGATCATAGGATTATGAACTGAGTGGGATCATTGGGTTTTTTTTTTCCCCAGAAGTTTACATGGAGACTTTCTGGCAAAGAAGAAATTTCTAGTTTAGTTCCAGTTTGTTTTCTCTATGTCATGCATCTAACCTGTCTAGAATGTTCAATAATAGGATCTTACTGTTGCGTTCTCATGGACAACCCAGAAGAATGGAAGGAACAATAGTATCGTAAGGGTCTCTGCAGCCAAACTAAACAATAACTCCTAGTACAGTTTCTCCACACCGTTTCTTGGGTGTGCTTAACCTTCTCATCACTCTACAGTGGTTCTTCAGATACAATGTAGAGTTCACTTCATGGTCACAGATTCATTGAACTGGATTTATCATAGAATTTCTCTCTCCTTCAATTATGAGAAATGTTTTTCTTTGATTCTGGCAAAGTAATCACAATTGACAACTTAGTTCATCCATAACTTGAATCTCTTCTATCATTTAAAGCGGTTCCTGTGGCTTTCACTACATGGGGCAAGTACTCAGAGCCCATTTGCAATATAGACTAAAGGGCGAATGCACCCTCTTAGTGATTCTTATTGGGCACAAACCTTGTGGGCTGGGCACATGATCAGTGTGGGGGAGGGGTGTACTGATGAAAACAGGCAGGATTTGTTGGCGTAGGGCGGAGAATGTAGAAAGATCTACACAGCAGGGTTGCCTATGATCATTTCCAGTTTTAGGCACCCAAAGAAAGGGAAAGGAAGAGGTTGTAATAAACAACTTGGTAGGTACAGAGTCCTGGGAAGGGTGAGACTAGAGTTGGGGAGCTTAAGGAGGAGTATCTTCTTGCACTATTGATATTTCAGAGAAATCTAAGTTCATAAGATGCTGTTCTTCAAACACGTATGTGTAGTGTGTGTGTGTGTGTGTGTGTGTGTGTGTGTGTGTGTGTGTGTGTGTGTGTGTAAATTTCTTGAGAAGTTTATTACAATTAGTTTTGATGTTTATAAAGAAATAGATTTAAATATGAACATCTGGAATTATTCAATCTGAGACATATTTCAAACTCAGACTATTTTATTTACTTAGCAAACGTGTGTGTGTGTGTGTGTGTGTGTGTGTGTGTGTGTGTACCTATATGTGTGTGGGGGTGGTTTATAGTACAATAATGCATTTGAGATCTCTAATTCAGAGTGAATAAAATGATACATAGCACCACAGTAAAACTGCTGAATATTGTTGGTGATAAAAATGTGATTTATGTGACAGATGTACTTGCCCTGAAATAATATACTTAGAGAACTACCAAGTTGACCTTTGCTCCAGGAGGAAAGTGTTACAGAAACAGTAGCAAGAACCAAGTGCAGACATATTTCGGTTGAACTGTTACATTACTTTCCCCAGGAAGAAATGACTCAGGTCAAGAGTAATAGAAAATGATTACATTCTCAAACACTTTAAATTTTACACAGAATAAAGGATAAGTTCATAAATTGCTAGAGCTCTCTGATTTACTTTAAAATTAGTTTCTTGTGAAGATTTTATTTATTCCCTTATGTTGATTACTGTAGAATCGGTTGAATGAGTTAGAGTTGCAAGTTCCTTTCTCAGGAAGAGTAGTATCTTCATAATTATTTGCTTCCTTGTCTTTTTTTTTTTTTTTTTTTTTTGGAAAATTATCTTTGCTAGGAAGCCATATCATATAACACAATTTGTTGGGAGCCAAATCTCAGGGCTTGACATGAGATCCTAGGCCATGCTTGGCAGGCCACATAGTTTTAACCTTTACATAGCAGCTCCTTAGAACCTCAGCTCAAGAAAAGAAACAACCTGATCCATTCCTCCACCCACAGGCTCAGTCACTTAAGCAACCCTCCCTGGACCTCTTACTCATGAACTCTTTACCCTGCCAAACATCCTCTTTGTGGCTTCCTAATACCCTGCCTATACTAACATCTGGTGCACAAACAACCCATTCTGCCCCTCCCCATATCCTGACTATATAAGCTAGCCTGAAAAAAAAAGTAAAGTTTGCCACTTGATCAGAATCCTGTCTTGTGGTCATTTGTTCTGCATCTCTTGTCCCCATTTCCTATCCCTGACTCTCTTGCCCCAGGTTGATGTCCTGCAGGTCAGGACAACAATTTATGCTAAAGTGTAAGAAAGATCATGGTCCATATTGGTTCTTTATTCATGGTGAGCATGACACATATTCCATATAGCAGCACCGAGATAAAAGAGCTACCTAGAAGCCTAGGGTATCATCAGACAGATTCTGTTGCTAGTGAGAATAGTACTGGGTTTGAAGAATATGTTAAACTAGTAAATAATGGAATCAAGGTCAGTGCAAGCCAGCAGAGAACAGAGATAATGAAGGTAATTCAAGTTCCATAATAAGATGCCTTTAACTTTATCTCATACTGTCTCATGCGGTATATATTCACAGTTTCAGGATGCACATTTTCGGTCTCTGTCAGTTTTTTAAATTGTTGTATCAGTTTATATAAAGCCGCTTTTGCCAATCATTAATTGCTTTGAGTATATCTCCTACTACGTGTCCCTCGGTTTCTCTTCATCACCACTCTCCCACCCCCACCATCAGTCACTTTCGTTTCCTTCAGGAAGTTTTACTTTTCTACCTTCAAGCCAATTATCTGTAAGTCTGCTGATGGGAGTACAGTAATGTCCCTCATAGGCTCATATATTTGAATACTGCCTTGGTCCAGTTGGTGGCACTGTTTGCAGATGTTCAGCCTTAATGTTACCAGAGGTGAGCTTTAAAACTTTAAATCCTCTCTCCAACTACAGCTTGCTCTTGGCTTCATACTTGGAGCTGAAGATGTGACCTCTCTGTTGCTTCTGCTGCATTTTCTGGTGCTTCCTGCCCTGTGTCTCTGCCAGGAAGGATTCTTAGCCCTCTGGGTCAACATACAAAAATGAACACTTGCTTCTCCAAGTTGCTCCTGATCATGGTGTTTTATCATTGTTACAGAAAATTAAGTACTGCATGGCTTTCTATCCCATTGTCAGATAATTACCTGGTTGGAAGGAAGCACAGATCTCAAGAGATCCTTCCGTATATCAGTGCATTCACTATCAGGAGTACAGATTATACAGTACAATTTTCAAGTACTTATCGCTCTAAAAGAGAAAGAATCAACATCTGCCCAAAGTTGAATTTTACAGTTCTAAGAGGTGATAGGCAAGGAGAAAGGGAATCAGTTTTTGCACCTGGCAAAGAATGATGATCATATTTATTTGGCAATCAGTAAAAGAGGTTCTTGCCACCAAATGTAGAAATTCCTTATAGTGGGATGTCATGTTTCAGGTCATTGTAGTCCAGAGATACATCAGGAGATAGTCAAGAAAATGAAGCAATTAGCCTTGGCCTTTAGAAACAAAGAATATTATACTAGCATTAAGATGCTTCTTTTCCATTATTTGAAATCAACATATAAGGTAAATTCATGATGTTACATAAACATCCACATATACTTTTCTGTAAGAATATTATAAAGGGTAGTTGTGATTGTCTGTTTGACATAGACTTCAAATTCACAATTGATAAGTTTGAGGTTGATTTGAAAGGGCAACCTACGGTGTGATGGGATTTACAATTTGATCTCATAATCTGTGTAGCTAGTCCTTAGGATTAGTTTAAGGTTGCAAGGATGACTGCCCTTTGAATTTCACTGGTCAATTTCAGTGGGTTCCCACTGAAGTGGATCTTTTGGTAACTGATGATAAAAGGGGCAGCTGACGGTGAAGAATGGAATTGGTTAAATTTTATATTATAATGTAATTAAATCCACTTTTCTGATGTACTTGACTAATGTGAACACAAGAATATAATTGATAGAGAGAGTACATGTCATAATCCACTAGGTTCTATGTAAAAAATGAAATTTGTCATGAAACATACTCTGGTTTCTTATGAAATACATTCTGCATGAGTATGATAGAGAAAATGAATCCGATAGACAACCGGACAGATGTCTAGGTTATTCACCAATTTTCTACATGTAAAATTGAATTTATTTCCCTGGTAGTGGATTAGTATTTTTCCCTGGTGTAAAAAGGGACTTTGAGAGCCCATGCCACATGAAGGGATGAACTCTTGTCCTGAACACATGGGGAAGGGCCTAGGCCCGGCCCAGGATGATGTGGGGGACTTTGGGGAGCCCCCGTTGAGGGCCCTACCCTGCCTGGGGAGTGGAGGGTGCATGGGGTGGGGGTAGGTCGGGGGTTGAGGGAGGAGGGATGGGGGTAAAGGGAGGGAGAGGGAGAAGGGATTGATATGTGCAACGAGCTTGTTCCTAATTGAACTAATAAAACAATAATAATAAATTGAATTTATTTTTATTATTATGCTTGTTTAAGTATTGTATCATTTTTTACTCTTACTCTTTTGACTCTTCAGCCTTTGTGGGGTGGGGAAGCATCATCCACCTCCCATATAAATCACATATACAGATGGAGGCTTATTATTACTTATGAACGCCTAGGCTTAGTTTGGCTTTTGCTAGCCAGCTCTCCTTAAATTAACCCATCTATCTTTTGCCTCTGGGTTTTTCTTTTACTGTTCCAGTTTGCCTTTCCTTTCTTCTTACTCCTGCCTGGCTGTGTAGCTGGGTGGCTGACCCTGATGTCCTCCTCCCCTGGTTCTCTTGCTGCTCCTCCTCTTTCTTGGTTCTCATTCTATTTATTCTCTGCCTACCAGCTCCACTTATCCTTGTTCTGCCTCGCTATTGGACATTCAGCTCTTTATTAGGACAACCAGGTGTTTTAGACAGGCACAGTAACACAGCTTCATAGAGTTAAACAAATGCAGAGTAAACAAAAGTCACACACCTTAAAATAATATTCTACCACATTTAAGTCTTAGAAAGGAAATTTTATTCTACTAAAGGTAGGATCACACTTGAGGATGAGTGATTTTGAAGGTTAGCCGTAAGACGAAGGAGAACTTTTTGTTTGTTTCAAAAATGTCTTCCAATAGTTTTATTTGAGTAATAGTCTGATTATCTCAAATTACATTTGGAATTTGGAAACAAGATAAGGCCACCTAATGGACATCAACACGATACAGTAATGTAATTAATGATAGAATACATTTCACCATATGCAAATACATATAAGAAAAATAATGAAAGGCAGACTCACTTTGGCTCAAAGTCTTAGAGATCTCAGGTCATGTTTTTTTGGTGCCTCTGCTTCACACCTTGAAGCAGGATAGTATGAGAGAGACCACATAGTACACAAAATTGGTTTCCCTCCCATTGCTGAGAAGAAGAGAAAGCTGGAAAGAGAAAACAGTAGGCAAGGAATAAAACAAACTTTCAAAACAAAACCCTAGTGATCAGTTGCCTGCAGCTAGGCTACAATTCCTTGATATTGACTTCCTAAACTTTTCAAAAAATGCTAGCACTTGGGGATCAAATCTTCAACTTTCAAGCTTTTATGCACTATTCATATCCAAATTATAACTCTGTTTTTTTAACAGCAGATGTGACACTTACATAGAATACTTTCTGGTGTTTGACTGGTTTTAATCATGTCTGATAGTAAGTAATGGCTTGATTGTTCTCTAACTACTGCAAATATTCAATCAAATACGGAAGATCTCTACCTAAACTGACCTCAGAGCTCAACATTGGTACCTGTCCACTACCATGATCCTGAAGGTTCACTGGTTTTTACAAGGAAAAATAAAAGGCAAGATTATTCATCTTCATCTTCCTGATGGCTGCTGGCAAGAGCCACGCAAGATCTCATTTTCTACAGTTTTCATCTAAGCCCTCCTATTCATGTCTTTTCTCAACAAAACAGAAAACAGGATTCTCCACTTCTCTTTCCCCAGAAACAATGGAACTTGTCGCTCGAATGTCTGTTTTCCCTTCACTGCAGACTGGGCATGAATGTTCTAGAAGTTCATAGCTTGGTGCAGTTCAGACATACCGCTGGTTGTGCCTATCATGACACAATGGAAAAGTGCCAAGTACCCATGTCTTTGCCAAGTTGCTTATCATTATCTGAAAATGCCAATAGATTTTACACCTTTAGAATTATCCATTAATGCTCCGTGCCGTCTCCCTTACATACATCAAAACATAAACAGATACATCTTTAAGAAAGTGGGAAAGAAACTGAATAATGCCCAGATGCCTGTGCAATTTAAACACCTAACCACTTTCTTATTCCCTTCCCCATGGCTTATTGTTTTCACTATTATGTTTCATTTTTTATCAGATTTTCATGCACCTAAAAGTTGGACCCAAAACGTACTATAAGCAAAGTCACGCTAGATACAAAATTTTAATTGCTTGCTTCAATATATTTTAATATTGTCATTACTCAGTCAGAAGTTGAATTTTTATCTACATTCAAGCAGAATATTTTCCTTTGCTTTACTTTTGGTGGGGACAGGAAATTCATATTACCTATTTATGTTAAAAAGCAAGAGAAATTGCTTTTTATACATCATTACAAAAGTGATCGCAAGTCTTAATTAAGTACTTTTGATTTTGAACTTGGAGGGCATCCAGTCCTACGTAAACAATCATTCTTAGTTCCTATCACTGAACATATTTCTGAACCTAATTATTTTTTGCTTTGAGAACAAATTCTCTTGGCCAAAGCTCAGTAAAGGGAAACGATTTAGAACAGTTGAAAACGGAGCTCCATGATGGATGTGAGGAAAAGGAACTAATGTGGTCTTTAAACTTTATTTTTAAAAAATTACCTTTCACCTTTCTTTGTATCTGCACTGGGGAATCATTATGAATTTAATGTTTTGATACAGAGAGATGTTATACAATTATTTTTAAAATTCATCGACTTCATTGGTTCATAAAATTGAACTAATGTTAAGAGGAGGAGGAGGGAGGAAGTAGTAGTAGGAGGGACTAAATGTCTTTTAAATTAATAGTCTCTGACCTTGAGGGCACTTAGGATACCCCTTATTCTGAAAAAAAAAGAACTAAAGAAATGCCTATGTCACTCAAACATGTCACAAAATCGCCAAATTTTACTCTAGCATTTGTAAAAAGCAGACCCAAAGAATAAAGAATTTATTTTAACACGTGATCCTGAAATAAATAAGGAGAAATATTATATTTATAATATCCCTTTTGTTACATGGCTTTGATTTAAATGTATAATTTATTTATTTATTTATTATTTTTTGCTATTGGTTTGTTTAGCTATTTGATTCTGGAGAACAAGTCCATGTTCCACAGGCTGAGAATATGATAATTGCCTATAACACCTGTATCAGAACAAAAACATAATTTCTTTTTTCAGTGCTTTGCCCTACTACCGGGTTGCCAATTATATTTTACTCAACATTAGTTCACTGGCTTGCTGATGTGGAAAATCAGTAAATATTATATGGATAATACTTTCACTTCTGGCGTTTACTAAATCAGGGAATGGACTTTAAATATTTTTTTATCAGACATTTACACTTCTGCTTTTGGGGGAAGGATTTGAGACCTGTTAAAAGGAAATCTCCTCTCAGAGAATCTTGTTCCTGAAAATAGGAACAGCTTCAACACGCTGATAGTGCTGTGTAAATACAACATAGGTGTGTGACATCACAGAAACTTTCTGTGTCTGGATAGTGAATAAAACCAGACTATGTTGACTCTGGACTGGGGGAGGGCTGGGGGAGTTGAGGGTGGGAGTAGGCAGGGAACCCGGGAAGAGGAGTGAGAGAGAGAACCCGGGTTGGAATGTAAAATGAAATAAAAAAATATAAATGAAAAAAAAATTAAGAATGTTAAGTATAATCCATTAGATTAAAGACATGAGAGTATACAAGGGTTATTTACATTGATGCAAGTTTTTGAAAAGAAAAAATTTTCCCTCCGTGTTTCATAGTTACATTCAATCATTTACAAGCTTTGGTTTATGGAGCCCATTTTTATTAATTCTGTGACTCAACTCTTCTATTAATATTACTGAGAATGTTATCCACATAATGATTTAAGACATCCCAAAAGTTCTTCTAATTGTCACATGCATAGAAGCAATAAATTACAAGTAAAATTTGAACATAAATATTGGTAACATAATTAATGTGTTAAACTTGAATGTCTATTACATAATATAATTTTAAATGTTTGCCCTA
Organism: Cricetulus griseus; assembly: GCF_003668045.3. NCBI lineage: Eukaryota > Metazoa > Chordata > Mammalia > Rodentia > Cricetidae > Cricetulus > Cricetulus griseus. The sequence continues at coordinate 6,759,241 of NC_048603.1, read as the reverse complement.
GGTTTACTTTGGCAACAAAATAAACAAGGAGTTGTCATAGCTTACAAAAAATATTATGTCCACTTCGAAATTTCTACTTTAGCATCCCCATACTTTTCCTATAGTAATTTTCTCTCATTGAGAAAATTGTTGTTCAGAGAAGCTTGAGTATTCTATCCCATATTTAAATATTGGGAGTTATTTTTTCCTTATTAGCAGTTTCCTTACTTAAAAATTACAGTTAAGATTTAATTTTTATATATTAAAGTGAAAATAAGATTTCTGCTGAGTAAACTGTGTGTTTTAACCCTTTCCCACTCTCATGGCAATCTATTGCATTAGAATGATTTTAGTATTTTTATAAATTTTTACTTCATTTACAAACAGTCTTATTTTACATATCAAACCCAGTTACCACTCTCTCCCATCCCATTCCACATCCACTCCTTAGGGAGTGGCCTAGGCCCTCCCCCTTGTTTCTAGGCTGAGACAGTATCCCTCCATAGGGAATGGGCTCCCAAAGTCCATTTGTGCTCTAGGGATAAATACTGGTTCCACTTCCAGGGGACCCATAGACTACCCAGGCTTCCTAACCCATGTTCATAGTTCAAGGGGCTTGGTTCTGTCTTATGCTTATGCGCCAGCTGTCCAAACTGGGGTCCATGAACTCCCACTTTCTCAGGTCAGCTATTTCTGTGGGTTTCCCCAGCCTGGTCTTGACCCCTTTGCTCATCACTCTTCCCTCTCTACAAGTGGATTCCAGGAGTTTGGCTCAGTGCTTAGTTGTGGATCTCTGCTTCTGCTTCCATCAGCTACTGGATGAAGGCTCAAGGATGGCATATAAGGTAGTCATCAGTCTCATTATCGGGGAGGGACATTTAAGGTAGCCCCTCCACTCACTATTGCTTAAATTGTTAGTTAGGGTCATCCTCGTGGGGCTTTGGACATTTGCCTACTGCCAGATTTCTCTTTAAACCTATAATGGCTCCCTATATTAAGGTATCTCTTTTATTGCTCTCCTCTATTCTTCCCCAGATTCAGTCTTCTTGATCCCTCATGTTGTCCTCCCCTCCTCCTCTCTTCTTCTCCCCCTCCCTCCCTCCCTCCTCCCCACCCCATGCTCCCAATTTGCACAGGAGATCTTGTCCCTTTCCCCTTCTCTGGGAGACCATGTGTGTCTCTCTTAGGGTCCTTCTTGTTTCCTAGCTTCTCTGGAGGTGTGGATTGTAGTCTGGTAATCCTTTTTTCTATGTCTAATATCCATATATGAGTGAGTAAATAACATGTTTATCTTTCTGTGTCTGGGTTACCTCACTCAGGATGGTTTCTTCTAGTTCCATCCATTTGCCTGTGAATTTCAAGGTTTTTTGTTTTTTGTTTTTTGTTTTTTTCTGTTGAGTAAATGATTCACATTTTCTTTATCTACAGAATGATTTTAAATTAGAAACCTCTATGGCATAACTTTTTCAGTATAAGATATGACCAAAGTGACCATAATTACCCCGCTTTAACCTTGGTTGTAGCCATTGTAATGAAAGAAACAGAAATGTAGAGTAAATATGATGATTTGAATAATTAATGCTCTCCATAGGCTCAAGTGTTTGAAATCTTGGAGTTTAATTGATGACTCTATTTGGGAGATTTAGAAGGTAGATACTTGGAGAAAGTGGACCTCCTGATATGTGCTTTTGACATTCATTGCTGTGCTGAAATACCAGTTTAGCACTGTGCTTGTGTTTGAAGGTGAAGACATGATCTCCCAGTTTTTCTTCTGGATATCTGATTCCATTCCTCCCCTACAGCACTTGGACTCTCCCTTTGGAGCTATAATACAAAATAAACTTAAAAGTCACTTTGGTCATTGTATTTTGCTTTAGTAACTAAAAGAATCTAACACTGAATGACTACAAAATTAGGGTATTAACATTCCCTCTTAAGTCACATGACCTTTAACAAGACCCTCCCCCTAAGTTGCTTGAATTTCTGGTCACCATTCCTCATGTCCAATGGTATATGTAATTTAAATATTCTAAAGTCCATGAGGTAGACCAAAGAAACATACCTCACCATCAATGGTAGATATGACCTGAGTGTACAGGGATGCAAAATATTATTGTGAATGAATAGAAATAAGAAACAGACAGGCATACGAATTCTAATAGCTGACAAAATAGACTTCAAACCAACACTAGTCAGAGGAGGTCAGAAAGGACATTTCATACTTGTCAAAGGGGGAAAACAGGCTACCAGGAAGATATTACCATTCAAGCCATGTATGTATTCACAAAACCAAAGAGCACCCAGTTTTATAAAAAGAAATACTATTGCATCTAAAACAAAACATATTGAGCCTAATACAGGGGTAGTATGTGATTCACATTACATTCTCAGCAACAGTCAGAATATCTGAACAAAACTAAACAGAAACTCTCAAATGGAATGTCATCAAAAATCAAGTGCATTTAACTTCTGCTCGTCTTATATGTAGTGGCTCATAATTGGCAAAATCCTTTTTATTAGGCAGGAATTAGGTAATTCCAGTTGTTTACTCAAGTGCCTGTGTGTACAATGATAAGCTTCCTGTCTTTCTGGCAGTGTAGGTTAATACATAACGAAGAACAACTAGCCATCTCCGGTGATTCATCTCATGGCAAGTCTCTAACCTACTCTGAGCCAAGTGTTATTCCTCCATGGGCATCTAAAATATTGGGTTAATGTAGCAGCTAGGGTCACACTAGAAGTCCGAGATGAAAGGTGTTATTCCAATTTTCCAGCTTGTATGTTCGCCACAAGAAAACCTATTATCTTTCCTGTGCATTATTGAATAGTGAAATGTGTGTGTTGCTGGGATTCCATTTGAATATGTATGTTGCAGAATGTTTGGGTGATGTTTCAAACCGAGGATTGTGTTGAAAAATGTAGTGACACTGAGATATACAGCTGGCCTTGTCTTCATGTCAGTGACTGTGTCATTTTTAGAACAGTAGCTCTTGATATCAGAGAAATCCCTGAAAGAAAGATGTAAAATTCTAACCCATGTGAAATTAGCCCCCTACCTTCTAACATAGGTTGCAGAAAAACCATGTACTGTTTACTGCTTGTGAACATATATATATATATATATATATATATATATGAAATAATAGGTAAGATACCAACTTGTACTCACCATACAAGTATGTTTGTGGTTTGCTATTTGTATTAAATGATATATAAGTAATTTGTTTATAATCCAAGAAAACAACAAGCAAAAAAATAACTCATCAAACTTTGATTATAAGTCAAATTTATTGTACTGTAACACACTGATAATTTATGGAAAACAAATCCAAGAAATCACCGTAAGGAATGCTATAATTGCAGCCTAACTCTAATACAAGTTCAAAATCAGTCACTGGTATTTCTAGAAATCTCAGAAGTTTTTTTTTTTTAATGGTTCCTTTCTACAACATAATTTTCTTTTAAAAATGCATTTAAATATTTAACAAGAGTATCAGAATTGTAAGGAATTTTCACTTCCTAAATAACCTTTCCCAATAGAGAGCTATGGAAACCCTATTTACAGTAGTGACTGTAGCTCAGAATAGAGTTCATTGCTAAGCCCATTTGTGAAAAATCAATGATGATTGTGCAAAATGATAGACCTCTATGTGCCCCAATTCATATTTTAACAGAATGAAGAAGGGTGGTTTTGGATAATAATATAATAATACAGATTATTATATATGTGTGTGTGTGTGTGTGTGTGTGTGTGTGTGTGTGTGTGTGTGTGTGTGTTTATACTATAGTAGATAATGCCTAAAAGGAATATATATTATGCCACTGGATCTGAATGGTTAACTCTCAGGTTTCTTTGCAGCTCCAGTTGTAACTGCTGCTGGGAAAGTGCAGGGTTTTCTTCAGCAAAACTTTAACTTTGGCTTGAGTGCTACAGAGCTGAAAATTTGGATACAGTCAAACAGATTTACATTTAACAAAATTTCAAAATAAGAGAAAGGAAAGGAGGGGACATATTTTAAGCACTCAGGTGTGATTCTAATTCTAGAAAAATTCAAACTTAATGTAGAAATAAAATGTTTAAAATACCTTTTTTTGTCAGAATAACCTTAGAAATTATCTGAACAAACTGAATTTATACAACTTTAAAAACAAAAATGTGATAATTTGAAAGAAAATGGCCCCCAAAAGGAGTGTCACTATTAGTAGTTTTGGCCTTGGTGGAGGAAGTGTATCTCTGTGGGGGCGGGCTTTGATGATCTTTCCTTAGGCTTCTCTCTGTATGTCACTCAGGCAACTTTCTGTTGCCTGCAAGGTGTAGCACTTTTAGCTCCAGCGTCATGTTTGTCTGCACGCCGCCATGCTCCCTGTCACAATGATAATGGACTGAACCTCTGAAACTGTAAGCCAGCCATCCCAGTTAAATGTTTTTCTTATAAGAATTGTCAGTGGTCATGGTGTCTCTTCACAGCAATATAACCCTAGGCAAGGCAAACATCATACCAGTATTTTAATTATGCTCAGCTAGTTAAACAGTTGTTTTAAAAGCAAATGTTTTTCAACTCAGAACAGATCTGCACCTCTTTTAAATTTCCAGTGTTTTCGGAATTCGGTCTTCATCAATTACACCTTTTCTGATCAAATAATTCAGAGAAAGTATTCCTTTCACTATTGAATGCTAATAGGTCTGGCAGAGAGGCTAGTAGGCTGAAGACAGAAGTTATGTTCCTGTTTGAATCACAATATCCCTGAGCTCAGTGACAAATTACAAATCAGGACACAGGATTAGGCCATGGAGTTGTATCTATGGTCTTTTTTTCCCGTGACTACTATCACCAATTCACATGTCTGACCTAGATCTTAGAATCTGCCCTCAGTGGACATCCAGACACTCCTATTCAGTTGCAAATCAGGGATGCATTGTTTCACATATTTTTCTCTGCAATGTTTTAACTTCTGTTATACATGGAGGGGATGCACCTCAAAAGGGAGCCTTTACATATTCTTCATTGTAAATCCCTACAAAAGTCAGCATTGCTGGTGGGTAATGACCTCCTGCCCTAAACCTATTACATTTCCTCATTTCAGGGTTCTCCAGCCAAATTCACCTTTCCTCACCTGCAAATTATTTTTTGTTCAATATGTGACCTTGCTATTATGTCTTGTAGGCACAGGGGTGCTCTCCATCTCCATGAAATATGTAAATGTGTGGAATGGAGAGGATTTCAAGTGTTTTTTATCACTATGCTTTTTCATTGAGAGACTTCCCACTTCCTGGTATCTGTAATTGCTCTCTGACTACTGCTGCCATATCAAAACCATATCTCATTGTATGTGTTCATTTTGGATGAAGGCTATCACGTAACAATAAATGCCATAGCCTATTATATTTTGCCATGCAAAATAACTAAATTTATCTAACCTCAGACCCAAAGTGTCAGTTTTCACTGTTGTGTTTCCAAAGACGACAAAGCAAGTTGCCAAAGAAATCTCAAAAGCTCGAGACATTTCCAATACCTTTTCAGCTGTAGGTGTCATTATGCTCCGGTCGTCTGCAGGTCATTCTTTGGTTACAGTCGGGGTGTCCAGACTCCCCTTTTAAGTAATTAAGATGATTTGGAACTGTATTTCTGGAAAAGTAAGACAAGCAGCTAGCTCTCTCTCACTAATATTCTTGACAATGTTATCCATTTTCTTCATAGTCTTGACCACACTCTGTTTACATCATTGCATACTCTACCACAGAGATTTAATAGTTATTTAGGGACCTTGCTTTATTGCTATCTATTGCTGGTTAGTTGTCTATAGGACTCAAAAGGCTGCAGTGTTGGCTTCTTTGATTTCTCTCCTTTGGTTTGTTATTAAATGAATGGTGAACATCCCCAATCTCCCTCAGAGTTTTAAATTCCTAGGATCTGGAAAAAGTATAAGCAGTCTTACATGGTAAAGTTTTTGAAGAGGTATTTAGAAGGTTAACAGGAATTTATCCTCAGTGTCCCTATGAGCCCTAAATCTGTCACAAGTATCTTAACGAGAGGCAGGACCTAAGAGAAGAACAAAGTTGTATCATTTGAAGGAAAATGCATACAATTAGCTGTAGTTTATCAAGTTAAACAAACTTCTGGTCATTGAATGATGAATATCACCTTAACTATCACCTATGGCTCCTGTATTTCACACAGATACATGGAATCATGTATGTACATACAACATTAAAGAAGATTTGAAGCTATATAGATGAGCAAAGGGGACCATTGGGAGGAAGAAGGGTGGAGAGAGATGGAAAGACAGGGCATGCAGGGGACTTTCCTCAAAATGTGTTATATGCTCATTCAAAATGTTCTCATTAACCCAATAGTATGTGTGATGAGTACAGTGCTGAAAAGTGAATAAAAAAACCCACTAGAGAAATAATAGAGATGGAGACAACAGAGAAGAAAGTGAGGAGGGAAAACGGAATGGGCTTAAGGTTAAAAGCACAGGGATGCCTGCAACCAAAAGTTGGAGAAACACAGGAATTCAGACTGCATTGTCACCTCAGAGTATTGTCCTGTGAACATATCATTGTTCACCTTATGACACACTGATTGTGGGTGCCTACCCTGACAAATATGAGTTACAAGTCAGTAAGTTATGATAGTCAGTCATTGTGACCACAGAAACCTAACATGCATAGGATTTCAACACGCACATAATAATATATACTAAGTATATATTCCTCCTCAAATGCTATTTATTACATATACTTAAGAAATTGCTATAGACATAAATATATGTCTATAGCAGTATTCACTGTTACAGCAAGGACGCATTCCAAAAATCACCACTATCCTAGGATAGGCTGGAAGCTCACACATGCGTGTTTTCATATTTTAAAACTCATACATACAGCACTAAAATATATAGTATATTATGCTTTTCTTTAATAATGATAACATTTACATAGACTGTGTGCCATGAATATGTTGCATTGTGCTTTAATTATTGGATATTATATTTCCAAATTTTTCATGTAGAGATCTATAGTTTTAGTACACTTATTTATTATATGATACTATTTTTTGTCATGTAAACACATTCACTTTTTGTCTATGGGTGCTCATGTGATTTTAGTGTTTTTAATTGTGCGCAATATTATGATAACACTGAGTATATTTTAATAGGCATATATTTGAAATTGACATTAGTTAATTATATATCTAGCTATGTTGGGCTGTTCAAAAGAATACATAGTCAGCTTTACAAACTATAAACAAATTACTAGACCAAAGATTATACCTCTACATGGCTCACAATAAATACATAACTTCAGAGTTTTAACTTTTCTTATGTTACCAAGATAACAAGTGATATTTGCAGATCTTATTTACTGTTACTTCTTTTTAATTTTTAAATGTTTCCTGTAAATGCATTATTGACCTTTGTAGGTATAAAAAATCTGCCTCATTTTAAGCAGCTGTTTTTGTACTACCAATAATACTTTAATTTGTGTTTAGAATACTTTTTTAACTATGCTGCATATGTTTTTCCACTTATACCTTAGATGTTTGGTTTTTCTTTAAATCTTTTGAGAGGCTCCTACGCACATAGTTGTAGTCAGTGTTCCCTTGTCACCTTGCCAATCCTGTTACACCCTCACCACACACCCCAAGTTCATGGCGTTTCTCTTCTTTTTTATATACATTTCATATTACATAGTCTATTGTCTTCCCTGTTGTTATTGCTTTCTGCTTGACTCCCTTGGATTGGGATAACCTATCTATTTGCTGGTCTTTGGAGAAAATTGATTCTCCCTCTTAGCAGCCAGCAACTCTATAAAGTTTTCATCTTGGCAGTAACCAATTATCAAGTTCTTTTCCATAGAGATTAAATTTTAATGTTACAAAATTATCTCACAGTATGTTTGAACTATGTAAAAGGTATATGTCTTGAAATAGTATTATTTAATATTTACAGTCAGTCCTTTAATCTAATATCTAGAAGGAACCTTTGTGAAGAGTGAGGTAAAGACATTACTTTCTCATCTTCAAATTGTAAGATAAATTTCCTACCACAATTAATCATTTCAACGGTAACCAAAGAAATGATGATTGGGAAATTGAAAAGTGAAACCATAAAAGAAAATATTTAAAACCCCCAGGAAGATGTGGTGTCTCAAATGTTTGCAGATCTTTTGGTTTAATCATCTCCCTTCTGAAGCAATGCTTGGACTCTCCAGTTCTTAGAATATTTGCTTTCCTTTTATTATTGACACAAGGGATCTTAACCTCATCAGAAATCCTTGTTTGAAGAAGCAACCCTAAGTCAATATTGAAAGTTAAAGTCTAAGTCAATATTTAAAGTGGCAAGCCCCTCTCTTGAAGTCTCTATTAATCATATTCCAAAGCTATACATTGAAAAATTATACCTGAAAGGTAGATATGCTACTTTGCAGGTGTCAGTGCTAATGTGGCTTATTCAGCAGGGAAACTAGAAGAAGTAGTTCAATGTTCCTAGAGTCAAGAAAAACAAAATGAGGGATGAGACTCTAAATTTATGTGTATGTAAAATTAATGTCTAATGACAGTTTATATGACTCCTACAAAACCTAAGGATGTGTCATGTAATAGGGTTGGAAACTTAGTTGAGTGATAATGGAAAGAATTTTAATGGACAAATATCAGCATGACGTTTTAACGGTATAAAGCAGCGCACTGTTGCAGATATGTGAAGCATAGCTCAGGAGCAGGGAACAAAATGTGAAAACACCATCTATGAATGTACATTAAAACAAATGAGAAGACCAGCACAGCAAAAAAAAAACAAGGAAAACAAGAGGGCACAAATCCTAAGAGTTGTGTTCTATTCCAAATCACTTGTCAGGGCAGGTGTAGTGTGACTTGGTTAATATTTCTAAGATTCTCTTGTTATTATTGTGTAAATGCACTTAAAGGCAACATAATTTGTGTAAGATGGCCATAAAGTGTTGAAATTTTATCCCATTCTATGAAGAAATAGTGAAGTTGTGAATTTAAGTTTAATGGTAATAATATAAAATGTTGCCTTTAATTTGTGTGTGTGTTTTATATATACATAGATAGATATAGATAAATAGATGATAGAGAACTATATAGAGATTCATATTTTGCATGCATATTGTTTAAGAAGACTGCTAACAAATGAAATATAAATACAAAGGGAAAAAGGATGGAATACATGAAGATTTCTTGTATGAACATATTAAATGTGTTTGTAGATTATGCTTAAATGGAAACCATTAAAATTAATTTCTAGTTGACATTATGTGAAAATTTATTAGATACTCATGCAATATAGATATATTACAAACACATATCTATAGCTATATACTTATCTGTTCATTTATGTATCTAGCTACTTCCTGGGAAGTGAATTGTTAGGCAGTTTTTTTGTGAAAACATCACAGATAATGTTTATAAAAACTAAAGTAGATACAACAGCATTTGGCATATTACAACATCCACCATAAATTTCTGCTGCCCCCATCACATATGACATCAATGCTTGACTCAAATGGCATTTAGTTACATGTGACTATCTATAGATCTCAACACAGATATTTTTAGTCAACTCTAATTATCCATGATTTTTAAGTCTGTGGACTCAAGAAACTGTGAATCACAACTAGTCAAAAACTTTCATAAATTCCATAAAGCAAAATTTTAATCTGCCACATTTTAGACACTACCCAGAAGCTTCATGAATATCATATGTGAGCACAGTTTGCCCAATGTTCTCCCATGTCACGGGTCTTGAATCTCTCCTTACTACTAACTAATTAAACATTGAGTCATGCCTGGTTCATACAGTATTAGTTACATAGTATAACACTACTGTCTCTTTTAAATATGTAAAGACCTTCTCTTTTGGTATTTGCTGAGCAATATAGAAAAACAAATGTACTATTGGCCTTATATTAGATAGTATAAGCAAGCTAGATATTATTTAAGACAGGAGGGACCTGTTCAGGTAATATGAAAACATTGTGTATTTTTTCATCAAGAACTGGGGCATCCATAGAGTTCAGTGTGCACAAGTAGTTTTGGAAACAGTTCCTTATGGGTGCTGAAGAACCACTAAGAAGCCCAGTGTATCAGAGAACTTTTATTGCTACTAATACAGAGGAGTTTGTAAATTAAATGTGTATGGAGTGCAATACCATAAGAATAACTAAAGCAATTTTGAAGAACAGTACAAGACTAGCAGTTTTACACATTTCAGCTTCAAAAATTATGAGAAACTCTAGTGTTAAGGCTGTATTACATTGCCAGAAGGCGAGTCATGGGATAGATAAGGTGGGGTCCAAAAATTACACCAGACATCTATGGTTGAATTTTGAAATGGTGTGAAGGCCATTCAATACAGTGGAAAGATCTTCAAAAAGTGTGTCTTCAACAATTAGATACCCACACGAAATGATAAAGCTAGTCAGTATCTCATGGCAAATACATAAATTCACGCTACATCTGAGATCTAAGTATGTAAGATATTTAGTTATAAAATCTTAAAAGAACACAGAGGGAAAAATTAATGCAAACAAACCTTAGGCAATATTTTCTTGGATGCTATACCAAAAACACATTTATTGATCATCTTTAAAACCTAATGACTCTTTGGATCTTAGATTCTGTCATGAAAATCAAAATAAACCACTAAATGGGAAAATATATTCATATATCCTATAAGAATTGAACTTGAATAAGCATATGTAAAAAACTTACAAGTCAACAATCAGAAGACAAATAGCCATAATAAAATAAGCCAATTAGTTGAAGCTATCTGATTAAAGAAAATGTACAAATAGGCAATTTGCAGATGAATAATTGCTTACCAAAATTTTTCAATAGGGAAATAAAAATTAAGACTAACATGAAAAAGTCAGTTCTAGAATCATTCTATTTTTAAATGATGCATAATAACAAATGTTAGTGAAAAAATTGAAACCTTTATGTACTGTTGATGGCAATTCAAATATTGTATCTGCTTTGAGGACAAATTTTGGTGGTTATGGGTAAAATGTTTGATATAACTTCCATATAATATAATCATTCAACCATTATTTGTAGTAATGGCTAATAGCCACAATATCTAAATAGAAATTACTCATATCTAAAATATGTCCATTCATGAATAAATATAATAAAAATTATAAGATCAATAATAAAAATTATGAGATCAATAAAAAGTATTCATAATATAAAGCCATTAATTAGTGATTTATAAATTAGAAAAGGAAGTGTCTTGCATGCATTACAGATTCAATTTAGCTAGTCAAAAGTGATATATGACTCAATTTATATATAACATTAGATTATAGAAGTCTATTTGCAAACAAGTGATTAATGATTTTTCAGAAAGGAGGGGTCACAGGATTGAGAGTATCTAATGACTAGGCACATGATTTCTTGAAGGAAAACACACTTGTTGTGAAATTTGAATTGTCCTATTTATAAGGCTCTATGAATATACTACACATACATTGAATTGCAACTTTATGCAAGTGAATTGTTCAGTTCTGTACTTTTGATGTTAAATAATCCCTAAAGATACATGGGCTAAACAATTAGTCCCCAGCGTGGTGCTACTGGAAGATTCCATGAAGAGGGTGCTCCTGGGAAATACTGAGGTGACCAGAGATGTTGAAAGGTGGGAAACTTTGTTTCTCTGTTTCCTCTTTCTGACTAATTGATGCCTAGTTTGGCCCTGTCACTTGCTTCTATGGTGATATGTTAGTTCTCCAGAGGCCAAAAGCAATGGGACTACTCAGCTACAAACTGAGTTGGAGGTTCAGAGTCAAAAACACTTAATCTTATTGTGATTTAATTTTCACTGATGTTCTCTATGTGGCAGAAAGCATACATGTATGGTGTATGTGTTGTATGTTATTAAACCCACTAAATATAAAACACTAGCAAAAAACTGAAAAATGAAATGAAAGCTTTAATTAAAATATAGTCTCTGAACAGTTGTTTATATTTATTACAAATATGATTCCATAAAGCCCTTATGATCTCTTTAGATAATGACATGCAATTTTCATGTAAAATATTTAATGTTACTGTATCATTGTCTGTATTATGCCTTTTAGACACTTCGATTATGAAAATATAAATACATATTTGAATAAAGCTAATGAAGACAGGAAAACAATACATAAAGATATTCTCATCCTTGTTGTACTACTTTGCAAATAGCCAAGTATTAGGCCTAAATAAAATACCATTTTCATTATGTCATATAGTTAGACTTGCTCTGTACAGATGAGCATAGCTAGGTATAACTTAGTTTGCCATACTTTCTGTCTACAAACTGAACATTTAAAGGCTTTGGAAAGATCCTTAACCTGCCTAAGCTTTCTTAACTCACTTGCGGAAAAACGTAATTGCATAAATTCTTTTTCCTCTTTTGGAAGGAAATAAAATGTCATAGCAATTAAGCCCTAATATTAAAACCCAGTTATATAGAGGAAGAATAGGCTACTAATCTTGTTTGCATTTGAGGGATTCTGTCATGCTTGCCACAATAATTTTCCTGTTACTTCACAAACTGAGAGCATCTATTCGACTGTTTCAACTTTAACTTGATACTAATTTCATATTAATGAAGATATTTTGGTCCCTAATAGGATCGTAGTTGGGTAGCTTATTCACCACCTATCTTATTAAAGGGAGACTTTATCCTTTGGTCACTTTCAAGTTTACAAAATTTAACTGATCCAAATCCTTATGAATCAAGGGTCCAGGTAAACCAAGAGACACTTCAATGACATAGCTTAGGAGCAGTGTAAGTAAATTCTAACAACATCTGTTGGATATTTTTAATTCAGTACACTTTCATATTCCTAGTGACACTTGGAGTTAGATAGATAGTATGTCTCCTAGCAGATAAATAAGAAATTTTACTTTTAACAAGATATTTTTCAAGTTCCCAAGTAAGGGAAATATCAGGACAAAGTTTAAGTGAAATCTTCCTGACTGGGAATTTTACATTGATGATTTATTTAAATGTGTCTTTTATATAGCAAAAATACAGAAGCAGCTGGGCTTGGTGATATATGCCGTCAATCCTAAAATTGATGCAGAGATAGGCAGATCTATGTGATTCTGAGGCTAGCCTGGTCTACATAGCAAGTGTCAGACCAGCCAGGAATATAAAGTAACTTAATGTTTCGAGCAAAACCAAACCCCCAAAAATGGCTCATTAAAAAAATAACCTGAATAACAAAAAATATAGACATCATTTGTAATTCTGCTGAGTCTAAAAATTCTAAACACTAAATAGATGCACTTGAAGTAGATATGAAGAAAAATGTTTTTAGAAAGATGTAAGTGCATGTTATTTTAAATTTCTAACATTTCATTTCATAAAGAGAGTTATACTTTTTGTAAGAAGTATCTTTGTATGAACTTATATTTTCAATTCTACTTCATTTCTTTTTTTTTGTGGAGTAATATTTATACCATAGTCAACCCCTCTCCTGCTTAGTCTGTCAACTGGATTCAACCCACTGCTGTTTGAGGGGTTGACAAATTGCCTATATTTGGTTGGTTTGTGGAAATGTTCCAAAATATCAATATGTATCTATAAAGATTATTTTGACTATTAATAGGTGTCCGTTGGGCAGTACCATTCCTCAGTCAGGTAGTCCTGGGCTGTGTAAGGAAATTATCTCAATATACACCAGAGAACAATCGGGTGTGTGAACCACCAATTACTTTTCTCCATGGTTCTTGCCTCTAGATTGCTGCCTTGTTTTCCAGCCTGACCTCCTTCATTAATAGGTTGTGATGTGGAATTCTAATGCAGATAAACCCTTTCCCTCTCCAAGTTGCTTTCAGTCAGACTGTTTTATCACAGCTTTGGGCAAGAAGCAAGAACACCCCTTCCATTTAGAATATCCTGACAGTGACTTAATTGTGGGTAACTGGAGCTGCTCAAAGTAAGGCTGCAGATATTCTAAACTCCAGCAACACAATCCTTATTTTTTATTTATACAAGAAAGCATTTAATTGGGCACTTATTTACAGTTGCATAAGGCTACTTTGGCCATTGTTGCAAGGAACACATTAGCAGGCTGGTGTGATAATGGGTCAGTAGTTGAGAGTTTTACAACCTGATCCAAATCCAACAGGAAACGAAAGAACCTGAGCCTGATGTGTGCTTTTGAAACCTGGAAGCCCACCCCCAATGATACACTTCCTTCAAGTAGGCACTTATTCCAACAAGGACACACCTCCTAATCTTTCCCAAACAGATTCAAAACTTGCGACTAAGCATTCAAATATATGAACCTATGGGGGTTTTCTTATTCAAACCACAGTCAGATAAACTGCTAAGCAGGAAACTCAAACATATCCTTTGTTAGGAAAATACAATTGTGCTTTAGAATGATGAGGAAGGGTTAAATGGAGTAGAATCATTCCATGGAGAAGGCGTATATAATCTAGAAAACCACAGAATTTTAGGTGGAATGAACCTGGTTATCAGTGCTTACTAACCACAGAAGACTCTGACAGCCCCTCAATCAACAGTTGTCACTGCCAGTAGCACCTCGGGGTACACTGAGGTCTCATGAGCATCTTTCTATCCATGAATCCAGATTGAAGGCCAGTGATTGTGCAGTCTAGAGCGGGTAGCCGGAGCTGCTGTGTGTATAGTCTTGCAATAGCCATGTCGTATCCAGAAGACAATTTCATGGCTCTGCTCCCATCCTCCAGCTCTAATATTTTACTTGACTTATTCTCTTGTGGCTCTCTGGGCCTTGGAGGGAGTCATGGAGATAGATACCTGCATTTAGAGATGAGCTTGTACGTGAAACTCATTCTCAGAACTTTGGCATGTTGTGTATCAATCTCTGCATTAACCATGACCTACCATAAAAAGCATCTCCAAAGCTCCCTCCTTGACACATTTTATTCATTTTATGTGGGTTTCGGAGGAGTACATGCATGCTATAGTTTGAGTATGAGCCCAGAAAAATCCTGTTATAGATATATCCTTCCACTTTATGGCATCCAGGAAATAAAATTCAGTGTTTTTCTTTTCTTTTCTTTTCTTTTCTTTTCTTTTCTTTTTTTTTTTCCTTTCGAGACAGGGTTTCTCTGTATTGCTTTGGAACCTGTCCTGGAACTCAATCTGTAGACCAGACTGGCCTTGAACTCACAGAGATCTACCTGCCTCAACCTCCTGAGTGCATGCACCACCGCCACCCACCCGCCAAATTTCAGTCTTAAATTGTGTATCTTGAACATACCATTTCAATTTGTCCCAGACATGAATTATTTTGGTGTGCATCACAAGGCTTACTCACTCTGGAGCTAATTTGGGTCAAAGAATGCAATACGATAATGCTCTCATTAAGTATCCTTCGTAGTGGCTCCAATGCAATCTCAAGGGTAAGCCAGTGATTCAGTTTATGTACATTAAAGAGAAACCATACCGTGTTTCTAATAAAGAGGTAGGTTTTCAGATCAATAAAGATGATGAAATGTATGACAAGTTTGTTGTGGAGCTATATTATTTATGATTTAATAAAGATTGCCTGAAGGATCAGAATGCAAAGCCAGCCACACCAATTAGCTATAGAAGCTGGGCAGTGGTGGCACATGCCTTTAACCCCAGGACTCAGGAGACAGAGGCAGAGGGATCTCTGTGAGTTCAAGGCCACCCAGAGCTACTCTTTGTTAAGATTTGGGATAATTATAAAACATATGTCAGTTAAAGTAAGAAGTTAGAAGAAGTTAGTCTTGATTTTGGGCTTTAAACAGCAAAGTCATCAGCCACAGTAAGTGACAAGTGCTCAGTTATGATATAAATGACATTATATTTTGGGTTCAGCAGTACCTATGGTCCCAGGCATAAACTAGGAGCCTTGGAGCTTTTCTCTCACGGACACAGACAATACATGTATGTAGAGTACATCCCCAAACCTTATGCATTAAAAGATTGGTCTCTACCTGGTGGCACTATTTTAAGAGATAAAAGAAAATTTAGTTGGAGGAAGGGGTCCTGAGGCCTGTGCCCTTGGAAACTTATCAAGTCTTGTTCCCTTCTCTGAATGTTCACTCTATGTCTCAGTTTCCTATCTGAAGTGATGAGAATTGCCTCTGCCACATGCTCCCATCACAGTGGTGTTCTGCCTTACAGTGAGCCCCCAGAGATGTAGCCACCAGCCCAGAGATTACATAATGCTTCAAATTTGGGCCTAACATATTCTTTCTTATTTTCCATTATTTATGTCATGTATCTTGTCAGAGACACCTGTGTGTTACCTGTGTCCAAAAGAACTTATTATAAAAAATGCATTGTCTGAGATCTAACAGATAATTTCAAATTTTTGAGGATCTTTATATAAATTATTCATGTACGGACTGACAGACGGGGAGATTCACTATGATTGAATACTTGTTTATTATTTGTTTATGTTGCTTGTGAGGACGTTTTGAGGAATTAATATTATTCCCAACTTTATTATACATATTCATAAAGTAATATTAGAGGATTATTTTCATGGTGTCATTTGTTGTATATGCAGCAAGGCATAATGGTCTCTGTAGCTATAAATAATCTGTAAATTGCAGGCGTTGGTGAATAAATGAAGCAATTTAAAAAGAAAAGTTGGAAATTATAGAATATGCAGAATACTTAATATTATGTATTGTGTTTAAGATTAGACTGTATGTTATATTGAGACGGGGAGATGCATTTTGCACAGTTGTTCTCCATTTAAATGTTTATCTTGGTGTTGGTGAGAGTCTGCATATGTGTGTGTTGGGGGAAATGTGTATTCATTTTAGTCAAAAAATAAATGCATTAAAAAGTTCTAAATGGTTTTGTAATTAATCTCTGTAATGGTTTGGATGTCCCCTCCAATATTCATGTTGAAATTCAATTGCCTCTCTAAACGTAGTAGTGTGACCTTTAAGAAGTAGTAGTGACCTTATGACTAGATTAGTTATTATATGGAGAGCACAGTAGTTGGCACAGAAGAGGCTCCACAAGAAAAGCAAGCTGAGCTTTGTGAACTTTCCCTTGTTTCTTCCATGGCTGCCTTTCATATGGGACCCCTTACCATGTAACACCTTCTACCATGACTTTGGCACAGCAAGGCTCCCGATCAAGATGCCAGAAGCATGACTTTAGACTTCCCGGTATCCAGCGTGAGTCAGGAAAACTGCTTTTGGTAATAATTTTCCAGCATTCTGTTGTAGCAATCGAGTATGGGCTAAGATGCTCATCTTGGCAATTGCAAATTTCCAAAATAGATGTGTTTGTTCATTTCCAATTTTATTTTCAAAAGGTATGTTGACTAAAAGAAATACTTTCATTTAAAAGACTGTGTGGGAATTGTAGACTTTTTTGGTGCTAGAACAATTATTCACCAAAATGTCATGTTAATTTGCATGATGGAGATGTACCAAGAGGATTGTGGGACACGAAGAGCTTGGTGATACAAGCACTGTGAAACGTCTTCTTCCCATAATGTCATAATTATGCAGTGCCTATTTACACAGGATAAACTTATTCTAATAAGGAAGACAGGACTTTGAAGCAAGCGCAAACACATCACACTCATTTACTAAGTTAAGATAACATCTACCTGCAATGCTCTTAATCTCTGCCTTCTCACCCCCGACTCCAGCTGATATTTCACTACTACTGCAAGCTCCCTAGAGTTTTCCATTTTCCATCCCTATGCCTCATCTCCTCACTGATCTCATTATCCAGCTTAAATGTCACGGCTGTGATTAAAGTCACTCCCCTTTGGAGTTAACACACATCTAGCAAATATCAACACTGATAAATTCCTGCTGTTTCCTGTTGGCACATCTCACAGCAGAACCTGTCGGGAAAGCAATAGAAGCCAGTCTCCTCTAATCACTTGGAATTTTGTTTCCTTGAGACAATTTCCCATGTAGCCCAGGCTGGCCTCAATCATGTCATGTTGCTGGGAATGACCTGGAGCTGTACTTCTCAAGTGCTAGGGTTGCAGGTGTATGCCACCAGGCCCAGCGTTGCTCATTTGGAATGCTTGACTGTATACCTTAGAGGAATTACAGATTCCGGGCACTAGTTCAGTCAGAGTTTCTTGATGACTTATTCCTTAGTGTCTCCTTGTTCTCAAATCTCTATATTCTTCTCTGCCTTGATGATTAGTGATAATGCTATGAAATATCTAACTGAGAAAAATAAATCAGATGACTTTAGGTGTGTTCATCTGTACCTAATCATACAGGCTTTTGCCCCATTACTATGGTTTAAAGGTACATCGATTCCTTCCTTTACAGTGATCTAAGTGTTTGATTGTGATTTTGACTGATTTTCTCCTTGACTGCATAATTTTAGAGACGAGAGACCAATGAGAGAAATGAACTGTCTTGGTTTATACCATAAGATCACTTCTCTAAGCTGGGCAGTGGTGGCACATGCCTTTAATCCCATCACTCAGGAGGCAGAGGCAGGCAGATCTCTGTGGATTCAAGTCCAGTCTAGTCTACTGAGCAAGTTCCAGGACAGCCCAGGATATACAGAGAAACCATGTCTCAGAAATAACTGGAAAAAAATTGATTTATCTGTAGATACTTAAAACAACTTTACTGGGTCACTAACAAGTGAAAGTCTCATTGCATTTTTCCTACTGAGGATTGCTTAATGTGACTACTTCATCTCAGAGCCTTGCTTAGTGGCCTCAGAGTTCCCTCACCCTTGCAGGCTGTATTAAGAGAGACACAAATTGGCTTTTGGCCACATATTCACCCTCCCATGAGTAGGAAATGGTGATATATTCCTTGTCATTGTCTACTGCATCCCCGGGGCCACTCATTTCTGCTCAGTCATTTGGTTTGGGGGAAAATCGTAGCTCAGTCTACCAGCTACAGAGAATTTGCCCAGGTTTCAAGAACAGTCCATATTTCAGGTGGATCTCCAGTTACTCCACAGTCCCTTACTCCCAAATGTACTGTTTGTTGCTGTTGCTTTGATTTGATTCCCTGGTCGTCTCTGTTATGTAACAAACAACCTCAAAATGTACACCTATAAAATGTAATTTGGTTGCCCTCACAGACTCTGAGGGTCAGGAATCCCAGCACAGTGCAGCTAGGCTGGCTTTTCTCTGTTCTCTAATATCCTCTTGAGGTTAGGGGTGACTTGATAATTGGAATCCCGAATCCTCTGGTTCATATTGACGTTAGCTGGAAATATGAGTGAAGCTTTTGGACAAATACATAGCCTGACCTTTTCTCCTGGCCCCCAAAGCAATGGGATTTTATGCCTAGCTATTTGGACTTCCAAATGAGTTTGCAAGTTAACAATGTGAACATGTTCTTACTTTTTATGGGAAAATGTAAAAAATAAATAAGTAAAATCCACTTCTGCCGTTGTCCCTACAAGCAAGTCACAGTATTGCTTAGATAAAGGACAAAAAATCTGACTAGTTGAATTGAAAAAGCCATCATTCTAAAAATGACATCTGGGAAGGGGGCAAACAGTTGACGCCAACTTTAAAAAATATTTTTTCTCACTCAAAAAAATTTACTAAATAAATATTTTCTTCATACACATTCGGGACTCTGTTTTATTTGCTTATAGGCTTGATCTAAAATGTTCCGAATGTCAAAACCCTTTCTTATGCATTTCCCTGGTAAATTATGTATTGTGTAGGGTCACCTCAGTTTGGAATGTCACCTCTTATAAAACTTTCATAACATGTTATATAAAGAGACACAGAAGAACCACCTCTCCCAGAGCCCTCTGGCTTTACCTCCCTGGCATGAACCACCCAGGGTTACTCTGGACAACAAAGGCAGACCTTCAGGTGATGCACAGGATAGAGCCAACTTTTTAGTCCTCATCATGGGAACCTTCCCTTGTTCCACTGTTTCTACACAAAGAGGGACTTTGTCCTTTGAGTTTAAACTTCTGGCTTAGTTTGTAGTCTTAAGGATTTCTGGCCTATTATGAGAAATGTCTACACAGAGAAATGGAATAATCCCTTCATCAGAAAAATAGCTGCTGTTTAATCAGGTAGGCAGAGTAAAGAAGTAACGTCATATGATTCCAAGTCCATTTTGTATTCTGTCAACACAGGGAAGCTCAGTTTTTCTATATGATCAAAAGAATGTTAGGTCTCTGCCAGGAAATGTGCATCAAATTTCCTTTTGAAGTATGAATTTAGTTTTATTCTATTTGTCACAATGTTTTTTGTACAAACTGTGTTATTGTTGTGTCTGAGTTGGCAGGTGATTGATAGTTTGTGTGTATGTGCTTATGTGGCAATGTGGGAGGGGCAGGATACGTAGCTACAGTGTCATTTCGAGTAGTGATGAAAAGGACCACAGAGAATGTTAAGAAAATGCTCAAATACTTAACTGACTGGCAGCAACAAGCACTTCCAAAATTTTAAGTTACACTGTAACAGTCACCTTACATAGTAATACTTACCTGCTGACTTATAAACTTTATTAAACACTGGTTTATTTGTATTGGGTAAGATAAAACTTTGCAGGTTATAAAGCAAGACCAACCCTGGGAAGAAGGCATTATTTTCATTTTTTGTTCATTTGAATTATGATAGTACAGATACACCAAAATTAAACACAGGGGATATGCCTCATTTAAAGAACAGCCTATCTCTAATTTTCCAGATCCTTTCAACTTCATTTTGAGTGGTTCTGACAGGTTTAAGGACATTCTTACTGTGGAATGATGAATTGAGTAGACACAGAAGGCAAACCAAGCTGAGCTGGGAGATGTTTCCCCTGAACCTCTTGAATCTCAGAGCTCAAAGGACCTAAAGAGGAATTTCAAAACTTTAGCCTTTGTGCTATAAAGCTAATCTCTAATCTCTGAACTTGTTGAAAGTTAGCTTTTATTACCTCTTACTGGAGAATGATTCTTTGAACATACACAGAAGTACTTGAAGTTAAGAAATAGTAACCACAATAAAGGCAATACAGCCAATGTTGAGGTAGATTTGAAATAGTATTCAATGCCTTGTACTGAGACTTGAAAGCCATTGTCCTCAGACTACTTGTGATAAAACAAGTGGCAATCAAGGGATACTTCTATTGACTTACACATTTTTAAGGTAATACTCTTCTTAGTTTTTTTTTCTTAGTTTTACTGATTTAAAAATTACATAGGAACAATCACAAAAATGAAGTAGAATGGTGATTTGCTGTTTATAAAATGTCCATGTATTTATTTTATAACAATGAAGTTAAATATCAGCATACTTTACATGGCTGAAGTTTATTCACATCATGGGAAGATCACATAGCCTATGTATTGTACTACATGCATTTTTTTAAATATACAAACATGAGAGAAAGGAGAATCAGATGGAAGACATACTTGCATGAATAGAATTTAGGAAAGCAAACTGATAACATATATGGCAAAATGTGGGTGGCTTTTTATTATTATTATTATTACTTGACTACAGAAGCCAAAAAGCCAAAGACAGACTTTGAAAAGTAATCCTGTCTGTTTGAGGAATATGAATGACAAAAATACTCAGGAGGAAAATGCTCAGTGTTACAGATAAAGGAGCAGCATCCTCAAGGGTGTTTACCATCAAGAATAAATTGACAGCATCATATAGAGCTAGACACTTGGATACTGAGTAGAAATAGAATTAAATCCTTCAGTAAAGCAAACATAGACCTGAATGTTTGGGGGAGAGGAGAGGAACAGATATAAAAGCTGTTAAGTAGATATCATCAGTAATGCAGCTTGTCTGGGTCATTAAAATAAAGTGCACGAAACTTGAAAAGGATTCTAATATTCTACAGTGAAAGTCGCTGATAGACTACAATCAGAATATCGAGGAAAAAAAATATGTGGGAATAATTAAAAAGTATGAAACTGTTTGCCCTTTGGTATTTGATTTGGTGTTTAAAAGCAAAATTAAAATATATTTTCCTTTTCCTATTAAAGGTTGGATATGTGGATATATAACCTTATTTTATGTTTTGAATTTTCTTGAGTGAAATGTAGAATTTCAGCAAGTATGTTGACTATCCATTCTGAGTGCTGGGAGTATTCAATAATAAAGGTAGTATACACCGTAGCTACTATGAAGGGTAATATCTAGAAAGTTCTGAAAGTTCTGAAATACATTTGTGTCTGTATTCACAGATCAATTTTATGTGAGTTAGGTAACAGTCTATTGTGAAAGAAAATAATATATCACACCAAACTCCTGGGGGCAACAAACTTAAGATTTATAGTGAATTGTAATTTGAATATTTTTTAATGATGAATATAACTTCATATGTGAAAGAACTTCAGTTCATTTATCTACTTTGAGTGAAAGGAAAGTCATCCTTAATGTACAAAGCTTGGGTTTTCAGCTTATACTTTTGGGTGACTTGCCAGTGACATATATGCATGAGGCCCCTCCTTGTATTATCTACATTTCCCTGTCTTCATCTGTGAAATGCACAATGAGCTTTTAAATGTCAACATTAGCTATAGTAGTTATTATATGAACTGGGAATTTTGAGGATCAGAGGACTATTTGTAATAAAATAAGAAATTTGAAAGATTTTATTTCTCTTTTTGTTGCAAAAGCATTCAATACCAAAACTAAGGGAATGTGAATAAAGATATACATGTATGTATATATTCATACATACATATATATGTATATATAATTTAAGAGAGACATATCATACACATGTGGAAATTGCTGTTCCTGAAATATCAAGAGTTACTGGGGAAACATCTGGCATGCCTGCTGTGTGAGATTTTGCGGAAACAGTACAGGTTGTTTGAACTCTTCTTGATTTTTTTCACCAGAATGAATTGACAAGAAGCTATTGTTGAACGTGCCACACACTTTGATTGCACAATGTAGAAACTAAAGCTGGAAGTGAGTTGGAAGATCTCTCTTCGCTAACTCATTTCCATGGTGCTGGGAGTTGCTGTGTAGGCTTCTGGGGGAAGAATGCGTCAGTCATCTTATCAAACTGAACACCCTACACTTTATAATATCAAAATTCCAGGAAAGGTGCACCCAGTGATGCAAGTATTTTGGGAGTAGCTACCTCCTCTCCAGCTGGTTTTAAGAACCAGCCTACAAAAAGGGGTAAAGAATGTGAGCCTGGTACTGTGCATATGCCAAAAAACCAAACAAAAAGCAAGCAAATAAATTCCATTGATTGAATGCACACAGTTTCAGGAATTTTGTGATGGAAGCAATGACAGCATGTTGCCTTGTGTAAAACCCCAAAAGTCTTCAGTGGCTTCCTTGATCTGTTGTAGTTTAATTGCCATCATGTCATCATCTCATTTTTTGTTTCTTTTTTCGTTTTGTTCCTTCTCTTGTGTTTACTCCTGTGTTCCTCTCCTAATATTCTACACATGCTGCTGCCTAAGGAAATTGGCATAGTTCATTCTAGGAAAGCTGTTCTCTCAAATGCCTAAACTCCTTATTTACTTCAGTAAATACTTACTTCAGTATCCAATTTTGGAAGTATACTCATCTGTCAGTATCTCTGGTAGATATTCTCTGGCTACCATGATTACTTCCAAGCTATATCACCTAAAATGCTTTATTCCAGTACTCTTTTAGTAGCATTTTATGTATTTATTTTTAATGAATCAAAATATGTTTCTATTTTTATCACCATGGTTTCTGCAGAACTTGCAATAGAACCTGTCACATTGCAAGTATGAAAGACGTTTATTAAATACTGAATGCATGTAAAAATTCAGGCATGTTCAAGGTACTTTGAACTTTTGAATAAGGCTATGGTTGAATTTTCTCTATGGTACAATGATTTATATGTCAGGGTAACATTAGTTAAGGGTAACTTTGCAGATGTAATATCAAAGATTTAGAATCTATTCCACAGATGCAATACTTACTGAATTGTCTGATTAGAATTTCATTAGTTGTTTATGAAACAACATGTGATGTCCAGCATCCTGTCTTACTCTGTTCTCTTTCCTCTGAAGAACACCTGAAAATCACATAGAGATTCTGATGATCTTAGTTTGAAAAACCGTTCTCTAAGCAACAGAGAATATGTAGAGGCTTTAAGCCAGATAGCTGCATGAGGAGGGTTGCATTTTATTGGGTTAACAGAACAACAGCAATAATGCAGAATCAGAACCTTGCAACTCAGAACAGATGGGCCAACTAGAAGAAAATTGCAGTAGCCCTGAAAAGCTAAGACAAAGCTAAGGAACAATAAAATAACAGTGGGGAACATATCCAATAAATAAGAAATAGAGTCACTGTTATTTGATAAAAAGTAAGCATATAGAATGTGGCAAAAAATAGGGAGGTTTTTATTTATAAGTTGGCTGAGAGAGGAGATAGAAGAGAAATACATAGGGGCCAGTGAATTGAACTTGCAAAATTTATTGAACACAAAAATGATGTGCCAAGGCACTTAGGAAAATCCTGTCAACACTTGCATATGAAATTTACATTATTTTGGACTCACTCTTTGAAAGTAAATACATGTATGATTAATATGGGTTATTTCCTTTAAGAATAGTGGTAAGAAAAGAGGAAATGGCAAGGACTATCTTAAAGCCTAGACAAGGCATTCTTTAGCCAGTATTTGGTGAGACAAAGAAGAACCAGATAAAGAATTCTAGCTTCTCAAATGAATCCACTGTCATATGCCTATCCTAGGAAAATGCATATCAAATACAGATACTTTGTTGATTTGCTAGGATCCACTGCACTATTTACCAGGAGGTTCTGAAAAGATGAGCCAGGAGGAGTTGTTTTGCCTTTTGAAGGTCCTGCATCCTCCCACAATGTCAGCTGGACCTTCTCTTCTCCTGCAGTATACAAAGCTCCTTGGTGAATGACTCTCACAGTCCACAGTGGATGACAACCCCCAAGGCCAGCATTCTCTGCCAGCAATGCCCTTAGACCAAGTTGTAGAGAGCTTTTCTGATGAGACTCCCTTTTGTGAACAGCTTTTTTATTTCTTCCAGAGAAAATGGATTTCTTCCAAAGCCTGCCAATAGCACAGCAATTTCTCTGCTTTTGGTGAGTGAGTTATACTCTTCAACAGAGACTAGGAACTATTTTTGTAACTAGGGAGAACTCTTCCTCCAGAATAATATTTCAACAACTGGGGTGTAGGCAATTTTGTTATATGTATGTATTCTTTACATTTCCAATTTCCATAGACTTTGCAGTATGTCAATCAATGTTTTATTATTACTCCACTTCCTATTTAAGTCAATACCACTCACCTTTTGTTCAGATTATTGTATGATCTCTATCTTTTAACCTTATCCAGACTTGTGGTTGTCAAACAAAGATCACTAGAGATGAAAGCAGGAGAAAGTAAGTTTTCAAATAACAAATAAATATCTCAGGATACAGCTCTGTTGGGAAAATGCTTGCTTAGAAAGGACAACACTAAGCATTGTATTCTCGTCGCCATAAAAAAAAAAAAAAAAAAGGCATCATTAGCTTGACTTTAATCCCAGCACTGGGAAAATGGGGGACTAAATGGGACAGCTTGGACTAAGTGATACTCTGTGTACAAAAACAAAAGAATTCAACAAAAGTGATACATACAAGTATTATTGAATGACAAGTATTATTGAATGACATGTTTTATTTAATTATTGTTTGCCAAAACTATAGTGTGAAAACATGAAGTAAGATCTAGTTTCAAGAACTTATTATAAGCTCCTTTAATGTAGAAAGTCTAGTGTGAGAACTTTAGGGAGGAAGGGAGTATTTGAGGCAATTGTATATTTTTTAAGACACAGAAAAGGTTGTGGAGCAAGCACACAGCATATTGTGTCATGAGAGGTATGGTGAACTATTTTTATTTATGATGTAGAGACAGACGAAGCAATGCCCACTTCTGACCAATGCAATGCACAGACCTGTGACCCAGAAGTAGTGTGTGTGTGTGTGTGTGTGTGTGTGTGTGTGTGTGTGTGTGTGTGTGTGTGAATGCCAACATATATATATTTGAAAATACTTGGCAGCATAATCATAACAAACTAAAACCTATAGACAATTTTGAAACCTTTAAATGTAGACAGATCAGAAAGTAATGATACATATAAAGGAATAATATAAAATTATGAAATTAAATTCAATTTCAGGAGGTAGGAAAATGAGAAAATATCATCTTGAGGAAGAGAGACATCCATAAAGCAGTGATGTGGAGGATTATACACTGATAAAATACCCAATATGTGTGTTTAAAAATACTGATGACAGTTCTACTAACTATATTTTCCCCCTGATAAAAAAGTGCTATGCAGATATTCACTGGAATGCTGTTAGTTTTTGTTCCAGATGAGAGATGAACATTTGTCATCACATAGTGACAATCACGAAACATACCTTTCTGTATTTGATAATATAAAATTATTAAATAATAAACCACAATACACTAAAATAAAATACAAATTACCCATTTATGGAGTCATTCTAAGTAGTTTTTCCCCCTAGGGAAATAGAGAAATTTTAATGTATACCTATATAGCTGGAAGCTTTTATGTGTCCCACCTGGTCCCACGGACACTTTTAAAATAATCACCCTGGGGCTTAATATTAATTATAATGGCCAGTGACTCAGGCATGTTAGCAATTAGTTCTTACATTTAAATTAACCAACTTTTATTAATCTATGTGTTGCCATGTGACCGTGGCTCACTGGTAATGCTCTGGCATCTTACTGCTCTGGTGACTACATGGTGTCTCCCTGATTCTACCTTTCTTCTCTCTGTATCTCTGCTTGGATTTCCCTCCTGGCTCTATTCTGCCTGGCTATTGGCCACATCAATTTCCTTATTAACCAATGGTAATTAAACATATTCACTGCATACAGAAAGACATCCCACATCGTTTCCCCTTTTCTATCTTATCAAAAAGGAAGGTTAAGTAAAATTACATATAACAAAACATTTATCTAGGAATAACTGCAGCTTATTTGTAGTTGGCAAAATTAAAGAAAATAATTATCCATCTTATCTTGGTGAGTCTAAATTACTTTCTATTATAACTAAGGAAAACTATAGTTATAAGTATGTTATCTTTAACACCAACAAAGACCCCAGAAGGATATATTACCTCAGACAACAGGAAGTGCATTTTAAGCAACTTCCAAACTTTTTGAAAGGAAAAAGAAGATATCTGGCTAACTGGACAGTCACCCAAAGTTCTTCTATAACATTGGAGCATCCATCTTGAGCCTATAGGCCTAGAGAGTCTGGAAGACTACTCAATGAAGCAGAAAAATTGAAACTGCCCCACCTATATTGGCAGTTTGTCAGTCATTTTCTTCTGTGTCCAGCAAAATGTCTAGCAGACTCTTCCATGAAGGAGGAACCTTGAATGACCATGTTTTGGCAAGTTTAGTAGTCACTTATGGGTGGGTCCTGCATGTCAAGTCTATATAGCATACAATTAAGCAGTCCAGTCAAGATCAGTTTCTTGCCCAAATGGCTAGCCTTGTCACACTGAAAGCCAATTCCATAAGGAGCTTCTTCAATGCCCATCATCCTCTTGAAGTAACTGATGCTGCCAGGAGTGGATGTGTCGCACCGTTGAGAAAAGTCTAAGTACTTAAAACATTTTAAATGCCATATTCTGTAGGTCTTTGAAGGGTTTGAAGATGACCTATCCATCTGAAATATATCTCTCCATATCTAGAAAACCTAACTAACATGCTGTAAGTTTGACTATTAGAGATGACTATTAATTTGCATTACTTAACTATACATTGCATTTTTGAATAAGCTGCAGAAATACAATACCTTAAACAAGAGTAAAAATATACATATAGTATAACAAAACTGACCTTAAATTTGTTTCAGTAAAAAAAAAAAAAAAATCCATGCCAATCTAAGGTGTTCATTTCTAAATCATATCCATATTTTCTCTTTAGAAAGAGATTCACAGCCTGGCAGTGGTGGCACACGCCTTTAATCCCAGCATTTGGGAGGCAGAGCCAGGTGGATCTCTGTGAGTTCAAGACCAGCCTGGTCTGCACAAGCTAGTTCCAGGACAGCCTCCAAAGCCACAGAGAAACCCTGTCTTGAAAAATCAAAAAAAAAAAAAAAAATGAGATTGACTATGACAATTAACCATTTATAACCAACCCCCTTTAAATGAAAGAATTCACAAACAATATTTGGGAATTTGGGTTTAGTTTTTTTATACTACTTCCTTCTTTTTGAGGGCACTGGTAATCTTATAGGGATCCTGAGAACAAATAGGATTATGGGTAAATCTTGGCTGTGGTAGTCTGTGAAGTCATCTCATCCAGTTGCCTTGAAGCTGTTTAGAATGTTGGCTCACCTGGGCCATAGCTCCCACTGGGGAGACCTCTCCTGGGGGGAGGGGACTGTCTTACTTGATCAAACCATATCAGCCTGGAAGGAATCTACACCTTCCCATCTTCTGTAGAAACAAAAGCAGAACCTCTTTTCCAAAGCAATATATCTATAGACCCAAAATTTGAAATAAATATACTTTTATGTTGGTTTATCTTGGCAGGCCCCACAACAAATGTCTCTCTGTAGTTACCTCATTAACAGTCAAAAGATTTCAAAGAAAACACATAATCCAGACTTTGTGTATATTTCATCTTTACATGGCCATCATAATTGTTATTACTATGTTTCTCCTTCTTCTCATCTCAGTTTATTATCTTCAAATTATTTTTATTCTTAGCTCTGAGTCTGTTTATCCTCTCTTCCCTTTCTCCCAAGCCCATGTATACTCATCAAACACACTGTGACCTATTTAGAGGCCTCAAACCCCACCCAAAGGGTGTGGCCACCTCTACAAGTTCACTGGCAACGCAAGATGCCACAACATTGAATACTAGTTTCTAAAACCATGCTGTGTTCGTACATGGTTAAAGTAAAATTGTGGGCCATGGGCCAGTTACAATAAAATTGGGCTGAGCCAAGTTCCATTCTTGTCTCTTTGGGGACTGTTTTTCCCTGCCTGCTGTAAAGCCTGCAGAGCACTCACCAAACTGACACCAGAATTCCCTTTGAAACAGTTCTCTGGAGCTCTCAATTGAAAAAGTCCCCAGTAGCAAGTACCCACTTGGGGAGGATTCCAAGTAAAACCACAAATACACCAGGTAGAGATAGAGTCATGAAATCGGCCACTAAGGATTTGACTGGGGAAGTTGAGGCAATCAGGTGAAGTGCCCCATTGACCTTTCTGTCTACATATGAGCTTCCTATACCTTGCCTTTCCCACTCTACATATAAACTTCTGAGTGGCAGGAAGCAAGTAATTAGTTTCCACTAAAATGTATGTCAACTCTTCTTTATTGTTGTCATTTACTTTGTTTTGTTAGTTAACATATTCATTTTAATTAGTTGAAATTGCGCAAATGCATGCAATGTATTTATTTATTTGGATCTCATTTCACTTTGGACTCCTCCCTCAAGCTCCTCCCAGATTCTCCCCCTGCTCTTCACCCCCTCTCAACTGTTGGCTCTATTTGTCCTGCCCATATATTCATGGATGGGGGGCTCCTCTTCCGTTGATACAATTTAGAAACATCTGATGGTTCGTGTACCTTGAAAGTTGTTTGTGACTTAATCTACTGTTTCCCCTTCTAGCAGTGAGTTACATAAAATGGAATCTGAAACCAAAAACAATGGCAAACACAGAATAAGGCGCCTTATGTCTACAACTATGAAATAAAAAGCTGTCAGGTTAGGTGGACTGCTATACTAAGGAGAAATGGATTGGGGAGACAGAAGGTGGGGGGGTTAGTGGAGTAATGGAAACTGCAGTTGGGATGTAAAATATATATATATATATATATATATATATATATATATATATATATATATATTTCATCTTGGAGTGTCATATGGCCATACATTTCTACTTGCTAAACTGAATCAAACATTGGGTTTAGGAGGGCCTGCGCCTGGCCCAGGATGATGTGGTGGACTTGGAGAGCCCCTGTGGAGGGCCCTACCCTGCCTGGCAAGTAGAGGGTGGATGGGATGGGGGGTAGGTTGGTGGGAGAGGGTGGGGGAGGGGAGGGAAAGGGAGAAGGGATTGACATGTGAAACAAGCTTGTTCCTAATTTGAAATAATAAAAAAATTTACAAAAATAATGTTGGTTTATTCCTATGATCAGATAGACTCCTAACATGTGAGGCAACAGTAGCAAAATGATAGTTTAACACAGATATTTTTAAATATTATATTTTTTTCCTTTAACAATATGCTTGCTAGCCTCCCTGACTTTCTCAGAGATTTATTGTATACCTGTGCGGTAATTTTGAAGTGATTGCCATTGCTTTAACTACGAACCTTTCTAACTTCACAAACTCATCTTTTGTTCAACAGTTTGATTAGTGTGAGTCTAAAACAGGTCAGTATTAGGCAGGATATCTGAGTTCTTTACGGCCCAAGGAAAATAAAATCTCAAATACTTAATTTGAACTAAAGTCCTAGCTGTATAATTTATATTATGTGAATAGTGCAAGCTCAGTTCCTTCACTTTTCAAAGCATATTTAAGCAGATCTATTTTTAAAGAGTTCACATTCCCACAATAATGTAATCGGACTCAACTTTTGTAACTCAGTACCATCTGCAAATAAAATACAATGCAGATATTTTCTGTTTTATCACCATGGCATTTTTCTACTAAGAAACAGCTCTGCATCATTTGCTTTCAAATGAGTTTGTACAGGTGTGCCGAAAATCTTTGCTTAATAATTTATTAGGCACCATCATAAAAATATTATATTTCCCTAATTCATCATTTCACACTCCCAAATGTTTTAAGGGGAAATAAACACAATTCAGTAATTAAAGTAAGGCACTCTGTAAAGAATGCATTAAATTCATTACCACGTGTATTATAAACATAATGAGGTTGCAGCTTTACAGCTATAAGTCATTTGTTCATTAAACAAATATTTGCTGAGACTCTAAGTATATAAAATAGGCATCGGAAATTAAATGATACTCCATATATAGTCTTTGCCGTCCCCCTAGAAAAATACTAACTGCCTACAATATAAATGATAAAGATAATAGGTATGCCTTAATTAGGACAGGAAGGTGACTGATTATCTGATTCAATCCTTTCATTTTGCCAGTAAGAACACTGAGCAACTTGCTCAACTAGAATAGCAGTAAATAGCTATCAAATCTTCACCAATTAAATTAATTTCCTAAAAGTGCTTATTGAGATTATAAAATATTATGTTCACAAAACTTTAATACAAGATGTACTGAGATGACAATACATCTCTGGTGATTCAATATTAAGTCACAGAAATATATAAGCGAAATAAAGAAGGTATCTCAGTCTACTTACCGTACACAAAGATTATGGTATTGGGTGTATGGCTACTGCATGGTTTTACTATTGTTATATAAAATATTTACAGTTTGAGCCATAAACTCAAAGACTAATGCATGAAGGTGACAAGTGAAGCAATTTGTGGAAAAGATCTAGAAAGCATTTGCAAGTTAATAAAAAAATATTCATATTCAACTAAGGCTATTGAAATTTACTTTAGCTATGCAGTAGCTACTTACTCTTTAGGAGACCTTTTAATGTAGAGTGTGTCTCCATAGGTAGTTTTAATTTTAAAAAGTGTGCTCCGAACTTCTGTCTGCTTACTGATCCAGGTTTCATTAGAATATTGTAATTCCAAATTCTATCATGGCCATGCTTCACAAGATGAATAAATAAATGAAGTGTAGTTTTGAAAATGCTGCCAAACACTGTAATTGTGTTTCATACTGATAGCATGAGATAGACACTACTTATCATGTAATGAATTAAAAATTATGGAGAAATAGTTTATTAGAGTGCACAGACATTAGGAGCTAATGTTAGTAAAAATCCATGATCTAACACCCCAGGCATATTTTTGGTTGTGAGCTTAGCTTTTAATGGCTGAGCCATCTTTCAAGCTCAACCTAGATGCCCCTCAAGCGTAGAATGGACAAAGAAAATGTACATTTACTTTATACAATGGAATATCACTCAGCTGTACAAAACAATGGCATCCTGAAATTTGTAGGCAAATGATGGAACTAGTAAAAAACCATCTTGAGTGAGGTAACCAAGACACAGAAAGACAATCATGGTATGTACTCACTCATAAGTGGATATTAGATGTAAAAACAAAGGATAACCACACTGCAAATCCACAACCCCAGAGATGCTAGGCAATAAGGAGGACCTTACAGGGAAGCATGGATTTCCCTGGGAAAGTAAATAGATGCGAACTCCGGTAAACTTGCAGGGAAAGGTGGCAGAAGAGAGGAGCAGATAGGGGTTGAGAACTTGAAGGAATGGAATGGTGGAGTTGGGGAAGGGAAGATTAGGAGAGCAATGAAAGACCTATGTTGATAGAGAGATCCATTATGGGGCTAGGGAGAAACCTGGTGCTAGGGAAATCCCTAGGAATCCACAAGGATGAGCCCAGCTAAGACTCCCAGCAATAGTGGAGAGAGCGCCTGAATCAGACTGGTGAATACCTGGAGCCTTCATCAGTAGTTGATAGAACCAGATGCAGAGATCCATAACCAAGCACCAGGCCGAGCTTTGTGAATTCAGGCAAAGAGTGGGAGGAGGGAATACATGAGCAAAAGAGGTCAAAAATCATGAGGGGAAATCTATAGAGATAGCTGAACCAAGCTTGTGGAAACTCATGAATTCTAGACCAACAGCTGTGGAGCCTCCATGGGACTGAACTAGACCCTCTGTGTGTGGGAGACACTGGTAAAGCTTGGGCTATCTGAGGGGCCTCTGGCAGTGGGACCAGGATCTGTCCCTAGTGCATGAACTGGCATGTTGGAGACCATTCGAATGGTGGGTTGTCATGATCAGCCTTCATGCAGGAGGTGGGGCTTGGTCCTGCCTCCATGTGCCAGGCTTTTTCGAACCCCCATGGGGAAGCCCTTAAGCTTTAGAAGGAGTGGATGGGGTACCAGCTGGGAAGGGAGAACTGTGGTTGAAATGTAAAATGAAATTAAAAATAGATAAATAAAAATAAGTAAATAAAACCCTAGATTGGAGTAGACCTAGTAAATAACTTTGAGATATAGAACAGGACAAAATCTTATTTGAATCAACCTGCATGATGGTTTTGTTTTTTTTTTTTTTTTGGTTTTTTGTTTTGTTTTGATTTGTTTTTTCCAGAACCTGGAATTCTACATTTGAATTTTGGCTTTCTAGAACACTAAAAGTGGAAAGAACATTCTGTATAATTTTTTGTTTACTATGAAAATCTACCACACGAAGCCTCCACTGATGCAAGGCTTCTATTTTGTGTTTGATATTTTCCAGCAGAAAAGTGAAAGAATATTTTTTATGGTAGCAAATGATTAATGACGACATGACAGGCCTACTTTCCATTGTGATCTTGGAATGAACAGAAGGCCATTAGGGTGTTTCTGTTACACCTAGGGCGGCATAAGTAACATATGTATTAGACACATTTCACTCTGATTTTGTAAAGAAATGTTATACTTTGTGTAAAAAAAAAAAAAAGGGAAGCACCAACATGTGGTTAGACTATCTTTTTACATAATGAGAGAGTACAAATTTTGGTAGGCATAGATCCTGTTACCACCCACCAAATGTGTCGTAAATCTGCCTAATCTGTATGATTAGCTAAAAAAAAATTACATGTTTGAGACATGAAATTTTATAGAAGTTATTCCGTCAGACATCTATTCTTATATGTCTATGCTCCTGAACTATGCTCACATGGTCCTCCTTGGACACCTCGTTTGAATCTCTGTCCATCACATGACATGAC
The DNA here is from genome assembly GCF_003668045.3 of Cricetulus griseus. Taxonomy (NCBI): domain Eukaryota; kingdom Metazoa; phylum Chordata; class Mammalia; order Rodentia; family Cricetidae; genus Cricetulus; species Cricetulus griseus. The sequence goes on along the minus strand of NC_048603.1, from coordinate 6,725,475 downwards.
TCTAGAAGGAGAAAGAGGAGAAGGCAAGGAAAGACCTCTGGGAATTTTCATGGGGATAGAAGTTCTGTGGCCTACTTGACTTCAGATGTTCAGATGCAGAGTGGGAACAGAATAAGGTTCTGTAGTTTGAAATCCCCCAGGTGAGATAACTTCTTGTGATAGGTTACCAAATTGCTAGAGACCCATCATCAGGGTGCATTATTTTAAGGGTAAGCAGATCTCATGAGGTAAGATACTGTGTACCTTGGACACATCAATAAGGTGTTGAAAGATGATTGTCTCTCTGACATTCTGTTAGTGGGAATGAGGCGATCTCTTTCTCTTAGTGTATGTGTGTATATGAGAGAGACAGAGACGGAGATATAGGGGGGATATTTATGGTCATATTCATGAAAGTAAATTTAATAACGTTCTCATATTCTGCCAATTTATGAAAGAGGAGAAATTACTCATTCTCTGACAGGCTCTGTGTTGTCCTCTAGGTTTGCAGTTTTCAATAGCTGACACAGTCACTCCCTTCTGTGGCACTGGAAACAGAATCTAAAGCCAGTCTCATTCCTATTCTCCACCACCATGCTTTCTTCCCCTACCAGAATAGGAAAATGGGCCCCTCTGGGTCATGAGATTGAGAATAAGAGTTGATATTAACCCAGTGATCTCAGGTTTTTGTTTTGTTTGAAATGGGATTGCTTTCTTCTCTGAGAGAATTCCAAGAAAAAAGTTAATTTGTTTTATGGTTTCCTACCCTCTCTATATTTTGTCAACTTCTAGATTTCTATATTTTAACCTCAACATTGATATTTATGTTTATCTACTTATGTGCGTGTATGTGAGTGTATGTTTCTATCTGCACTGCCACAGTTCAGACAGGTGGAGCTCAGTGCTTTCTTTCCACCACGGGAGTTTAGGAGGTCAAACTCATGTTGTCAGTCTCAGCTGGCAGCAAGAATCTTTACGTACTGAGTAATTTCACTGCCTCAGTTTTCTACATCTTTTTATAATTGAATCCCTTGAGTGGATGTGTACATTTCTCATTGCTGTAATTGAGGGAGAAGTCAAGATTGAAAATAATCATTAAACCACAGATACTCAAATAGTCATTTTAATTGTACTGTGTATGTACATTTATCCATGTGTATGTCTGTGTCTGTGTAGGTGAATGATATGTGTTTCCATGGTTTTGGACTAAAACTGCTCTCTAGACAATTCCACATTAGCTAGCTAAGACGGTCCACCTTCTTACAACACTCTAGCCAGAGCTTCAGATAAGCATCACCTGCCACTCAGAGACCAGGGTGAAGGACATCACATGAAAACCCACTGAATAGGCTAACCTGGGCTCATAATGGCTCACAAACACTGAAACAAAACCCATTGGCCCTGTATGGATATAAGCTAGGTCCTCTTCCTATAACTGATGCTTGAGAAGCTTGGTATTCTTGTGGGACTCCCAACAGTAGGACAGGGGGTTATCTCTGACTGTTTTGCATGTGTTTGGGACACTTTTCCTCCTAGGGAGTTGTCTTGTCCAGAATTGATATAAAGGTTTGTGCTTAGTCTTTTGTTTTGTTTTGTTTTGTTTTGTGTGTGTGTGTTTTTTGGTTTTTCGAGACAGGGTTTCACTGTGTAGCTTTGGATCCTATCCTGGCACTCACTCTGGAGACCAGGCTGGCCTCGAACTCACAGAGATCCGCCAGCCTCTGCCTCCGGAGTGCTGGGATTAAAGGCATGCGCCACCAACGCCCGGCTGTGCTTAATCTTATTGTAAGTTATTATGCATTTTCTGTGGTTATCCCTATTAGGCCTTCTTTTTTGAAGAGAAAAGGAGGAGCTGTAAGTATGCAGGGCGGGGCGGGGAGAGGTGGGGGATAGACTAGGAGGAGTGGAGGGAGTGGAAACTGTGGTTGGGAAGTAATGTATGAAAGAAAAAAATAAAAGAAAACATATTCTAACTTGCTAGAGATACCAAAGGAATAATACAAATAATTGCCATTGCTTTCTCTCCTCTATCTTTCTTGGAGGGGGTGCTCTCATGTAGTTAATGCTGTCTTCAAAGGAGGATGACCTTCAATTCCTGAATCACCTGTCTATCACTCAATGGAGAGTTTACAGATGTTCACTACTGTCTTCCTCTCTTTAAATAGAGGAAACCTTCAAGCAATAGTTTTGCACCAATTACTCATATCATAAACGAGGGTGGGGTCAATATCAATTAATGCACACTGGGACTGCCTGCATTAAAGAATTTTAGCTCTGTGATTCTGTCAACTACAGGGAAAGGCATTACAGATCTTGTTCCTCTGTACTGCAATTCTCAGGTACTATGCCTGGATTCCTTATATTCAAAACATATATGATGTTTCTGGGTCAGATTCTCAATTCTCATGTGTATTTTCTAAAAGCCTGAATCCATTAATTCCTTTTAATTTGACTGTCAAAGTAACATCCATGTTTTAATGTGGCGCTCATCTCTTCCAAGTGGAAAAATTCAAATAAACTTCCTCCCTCACAACAAGAGTCTCAAAGGGATAGCCCATGTTGTTCATAATGTATATTCAAACTAATGAATGGATGGCTTCATATGACAAACTCATTATATAATATCAAATTATTTAACTCTGACTAACAACAGACCCTCATTGTAATCACTTCAAACTTGAACACATTAGTTAGCTCAGATGGGTTTGTGGGTTGACTCAACTTCACTAAGCAGTTCTGCCCTCTTGATAAAGGCTCTATGGATTTATTCACAAGTGTGTAAGAGATGAGGTGATCATGGGTATTGCATTTTTGTGTGCTTTTACCTAGTGCCCAAGAGACCAACTGAAAGGGAAGAAAGAAGTATCATTTCACATTTACAAAGCTTTTTGGTCCAGGAGTATAAAGGGGCCACGACAAAGATGAACAGCCCGCATCATCTGAGCCGGCATGCAGAGAGAAAGGGGCAGGCAAGAGAGGATGGAGAAAGATGTAGGTCCCCAATGATATACAAGCAAGAGATTTAGTTACATTAATTAGCACTTCACAAAAAAGGGTCTCAAAGTTGATGAAAACTCTCACTAGTGGAAGACAGCATCAACTCCCCCTGGGTTCAAATCAGCATGGTGCTGTCTTAAAAGCACAGTGCAGCCCTCACCAAACACCAACCTTCCTAGCATCTTGATGTTAGAGATCATGGCTTCCACATGAGGAGAAATCAATTTCCACTCTATATATTGTCCAGCCTAGAGCATTTTGTTATAGCACCAGAACTGTCCTAAGACAATCTTTTTGTTTTGTTTTTTTGTTTGTTTGTTTGTCAAGACAGGGTTTCTCTATGGCTTTGTAGGCTGTCCTGGAACTAGCTCTTGTAGACCAGGCTAGTCTGGAACTCACAGAAATATGCTTGCCTCTGCCTCCCGAGTGCTGGGATTAAAGGAGCGCACCACTACTGCCCAGCCATTAAGACAATCTTAAAGATGAGGTTTCCTATATATTTTTAAGAATGGCTGCTGTTCTATCTCCTAGGAAGATAATAAGTCACTGAACTGACAATGTTTGATAATTAGATTTGCCCTGTGCTTCATATGGTCTAGTCTTTGTTGTTAACACTGACAAAATTGGATCAATGTTTTGAATGAAGACATTGGTCACCCATCCTGTATATCAGTGGGATTGCAACATAAAATTTGGATTGTTATTTTCACCTCTTTCTCTGCTATTTGGCATGAAGAATTTTTGAGATAGGTCATTGTAAGTTTTTTTAATGCTATGTAAGAGATCCCCTGTTTGTTAGAAGCTCATCACAAATATCAGTATATAACTATTCTTGCAATCTAGAATATATTTTAATTTTTCTGTTCTGTTTTGTGTATATACCTCCGTGCTTTATACATTGTTATTGGCATCCTTGTGGTACAGGAGTATTAACTATAAATATGCCTGTGCCTTCTTTTGTAATTAATTCATTTAATGTTCACAGAAAAATTACTTCTCACGTTGAGATCATTATTAAGCACAGAGTTTGCTTTTGTACAAATTATGAAATAGTATGCTAAATTTATTGTACTTCCATGAAGATAGCTAATTATTTCAACAAGATTTATTAAATAGTTCTCCCCTCTTCCCAACTGATTTATAGGTACCAGTGACATGTTTATGTGTGACACTTCAGTTCTCTTGTTCTGTTCCCTTGATGTATTTGTTTAATCTCACATAAAACCACCCTATTTTAAACCCACGGAAGTATTATAGATCTTGATGTCTAACAGAGAAAGTCTTCACAATATTTTCTTTCAAAATTGGCTTGATCGTCTTTGGCTTTGTTACACCTCTCTATAGACATCAAAGTTAAGTTTTCCAGCTACAAATATACCAACTTTTCTTCTATTTCAATTTCATCTTATAATAAACTGTTTTAAAGGGGTTGTTACCTTAGAAAATTATAACAATCATAAATGCTATGTCTTTATGCATTTAGCTTTCTTTTATGTCCTGTATTACTGGAATGAGATCTGTCTGTGGACAAAAGCCATAGTGATAATTGTGCTAACTTACTTATTTAGATAAGCTGTATACTATTTCTTTGTTTATTAATAATTATGATTTGTAATGTGTTTTAGAATATATTAATTATGAACTATGGTAGGTTTAATTGTGATTTTTCCATACATTCAGGCAATGTATTTTGACCATATTTACACTCCGCTATTCTCTTTTGTCTTCTTCACACTCCTGGTAATCACCTTCCAAAATCGTCCATCTTTGACCTTCATGCTCATATTTTTACTTTGTAGTAATTCAATAATATTTAATTAGGGTTGCCTACAGGAGTGTGGACATTTATTTAACCTGTGACTATACCATGGAAAGAATTGTCTCTCTACTTCCTACCATACTTTAGCTTCCCATAAATAATTAGGGAAGAGTAGTGCGTCTAGGAGTAACTTTCTGTCAGTGACAGGATATGGATAGGCCTACCAATCTTGGGCAAGTGTTATGTAAGTAACCACAATTACTATGAACTCTCAAGAGTTGAACAGCTATGGCAAGGCTTAAAGAGAGCATTCCACAACCCTTTCTACGGCTGTTACATCCTTCCTGCTCCTCCCCCTGTGATGTTTTCTGAACCTTGCAGGAGGTCCTATTTGTGGTTGAGCATTCGAAAATCACTCATTCTCATCACTTTCACCATCTGCTGGTATCTCTCAGCAGTTATAATTGTCCACTGCAAAAAGAAAACTCTCTGATCCGAGGTGGCAGGCGATGTAATCTCAGGGCATAGACATAATTATTTAGAAGGCAGTTTGGCAGACCTAGCAAATCAAGGAAACAAAAGCTGCTGCAGACTTGATATTAGACACTCTATCCTCCCCAAATTTAGGGTTTTTTTTTTATTAGGTTTATAAAAACTGTTGATGTGTGGAGGTCAGTGGAACAAGTTGCAAGAGTTGGTGCTCATATCATTATATGGACTCTGGGAATTGAAATCGAGCTGTCAAATTTGAGAGCAAGTTCTTTCATCTGCTGAGCTATCCTGTCCATTCTTTCTCCCTTCTTATTCATGACATTTTCAGACCTCTGGAGCCATCATTGTAATTCTTCCTCCTTCCTTAAAATTACTGTTTGTGGGTTTATAAGAAGCAGAAGAAAGGCTGGTTATGAGGGAAGTTTCCGTCCTCAGAGACAATGACGTCTATGAGTATCCCCCTAGATAACTAATGTGAATTCAGAGGGAGACATCAGTATTCACTTATGAAGAAGCCAACTGGCAGAAAACTGGAAATGACTCACCAAGGAATAGACATAAGAGGTTTATTATTATTATTATTATTATTATTATTATTATTATTATTATTATTAATTCAAGTTAGGGAACAGGCTTGTTTCACATGTAATTCCCCTCTCCCTCTCCCTCCCCTCACCCCCATTCCTTCTCCCCCACCTCCAACCTACCCCCCACCCCATCCACCCACCACTCCCCAGGCAGGGTAGGGCCCCCAACCGGGGCTCCACCAAGTCCACCAAATCTTCCTGTGCTGGGCCTAGGCCCCTCCCCATGTGTCCAGAGACAGAGCGCATCCCTTCAAGTGGGATGGACTCTCAAAGTCCCACACACACACCAGGGCAAAACGCCAGTCCACCTCCGGAGGCTCCCAGGAGTGCAGGGGCCTCCCCATTGGCATCCATGATCAGGGGGATGGATTAGTCCCGTACTGGCCTCCCAGAGAGCGTCTGGGGTCGATATGCTTTCCCTTTTTCAGGCCAACTGTTTCTGTGGGTTTCTCCAACCTGGTACAGACCCCTTTGTTCTTCATTCCTCCCTCTCTTCAACTAGGTTCCAGATTTCAGCTCAGTGTATTTCTGTGGATGTCTGTCTCTGCTTCCATCAGCCACTGGATGAGGACTCTAGGATAGCATAGAGAGTAGTCATCAGTCTCATTCTAGGGGAAGGGCTTCTAGGCCATCCTCTCCTCCACTGCCCGGACTGTCAGATCGTGTCATCCTTGTAGGTCTCTGGAGATCTCCCTAGTTCTAGATCTCTTCTCGGACCTATAGTGGCTCCCTCTGATATGGTATCTCTCATCCTGCTCTCTCTCCTCTATTCTTCCCCCAACTCAATATATCTGCTCCTCCATTTCTTCTCCTCTACTCTTCTTCTTGTGCTCTTATTGTGGCAGCACCCACTCCCCTACCCTCATGCTCTCAATTAGCTCGGGAGTTCATGCCAATTCCCGTTCCTGGGGTCCATTTATCCCTTAGAGTCATTCATGATTTCTAGTTTCTTTGGGGAAGAGGATTATAGGCTGGTAAACCTTTGCTCTATGTCTAAAAATCATATATGAGTGAGTACATACCAAGTTTGTCTTTTTGTGATTGGGTTACCTCACTCAGGATGGTTTCTTCTAGTTCCATCCATTTGCCTGCGAATTTCAAGATTCCATTGCATTTTTCTGCTGAGTAGTACTCCATTGTATAAATGTACCACATTTTCTCTTTCCATTCTTCAGTTGAGGGGCATCTAGGTTGCTTCCAGGTTCTGGCTATTACAAACAATGCTGCTATGAACATGGTTGAATATATGTCCTTGTTGTATGGACATGCAGTATTTGGGTATATACCCAAGAGAGGAATGGCTGGATCTTGAGGTAGGTTGATTCCCATTTTTCTGAGCAACCGCCATACTGCTTTCCAAAGTGGTCTTACAAGTTCACACTCCCACCAGCAATGGAGGAGTGTTCCTTCTTCTCCACATCCTCTCCAGCATAGGTTGTCATTGGTATTTTTGATTTTAGCCATTCTGACAGGTGTGAGGTGGTATCTCAGAGTTGTTTTGAGTTGCATTTCTCTGATGGCCAAGGATTTTGAGCACTTTCTTAAGTGTCTTTCAGCCATTTCAGATTCCTCTGTTGAAAAATCTCTGTTTAGTTCTGCACCCCACTTTTTAATTTCATTGTATGGTGTTTTGGTGGCTAGCTTCTTGAGCTCCTTGTATATTTTGGAAATCAGTCCTCTGTCAGATGTGGGGCTGGTGAAGATCTTTTCCCATTCTGTGGGTGGTCGTTTTGTCTTACTGACTGTGTCCTTTGCCCTACAGAAGCTTCTCAGTTTCAGGAGGTCCCATTTATTAATTGCAGACCTCAGTGTCTGTCGTTAAATTGCTGGAGTGTATGGTGTTTTCTATGGAGCCTCCATAATTGTAGATATAGTATAGAGCATGAAGTTTCCAGTTTTTTTTTCTAGTTTACCTATACTTAGTGTATTCTTTTCCTTTTTAAAATAGATCATCTTAAAAGCTGTGAATCCATATATCATTGTGATCCGTAATTTTCATTTCCCACACGATTTGCAATATTAGTAAATAGCTTCTTATATACATCCTGGCCATTTTTTATTTCTTTTCAGGTTTTAGAGAAACATTTATTCAAATAATTTGTCCTTTTTAAAACTAGGTTGTCTGGTTTTACTGCTACTGAACTGATGGGGAACTTTTATACCTCGAATGTTCAGCCTTTTGATATATGTTATTGGCAAATGTTGTCTTCTATTTTGTAAATTGCCTTTCACCCTGTTTGCTGTTTCTTTTGATGTGTGAAAGCTTTTTAGTTTCACATTGATCTCCTTGTCTATCAAACATCTATTTTCCTTCATTTGCTTGTGTTTGACTGTGCTTTTAGTATCGTACCCACAAAATAATCTTCAACCTGAGTATTATAAAGCTTTTTCCTTGATGCTTAATGCGAATCATTTCATGTTTCAGAAACACCATACTAACTGAAAAGAAAATAAGAAATAATTCCATGTATGATAACATCAAAAAGAATATTATACTTGGGAAAATGTAACCTAAAAGTTGGAAACTTATCCACTGAAGTATATGAAAATCAAAGAGTGGATCTGGGGAAAGTTTGGCTTGGTAGATAAAATTCTGGCAACATAAAAATGGTGACTAATATTCATATGTTCAACACTTGCTTGAAAGCTGTGTAGGGATGTTAGCCTGAATATAATACATTGCACAGAAGCTTAAGTCAGTTAGCTGGACTAGTCAAATCAGTGAGCCCCAGATTTAGCAAGACACTGTGCCTTGGTAAATAAGTGAAGAGTGATCAAGAAAGTCACTGTCATTCCCCACTGATGGTGTTGAGGTGGAGTTGTGTGTGCAGCCATGAATGCAAAGTTATAATACCCAGGCACACCACACAAACACATGCACACATCCGCAGTCAAACACACATACTCAGAGAGACAAATCATAACTGTTAGTGAGCTGGGGGTTAAAATAAATAATCTAGCAGTTAACTTAATTATACATTGTAACAAATGTCTTTCTGGAGATATGGTAGAGATCCAAAAGCCAAAACATTCTTAGGCAGTGTGGTTCATAGCATAATATCATGGGATCTGGAAACTCATTATCTTTCATTTCTATCCTAATAATTTCTGGGAATTTCACTTTGCAACAGCTTATAATCCAAAACTATGTAGTCTGTATTTTGAAATAGTCAAAATATCAGAATCAACATCTTTGGTAGAACTAGTTTATTTCTTGAATCTAGACTTCCCTTTATTATATCCTAATACTTAGCGGTTTGAATGAAAATTGCCACCTTATGTGCATAAGGAGTGGCTCTATTATGAGGTATGACCTTGGAACAAAAGTGTGTCACTTGGGGTATGCTTTATGGTTTTGAATTCTCAAGTCATTCTCGATTTCTACTTCCTGCCAATCTAGATGTAGAAATCTCATGTCTGAATGCTGCCAGGCCACCTACCATGATGACAGTGGACTTCATCTGAACTATAAGGTAGCCTCATTTAAATGGTTTTCATTATAAGAATTGCCATAGTCATGGTGCCTCTTTACAGAAAAATAAATAAATAAATAAATAAATAAATAAATAAATAAAACAATAACAACAAAAAACAAAACCCTAAGACAGAATTCTGTTCCAGGAGTGGAGTGTGTTAGGTTTAACTGGTTTTTGTTTGGAAGAATATGAACTTTGTGACTTTGGGCTAGAAAGACATTTAAATGCTGTAAGTGCACTTTAATGGGCCATACTAGGAGGAGTATGGAAGGCAGCGGTGCTGAGGGTGATTTGAACTCTGAGGGCCTAGCTCAAAAGCTTTTTGAGGAAAAGAATGTTAATATGTTCTCTATAGACAAGCCCTGTAGTGTTTTGTCAATTGACGAGACTGCTTTCTGCCATTGTCAAAACTAAACAAAGCAAAAACCTTTCTGATTCTAAATTGAAGAGACATGAATTACAGCTTTGGCAGAGGAATTTGCCAGACAGTCTAGCATTGAAAGTGTTGCTTGTTTATGCAGATTTATTATGAAAAGCAACAAGCTGAGCAAGCAAAAATACAAAATGTACAGTTTGAAGAGAAAAGAAGTGCCAAGAAATATAAATAGATTAAAGAAAAGTCTGATGCTAAGCGGAAGAAAGGGAGTGGTATCCTCAGAGCAAGACCCCACCTAGCTAAGCTCCCAATTTGTGAAAAGAATTAGAGAAAAGGGAAGAGGAATTTGAAAACCTTTGATCTGGGTTTTCAAAAGGTGATGCACACCTTTAATCCCAGATTTCAGAGAGCAGAGGCTAGAAGGTCTCTAAGTTCGAGGACAGCCTGGTCTACATAGTGAGTCCTAGGACAGCCAAGTTTAGGCAGTAAAGGAAACCATAGAAAACATAAAGCTGGTGAAGATGTCATTGAATGAAGATGCATGTTCCAAACCCAGCAAGCAGCAGAACTTGGCAGCTTAGTCCACAAGAAGGAAGATAATGGAGTCCCCCTCTACAGCTATGGACAGCCACTGAGTCCAGACATTTAGTCACCTTCCCATCTGGTATGCTGAGAAGCATTTGTATAAGAGTTTTCAAAATTAGCATAGTAAAGGAATACTATATTTCTTTCCAATAAGTAGAGGCACTGGTATTTTTACACTAGAATGAATATAGAATAAATTAAGGAATATAAAGACTGGAAGATTCACCACAATCTTATCTTCATGTTTAAGATAAAAATATACTCAGGATTTGTTAACAATCCATATACTCAGTATTTGTCTGAAAATTTGGGAAAATCATACATTAGATAATGATGATGTGTATTTTCTTTTAGTTTCAAGGTCTCAGAAAACATTGAGCAACTAACATTTATAGAACAGAAGAAACAATAACAATTTTCATGAGATGTGTATGGCAGTTTAATTTTATTGTAGCATTGGTTGCTCTACATGTGTTTCAAGTTTTATTGTAAATTTTTTTTCCTGTGTATATTTGAACAATTGTCTACTTAATCCAGATAGGGAACCAGTGACAAACCAATGACAGTTCCCTCCAAATCTAGTTTGGTTAGCTAGTGAATTTATTGGACATACACCCAGAGGAGTTAATGTTTATTTACTCTTACAACATAGGATACTATGAAAACTGTATCTCTCACTTTAACACAAATGAATATTTCTCTCTAGCTGCACACAGTGATCCCACTGCAAGGCAGTGGAATTAACATTCCATTCTGTGCAGACCCTCAAATCCCTGAGAACATGTGCAACTGGGAATTCCATACTTTAACAAAGTAAACAAAAGGATAAACTTCATGCAGAAAAGAACTGGGAGAATAGAAAGAACCTTAAAAGTCACTGATTGTGAAAAAAATCTTGAGCAATATAATTGGAACCAAAACAAAAATCCACTTAAAATTTTTTGGTTTAGGTACATGTTGTCCACTTTGTCTAATTGTATCTCAGTATTCAGTTATCAAGATCAAATGGACATTATCTGGAATGGAGGAGAAAAAATGACTTTTCCTTACTCAATTGGATGGCGAGCAGGATGCTTTTTATGAAATTGACCTATGCAACCTTCATAATCATACATTGAAACCACAAATTTAATACAAAAGCAAAGGCAACATTACTTTTTCACCTTAATAGAAAAATTAATTTCAGAAGAAAATATAGACTTTGATTTTGGTTCAGAAGAATGTTGTATGTTTTCTAAATTAACTATTGGAGAAACTTAAAATTAACAATGTGTATGTCTTAATTATTTTTATATTGTTGTGAAGAGATACCATGACCTGTCCCAACCTGCAGGACATCAACCTGGGGCAAGAGAGTCAGGGACAGGGAATGGGGACAAGAGACGAAGAAAGAACCACCACAAGACAGGATTCTGATCACGTGACAAACTTTATTTTTCTCAGGCTAGCTTATATAGTCAGCAGAGCACGATATGGGGAGGGATAGAATGGGTTGTTTGTGTGCCAGGTATTAGTATAGGCAGAATATTAGGAAACCACAAAAAGAGGATATGTGGCAGGGTAAAGAGTTTATGAGTAAGAGGTCCAGGAAGGGGTTGCCTAGGTGGATTATGGACTGGGTCAAGTTGTTTCTTTTCTTGAGCTGAGATTCTAAGGAGCTGTTATGTAAAGGTTAATGTACAACTATGTGGCCGGCCAAGCATGGCCTAGGATCTCATGCCAAGCCCTGAGATCTTTGGCTCTCAACAGTGACCAAGACAACTTGTAAAGGAAAATATTTAATGTCAGAGTTTACAGTTCCAGAGGGTTAGAGTCCATAACCGTCATGGTGGAATGCACAGCAGCAGACAGACAAGCATGATAATGGAGCAGCAGAATTGCATGAGTACTGCTGGGGTGGATGTTTGATGATGCAATTGTTATTTAAGCCATTTCTTCTCTTGCAAGTAATCTGTCACACATATTTCTATGAGTAGGTACATAAAGCATGTTGATATACACAGAAAAATAGTGCCAAGGACAGGAGTTTTATCTTACAAAGGAATGCTGCACATACATCTGATTCACACACCTGTAGCCCTCTTTTTGCTTGTCTAAACATCTACACATACTTGCAGTAATCTGTTTTTCATGACTGCATGTGACTTCTGTTTTGATCTTAACATATCCAAATATAAAATTCTCATTTAACACCACTAATTTCCTGTAAACCCGGGAAATGGGAGACATACTGATGCTCTTCTTAGACCCAAAATGTTAATAGCTCTCTTTTCTTTCTCAAGCTTCCTCCATCAATAAATCAGCCAAACATTTGGGACCTATATATTCTCTAAATTCGGTACCCTCACAACAGTTCTCTACTCCCTGACTACTTTCAATAATCACTGCCACTCTAAAAGAAGTGATTATCTGTGGATCCCCTCATTTTACTCTCTAATACTTGCTGTAAATTTTCATCTATATGACCAGTTTAAGTGTGTGTGTGTGTGTGTGTGTGTGTGGTGTATTGTATTGATCTATGGTGTTCATCTTTTCTTTGTCTTGACACAAATTCTGAAATTTGCATAGTAAAATTCACTCTCAGACTTTTGTACACTTGATTTCTTCTCTCAATTCTGCTTTATGAACAGCATAACTTAAAACAATCAAAAAGACTTTACATAGTCTTGCCATATGCTGTCTACATTCTTCTTCCTTTATTATATCCAAGCTATTTGAATCTCAGTCTTCCCCAGTTATCCAGACTCCTCACTGATTTAGGTTTTTCTACTTTGTTTCCTTTGACACCAGTATTACTGCCAAAAATCTGTAAGCCTGCATTTGTGTTTTAATCAATAGAGAATGTCCTATGCAATTATCATATGTAATATTTTGAAATGCACATGTGTAGGGGTAGATACTTATGTGATCATTCATGTTTGTATATTTACTTTACACCCAAATTCATTTTTCATGAATAGTATAATCATGAGGATGTGTTCTTTTAAATTTTTCTGACAATTTCGTGATTGTCTGAAGTTGTCTTTTTTATTTATACAATTGAGATAGGTTAGAGTAATATGCCTATCAGCTATGAGTCCTCCATAACCATCCAATTTACATTTACAGAAAAAAAAGTTATAGAAAGCATGACCAAACATTGTAGAGGAAGTAAATCTAACTGACTGAACTCACAATATTATTTTTATGTTGAAAAAATTTGAGCAGCACACTATAGCTTTATTAATTCTAATCAAAACATTGTAAAATTCGTCTCTGATACCTTTACACAGTGCATTCTCTCTGGATCCTGTTTTATTTACAACATAATGCAAGGAAGTTTTACCTCACTCTTCACCTTTCCTGTAACAGGATGTTCTCCTTACTTGTTTGTCTTTCAGTAATAGAATATACACACATATTGTCTGCTTCCAAATATAGTGTAATTTCTATGAGGGTCGTGGCTTCATTTGTCTTTAAACACTTATGAAATTTGTTAGATATTCAGTTAACTTTGAAGGAATAGGAAGATAACTGAATATGCATGGGAAGCTTTACTGCATTTAAAAACTTGGGGACAAGTAGATATTTAAAGCTAGCTTTCCTAAGCGGTGTTTGGGGATATTCTTATGTTCATATGTTTCTCTTATTGGTTGATGAATAAAACAATGAGGATGTGTTCTTTTAAATTTTTCTGATTGGCCAATATCCAGGCAGGAAGTACAGGCAGGGCTACCAGACAAGGAGAATGCTGGGAAGAGGGAGGCAGAGAGGAGCCACCAGAGAGACACCATGTAGCTACCAAGGAAGAAAGGGGACTGGGTATCACTAATAAGCCCAAGACTATATAGAAATGTATAGATTAACAGGTTAACAATTAAGAGAGAGCTGTCCAATAAGAAGCCTTATTCATCAGCCAAACTATATATGATTAATATAAGCCTCTTTGTATTTATTTGGGACCAAACAGCTACAGGACCAGGTGGAACAGAAACTCCAGCTACAGTTTCAGTCTGTAAGCCCGTATGGACCCTACTTAGTTGATTCAGTGGGTCATGGGGCTTCTGATGTCCTCCATTCCCTCTGATTCCTTCCCTTCTTCTGGCATTCCTGGATAACCGAGGGGAATGACCCAGTGGAGACCTCCAATTTAGACTCTCTCTGCATAATGTCTGGCTGTGGATCTCTGTATCTGCTCACAAATGCTGCAGGAGGCTGCATCTGTGATGAGAATGGACATGAGTATCTCAGGGTACCATTAGGAATCATTTAATCATTTTTTCCCAGTCCTAATTGATGCTATCCTAGATCTCTGAGCAACTAGTCTTGGTTTTCTGGACATCTAGGCAGGGAAGGGAATGGGTTTTGGTCATGGCATGGGCTGCAAGTTAAACCAAACATTGGTTGTCTACTGCTCTGTGTTCTGTGCCACCATCGTCATAGCACAATTTGCAAGCACAACAGAGTGTAGGTCGAGGGTCTTGTGGCTGGTTGTTGTCTAGGTTTCCCTTTCCATGGCCCACAGAATACGTCTTGCACCAAAGAGACTAGAACACAGGGGTGAAGACTCCAACCCCACAGCAGTTTGCCCTCTCTGTGTTCCATGAGCTGAGTGGAAGTTGCCCTTGGGTCCTGCTCTTAGTTTTCCAAAGGTGACTTTCTGTTCTATCATCAGGCTGATTTGTTTATGTATCTCCATGGGACCTTCTGTGCCAACAGCTCAACTGAATGTAACCCAGTCCCACCACTGGAAGCCTTGCCTGGATACAAACAATGGCCAGTTCAGAGTCCATATACTCCACCCCTAGTGTCCTCACTGGGGTCACCCTCATGGATTCCAGAAGTTTCCACTACACTAGGTTTCCACACCACCCCCAAAATGCTGCCCCATGCCAGCTGTCTCAAACTCTCCCCTTCCATCTCTTCCATCCCTTCCCTCCTGTCTGATCTCTCCTTTTCCCATCTCCCACCCACTCCCAGTCCACAGACAAATTGTATTCTATTTCCGCTTCCCAGGGCGATCAGTTCTTCCCATGTATAGCCCTCCCCTTTGCCTAGCCCCACTGGGTCTGTGAATTGCAGCTTGGCTGCCATTTACTTAGCAGCTAATATCCACTTACCAGTGAATACATATCATGCTTGTCTTTCTGAGTCTGAGTTACAACACTCAGGATGATTTCGAAACGTATTTTCACACAGTACATTCTGATGATATGGTTTCTTCTGTGCTAACTGCCCCCAAATCCACCCCACCTCCCTAGCTTCCATTAGTTTGAAATTTAACTTCAGCAACAAGTACTGCTTAGTGAAGAACTTAAGTGGGGCTGCTAAAATGGTTCAATGGCCACTTGCAGCCTTCATAGAGAATCAGGGTTCAGTTGACCCACCCCCCCATACACACACAGTGGTTCACAGACAATATTTACTCTAGTTCATGAGTATCCAATACCCTCTTATCGTCTCCACTAACACCAAGATAGCTTTGTGGTACACATGCATACATGCAGCAAAACACTCATACGTACACAATAAAAATGAATATATCTTCAAAATGCATAGAAAACTAATAGGCTTGCATGGTTGGCAGCAACTAAGTTGTTCAGTGCTTATTATTAAAAGACAATGGGAAATTAGTAACTGCCATTTTTGTAAAATCAGAATTTGAGAGGCCTGAGTTAAAAAGGTTTTTGTTTTACATAATGTACTGTTAGGTATTACTCAACATGATTCTGTTACATAACTTTTTGTTCAGTGGTTCCTGAAGTTGTTATGATTTATGGAAATGGTAATAACTTTCATATTCTTGAAATTTGAATTGCACTAAAAGTATAATCAGACTTGCAATTTTTACTTATAACAGATTTTTAAAATATTACCAGTCACATAATCATGATAATTTGAAAGTAGTTTTAACACGATCAAAAAATAAAATCATATTTAGTGAAATGCTTTTCTGCTTATAGAGAAGAAGAAAACTTCTGAATTTCTAGAAATACCCAGGGTATCTATAGTTGTTTTATAGGAATATTATGACACCTTAACTCATATTTTTATCACGAGTTTTACAAATTTGTGTATATCTTTCAAAGAAAATTTTGCAATGAGTCTAATACAAACAAAACATTAAGGATTTTGTTAGGAAAAAAATATGGCATTGTGATCTCTAGGGGCCCCCTGGGTGGTTGAGGTCAGAGAGGTTAGAGTGCACTGTTTGCCTGTTCCTCAGCCACCCTGAACCCAGAGACAATCAGATGCAACAGGGAGTCGGAGTCAAGCAAGATCTTGTTTATTGTTTAACAGCAAAGCCCTCTTAAAGTGAAAATCCGCAGGACAGGAAAAGTATTAACCAATAATTTTAAAGTTGTTCCTGTGATGTATCTGGTGTCCTATCCCCTCATGGGCATGGTCTATGAGTGTGATGACCTCATTCGGTGTGAGTTTGGGCAGCCAATTGTTTTTCTTAGTAAACACTTGAAGCCTCGCCTCTGTAGCTTCCTCCCAGTGCCATCTTGTAATGGCGCTGGTCTGTCAGCTTGGGCCACTCCCTCTTTTGCAGGACATGATCTGTGCTCCTCCACAATATGGCACCTCTCCTTCAATGTATTCTGTAAACATTAAAGCAGTCACTTTTAATCCAACATACTCTTTTTATTAATATAAAGTAAATCAGACAATATGTATATGTTTTTATTTTCCACTGTTCTATATAGTTTCTATTTAAAAATATATTTTACTGGTCTAGGGTACCTTACTCTGGGTGATTTCTAGTTCCATCCGTTTGCCTTTAAATTTCCTGGTTTCCTTGTTTTTAACAGCTGAGTAATACTTCATTGTATAAACACACCACATTTTCTTTATCCATTCCTTGGTAGAGGGACCTATAGTTTGTATCCAGGTTCTGGCTATTATAAACGAAGCTGCCACGAACATAGTTGAGCAAGTGTCCTCCTGGTATAATTTAGTATCTTTTAGCTATATGCCCAAGAGCAGTAAAGCTGGGTCTTTGGTAGATTGTTTGCCAGTTTTCTGAGGAACTCCACACTGATTTTGAAAGTGGCTGTATGAATTTGCACTCCCACCAGCAATGGAGGAGTGTTCCCTTTGTTCCCCATCCTCTCCAACATGAATTGCCATTGTGTTTTTCCTCTTTGACATTCTGACAGGTGTACTCGCTCATAAATAGATATTAACTGTAAAAATAAATGATAAATATTCTACAATCCACAGACTAAGAGAGACTAGGTAAGAGAGACTAGGGAAAAAGTAGAGTCCATTCCGGGGGGAGGGGGGGCAGATCTCCTTGGGAGAAATGGAAAAGCTATCTTGAGAGGACTGAAAGCAGGTGGAGATGGGCACATGAGCAAACAGGTTGGGGTAGACACAGACAGGAAGAGTGCTGAGGGGAACTGCTCAGGGTGCATTTTGAGATGGAGCAGAAGCCTGGTGCAGGGAAATCTCCTAGGAGACTATGGGGAGCACCTAAGCTCAAACTCCTAGACAAAGCTCAAAATACTAGATAAATAGTGAACTGGCTAACTCCTGTGACAAGGTTGGTGCCTGACCCAACTGTTATCAGATAGGTGTCATCCACCAACTTGTGGAGGAAGATGCATAGACCCAAACATTAGGCAGAGATCAGGAATCCAGAGGAAGAGGAGAAAGGAGTGTAGGAGCCAGAAGGGTTAAGGACACTATAAGAAGGCCCACACAGTCCACAAACCTGGGCCTCATTGGTGCTCACAGAGACTAAATGGACAACCAGGGAGGCTGTTTGAGACTGACCTAGGCACTCTGCATATATGTTACAGTTGTGTAGCTTAGCGCTTTTATGGGACTCCTAACAGTGAGAGCAGGACAGGGTTGCCTTGCCCAGCCTTAATACATGGGAATGTACTCAGTCTTACTGCAACTTGATAGGGCATGTTTAATTGATACTTATGGAGAAAAGGGACTGGAAGAGGAAGACGTGCAGGGTGAGATGTGGGAGGCTGTGGCCCGGATATAAAATAAATAAATAAAAATATATTGAATTAATTCTTTGAGATTTTCAAATATGACTACATATTTTGATGATAGTAACCACAAACCCATTGCCTTAACTCTTCCCAGATCCATTCCCAACAGATAAGCTCTCCCAGATTTTATCTGTTTTTGTTTTTTTTCTTAACCTACTGAATACAACTAGTGTTACTTTAGATTGGTTGGTATGGGGCAATCCAGAACAGCATGGTGTATCTACCAGGGGCTGCATACTTAAATTTTTTCCTCTCCCAAGGGACATCAACTGACAGTAGATCTCAGCTAATGGTAGGGTCTCATGAGTTCCAGTCTTTTCCATGTTAAACTCTTGCCGGGCTTGATCTTGTGCGGGTTTTGTACTGGCAACCACTACTTCTTTGAATTCATACATACTGTGTTTCTTCCATGTCCAGAAGACAGTCTCCATCTGGTAGACCCCAATCACCACTTATTACAACCTTTTTGCCTCTTCTTTGGTGATGTTCCCTGAGCCTTGGAAGATGTATTTCGATATACATGTTCCTCATGTTCCTTTTTTTTTTTTTTTTTTTTTGCTGATACTCATGGACATACTCTGAATTTTTTATCTACTCTGAGTTTCAGAATTAACAGTTGCCCAATGAAACAATGCACAATGAAACGTATATTATGAAGTCAAAGAGCTGTATTAACATATGAATATAAAGATATGAATATAGACATCAGTTTTATGTTTTTTCATCTAACACTATAATAGCAGTAGGGTCAACTCTGGGTGCAGTATTTCCCTAACCATGAATTCTTGTACAGATTTATAGTACAAGGAATGTGTTTCTTCCTATGGAGAAAGCCTTATTTTTAGTCACAATACAGTTGGTTATTCCCTATAACACATGTGCCTCTATTTTACCCATGGGCACAAATTGCCAGGGTCATCATTATTGAAGATCACAGGTTTCACAGTTAGGAAATTTCCCACAGGAATGCGATTATTTCCTAGAATAGCATCTTACCATTTAGTTTTGGTAGACATCAAAGTCATTGCAAAGAGCTTGTATTGTTTTAGGAATCTATATGACAACCAGGACCAACAAATTGAGAAGAAATATCACCCATGTGGTACTAGTCTTTTATTTTATAACCTATTGATTTTGAGAAGAGCATAAGCCTCTGTTAACTTAAATTCAAATGTTTCATGTATATTTAGAAGTATACTATATGTACTACATATTTACATGAGTATATTTGTATAAGCATGCGTGAGTGTCATCATTCCCCCATCCCTTTTCTGTCTTATAGTCCTGTGTATCATATATATGTAATTTTTTTAAAAAATAATTCATGGAACATCCTTTGTCCTCTTACATAAATCCCAGCTACATAAATATTAATAATTTATTTTATAGAGTCTATAATTATACATTTTAAGAAATAATCACTATTTTGCCTTTTACAGATAAAATTGTATATTTTTTCTTTGTTTGACAGCAATTGATTGTGAATCTATCAAAAAGAATCCTTTTATATATTTCCTGACTACCCTGTTCCTATACTTCTATTTAAGCTTATAGTCTTTCCTACACCATGGAAAGCACTTCTTTTTCATTAATTTTGAGACAAAATGGCACCAAGTATTCCAAACTGATGTTGAACTCTGTTGAATCAACCTTGTGAGTAGCCTGAACCACAGGCCTGGATAAATATATATATATATATATATATATATATATATATATATATAATATATGTCAACCTGGACATCATAAAGAACACCAAGCATGCATTTGTGTTATTATGGCTGGCAGCTGCCTAGCAACCTACTGGTAGACTTAAGCATCCTTTTAAAGACTAATATCTTCTAAAACAGCAGGGATGTGTTTATTTTATATAAATAACAAAAAATCATAGCTTTGTCTCATTTTCCATCCATGAATATTATACAAATACAAGGTTTTTGGTTGAATGATTTTGACAAGTACGTAGGAAGCAATAGATTTTTTTTAGTATAATGGACTAAAATTTAAGACCTGTCCCCAAATTTGATATAATGACTTACGCTTTTGAGCATTTGATACAGGGAAATTACCTAATGTGAGAAGGAAAATAAATTCAGGATTATTCATATTTGTTGAATATTGTATTGGAAATTGTTAGTACAATGCCTGGGCGGATTCACCCATAAAGCCCCACCAACCTTCCATTTCTACCAAAACTGACAAGTAAAATTCTGGAGATCATTAAATTTTATCAAATTGAACATAAGTTTAAATACTGTGATTTTTGTCACACATATTGTTGTGCCCAGATTTCAGAACCCCAAAAGAACCCTCCAACAAGGACATGACTCACTGAATGCAAGGACAAAGGTTTCTTTATTTATTCAAGGATACAAGCTGCAGCAAGGACCCCATTCATTCGGGAACAAATGGAGTCTTTTATTGCAGTTGTTTAAGGAGCTAACCCCATGTTAGCTCGGGCCTTTCATCCACCCACCATGGCCGATGGCTGGGGAAAGACACCAAGAAGCCACCACATAGAAACCTTATAGGGCAGCATAAGGGGAGTGTCTAGGGGTATGCACAGGCTCAGGATTGGTGTGCCTCCAGGCTTGGAGGGCTTGCCCTGTGTTGATTGGTCAACTGGTTGTTATGGCACATAGGCCCTCTCAGGGTGGTTGCTATGCTCAGGGTGGTTGCTATGCTCTGTGTGTCATTGCTGTGCACTTGTCCCTAAAGCACACCCAGAGCCATAAAGCATAGCGCCACCAGCTAACTTCTGATTGGTTCCTTGACACGAGGCAGGGATCTGACCTCCTAGTGACCAAGGCAAGGTCAGGCAAGCATGTGTTAGACTGTCATGGCTGCCAAAATGGGGAGCTGGTCCCTTCAATATCAATCCAGGTAAGAGGAAGCCAAGCTGAATAAATAAGCAATAAGCCTTATTGTCCCCAGAATCTAGATGGGGTAATAGAAACAGAATAGTAAGAACTGGATTTTAAAAAAAAATTTCCTGCACATCCTGAATCTATTTACACCTCTCTCGAATCTGACAAGTGTATCTACCCACTGTGTAGAGTTTCTCACCTCTGCTGTTGAGACTTCTATTGCTGCTTCGCTTTCCTTGCTGGGCTCCTCTATGTACTGCTACATCTGAGGAGAGTATGTGGGTGCCTTGAGCATCACTCTCCAGCAGCTCTTTCATCTTGTCCTGCAGGATTTCGCATTCCATATTGCCTTACCAGGTGCATTCTTTAGCAAAACAAAATGTTCATCTATGAAAGCAATGCGTTCATAATTAACTTTATATTTTATTTAATGGTTTTTTGAGACAGTGTTTCTCTGTGTAGCTTTGTAGACCAGACTGGCCTCAAACTCACAGAGATCTGCATGTCTCTGCCTCCTGAGTGCTGGGGTTAAAGGCGCATGCCACCATTCAGGGTTATGCAAATTGAGAGTGGAGATGGTTATCTACCATTTCCCAGACAAGTACCTTTAACAGAAGACATTCAAATTCCCATGTATATAAATAGGAATCAGAGAGCAGCTCTCCTTTTGGGTTTCGGAGAGTACAAAATGAAATTAGTCAATAAATAAATGTTTTGTAATGTAGTGCTGTATTTGTCTGGGACCAAGAAGTATCAGTTAGAAAGTTTCTCAGAGTCCATGCCTTCCAACTCCATCTTTCAGAAACCTTAATCTCCATTGTATTGCAGATGTTTGCTAATTGCTGCTGGAAGGCATGGCCTCAGTGAAGAATGTCTCCTAGTTTGCATTAGAACAGGGCTATTAGGTTATCTTCTCCACCAAGGCCTGGATTGTCAGATTTTAGGAAGCCTCTGCTATTGGATTAGTATTTTTCCCTGGTGTAAGAAGGGACTTTGAGAGCCCATCTCATGTGAAGGGATGCTCTCTGGCCCTGGACACATGGGGAAGGGCCCAGGCCCAACAAGGGAAGATTTGGTGGACTTTGCAGAGCCCCTGTTGAGGGCCCTACCCTGCCTGGGGAGTGGTGGGTGGATGGGGTGGGGGGTAGGTTGGGGGTGGGGGAGGAGGGATGAGGGTGAGGGGAGGGAGAGGGAGACGGGACTTACATGTGAAACAAGCTTGTTCCCTAACTGGAACTAATAAAAAAAAAAAAAAAAAAGAACAGGGCTAATGGGACACACCTGAGCTGAGGGCCTTGTGTAGGAGACTTTTTTTAGGTGTGCCCTAGGGTAAAATGTAGACTCCAGGGTAGATGCAAGAGGGCGGTTACTTTGACTGTTGGAAAGTGGCTTAGGAGGATGATAGAATAAACTGGAGGCTGCAGTTTTCAGATGGACTGAGAGGCCCTCCAAAAAAAAAAACAAAACAAAACAAAATGACAAGATGTCTGTGTGCCTGGTCTTTATTGCTGTTGGGTAGCTAGGAGTTTTCAGGTCCACGTTCCCCCACTCAGGCTGGATCGCATGGCTTCCATAGCATGGTTCTGATACAAGCCGGGCCGAGGCATTTATTTAAGAAACTTGATGAGAGAGAATCTGAAATAGGCAAATTAGTTAAAAATGAAATTGACTCCTAGCAACACTGGGGTTGTTTTGTTTGTTTTGTTTTGTTTCAGTTCAGAAGAGTTTATCCAATGCTGCCAGGCAATGTTTTGTATGATCATTGCTATATACAATTCCTTAAAAATTTTCAGGGTCATATGAATTCAAGAGTATACCAAATAATATATTCAAGATGAAAGTTGCCCAGGTATGGCAGAATAAATAAAAGTTTGAGGGCTAATTCTTGAATTACTGTGCTGTTATAGACCTGGTGAAAAGAAGGAAATACTAAAGTATAATAGTAAGACAGGCATGAAAATAAAGACAGTCACATTTATTTATGGGAATAATTAGTTATTTTGTCTTTGTTTATATGCCAAAGAACATGGACTTCTGGGAACTGTATTTCTTTAGAAAATTTCATAAGCACTAACACACCCGAGGTTACTCATATCAGCTTTGAAGGAAAGCCAATATGTTATTAAAAGTGCTAAAAACTGTCAAGAAAATGAAACTTATCAAGTTGTAAACTTTGATCAGGTTGCCACAATGGTTTAGTTTTGGAACCTGTGTCCTTCTCTGGATGCTATTGTATCATGTTTTATTTCCGAGTAAAGTAATAAAGTATCTGGATTTACAAGAACATTTGGAATCACAGAGCATATCAATGAATGCTTGCTATGTTGGTTATGGGAGTATATTCCATTTATTGAGTGCTAGTATCAACTAATTCATCAGAACATACATCACTGGAAACCAATGGATGCTAGTCATATGTGAGATATTAACTCCAGTATAAAAATAAAACTCAGGTGTGATTCTAAAATGATCAATTATGTGCAAAACAAGAATAATATAATTCATTAACAGTGACAATGCTTGAAAGAATGTGGCATTAGACCTGGGAATGCAGTTCACTGGTTAAATACTTGTCTAGCATGTATGAGGCCCTAAGATGAGTTCCTGGCATAGTCACCATCATCGAAGTCATCATCATCATTATATTGTGGCAATTAATTTTTATTAATTTATTATTCATTTTACATATGGTGGATATGTCATTGACCAATTTGGTACTTTTCTCCTTCCAGAATTAATATGCTATCTTCTGGTAGGGCATCCTCATGCTTTGCTTTGCTTATACAAGTACTCATGAATTTGAGTACAAATTGTCAACTACTTTTTCCCTCAAGTATGCATTGGTGACAAGATCATAAAAATTATGTGGAGGTAATCTTCCAGACCTTCCCAGTCAAACACACCACTAAATCATACCCACAGAGTGAATAATTATTACCATTTTGCCACATTTGCCAAGTAGTTACAAAGCAAAAACATCTAAATAGTTTAATTATGCCATAGTTCTTTCATAAATATTTTACTAGATAACCCTGGAAAACAAGGTCTTCCTGTATAATCTACTCTTCCTATATAACCATGGAATCATTACATTATCATACCTGAACTGTCACAATCAACTAATAGTATATAGCATTGATTCCCTTAAATAAGAATGCAATTAAAAAGCACTCCTATTTGTGGGTTAGTAGCTCTCTTAAATACATTCTTTCTGGAATAATCCCTCTTCACTAGATTTATTATGGCACTGGTTTGTCCAGTCTCAGTTATTCTGTAGACTAACTGAAGAAGTTATATAAAAAAAATCAATTTTTATATTTATTATTTATAAAAGTTTCATCTTCCACTGTATTTTGTGAATGTCATAAAAACAGAAATCAGGTTTAAATTTTTTCTATATACAAGTTAACCAATATTTGCCATGGAAAAGTCACAGGTGATTATATGCAGTAAAGATTTCAGACTTTTTATGAATTGTTAGAACTGATAAGTAAGTCATGAAGATTCATGGTAATATTCATTTTCAAGTCACTTTTCATGGCTGAGAGTAGTAAATATCCATTTTGGTAACTTTATAACATGTGCAGTACAGGTCCAATCTAGCTTTCATTTATGGATTTGAACATCCCTTAGTCATTCTTTCTTTAGTTAATCCTATTGTTAACCTTGAAAAGCATTAATAACATGATTATATTTTCTCTATAATTCTTAATTGGCATTTGCTTTAAAAGAAACAACTTTGCTTTTTTGGCTGTGGCTTCATTATCTCATTGAATAATTAGGGAAAGTGCTCAAAACCAATCTTCAATTGTCAATATTTAATAGTAACTTACTCATTTCGTGTACAATAAGACATTTATTGACATCTTTGTTGTTGTTGTTGTTGTTCAGACTTTTTTTTTCTCTGTGTAGCCCTGGCTGTCCTGGAATTTGCTTCTAGACCAGACTGGCCTCAAACTCACAGAGATCACCTGTCTCTGCCTCTCAAGTGCTGGCATGAAAGGTGTGCGCCACTGTGGCCCAACTTTGTTCAGACTTTTTATTTACTTATATGACATTCTACTCAAAATTATTATATGCAAATTAATATACATACTTGAGGATATTCCTGCCTTACACTGCTTATCTGATTCTCTAAGATGGTGGTTCTCAACCTTTTTAATGCTTTGAGACTTTCATACAGTTCCTCATGTTGTGGTGACTGCCAGCCATAAAATTATTTCGTTGCTACTTCATAACTATAATTTTACTGCTGTTAGGGTCATAATGTAAATATCCATATGCAGGATTTGCGAGATATGACCCACCCCCAATGGAATCATGACCCGCAGGTTGATAACCCCTGCTCTAAAAGATTGTGTTTGCCAACACTTTTGAAGTAAAGAATGCCAACCAAACATGAGGGTTATTAAAGAAAAGTAGTTAGGAGAAACATCCAAGTCATTTATTTAACTCTCTCCTAAAATTTGCAGTTGATGTCATTGTCACTGGCAGAGTAATATTTATCCCTTTCTCCTTCAGGGAGAATGATAGAGACCCCGGAACCCTCAACTTTTCAAGTTCTATGTATACAGAAAGAGAGATTTAGTTATCCTAAAAATGTTGCTTTTTCAATTTTATCATAACACAACCTATCTATGTGTGCAGTAAGATATAGCACAATAAATATATGGAAGAAAAATTTTAAATCATGATTTGGAATTTACCCACCTATAAAATACCAATCTACAATATGGAAGTGTTTTCAAATATTCAGATAGTCTGCCCTAAGTAAAGAAAACTCAGATAACTTAGATCCTTTTCTTCCGTATGTTCTCACATTAAATGTACACTTGTGACTACAATTAGCCAGCTCACTTGGTGTAAGAAAAGTTGGAGATCCTTTGGAAGCGATGTGACTTAAATACATCATTGGAGTTTATCTCCAGACTGGGGGAACTGGCAGAGACTTGGGAATCAGACTCGTAGCAATTGTTTAACCGAGAGATGATTATCCGTCTGTGGCTGCGGGATGCGTGAGAAATGAAAAAGCCTGAGATGCTATCGGCGCCGCCATTCAGTACCAATCTCTTTTCAGCATGTTCATGTTTTTCTGCTTCCCCGCATTTTTTCAGACTCAATTGCTGTATCACACTCAGTATTATCACGCCATATGCTGCCTTCTGCCCTTTCGCACTTTCCAAGAACACTCGAAAAGCTAAAAATCTATACTCTCTGGGAAGTAAGAAATGCTCGAGAAAAAAAAAACAAAAAACCACCCCACAAAGAGGAGGGTGATAAATACCATAGGAGAGGCGCAGATAAGTACTGAGAAGGCAATGAGATTGCTTCCAGCTGTGAGATATGCGGAATGAGGTGGGGTTTTTTTGTTTTTTGTTTTTGTTTTGTTTTTTTTTTAAATAAAGATCTTGCAAGTATGGATGCACAACTACAAAGGGAGAGGCAATCTAAGATTGCTTGTTAAGAGATCCGGAGTGGAGGCTCACCAAGGAGGAAGGTTAGAAAGAGAGAACATGGCTGGAGTCTCTCGGTCCCTAAATTGGTAACCTTTCCAGCTGAGGGTCTTCACACAGCTGTCCCTGGGTTTTGAAATTCTGTAATGCAAATCCTGCTGTGGGATAATCATGACTTATCATCCAGATGCCTATTGAAATATCATTTTTGTTGACTGCAGCCAGCAGCCTTTCCACCCTTTCCAAAACTCTTCCGACACAACCTTTCCAATGTTATTACCCCTAAGAATTCAAGTTAGGGCCTGTAGTTTTAATTATTCTTTGAACACGGAGCTTTTATTTAGTTTGCCGGTAAATAATACAGGAAGTTGTTTTGCTTTTCAGCCTATTTTCATCCTATTCAAGTCCTTTGTCATCAGCTCAGTCTTTGGGTCACAGTTTGACTGCCTCAGGTGAACTTGTTGATGGAATCAGAGCTTGGTGGTAGAGCTATGTATTATCACACATTTTGCTTTACATTGGTGACTAAGAGTCAAGTCAAATTAACACAAAAAATACTCCCAGTCCTTAGATTAGAAGAAGTCATTGATGGCAGTTGTATAAGTTTCAATGGCTGTTCCAACAATCTTCTCATTTTTATGAGCTCAAAACAGTAAACGAGTGCATTCATTCCTGTAAATGATAAATCCGACATGTGTTTATGGCATAAAATGTTAAATCTTGGGAATGCAAGAATTCTTTTGTGAAGGCACTGGGTAAAATGTATGTTCTCTCTACTGTCTAGAGGCCACCTGTTTTCTTTGGCTCGTAGCTGTTTTGTCTTCAGTGCTAGCAGCCTTAAGCACCATCTTCATCATTTTGCTATATCACTGACCATCTGCACCCCTCTTGTAATCTTAAAGATGGTTGGCTTTACATAGGCTCACCTGTGTCATATAGATGGCTCTTCTGGTCTTACGTACAGCTTAGTAGTAGTAATTCCTTCAGTTGCCTTTGTCACATAATCTAATTGGTCATACGTTGTATGTGTTAGTACCAATACATCCGCAAAATGTCACTGTCCCATCATAGAAAGTAAGTGTATTTAATTACTCGTTAAGAAAATTCACAATTCAGAATAGCGTCACTCTCTTAAAAGTAACGATCAGATTTTCCTTATGTCCATGGCTAAGTAACACCAGTTAGCACATGATACCATAGTAAATTCAAACATTAGAACATAATAAATCAAGACAATGGGCAAGTTTTGGTGGTGTCCACCTGTGTTATCAGTACTTGAGAAGTAGACTGAAGGGGATGAAGAGTTCAAGGCTAGCCTCAGCTACCAGTGAAGGTTGATGACAGCCTGGGCTACATTGGACCCTGTCACAGAATGGAATAAAAAATTAGCAAACATTCCATGAATTTAGCAGCATACAGATGTATTGTTTTATTAATCAGAATAGTCAAGACCAAGTGGGGTTTGAGATTTTTGTTTTGGTTTGTACCTTTGTTGAGACAGGGACTGCATACGTACAACAGGATGTTAGTTATCTCATAATCCCCATGCTTCATCTTCCCAAGTGTTGATAATATAGATATATAGAATTAATCCAAGCTTCAAAATTAGGTGCCACTGCTCATTCTTCTAAAAGTATCGTCTTTGACCTAACTCTGCCTCTACCCATAGATTCCTTCTCTACACACTCATTGTACCTAGCATTTCTTTTAGAATGAATGACTTCTTCTCAATATCTCTTGACCAAAATAACATCTACAAACGTATCTTGACACCCAATAATGCTTTTTCTACATTTCCTCATCTTCTACTTTTTCTCTTACCAGATGGCTGGCCAGTTTAGAGTGAATGATTTTATAGTTATATCAGTGAACTCTAAAGTCATCCCAGTAGTAATAACATACTAACCAATTCTTAATTAGCTGTACATGTCTGACAATCTCATGATTCAAGCATGTTTTAAAATCATAGGATTAGACAAAATATCAGCACTGAAACTTCCACTCTCAGTTCTGATTCTGTCAGAGCAGGACATGAACTATAGCTCATTTGTAGTATATTTATTTATATTACTGTTCCACAGTTAAATCACCCCATACTCACCCATATGTATATATACTCTCTAAACTTGATGCCATGATATTTTTTTCCTTTAAATGAGTTTTCTGTGTCAAAACGGAAAATGTTTGGGGTTTATTTTGATATTTAGGAGTTTGACCAGCAAGAGCTTTATTTAACAGTGTATCAACTGGGCTAGGAAGTAAGGAAAACAAACTGAAAAATCCATCTAAAATTGAAAGAAAGAAAAAAAAGCTAGTTCAGGACACTAAAATCAAGGAGTCCCAATTACAAATTCCCAGCTCTTCTGAAACTCATCAGTACTAACACGAGTTAAGCACATGTGAAATTTCCTAATGTACATATAAAGCATATTATTTGGGGCCAGAAAGAATGCTCATCGGTGAAAACATTTGACAGGAAACATTATAATTTGAGTTCAGGTTCCTGATCCCACAACACAGGGAGAAAATCCTGAAAGTTGCCCTCTGAATCCCAAACACACACCATAGAATACATATGCTTGTACACATGTGTACACACATGTACACACAAAATAATAATAGTAATTTGTGTTGTTATTAAGAAACTGCCATTTTTACATACCTCTTAGTGCTGGGATTAAAGGCGTACACCACCCCCACCCAGCCCCTATGACTGACTAGTATGGCTGCTGGGATTAAAGGTATGTGCCACCATTGCCTGGCCTCTATAGCTGTGTCTACCTTTACTTTTTGATCTCCAGGCAAACTTTATTAGATCGTAAACAATATGTCACCAACAAAAAGAAAGAAACTTAATTGGGGTTGTCTTTCTGTATGCTATGAATACATTTTTTTCTTATTGGTTGATGGATAAATACTGATTCGCCAGTAGCCAGGCAAGAGTACCACATTATAAATGGGAAGAGGAAGACAGAGAGAGGAATCACCAGGCAGATGCCATCTAGCAGCCAGAGGAATAACATCATGGAGCATTACAGTAAACCATAGCCTCCTGGCAATACATAGTTTAATAGAACTGGGTTAATAATTAAGAGAGAGCCAGCCAATAAGAAGCCTGTACTCAACTTCCCACAACTATATCCACGTAAGTCCTGAGACAACTTGGGAAGGGATACTAAACACAAAAGAACAGAAACAAGCATGATTTCTTGATAGCAGCATTTTCTCAGGTGGGCTCTGTTTGCTAGAGACAAGCAGAGGCTTGTGATTCCTTTAAGAGAGGATTCCTGACTCAGCTTTAAGGGCCAAAACCTCATGGCTCTTTTAAGAGACCCTGCTACCAAACAATTAAATGACATTTACGAGTAGCCAGAGTTATGCTTCTTGGTGGTGACATGGACCTAGAAACTCTGAAAAGTTGTGGCAATAAGCATGGCTCCCACCAGTGCTCCACCATGAAGCTACTCTCAGAGAGCCAAGGAATAGAGAGGACCAGCTGCCACGTTAATTTTAGCAATGCTGTTTAGCAGATTAAAGACACATATGGTCAAAAAAGATAGAGCTATACAATAAAGACTGATTCAGATGAAGAAAAACTCTTAATAATTTATGGTGTGTTTAAAAATATACATAGGCTTAGGAGAGGAAAAAAAAGGATAGAGAAAATTCTTAAAAAAGAAATAGAGTAGCTGGGTATGGTAGCCCATGCCTTCAAAGACAGCACTATGAAGGCAGAAGCAATCTTATCTCTATGATTTCAAGACTAGCCTGGTCTACAGAGTGAATTCTAGAATAGCAAAAAGTATACAGAGAAAACCTGTCTCAAAAAAAAAAACATGGAAAAAATAAAAATAAAAGAAATAGAGAAATTAAAAAAGCCACATAAAGATGGAAAATAAACAATCTGGATACTGTATGTTATTGTGTGGTCTTTGAATTGTTTGTTGAGGAAGGAGCAACAGGTGCTAAACGACATTTGATTATAAATGCTACTGGATTAATCCAACCTATATATTTTGAAAATGCCTTCACTTCAAAATTTAAGTCTAAGGACAGGTTACTTTGGAAAAGAGGTTCTTCTTTTGTTTCCACATAAGATTAAAAAGCTGTGGATTCCTTCCAGACTGATATGGTTTGATCAAACAAAACTTCCCTGAAGCAGTGGCCCAGGTGATCCAAATCCAAAACACCTGAGACTATGCAGCCTCTCAGACTTCTACAGCCAGGAGTTGGCAAAGCTTCTGGGTTTTCTGGGGATCTCTTTGGGACCGACAGTTCCCCCAAACAGCAGGAAGCAATTTGGAAAGAACTATGTCCACATTCCCAAATATTGTTTATAAATGTTTCTTTTCATTTAAATGAGGTTGGTTCTCTAACCATTTTGTTAGCTGTGTATTTCTACTCTTCTGTAGGTTATTGTGTTTGTACAGCTGTACAAGTTGGCACTCCCACCAGCAATAGAGAAGTGTTCCCCTTTCTCCACATCCTCTCCAGCATAGATTGTCATTGGTGTTATTGATTTTAGCCGTTCTGACAGGTGTGAGTTTCATGATTCTGATGTTTTAATGGCTGAGTAATATCGCATTGTGTAAACGTACCACAAAATTTTATCTATTCATCCATTGATGACTATCTAGTCCATGTCTAACTTTTGGCTATTATGAATAGAGAGACCATCAGTGATTGAACAAGTGTTTCTGTGGTAGGATATAGAATCCTGTGTATATGCCCAGCAGTGGTGTAGATGATTCTGGGGGGAGGGTCTTTTCTGGTACAGTCTTTTTAGTGTTCTTTATGCTTCCCATACCTTGACATTCACCTCCTTCTTTGTTTTTATTTTCACCCCTATATGTTAGGGAACCTTCTATGTTTTTGTTGAAAAATATTTTCTATGCCTTTGTTCTGGGTTTCTATTTTTTCTAATAATGTAGATTTGATCTTTTCGTGGTGTCCCAAAATTTTCTGGATGTTCCATGACCATGTATATAAAATTATTATTTAACATATTCTTTGTTAATGCCTTGCTTTGACTGGGTGACTGGGGTGTCCATTTGTTTTTGTCTTGTTTTGTTTT
Source organism: Cricetulus griseus (assembly GCF_003668045.3). Classification (NCBI taxonomy): domain Eukaryota; kingdom Metazoa; phylum Chordata; class Mammalia; order Rodentia; family Cricetidae; genus Cricetulus; species Cricetulus griseus. The sequence goes on along the minus strand of NC_048603.1, from coordinate 6,693,836 downwards.
GTTTTGTTTTGTTTTTCCGTGTCAGGGTTTTTCTCTGTAGCTTTGCAGGCTGTCCTGGAACTAGCTCTTATAGACCAGGCTGGTCTCAAACTCACAGAGATCCACCCGCCTCTGCCTCTCAAGTGCTGGGACTAAAGGCGTGTGCCAGCACTGCCCAGCCTGTTTCTTATATTGTGTCTTCAATACCTGTTATTCTGTCTTTCATCTTCTCTACTTATTGCTGAAGTTTGTCTCAGAGGTTACCTGATCAAGCACCTCAACTTTTATTTCCAATTTTCCCTAAGATTATGTTTTCATTTTGATCCTCATTTCCGTTCATGCTTTGAACAGTTTTCTTCACTTCATTCTCCTGTTTGTGTTTTCATAGATTTCATTAATGCATTTATTTCCTGTTTGAGGCCCTTGACTATATTCATAATACTTTTTTTAAGTCCTTGACTTTGGCTTCAGCTATGTTGAATTTCTCGTAACCTACTCTAGCTGGACTTTGGTGGAGACATATTGTGTGCTGTTAATTGCTTGTGTTTTTATGTTTTCATCTAGTCGTCTGGGTTTGGGATGAATGAAATTCTCAATCTTGATATGTGGTTGATTGTTGTTGGGTAGATTTTTATGGTCCTTTGTTTCTCTGGGTATTAGTAGCATATCTTGGCTGTGAGTCGTTTGGTCAAGAGTTCATCTAATCCCCTGTCATTTGTGTCACTGTGGGTCCTGGGTAGAACTTGTTTCTATGTATTGGAAGCTCACACACAGGAACGGGTATGTGCTTTAGATGGGTGGGACCTGAGAGCATCCAAAAGGGGAAGAAAAGTTGGGTCTTCCATTAGTAACTGTGGAGTCCACAGGGAATGGGAGAAAGAATGGAAGGCAGGCCCTGGAAGGTGGCTGGCTATAAGCCTGGCTGGGGATGAGACTGCAGAATTGGATTTGGAGACAGGAAACAGAGTAAAGAGCACAATCATGATTCCTTGGCTGGCTTGGCCTGTGGGTTTCCAGGGGAATAGTAGGTTGGGGGATGGCAGGCAAGACAAAAGGATGGGGTGAGGAAGGAAGGCTGTGGGAGAATTCCTGCTTAGTGCCTTTGGAATGGGGACAAGGAGCAAGGTGAAGTCACAGGAGGTTGTCTGAAACTGGGAAGTGGGAAGGCAGTTAAAAATCCCTTACCTGATCCCAGGTTAGAGGGGCCAGGGTTTTCCTTGGGGAGGCCACCTTGGGTTTGGGCAGGAGAGGCAAATGTCATATTCTTAATGATGAGGCTCTGATTCCATATTGATCACCATTGTACCCAGTTGGGTGGAAAACATTTAATTTAGGGTGGTTCCCCTATAATTTCTGAGGTTCAGTCCATTATGAGCATGATGAGAGCAGGTAGTGTACAGGTAGACTTGCTGTTCAAGCTGAAATTACTACATGCTGCAGGTACCAGGAAGTCAACTAACTGTTACCCCAAGGGAAGTTTGAGAAAAAGACCCCAAATCTCACCCCTACAGTGGCACTCTAATCCCCAGCAAAGTCACACCTCCTAATAGGGCCACTTCCTTTTGAGGCAATTTTATTCAAACCACCATAGGATGCATTTGAAAAGTTAAAATCACTTATATTATATAATAGTACTAAAATAAAATTTAATTATGCTGATACCATAATAATAGCAGTAAGAATTAGAAAAACAACATAGTAGGGAAAGTAGACTTTATAGTAAATAAAATAATAGGAGCAGTTTTTACAGTAAGAGTCAATACTGAAAACCTTGCTTGAAGCAATTCTGTACCTTCTTTAAGTGTTTTATGCATGATGTACTTTATTTTTCATAACTTATTTCTCCTATAGATAGCAAATACATTTTGGATTTTACAAGCAGATAAGATCAGTTAGTCTACTTAGTCACACTGCCCATGGAAGCCTTCAAACATCTTGGTGCTTTTGTTCAACAGACACCTTTAGTGTTATTTCATTGTGTCTTACAAATATGTGCCTTAGAATTTATGCAACGTTATAATAAATTTTAAAAGAATTCCTCAAGCCTTGTGTCATGGAAAAATATTTTAATAATCAACAGGAAATAGTGATAGTCATTGCTTCTAAGACTAAGCTGATCTGAACATATATACACTTGAAACTCCGTGGTTAGATTAGACTAGGAATTGTTACTTCTAGTGGTATCTGATAGTAACTACTCTTAGTCTGCCTTCTCACAATGTTTCTGGTTGCCCCTTCTAAATATTAAAATAATAACAATTTCTTTTACTTATTATTCTGCATGCATAAACTTAACTCTTTGTACGGGCTAAGTGTGTCTACTTGACACATGCTAGAGTCATCAGTGTAGGGAACTTTAATTGAGAAAGCTTTAATTGAGAAGTTTTGGCTGTAGGCAAGACTGTAGGTCATTTTCTTAAGTATTGTTTTTATGTGGGAGGGCCCAGACTGCTGGGAGTGTTGCCATTCCTGGGCTGGTGGTCCTGGGTTCTAGGGGCTGAGCAAGTCATGGGGAACAAGCCAGGAAGCATCATGGCCTCTATATCACCTCCTGACTCCAGGTTCCCGCCCTACTTGAATTCCTGCCCTCACTGCTTTTCAGAATGAACTGTTTGTTATATGGTACTGTGAGGGAAATCAACCCTTTCCTCCCCAAATTGCTTTTGGCCATGGTGTTTCCTCACAGCAATAGTAACCCTAATGAAGGCACTCTTTGATTTGTGTTAGTAGTATTAAAACTGATTAACATTTCTGTCAGGCTGTAATTATTCCTATCAATAGTAGCATTGTCAATAATAATATTCATAGAGATATGTCTCCCAAAGTTGTATGTTTCTCCATATTGAGAAAAACCACTCTCTTTAAAACTCCACTAATACAGTTTCATGTTTTAAAAACATTACTTTGAGTTTGATTGAAGGTTACATCCTCTAAAATGCTTTGCCTGGTCTTATTTTTTATCTGTTAATCAAGTGACTTAGCAAGTAATATAGTCTTTCCTGATGCCTAGACCTTCTTGGCATTAGTTACTTTTCTGTTGCTGTGATACAGCACCCTGACCAGAACAACATATGAAAAAAGAGTCGATTTTGAGGGATTGTTCTACAGGGATTGACCATAATGGCACGTGATTTATAACATCTGATGGCCAAGGCAGAATGCTGAGAGATCACAACTTAATTAAGAAAGCAAAGAAAAGGAACTAAGAGGGGCAAGCTATGAACTCTCAGAACCTTTGTGCAGTAGCCTACTTTCTCTTGCAATGCTATACCACTTCCCTAAATAGCACCAACAACTGGGGATCTAGAAATGCAAATAAATATATAAGCACTACAGTATATATATATCTATATATATATACATATATGATGTACAGCATAGTATATTATACTATATATACAATATATTTATTACTTTTATATTGAATATTGTATATATATTGTATGTATATATGTATTATGTGTGTGTATATATAGTGTATATATATAGTATTGACTATACTATAAAGCATTGCTATGCTTTTAATTGTGTACTTTTTTAAAAATAATATTACTTTGTTTATAAAATAATATTAATAAATGAGTAGAAATGCAGTTTCTACAATCTTTATAAATAGTATCATTAATTAAATTCTGTGTAGCACGCTGGGCATTGGTGGCGCACACCTTTAATCCCAGCACTCGGGAGGCAGAGGCAGGTGGATCTCTGTGAGTTCGAGACCAGCCTGGTCTACAAGAGCTAGTTCCAGGACAGCCTCCAAAGCCACAGAGAAACCCTGTCTCGAAAAACCAAAAAAAAAAAATTAAAATAAATAAATAAATAAATAAATTCTGTGTAGCACTATATAAGCAAGGGATTGTCATATGGTTTCTGAAAATATATCACTCTTACAAAAATGCTTCATGATCTGCTCACCTGGGACAACCAGAGTTATGTTTCCAACATATACTAAAATGTACTGGAGATTTCTCACATGAAGAACTGCTGGATAATCTTTTTGTACACTATGGAAAGATGTGTCCCTGTGCTTCCTCATCGCCTAAGGCATCTTCTGATTGCTTTAGGTTTGCGTATTTATTATATAATCAGTGTTCTGTCTGCATGCATGCCTGCACACCAAAAGAGGGCATCAGATTGCATTATAGATGGTTGTGAGCCACCCTGTGGTTGCTGGAAATTGAACTCAGAGTCTCTGGAAGAGCACCTGGTGCTCTTTACCTCTGAGCCATTGTTCCAGCTGTCTGATCACTTTAATGAAGAACTGAATGGCCAATAGCTGGGCAGAGAGAAAAACTCTGGGACAGGATCTCAGGCAAGAGACCCACCAGCCAGCTGTGATTACTGAGGAGAGGTAATAAGGTATGTGGCAGAATGTAGATAAATATCAAAGGGGTTCATTTGTTTTTAGAGCTAGTAGGGAACAAGCCTAAATGTAAGGCCAAGCTTTCATAATTAATAAAATCTCAAGTTATTGTTTGGGAGCTGGTGGTCCAAAGAACGGCATGCTACAAAGAACTTTTTCAATGTTTATGTGGTTTTTACATGCATTTTTGTATGTAAAATGTGATATGTGATAATAATTAAGATCATCCATAATTTATTTTCTAATAAGATTGGAAACACGTGATAAAAGTCATGTAGCCATTTGTCAAGTAATATGGGACTATAATTGTTGTAGTTAAACTGAATTCTTTGAAATAAATAATATGAACAGTTTGTAGAGAGGAAGCAAAGCAACTTTAACACTTTATGAATAATTGTAAAGTACTTTAAGTCTAGTAGCTCTAACAAGTCTGGGGTCTGCAGGTAGTCCTTGAGACTACCTCTGTTATTCCCAATTCTGCTTTCTGAAATGAAGCCTTGATGATTAGATACCAAAATTCCAGGTTTTGGAATCAAAAAAGGATCAATTTCTTATCAGAGGGGTTGTGGAGGCATTATCAAAGAAATAAAAGAGATAAGATATTATATGAAATGAGGAGAGTAAGAAAGCAACCATCATACTTTCCCAATAAGGAAATCAGAATCAAGGGTTCAAGACATGAATCTTAGTAAATCATCATCTAGGAAAGTGTCCAGCAACCAAATCCCCTTTGAGAACTTTTTAAGTTCAACTCCAGTTGATTGAAACATATAGACAGAGGTTGATTGTAGTTGAAAATATAAATCATTATTGCCCTGCTTTCTGTTTTGAAGAAATTTGTACAGTAAGAGTTATAATGAATATAGAAAATAACAAATGCATTCATTGTGACATTTAAAAATTTATGACTATGGGTATTTTGCCTTTCATTTGGCTGTGTAGCACATGAGTACCTGGTTCCCTCAGAGCCCAGATGAGAATGTTGGATCCCCTGATTCTAGAGTTAGAGTTGCAGATGCTTATGAGCAGCCATGATCATGTGATACTCAACATTCTTCTCTTCATAGACTACCAAAGCCCTTTCCTTCTTTGTTCTCATAGCATGTATACATGTCATTTGAGTGAAGAGAGAGAGAAATGTGTTTCTCTCTATACACTTCTAGATTATACATATGAGAGAAAATATGCAGTATTTGTCTTTCTGAGTATGGCATATTGTGCTTAACATAATGATTTTCCATCTTTCATGGAGAATGGCATAATTTCATTGTTCAATGGGACTGGAGAAAGCTCCATTGTCTGAATGTGTGCATTGCCTGTGTGTGTGTTTGTTCAAAGAGGCGGGGGGAGGGGGGAATTCCTTATTTACTCATCATTGGCAACTAAGCTGGTTGCGTATCTCGCCTACTGTGAGGTAGGCAGCAATAAAAATGCGTGTTCAGATTTCTCTGTGAATAACTTTTCAAGTTAAATTCATTCACCTAAAAGACAATAATGAAAGAAAAATCAATGAGGAGTCAGGGTTTGTTTTCTCTACACTAACTGATAACTCCCGGAGATGTTGTTATTAACTTTTCTAGTGAAGACAGTGGCATCCCAGGCATGGAGGCCCTTTCAGGTTTTGTGTATAAATGAGCAGATGGGACCATCTTATACACATATTACTCATTGACTGTAATGATCACACGTGGAAATTCAGTTGAAGGAATGAACCTAATACTCAAGAAGGAACTGAGTCTGCCAACTAAACATTTTCTGATAGTCTTCCCTTATAGAAAATGTTCTAATTCTTTCACTGAAACATTTTAGGTACAGAGTCTTTCTGATGTTTTCATTAGTTTTGGTTCAGTTGAATGGAAATTCAAGTGTAGGAAGGTGTCAATAATGATGAATTTCGTAGCTCAACAAATATTTTCTACTTCCTATGACTTTGGGAAATATTTATGTAGAAACACTACCTTAAATAAATCATTAGTTTTCCATCTTCAGTGAAGATATCTAAAAGGATTGAGATGAGTATTAATCTACCAAGAGAGTTTGAGGTACCAACCTATAGTGCAGGAAATAGTCTTTTCAAGGCACAAAATAAGACTACAATTGGGTATTTACATGGTGGCAATCACGATTGCATATAACAATGAGAAAATACCTTTGACTTCTTTTTCAACCATATAATCATTGCAGACAAGTTTGACAGCTGGCAAGAAATATTTATTTTCTGAAAGTTTCTTTTGAACTGGGAGACACAGCCTAAATTGCTTGGATGGCAAGCTTCCAGTTCTCTTGCTTTGCAGTATGATCCCTGTCGGGAAGATGAAAAGGCCCTTCCTCAGTAGCATCTCTGTCGAGATGAGCAAACTGGCATTCAGCTCCAAAGTCTTTGGGAAAGCAAGCCTTCTTTTCTGTCCATTACTGAGAAGATTATCAGAAAAGAAATTATTCACCACTTTATGGATTATCGCATTCACAGACTTGCTGCAAACAGCAGAAAGACCAGCCAATTTTGGATGGTGAAGAAAATATTTGAGGTTATTTTTTTATTTCTTTATTTTTTTTGTAATTAATTTTTTTTTAGTTCAAATTAGGAACAATCTTGCTTCACACATCAATCCCTTCTCCTTCCCATCCCCCCACCCCTCCATCTGCCCCCACCCCATCCACCCTCTATTCCCTAGGCAGGGTAGGGCCCTCAATGGGGCTCCTCAAAGACCACCACATCATCCTGGGTCGGGCCAAGCTCTTCCCCCTGTGTCCAGGCCAAGAGTGCAGCCCTTCACATGGGGTGGGCTCTCAAAGTCCCTTCTTTTGTTTTATCATTTTTTTAATTTGAATTAGAAACAAGATTGTTTTACATGACAGGGGAGGACGAGATATTAATTTTTTTATTTCTTTAGTTTAGCATTATTATGAAGGATATGAAAATCATTCTTGAACATCTGTGATCAATATAATGTGACATAGAAATTGAGAGAATATCATTATACAATTTATTATGACAAAATTTATTATGATAAAGATTTTTATTCTTCTTAACTTTTCATGTTACAAAATTTTATTAAATCAGGCAAAAATGGCTCTTGCACACACACTTGCGTGCACGCCTCTGTGTGTGTGTGTGTGTGTGTGTGTGTGTGTGTGTGTGTGTATGTATGTATGTGTGTATGTGTGTATTAACAGGGATCACGTGTCCTTGAAGGAAAGTTCAAAGTCCTTTCTAGAGGCATTCTCTCATATTTGTGGTAGCCACTCTGTGTCTTTCACAATTTTAAGAAATCCATTGCTGCCTTAGATACCTCACTACATGGATTATATTTTGTTAGTTTCACTAAGTCCAGCATAAAGCTATTTTAACAATCCCTTTATGAATCTAAACTGTGAAGTTTGAATATTTCAACCAAACCTGATAAAGCCCCACCTGAAATACAAAGAACATGTTATCTCCTTTACCTTGAGTTTCTGAAACATTGAGCCAGGAGTTTCTTCCTGCTAGTGAGTAGGTAGGTATATTAATAAATTTAACAAACACACAATAAAACATTGAAGAAGTGTCTCAACAAACAGATGTAGTTTCCCTTCAATTCAACACACATAAGTGTGTTCTTTTTCCTGAAAAAGAACAGAGATAGTTATTGAATGGAGGAAATGTATGAGCTTTTATAAATTTCACAAGAATTAAAATCTCTCCTGCCCAAAGGAATACTTACAGTATAGCCCCAATTATTGCTAAACAGCCAAAATTTCCAGGAAATAGATGAACAGATGTCCAGGCAGCTCTATGCTCAGAGAGCCAACAATGCCATAACTGTTTCCTGTTAGACCTCAAGCAAGCGATTGGCTGACATTGCATTGTGAGCTTTCCTAGGAACTTGCCCGCAGAAAGGACAGTAGAAGTGCTTGCATTGCTATCCTTCTGAATATTCAATAATGTCACATGACTATAACATGCACGAGGAAACAGTTCAGGCTTTAAAACAAGACAGGCTCTATTTTACGTCAATCCATGACCTTCAGTTCTTAAGCAAATCATTTCCTTTGTGCAATGATTTCCAGAATCAGTAAGGGAACAAAAGTAAATGTTCAGTGTTTGACACTGTAAAAGCAAAATTATACTTATTCATACAATGCTGGGGCCTCTAACATTGTTATAACAGGTAAGATAGATCATCAAGAAAGATGCTCATTGCACAACTTAATTTTCTTTTTCTTAGGATATAGCAACTTTGCAGTTTGATATTTTTTTCTTATTTTATACATTTCCTCTTCTCCCTCTTCATTTCCTCCCCCTCCTTCTCTTTCTTCTTTCTATCTCTTAAAATTGAGTTAGCTAATTTATTTGTTTATTTTGGGTTTTGAGATAGGATCTTGCTTTTGGTATGGGATGAAATTTACTGTAGCTGAATTTACTAGCTCTGAATTTACTGTAGCTCAGGCTAGTCTTGAACTCAGAATTACCCTTCTTAGTAACTAAGTACTGCTGCCATTAGAAGTGTGATCTATCTATCATGCCTGCCTCCCCTGTTTTCTTCTCTGTCTTTGTTTCCACATCTGCAATTCTTTGACTTGTCCTCAGTTAACACCATGATACCCTTATTAGTAGAGTCTCTACTTTTACTCACTCTAATTTGCTAATCTTATGTCAGTACTTCCTCATAATCTTATACTGTTTGCTAATTCTTTTTTTCTGTTGGTTGTGTAGACAATGACAAAATACAAGAGAGATTTTCCATAGGAGATTCATTTGTTGACTAAATAAACTCACACTTCTTTTTGATATTTAGTTTTCTCTTTCATGTAAAGTAAATACCCATTTTTTTCAAAATCATAGTCACAAACTACTTTTTAAATTTTCTATTTTTTTATTATTCTCAGCTATATTTCATCCCAGCCATAGTTTCTCCTCACTTTACTCTTCCCACTTCTTCACTCCTTCACTCTTTCTTCATTTCCCTTCAAAAAAGAGCAGGCTTTTCAGGGATATCAATCAAACATGATACAACAAGTTACAGTAGGACCCAGCACGTGTGTTCATATCAAGGCTGGACAAGGCAACCCAGGAATTGCAAAAGGGTCCCACGTTCAGACAAAAGAGTCAGACACCCTCCACTCCTGGTGAAGGAGTTACGTAAGAACACCAAGTTTCCAAACCATAAGATATACTTAGAGGACCTATCTCAGACCCAGTTCCAGGATAGAATCATACATGACTGGCAAAACAAAAAGTCAATGAAATGACTTCTCGTGATATCTGCTACACTCATAGATCAGTGCCTAACCCAATTGTCATCAGAGAGGTGTTATTCAGTAGCTGATGAGAGCAGATGCAGACACCATCTGCCAAACACTAGGCAGGGTCAGGGCAACACTAAAGAAGAGGGAGCTTGTAAGATTTAGAGGGGTCAGGGACACCAGGAGAACATGGTCCACAGGATCAACAAAGCATGGCTCATAGGGGCTGCGAGATTGAAGGTCCAGAGACATGAATTATGATGGCTTAAATGTTTGTGTTTGCCCCCAAATTTATATCAAAATGCAGCCTTCATTGAGAGGTTTTGAGAGATAAGACTTTTGGAAATACATTACATAAGAGAATTCTACCTTCTTAAACTTAATTAGTGCCCTTATAAACATTTAAAGGTGTGAATTTAGTTCTTGTCACCCTTCTTCTCCCTTCCATATGAAAGTACAGTATTCGGTGGCCCATCGTGGTAACAGTGAGCAGGCACAAAATTTGAGGCACCTTGATCTTGTACTTTTCATTATCTAAAAGTGTATCATCGATCTCCATTCTTTATAAATTACCAACTCTTTGGTATGTTGCTATAACAGCACAAACTAACATATTTCACAATATATAAATATATGCACAGACTCATAAAAACACTCCTCTCTCTCACACACCCACACACACCTACACACACACACACACACACACACACACACCTACCTCATATAATTTTAAAGCATTTTCAGTGGATTATATTTCCCATTAAAAATATCTATTTGTGAATTTGGTAATTGTTTGTATTAGTTACTTTTCTATTTCTGTAATTAAAAAAATACATCACCTAGGTAACTGATAAAAGGAAAGGTTTGTTTGGCTTAGAGTTCTATGGTGATGAGGGTACATCGTGTATGGCAGAGAAGCTTAGCAACAAACAGTAGGCTTGGTAGTTGGAACAGATGCTGAGGGCTTCTATCTTGACCACAGACACAAAGCAGATGAATCACATTGAGAATGACAAAGCCTGTCCCCAGTGACATACTAGGGACATATTCATAGGCCACAGTTTCTAAACTTACCCAAACATCCCCACCAAGTGTTTACCAAGCTTCTTATTCTACAGGAATGATGACTATGCAAACCACCACAATAACTCAGTGGTAGAGTACTTGTCTAGCATGTGTAAGATTTGAGGAGCCTAGTACCAAAATCCCCCATGCACAAACACTTGTAGATTCAAGATCGTTGATTGACTTATAAGACTTGAATGAATTCATTGTGAAAAACAAAAAGATGTTAGTAAGCATGGAAGAAAAATTAAAATAGTATAAGATATTAAATAAATAAAAAGTAGAAAATCATCTTCATTTATTTTCTCCATCTAGCTATTATACACAGTAGACAAAAAAGGTAACTTTTAAATGTTTATTCATTTATGGAGTAATTTATTTAATGAACGTCTTTAAATCTTTATTGTTGCTAGGTAAACAATAGGATGAAAGAAAAACACTAAGCCTTTTATCCCAAGCTTACTGTTACACTAGAGTCAAAGGTAATTGCCAATCTTCGTATTAATTGCACACCTCTTCCCTCCAAGATTTTGTAAAATTAACACTTGTTACCTTCCTTTGTTGTTGTCTCTCATATTCCACATTTTCAGGTGTTGGCATACAGCTTTTATGAATCGGAAGTGAGGGCATTGAACATTGAGGTTTACTCTCAGCTTGCTCATGCCTAGCTAAAAAGGGTAATGATAAAATTCAGTTTCTTTGTGTGTGAATATTGAAGGTAATGAGGTCCTAACTTGATATACAGAGGAGACTAACTTTGCAATCATTTTGAGGTTAGGAAGAATGCTATTACCTTAATATTTTTTTCCACAGAGGTATGCTCTAGATACTGCATGAATAGAATGTTTCAGTTCCTGAAAATAATGTTGTGTAAAAGTAAAAGTTAAAACCACGCCAATGATATTATAAAATCAATCACATGCAATTGTTTCTTATTGATCACTTGTGCATGGAAAAATTCAACAGTCTTCACTGATGGCAATGCAGTGAGTTGGTTCAAATAGCAGTTTATCCTTAGCAATATATTTTAATATCAAAGTACAAAGTTGCTGAAGCCAGTGCTAGACAATAGGCAAGTAACCAAATGCAGTTGTACATTTTGTTTTCTAAATTACTATCAGGTGCTTTGAGTTAGAATAAGAAGATTTGACATGACGTTGTATATTATTTGTTACTGATATTAAAATGTATCATAGTCTACTCACACCAAACTCTTCTACCGAAGGAGTAAAAAATGTCAAATGCCTCAGAAGAGATGAAAGAAATGTCAAAGCAAGAGAAGTTTGAGTGATCAATGTATGCACTGCCGAAGGCTATCGATAAAGCATCGTATCATGGCTTAACTTATTTAAGTGGTAGACAGAAGAATAGTCTAACTACAGTCAGTGAAGTCATAGTCAATGAACTATATTTCGTTCTGGGACTTTTATTGCCTTTGGTGATTTGTGTGAATTCAAATTTGTTAGGAAGTGAGATTGATACTACTTCTGAGGGAAAAAATGCTTGTATCCATTTCTTTGAAAATTCTCATTGTCTAGGAAAAGTTAAATAGGAGTCTGGATTGATTTTGGTTTGTGTGGAGACACTGGGGGCTGCAGATTTCTTGGCCTCTGTGGAAAGCAGCATGTTGACCAGGTATTATGAATAGCCTAGGCAGCTAGGCTGAAGAACTTCTCTCTCTGTCTCTGTCTCTGTCTCTCTAGCTCACTCTGTGTGTGTGTGTGTGAACATTGTGTGATTGTGTGCACACATGTGTGTTCAATGAGAATCATTACAAAATCAGGATTCAAAAGGATTAAGTATTATTGACATCTTTCTAACAATTTACCAATGTAATGGTGTATCTTAAACACAATAATTAAGAAACATCCACCAGAGAATGCTATCAGAAACAACGCAATGCTTCATGAAGATTTAGGAAGTGAACTGAACAAGAAAAGTATCTTAGTCACTCTTCTTTTGCTGGGAAGAGACATCATGACCGAGCAACTCTTATGAAATAAAGCATTTAATTGGGGGCTTACTTACAGATTCAGAGGTTTGATTCACTATTATCTGTTGGAAGGTTTTGGCTGACTAATGGAGGTGGCAGTCTCCCATTGCCTGTCAGCTTATCTCAATACCTCAGCTACATGGGAGTCCCTCCTTCCCCAGCAGAGCTTCCCACCTCTACCTGCCCTTCTCAGGAGACTATCCCTGGGTCTGGAGAAATGATCTTAGCTGAAAGCTATTTCTAAGCCAGATGCCTGATTTGTCTTTTGCTTGACCCTTCAAACAAATTCCTTCTAGAAGCATCCACTGCTATGCATCAGGTAACTAAGACTTGTGCTGGAAGCCTTTTGATAGGCGTGTGCTGCCCAAGGCATCCCCAATCCTATATATTCCTTATACTCTGGAATGAAGTTTAGCTGTTCCACTAAAAGCAGTCTCCCAAAGCGCTGTCTCTGTTCATGCTCATGAACCACATACAAAGCTTTCTGTGATAGCTTCTGTCCCTCTTGGACTGATGACCAACAGGACAATAGGGATAAGAGGATCACAGTTACCGAGGTGGAGAACATGGGGACATGCAGGACTGTTCTAGAGCAATAGCTGAGATCGACAGTCTGATCTGTAGGCAGAGAGACGGAGCCAGGCATGGCATTGGACATACAAGCCTGTCCCATAAAATTCTTCTAATCCTTTCCAATAGTGGCACTCCCTAATGACTAAGCATTCACACGTATGAAGCTATTGAGGGACAGTCTTATTCAAACCACCACAAAAAAGTGTTTAAAACAATTGTCATTGTGAGGTGTGCTTTCTTAGATTTGTGGTATGAGCTGCATGAAGCTCAGTGAAGCATTTCAGGTCAACGTCTGACCTGAAACATCTGGTTGCAGAGCAAATTCAAATACAATCTGGGCAACTCTTTAAAAAAGAGTCTTGTGATAGAGTTCACCTGCAGAACATGTGCCTAGCATGTACCAAGTAGTACAGTCAATTCCTAGTAATAAAAATGGTTATCTTACCTACCTAATGTATTTAATCAAAAGACTCTTTAAAAATTAACAATCCTGTCGGGGGTTGGTGGTGCACACTTTAATCCCAGCACTTGGGAGGCAGAGCTAGGCAGATCTCTGTGAGATAGAGACCATTCTGGTCTACATGAGCTAGTTACAGGACAGGCTCCAAAGCTACACAGAGAAACCCTGATTCTAAAAACAAACAAACAAACAAACAAACAAAAAATACTTCCCTCAAAGTAGACCAGGACTCTAATGGACACTCAATATTTAATTAATAAAGTGTCTAATCACCAAAAGTAGCATCTCTGTCTTCTCATTCATGGAAGAGCTTTGCAATTGCTCTGTAAGTGCTTTGTACTCTAAACATAAGGATAAAAGCCTACCAGGTAAAGGGTGGCACCAGGATGTCTCCAAAAACAACTTGTCACTGTCCTAGATGCACAAGGTATTGTTCTGTTTCTTTGGCAAATCACAATGATCCAAAGCAACTCAGTGTAGGAAAGGATTCCTTTGTTCTGGTTCATTGTGGTCTGCCATCTAGAGACCAGGCAGGAACTTGAGGCAGGAACTGAAACAAAGTCTTGGGGGGAAGGCTACTTACTGGTTTGCTTCCTCTAGCGTGCTTCCCTGGATGTCATTCACAACCCAAGATGGCCTGCTTAGGATTGGCACCACCTGTAGCGTCCAGAGCCCTTCTCCATTAATTACAACCCCCCCCATAGATGTGGTCACTAGGTAATCTGATGGAGGAAATTCCTATGTTGCAAGTGTCTGTTGATAATGAAGATTGGCTGTCATACAGCCTTAAGCTGGCAGTGACTGGAACGTCTCTTCATGAGAAGTACATACATCTGATGTGACTGGGAGGTGCCGGGGAACTAACCATGAAAGAAAGCAGTCCATAGTCCTATCCTGCTGTGGTGTCTGCTAATCACAACAATGAGCAGCATGGCAATATATTCCCAAACACGAAACAGTGGGACTTATGTATTAGAATCAACCAACCACTTAATTCTTATAATGGTTCAATAGCAATAATTGAGTCTTAAGGCTGATCTTCAGCACCATTGGTTGGAAGCTCTACTCACTCCTGCTTGATCCAGAAAGCCCCTTCCTCTCCGCCCCCATCCTGACAAACCACACACTTGAGAATCTCCAAACAAAGGGAATGCACCAAAAAGCCCAGTTCTACATTCTTGATGGCTATGTCAGCCAGTCTCCTGAAGTTGTACTTTGCCCAAGTCCCTGCCTAAAGGGTTCAGCTTTGACCATAATTGAACATAAACCCAGCTTGTGGCAGAGACCTCATTACCCCTCCTTGCCCACAATCTATATCAACTCCTGGCTTTAGTTCAGGCATGTGAATTTTCCAACCTTGATCTCTGAAACAGGAGAATTCATCCAGGAGTTGCTTTGTTCAAATAAACCTGTTCTTTTGCTTTTTCAATTTGGCTTTGATCTTACTGTGTGGGTGCTGTTATGGGGGTACCAAAAACCTATTAAGCATCATATAAACCAGGTTGCACATACCTATAATCTTAGCACTTGTAAGGCAGAGATGTGAGAAGCAGGAGTTGGGTATCATCCTTGAACAAAAATAAAACTAATCCCAGATTTCTCATAAACTAGTTTAATCGTTGGATATGTATTACTCTAAAAAAATACCGACAAGTCAAATAAAATTCACGGGGTCACCAAAAAAAGACAGGAAAATAGCAGGGCAAATTGAGGAGGGGAATATTTTCAGCATGAAAGAGGCTTATAAAGGAATGAATATGGCCAAAATGTAAGACATAAATGTATAAAACTGTCATAGTGAAACCCAGTATTATGAATAATTGATACATGCTATAATCCTTTAAAAGGGACTGAGAGCATCCTGGCTAAAGCTTTATATAAAAGGAACTTTATAGTAAGTATTACATTTTCCCAATTAAATTATTGAATCTGATGTTGAATAACTGACACATACATATTTTAGTGTTCTTAAATACTGTAACTAGAATTACTTCTGGTAATATCTAACAAACTTGAAAATGGTAAATCTCAAAAGTGATACTGGAGATACTGGCAGATAATTTCTTAAGATATGTCTCAAAATAGGAGAGCAATCAAAGGTTTGACAGTTCGGGTTCATTTATAGAGAAAGCTGTCTCAAAATAACAGGAGTGATTTAGTTATCTCAGAAAAAAAGACAAAGATTGAGGAGAATAAAGTGTGAAGACAAAAAATAACACAGTAGCTATTTGGAAAACTTAGAAAAGACAAAAATGTGTGGCTGAAAAATTTAGAAGAAATTTGAATACACAAATGAAGACAACTAAAGCTTAGGAATAAATAAGTACATAAGAATTATATCATACCAGCTGGCCATGGTGGCACAATCTTTAATCCCAGCACTCAGGAGGCAGAGGCAGGGGGCAGAGGGGGGCAGGGACACGACGATCTATTTCAATTCCAGGACAGCCTGGTCTACAGTGAGAGTTTCAGGACACCTAGGGCTCTAACACACCGAAACTCTGTCTTCAAAACAAAAATCAAAAACACAAAACAAAAGAATTATATTATACCAAACTAAATTGAAAATATAACAGGATGTCATTCATGAGAATGGAGACAATTGAAGGAGCCTGGAGCTAAGCTCCCAAACTGCTCAAGAGAAGTATCTTTCAATTGCTTCATAGTTAATCTGCATAGTTTTGGGGTTTTGTTGGTCTGTTCTGTTTTGTCTTTTTGCTCACAGTTTTCTAAAGCTGTAGGGCTTCTGAAGCGCTTAAAAGCAAAAACTAAGTCCTTTTACTTAACAATTTGGCCAATGTGTAAGAAATTTTTTTCAATTTTTTAATTTTTTATAATTGTAATTAGGCCAATTTTAAATTAGAAACAAGATTCTTTTACATGTCAATCCCAGTTCCCTCTCCCTCCCCTCCTCCCCTGCCCCCCCACACCCCCATCCCAACCCTTTTCTGCGCCCCAGGAAGGGTGAGGTCTCCCATGGGGGATCTAAAAGTCTGTCATATCATTTGGAGCAGGGCCTAGACCCTCCCTCATGTATCTAGGATGAGAGTGTAACCCTCTATGTGGAGTGGGCTCCCAAAGTTCATTCATGTACTAGGGATAAATACTGATCCACTACCAGAGGCCCCATAGATTGCCCAGACCTCCAAACTGACATACTCATTCAGAGGGTCTGGAACAGTCCTATGCTGGTTTCCCAGCTATCAGTCTGGGGTCCATAAGTAACCCCTTGTTCTGGTCAGCTGTTTCTGTGGGTTTCTCCAGCCTGGTCTTGACCCCTTTGCTCATCACTCCTCCCTCTCTGCAATGGGATTCCAGAGTTCAGCTCAGTGTTTATCCGTGGGTGTCTGTTTCTGCTTCCATCAGCCACTGGATGAAGGCTCTAGGATGGCATATAAGGTAGTCACCAATCTCATTATTGGAGAAGGGCATTTAAAGGAGCCTCTCCACTATTTCTTAGATTGCTAATTGGGGTCCAACTTGTAGATCTCTGGACAGTTCCCTAGTGCCAGGATTCTCTTTTAACTTATAATGGCTCCCTCTATTATGGAATCTCTTTTCTTGCTCTCCTCTTTTCTTAAGGAATTTTTTTTAATGTTAACAATTAGAAAATAAATTTTGGGGACAGAATATATCAAGGGACAGGATAGAGATCTGAGTTTTGGTAAAAGTTCAGATAAATCTGTGAAAGACAAGCAATGAAAACATCAAACAATGAAAATCAGTTGAAACTCACTATGAAATCATGCACCATACATTAGTAAATTTTTTTATTGTTTAAAAATTTTACAATTATAATAGAATTACATTTCCCCTTCTCTTCAGACACTTCAAACCCTTCCATATATGCCTTCTTGCTTTATTTCCAACTCATAGCCTTTTTTTCCTTGTTATTACAAACATTAATGCATCTGTATATACATACATATTCCTCAGTGTAAACTGCTCAATTGAGATGATGCCATGCTTCTGTGTGTTTTCAGGGCTGACCATTTGGTTAGATACTCAGTTGGTGGGTTCTTTCTGAGAGAAGAGAATTGATCCTTAGTTGCCTCTGGTTATGTGTAGTACTGGATTGAGGCCTTCTGGTTTTTCTCCATATATTTCATCATGTCTATTATTGCTGTCCTTGTTTAGCTCATGTTCGGGCAGTTAGGTGGGTGAGATTTTTACGCATAAAGAAGAAAGCAAAGGGATGCTACAAATGCCTATAAAATAGCACAATGTTGTAGAATTTTTTGAAAACAATCATTGATCAAATACAAAGCACAGAGATTTAATATGTAAACTCCTTTACAATTCATTGCAACCTTTTTTGCTATTTTCAGATAATGTTTTAATTTGTGTAGCATGGATAACCAAAGGCACTTTTGGATTTGGAGAACATCTACTCCAGTAGATGGTTAAAGGGCTTGAAGCACACTAGACAAGGTCAGAGAAATCACAGTTTCTGTCCCACCTTAAGCATTGCACTCTCAAGGATTATGGAACCTGGATGTGATATTAAACTAATCCTTCTCTGAAAAACTGTACCCACCAACATAAATAGTTATAAAAGAGTCCCATCAATAATCTTTCCCTACTTTGTTCACAAAACAGTATCACAAGGTGATTTTTCCATATGGTGAGGATATCTCTGAGAGATTCCTATTGCATATTCATAAGAAAATTACAAAAAAACTGTTGGAGGCTTTCTTTTGAGTTGTTTCTGAATGTTATATGTCAATTAGTTCATGCCTATATAAATCACCTACTTTATTCCTTGACTTTTTAAGAGTTCCTTGTTTTTGACAAGTGAGATGTTGCTTATAAATGGGATTTATGGATTTTTTTAAAATGGGAAATGAGCTGTGGTATTGAACTAGTACAACAGAAAGGTGACCTTGCTTTTTGCTGTCAGTCTTAGTTTATGGAGGCTGTGATAGCCACATTTCAGTTTCTGAATATGCTTTCAGTACTGTATTTCGAAGAAAAGAAATGAAGTGAAGGAATTAAAAATATTTCATGAAATCAAAATAAAACAGCTGTATCCTTACTGAATAAAACCAAACTTCTAAGCTAGAAAACTCTCTGATAAAACTGCTGTGCTTAAGGCCGGAGAGATGGCTCAGTGGGTAAGAACACTGGCTGCTCTTCCAAAGGACCTGTTCTGCTTCCCAGTACTGGTATGATGACTAAAAACTATGTCTAGCTTCATTTCCAAGGGCCCTGTACCCAGTTCTGTCTCTAAGGTCACAGCACAGGCATATAGCACAAAGACATGCATTTAGGTCACAAAAAGCCACACATACAAAAATAAGATAGATAAAATAGAACAAAAATAAAATAAAAATGCCAATCTTGGCTTGGCTTATTTTGTCAAACCACTTTTTTACTTCTTAACATGATCCTTGGGTGTACCCACAGCACTCTCGGCAGTCTGGCCCAGTAGACGGACTCTGGTATTATCAGATTGACAATAAGTCTGACCATTATTTTTAGATGTTCAGTGTGAATTAAGAAACATGGTTAATCCAAAAATTCTACACAAAGACAAAATAGTACCATTGCCAACTCACAAAATGGTGAAATTTCCTTATTTTATAACTATAAGAAACTGCTACTTTTTACCTATTAAACTAAACTATGTCTAGTGTTCATTGTTCATTATATATCAAATTATTCAAGAATTTCCTTGTTACTATTTCTACCAGGAATCCATATATGATGGAGGAAACTGGATTTTATACACATTATAATGAAGAAGACTGTAGCATGCAGAGTCAATCTCAAGTTATTTCAACCTCATTATTTCAAACAATACTGAAATAAGTATACTTTGTTATTTCATATCTGTCCTGTCCTGGTATGACTATTTGAATAAATTTGTTGAGCTGACGTTGGCTTCTGTATGCACAAATCTCTCCTCAGGGATAAACAGCAAATCAATAATAAAGAACTTCATCTGAATTATGGATAAAAAACTACAATAAGAGGCAAATTTTGTTTTATATCCTACTTAATGCTTTCTAATATTTGAAACAAGGAAATGCATCAAAATAGAAAAATCATTATCAACTCTGCCTTAGTTGTATTTCAGTTACTAAAAATCTGTTGTGAATGGCAGATTATGCGATAAGAAAATAAAAGGTTCATAGTTGGAGCATGACACAACTTTATAGCAGCATGTGGCAGAAAAGATAAACTACTAATATTGTCAAGACAGCGTTGCATATGTTCAGTATTTAGGATGTGCATAGATCCTAGAACAAATGTGGTATTTACTTTGAGAAAGCCCGCAAGTGTGTCTTTGAAAGTATAAGTTAGAAAAGTTACAGAATTCAGTGCTTCTCCAAGGTCAGATTAGTGTTGGCCAGTGGCAATTGAAAGTAGTAATTAGATATTAGTAGGATTATGAATTCTTACTGAAAATAAAAATGAATAAATTTCAGTTTTCAAATAAGAATAATTTCATATACAATGATCTTTTATTTTCATACTTTCATTTCATCATTTAATTATTTTGTGGCTTATTTTTTAAAGGATATTAACTCATTGGGTGACCACTTTCATAGAAAGCAAATGCATTGTCTTGCTAACTTTTAATCATATAAGTATTACTAAATAAATACATCTTGGGAGAGTGAAAACAGAAAAGAATTCAGTAGTTCTCAACTTATGAGTCACAGCCATTTGGGGGTCACCTGTCAGATATCCTGCAAATGAGATATGTGCATTTAGGCTCATAACTAGGAAAATTACAGTTATGAAGTAGCAACAAAATAATTTATGGTTAGGGTCACCACAACATGAAAACCATATTAAAGGGTAACAGCATCAGGAAGGTTGAGAACCACTGGTTATAATTAGTTACCTGTGGTGAAAAGGTTCAACCTGCAACATGATAGAACTTGGCCACAAGGATGTTAGTGTTTGTATGTCATGACAATGGTGAATTGAGGTGATTGCTGGCATGTTTTCCTGTGTGTACTTGCCAATGCAAGTGACTCTGCTCTTGGCTGACTGGGATTCAAAGAGTCCTGTATAGAGAAAACATAAAATTCCACTCCTCTCAAACATTTCCTGACACATCACAGTGGGAAAAATTCAATATCTCAAAATAAATATTACTGCACTTCTATAAAAATTTTCCATTATTTTTCAGATCCAACTTAGTCTATACAGCTTTACTTCATTCATTCTCAAAGAAAACTTCTTGGAGATAACATTCATGTCCAGATATTGAACATAATCTTTACTTTTTCATCAAAAGAGTTTTGTATGTTACCGCTATCTCTACAGCGACAGTGTGCCAGGACAATTGGGAGCTAAATTATATTATCAAATATTAGGTTGCTGCTGAAATCCATTACAAAAGTAGGTCTCAAATACTTTATATATAAACATTTGAGACGGTTTACAAAAAGGGATAATGTTTAAATTTTCAATTAAATGGTACACAAAATATCAAATCTACCATTAATTATAGGTGGATGGCAATTTCTAACAGAATCACAGGTCAGTGACTATTTTATGTGTAGATAAACAATGCAGGATTTTAAGCCCCAGGCCAAATGTCTATCTTTGCTTTTTTTTTTAAGTTGCATAACATGCTGTGCTTATAATTATAAGCAAAAGGTGTATTGATTTTCCTTTTTGTCCAGAGAGAGTATCATTAAATATAAATTTTACCTGTGTTGCCTTATTTTGCTTAACTGGTTTGTGCTTAAATTATACACGATTTTGTGTTTTATTTAAAATTCAAATAAGAGAAACTAGAGAAATTGGTCAGTGGTTAAGAACAATTGTTGCTCTTGTAGAGGACCTGTGTTCAGTTCTGTTCACACACAGAGTAGCTCGCAATCATCTGTAACTCCTTTTATAGGAGATTTGAGGAATCAGGCCTGTACTCTGTGTGTGTGTGTGTATGTGTGTGTGTGTGTGTGTGTACATTAATACACAGAAGAAAGTAATAAGCTTTAAAAAGCAAATAATATGACCTCATAAATATCCCAAGAAAACAGATACAAACCTACCCAAAGAAAAAATACACATTCCTCACTAATTTTTTAGTCTTTCATCACTGTCTATATTTCCCACGATAGTGACTTCTGTGAAATGCATTTGCCTAGTAATTCACACTAATTTCAGAATAGTCTAAAAGATGCCATGCTGCCACAAACCCCAAATCCATCTGCTTTCTTCATCTCCACATTAGAGAGAACAGTATCAGAGTCACAGTTTAAAAGTCGCTTTATTTCCCCCTACATTGAAGAAATTTTAATCTCAATTGCATGAAAGTTTATACTTACATAAAGATACAACCTACTAGAGTATGTTTTCAGTAACAATTAGAAGGAATAGAAATTCAGATCAAGACCCTCATGATATAGATGCCCATGTATTTACCCATGTATTTTTATCTGGTCAGAATTTGATTTTCTATGGGTTTCCCTTCCTTGTTTTGAGATCATGAAATCCCATGGTCCTCTCCATTTACCACTTTCTCTCTGTGCATACATTTCTGTAGTAGGCTGTAAGAATATCTGATGGACTTATAATGTAGACCTCCTGACTATAGTTCAATATTTTATATCCTCAGAAGATATTACTACTGGATATTATTTATGTTTTTATATTCGATATTACTACCAGATATTATTTATGTTTTTATATTCTTAAACTATAACTCATGTAGTATCATACATGTTTCTAGCCCTAGAAAATAAGTTGCCTTAATAAGATTGGTATGAAATATATATCTTTATATCTATTCTTTCATCTTAGATATTTATTTTGTACTAACTTATTACATTTTGAAGTATGTCACTGTTCCATGAACAACAAAATGGAAAATTTATTTTCTGACTCCAGGTAGAGGGCAAAGAATGATTCCATCCAGGTTCAGCTTAGTAAAACCAGTATTGGGTAGCTAGTCAGTATTAGCAGGCTTGAATGTCACTGAACATTGATTTTTCTATTAATCAAAACTTGTAAATCAAGACATAAAACTGTACAAACTAAATTTCTGTCAAAAAACCCAAACAATAAAAGAAAACAACAACAAGGAAAGGAGATCTGAGCCCATCTCTTTTCCTGGTGAGGATGCGATATTCAGAAGATTATCAAACAAGGCACATTTTCCCCCATTTATTTGCATGTATTCTCTTACACACATGGTAATCTAAGCCTGGTTCCTTTTTCAAAAGCAGTGGAGTTTGTGCTAATGTAACATTTTTCCAGATGTATTCCCATTGCCATGTGATAAGGTCCATTTGTTTCTGAGATCAGATCAAGGAGGCAATAGCCGATCTCTAATGATAGTTCTTCTGTCTTCTGAATCAATTACCTTGCGTACTGTACCACTGAGATGTAGAGGGACCTTACAGATTATCCTACAAGCTTCAGCCTCTGATACCCTGTGGACTAGATATGTGTCTCTACTTTGGGGGTTTCTTTAAGATCGCTTCATACCCTGTAGGACGAAATCTATAAAACATCTGAGAGAAGTAAACCTACATTTACTATAAAAAATGTAAAACAAATGAATAAAATTTATTAATAATGATAAAAGGAAAAATAGAATAAAAATAATAAGTACATAAATAAAAATAAAGATAGGAGAAAGGAAGGAAGGAGAGAGCAAGGAAGGAGGGAAGGAAAAAGAAAGGAAGGAAGAAGGAAAGATAAAAGAGGGGGAAAAGAAAGAAAAAAGAAAGAAAATGAGGAAAAGGAAGAAAGACTTGACCTTACAAGCAAACCAGTCAAAGCAACTCTAGGACCTGGCAAGTCATGAATATTCCCCAGAATACTTATTAGAATTCGGCTGCTATCAGCAAGATTGCTGATTCTCCTTAGCAACGAGAGTTCTCCCTCTCCATCCAGGGTTCCTTAAGAATGCTAGAATTCCACAAGCTCTCCCAAATATGTCTTTTCCAATGCATTGTTGTAGAATCTGAACTCATTCATGCCCCTCAGTTTTATTCAATGAAACAACTAAAGTAAATCAAGTCGAATCTAGGAAGCTTTCCTAAAATACTAAAAAACCACGACTAGGTGGCATATTTCTACACCAGGGCATTTTTTCGAATAATGTTGTTGTCATCATAGGTCTGATCTTTGCTGATTCTGAGAGAACCAAAATGACTCAAATGACTAGAATGTATGCAGATGAGTTATACATCTTAGAACCTAAGTGCTTCATAGGGTCCTAGGCAGCCCTAAACTACCCTTGAATGAATAGTATACTGGGATGGCATACAGAAATGTTGACCTTGTCTATGCATTTACAGGACTATATTGCATTAAAAGCAAAACTCTTAAATTGCACTCAAGTGGCAACTATTGACCAAAGGTAGTATGTGAAAATCATACTACCTTTTCTGAATGTTTTAGTGAGGCTTTGTAGAAGGAAAGTCACCTAGTCCCTCCATGTATGAAGGAAAATTCTTTTGTGAGATAGATTCGTTACTCAGTCTGCTCATGACATCAGAAGAAAATTGCAAAATCATCCATGGGACTTTAGACTCTAAATGGTGGCCAATTCCATATAGAACATCCTCTTTTCTAGAGTTTTGAAGTAAAGGAGGAAGGGGAGGCAGGGGGAATGGAATGAGGGTCAAGCTACCAAGGAGACAGAACAAGAGGACTGTGAACTTCTTGGAGCCTTTTGAGAATAGTAATCTACCATACTTGTCTACCGGAAGAAATAATCTGACAAATTCTTTGTCTTTAGGAGATAGATCCCTGAAGATAAATTGCTCAAATCTTGTGTCAAGAAGGCATATTGTCTCAAAGGATACGCATGTCCATGGGCTGAGAAAACCATCGTAGACTCCAGGTGTCCTCCAAGTCAACAATCACTATCAACAGGTAAGTCTTATAATTGCAGGTATGACTATAATTTTTCTAATTGATAAGTGATGGCTTCAATTGTGTCCTTACTTCACACTCTGGGCAATTCATTCCTGACTTTTTTTGAGGCTATGTGCATCAATGGGACTCTATTTTTTATTAACAAAATTTCTTTCTTGATTTTTTTGGGGGGAATTTCATGTCATTCACCCCCAGTCTCCACATATCTTCCCCTCACCTTTGCAGTGTCCCCACAAAGGGAAATTCAGAAAACTTAAACCAAACCAAGACAAAACTGAACAACAATATAAACAAAAACGAAACAAACAAACAAAAAACCTTCTTTGTGTCTTTGTCTCTTCTGCCTCTCTAACAACTCTTAATTTTCTTAATGGTATGTAACATAGTATTTCCTTTTGTCAAATCAGCGTTACTCACAAATGTCCTTTGCAAGGAGTCCTTGGTCTGTTTTGGGGCATCTGGCTTCTGGTACACCATTATTAATGGCTATCCCAAGGTCACCACGAGTCATGGAAATCCTTATTATCAATGTTTATTTCACTTCTGTGTTGTCTATATATAACTTAATCTTCACTCACAATATTCGAGGGATATCCAAGCATCATCTCCTCTATGGACAGTTACCAACAATAATGGGGGTATCAAATTATTTTTAATACCTTACAAAAAATGACAGTAGTAACTAGGATTGCCATGTTGTCAGGGACACACAAGGAGTCATTGCTCAGAGGTCTTCTCTTTAATGCATGGGTATGTGCCAATCATATGCCACATGCAGGAAATGCAAAAACCAGTATATAAATAGATTAAAGCCCTGTTGTACTTCTTCCCATCACTGAATTTTCCTCATGCCTGAACCCTTAATGGAATTTCACACACTCAACAGTAAATTCCTTTGTTAGCGGCTTTTAGCTTCCCTATGCTCCCTTTTAATCTAATGGAGACTACACAATGGTAAAAGCACTTGGTGTTCAAGTGCAGCTATTCTTCCTATGTATCAAGTGCTCCTTAATGCCTACACTTTATGAACACAAATTCCTTCTGATGCTCAATAGTCAAGAGGCCTAGATTTTAACCATGCTCTATTTTGTACTGCCATAGCTTCTGAGAGTCACTTTGGTTTGGCATTAATGTTCAAGGATGGAATAGACAGTTTGCCTCTGGTGCCCCTCCCTGTGGTTTTAAAGACAGGTTTCGTGTTTTTGGACAGGACCTAGCTAGGTACTCAAATGACTTGACTTCTGATAGTGAAAGGGCATTTTAACATATAGGTGATCTCATGTGTTCCCTTCATTAAATGAGACTCCCAAACACCAGTAAACCATGAAATTCACTAGCAGATGATATAAAGTTTTAATATCCAAGGCCAGATCATCATCTTCCTCAATATTATACTTAGGATTCATTGCCAGTCAGGGCATAGAGCTATCTTGGCTGAACATAGAAAAGGAATCCAAGCCTCCCAATTCCCAGTGATAGAAAACATTATATTAACATCTTTGGGGGATTGTCAAGTTAGTAAATACCAGCATTGATTCACATGAGTAACCTTATAGTTAATATACATATACAGCCTTAATGAGAAATGATAACTACCCCTTACTTAGGGTATAAGGAGTTGATAAATTAAAATCTCTGCTCAAATTTTCACAATGAATGAAGTGTAGAGAATATGGTCTATGTGGTTCTCAACTACAAATGAGACATCCATCCCTGAACCTATCCCCAAGATCATTGCAAAAAGATGAAGTGGTTTTTTTCAAAGTATAGGTTTATCGAAACCTAGAGAACAACAGTATCTTCTGGAAATGACAGAACTGCCATATCCATGAATTCACAGCAGCTCTTATTGCTTGGGAAAGACCTGCATATCATAAAGGAAGTCAATATTTTAGCAGAGAATATGAAAAGGTGCTTGATCCCCCACTGATAATTGATGAGACACAGACAGTTCATGGCTGTGAGGGAGCAAGGGAGAGTGTTTATTAAGCTCGACTCCTGTTTGGTTGAATTTGCTTCTGTGAATGGCCCCACATCCAGGAATACAGGGAAGGACAAAATAAATCAATGTTTTCATGATTTTTTTTAATTTTCACTTTTACTTTTTTTGGCATTCATTTCCTTTTTAAAGTTGGAAATGGATTAATTTCCTGAGCACAGTTTCCCCTCTCTCGGAATAGTCCTGGCTTCTCCTACCACCACTCTCCTCCAGACTCACTCCCCTTCTGGTTCCTCATAGAGACCAGCCAAACAGGACAAAAAAAAAAAATGATAAGACAATGTGAAAGTCCTCATATCAAGGCAATCTAGTAGAAGAAAATTAGGTCCAGGACCATACAAAAGAGTTGGGTTGGAATAGAGAGGGTGGGAGTAGGTTTAGGAAACAGATGGGACAGTTGCGGTTGAGAATGATAACATGATTAGCAAGAAGTTATAGACGATTTAGAATCGTATATTTAAGGGCTAGAAAGATGGCTTAGAGGTTAGGAACACTGGTTGCTCTTCCAGAGGTCCTGAGTTCAATTCCCAGCAACCACATGGTGGCTCACAACCTCACAACCACTTATAATGAGATCTGGTGCCCTCTTCTGGCGTGCAGGCATACATGCACAGAACACGGAATACATAATAAATAAATCAATCTTAGAAACAGAGAGGGAGAGAGGGAGAGGGAGAGGGAGAGAGGGAGAGAGGGAGAGAGAGGGAGAGAGGGAGAGGGAGAGGGAGAGGGAAAGAGAGGAAGGAAGGAAGAAAAATATATTTAATAACAGACTTCTGCTCAAGGTTCCCGCTGTAAATTTATCACAAACTAACAGGCCTTTAAGTTGTATGCTGCTGAAAAACAAGAATGCTCCTAGAAATTTAACAAAGGCATTGGCTAAATCCCTAGATTCATAGGCTATTTATCAAAACAAAACAAAATGTTTAACCTATTACCCCAAGGTTGGCACATATGACTATGGTAGTATTCCTATGGCTGCTCAATAGATTCTTGCATTACACATGACCAAGGTTTGAGGTCATGTGTATATTCCTGGAAATTCCACTAATGTCTCATTTGTTTACATAATCTTTATAATCAGATTTTAACCACCTCAGTCACTACCACACTTTCTGTTGAATAGACTTGGAATTGGAACTTCAGATATTCATACTGGAAGCAGGTTATACCTATTACAATCTCAGTAGTGATCCTAATAGCTTTTGGGACCTATTGATCTAAATTAATTTTATCCCCTTTAATTTACCCACCCTGATGGTCCTGTGACAGTTAAATTTCCATCTGTCTGAATGCCATTTATTGTTCTCTGTGGTCTAAAAGAGAGCGAATGTACATATCCTAAAACCTTCTATTTACCTACTCATCCAGAAGTGGACATATCAACCGCACTCACATCTCCTAATAGATTTTAGAGTTATAGGTATTGATGAGGAGAATGTTAGATATCCAGATAAGGAGGCTTGCCTGTCACTGTGGACTCTTTCTTATCAACAGCAACTTACATAACAATGGCTTGAAACAGTAAGATCAGCAGGACTATCAATGTTGGTCACAAAGGTGCTCTGTCTATCATAGCCGGAGTAGTGATATGATGCTTGGAATGAGAATCGCCCATTGATGATAATATAATTCTAAAGCTAAACTAAAACTAACATACTTAATAAGATTAGTGTCTGGTCAGAAGATTTCTGGGAAAGAACAGAAGAGACAGTAGAACCGTAAGTGTAAGTAGTGATACAAATGGGCAGTCACCTGGACAGGAAAATGCCTTTCAGGAGAAGATATCTGTAGAGGAGACGTCAGCAATAGTCTAAAGTCTACTTGAGATACATGTTGTCACAGCAGTCTCTTGTCTACTTTCCATTCTTACCCTGACAGTGTTCCATCTCACTCCAGAATAAACACCACCTATCTTCTGCATGACCCCAGTGTAATTCTATTGACAGACATCACAAGGTCAGGAGTCCACAGTAAGACCATAGTGATTAAAACCACCCCTATTTTCACAGCTGTGCTAATAGTTACAAGAAAGCTTGGGTCGTATGAAAATTTAAACAGGGATTTCTTGTTTGCTATTTTGCAGTACAATTTGAATGTGGGAGATGTACTTCTTTTTACAACACTAATAAACTACCTACACAGAGGGACTCATTAAAGTTGGGAAAGTATCTGGCCTGTGTTCACTACCTCCATTTCTTTGTATTCTGAAGCAAGTAACCTAATGTCTGGTGTTCTCTTCAGAATACTAAACTCATGAAAGTGATGACAAAAGGCTATTTCTCAACTTTTACAACATGTATATCTCTTTGAATTAATAGTCTAGTCATCCTAAAAACAAAAGAAATCAATGTATTTTCTTGTCAAAGCCCAATGTGCATTTTTATATGTGCATGTGGTGTGTGTGTGTGTGTGTGTGTGTTTGTGTGTGTGTGTGTCCTTGCTCTCATGTAACAGTACACACATGGAGATGGTAGGTGGCTTTCTCTTTCCCTTATGTGGGTTCTAAGGTCCAAGCTAAGACCATAAGGCTTGGAAACATGAACATTTCTCTACTTGCATATGCTTTTTTAATGTTATTTAAACTGTGCTTGCTTTAAATTTATAAACATTCAAAGGGTAATCCTTTAACAAGCAGTATGCTGTGGTTTTCCTCTGAAAAGATTCTTTTTTTTTGGGGGGGGGGTGTTGAGACAGGGTTTCTCTGTGTAGCTTTGGAGCCTATCCTGGCACTCGCTCTGGAGACCAGGCTGGCCTCGAACTCACAGAGATCCGCCTGCCTCTGCCTCCCCAGTGCTGGGATTAAAGGCGTGTGCCACCAACGCCCGGCTGAAGAGATTATCATTCTTAACTGGCCTTTTAGTTCATATTATGTCCCTTGTTTTCCTGCCACCTTACTTATGAATAATATAGCGCATAGCAGAAGAATTCTTACCTTTTAGTCATTTCCATGGTCATTACCACAGTCCACTTCATCAAGAGACTCTGGGTGAGATTTAGATATTTTATTTTCTTAAGCATATAAAAAAATGTAACAAGGCTTTAAAATAAAATTTTTAAATCAGCACAAAAATGCTATGAACTTTTGAAAAGGTTAAAGACTACAAAATATTTAAATAAACCAAAACAAAAAGACTGGAAATATGTAAAACAAGAAATATGTATCAAAATAGAAAAGCAGAGGGAAACCAACCGGGCAGTGGTGGTGAACACCTTTAATCCCAGCACTGGGGAGGCAGAGGCAGGCAGATCTCTGTGAGATCGAGGCCAACCTGGTTAACACAGTGAGTTCCAGGACAGGCTCCAAGGCCACAGAGAGAAACCCTGTCTCAAAAGACAAAAAAAAAAAAAAAAAAATAGGGAAAGAAGCACAGAAACAAACATAAATGCAAATGGTAAGTGAAATTACACAGAAATTTTGAGTATAATGAGGAATTACTGAGTTAGTAAGGAATGAAAGATCCAGGCTGGAACACAGCACCATCACAAAGAGTGAGTCTGAGTGTGTCAAACATACAGGATACCTCTTACTGCATAACAGTTCTTTTGTAAAACTGAATTGATCAACATATTATGCACATAGCATTATAGAAACAATTACTTATCAGAACACACACACATGTACTTTTTCCACTTATGCGTGGAAATCCTCCCTTTGCTTAAAAATATATTTCTTTGGGTAGAATGTAGTTACTGTTGAGGTCTTATCCATGGCGCATGTTAAGATAGAAGAATCTTATAGAAAATATACCATCAAGGTATTAGAGATTATCATTATGTGTAAAATGTACAGTATCACTAAAAGTCATATTTGAGGACAGTTCTATCTCAGGCTCTTATGGCATTGAACTATTAGAAAAAATATTATTGAGCCACATTTCCAAGGTTTGCCTAGATGAGTTTAGAGGGGATATCTTTATGACCTGCCAGAAAGCAGTTAAAACATGAACTCCCTCAGATGAGAATGATCTGAACATATCTGCTTATGGGGGAGTCAATAGCCATTTTGTTTTGTAATAGCAAATTTAAATGGCCCACATAAAACGGGCTACTGCCTCACAAAGGAACGTACCAGCAGGGAGAGAGGCTGGTCATCTAAAGAAAGCCTTACAACTGTCCATCTCACCTGCAGCCAGTTATCAGTGTGTCGCTCTCCTTCCTGCTCCTAATGGAAAGGTGTGTCTGACCATGTCTCTGTTTCACTTCTTGGCTAGGTTTATTTTATAAACCCCCATGTCAATTATCATATTCCATGGGCCTCCTGCGGTGAGCCCTTCTTTCGTAGCAGAACAAGTTAAAATTCCTGGAGTTCTATTTGTATACAAAATAAGTAGAATTTAGAGGGCGAAACTATAGTTCGTTATTTGTTGCAATGGAAATATGACAAGCTGCTGGGGAACATTTTTAAAAGCAGCAAGCAAAAACTGGGCTGTGCCTTGCTTTTTACTAACCAGAACAGCTTTATGTGAGTTTGGAAAGAATACACATTTTACAAAAGCAATTATCCTTTTTTATTTGTTTACATTGCACTGAAAATTTACATCATACTTTTACAAAGTTTTTTTATCATAAAAATATACTTCTTTACAAAAGTGTATGCATTAATATAAGAGGAGTAGCCAGTTGCAGAAGAAACGTCTTTAAACAAGATCTTAAACGTATTAACCTTAACATTAGTGAATGAATCATTGTTATTGCAGTCATTTGAATAAACAAGAATAAATAACAGATGGCATAAAATTTAAAACCGCATCCTGTCAGTAGAATACAATGTTGAGAAAATCGTATGAATTTCCAAAACAATGTATCTCAAAATGTTTTACAAGAAATTCACTAAATGTAGAGAGATAGCTCCAAGCGGTGCTCCCAGGTGCAATGGTTTCTCGTAGGCACTCTTGTCTCATGGTACAAAAAGCAAGACCCTTCACAGAACAATCCATATTTGAAATGGACAACAACAAAGAGTTCACAATGGATATGCATTTTATTTGGTGAAATGAAATATGATAAAAAATAAAAAATGAGACAATGCCTTATGAAACAAAAATGCCAACACTACTACTAAGTGACGTAGCTTTAAATGAACTAACAATAACATGTAAACTGGTTTTGATCAGACAATGAGAAACACTGGCTGTACCTGATACCTAATTCTTAAAAATAGGGCATAGACAGACATTCAAAACCTGTGGAAAGTTGATGAACACATACATTTGGGAAACAAATTTATATTGTTGATTGGAAAGAACATCTTTTTGGTTCTTTGAGTCATTAGGTTAAAGAGTAGGTCAGAGTACTTTGTACTTCTTCAAAGAATCTATAAAGTATCAAAAGTGACAAAAGTCAAAATTTTAGCTAGAAGGATAGGCAGACATCATAAATTAAGTGTATATATAATTTACTTATTCTATCAGGGCTTCCAACACCTTTGGAGTGTTTGCTTAAAAAAATAATATCAAGCTGCTGTCTCAAGTAATGGCAAAATAACCATCTTTACATATAATTTTGGGGAGTCAAAATACTTTCGGGATGACAAGTATATTGAGGAAAACATTTAAAGAGCATTTATGGCTCGAGATATAAAATTCTTTCCTTGACGATGGGGAAATAAGCAAGGTCACACAACAACCTTGGCATTTGCAGAAACTTGAAAAAATGATTGAACAACAGTATTAGTTTTTATTACTACAGAATGCCAGATTTGGGTGGGCAACATTATTCCTTGTGTGTCATCATTAAGCTCGTAAATATTTAAAGGTGTGTGTCATTCCTAAATATCCAAGGAAGTGAGGAAAACAATGCCCGGGATAAACAAGAATGGATCGCAGGTATGTGGTGTGAACTCCAGACACGTGGGTGTGGTGCAGCTTCTGCCAGTGAAGAGAAGTCAGTGGTCTATTGACTCTGGTAAAGTATAGCTCTTATTTTCTACCCTATATCGTTTTTTTTTTTAACCCAGTCCCTCTAATATAGTTTATAAAGCACAGAAATACTGATAGTGGATGCTCCTCCAATATATGCAAATAAGTTTATGTTTTAGAATAATCTCCTTTTTAAAAAAAGCAAATAAACTGTAAGTAAGCACTCGCGGAGTGCAGCCAGATCTCTGTAAAACTCTCCATGGGGCACATGAAGAAGAATTTTGATCCAGTTTATGAAAAAACAAAACAAAAAAAAAAACCAAAAACAAAACCACCACTCTTCTCTGTCATTCCTCAGGAAAAGATGACCCAGCAAGTCCTGAAAAGTGTGCTTTGTTTAGCAGTGAACTGAAAGTGCACTGTTCAGTGTGTCGTCGATTTCCAGGGTTCTGAAGAAGGCAACACATTGCCCTGTTATACCATTGTGCAAACTGTGTTCAAGTTGGGGTCAAATCGGACCGCCTTCCCCTCCACGGACTTGGCATTGGTGTCATACATGGGATTCTCAAAGGCTGCTTGTCCGTTGTTATTTTCATGAACAGAACATCCTGTGTACTGTGTTTTGGGTGCAGTCCTGTTTAGGAAAACAACATTAATGATTGCATGTTAGGGTGGTTCTAGAAAGAGCAAACTAGCATTCAGATAGCGTGCTTTCCTTAGCACAGGTACGGGCTAATGTCACTTTAAATTGTTAAGAAATTGTAAACTTATTATATATTTATAAATAGCACCTATAAGGATCATATCAATATTATTGATATGATATTGACTCTGAAATTTTCTTGAGAAGTAAAAATAAATTACCCTTTATATATGTAATATAAATCAGGATAGTGTATCTTTCCATTGCTATGAATTCACTTATACCTACTGAGCATGTTTATGCTCTAAGCATCATTCTTGACATTGAATATATAACATCCTCTCAAAGCATAGAAAGTCATTAGCTTTGTGGATTTAAACTGAAGTGACAGGAAACAATGATTATGGGTAAGTAAAACAATAGATCAGGAGAATTGTTATGACTCCAAGGAAATCAGTAAATGTAAGAAATAACCACACCATTATCTTAGGAAAGACAATGAAGAAAAATGCTGTCTGGGAATCAAAATTCTGTTTGAGACTTAAAGAATAAAGAAAAATGTAATTCCATACTAACATGGAAGGAAAGCTGATATAGTGACCCCATGAATGCAAATCTGCAGCTTCATTGTCAAATTGAATATACAAAAGCCCATAAAATGGAGATTCTTAGGTTCTTGGCCCTGTCGATAAAACTTACGAATTACTTCTCCTTTCCAAATCATATTTTACAATTTGTAAAATGTGATGAATGCTTTAAGAAAAAGGAGAGTGTGGCACAACCTATGTCCAGATCCTAATACTTGAAAAGTTTTTGTATGGAAATGAGTTTGATGCTTGACTCCTCTTCTCATATAACAATTACATTAAAATTATTGTTATGCATTCTGTTTTGTTTGCTTAAAATCCCAGCGTGTTTTCTGTATTGTTATCATTTCAAGGATAGGTAAACTCAATGGAAATGAACTTTAAAGCACTCTTAGGAACTTAAATCTAAGTTCCTACTTAGAGGAACATAAAGAAATTGCTCTTTTGCCAGCTGAATCTCTGACCATAACTACAGCTCCATCCCTGACTTTCTTTGATCAACTATACTTAAAATAAAAATTATAATTTTTAATAGATTATGATCATTTTCTCTCTTTTATATTAGCTGGGTGATTATCAATAAAGACAGGAATCAAGAATATATACCACAATTGCCTCTTCTTAAAATTGAAGTATGTATTTTGGAAGAACTCACTACATAATCAAGTTACATGAAAATATACACCATAATTTCTTTGTACAATAGGTGAGGGAAATCTGCTCTAAAGAAGAAAAAAGGAAATATGAAGGACTAAGGAGAAGGGTCAGGGGACAAACAGCATCTTTAATAGCAATCCCAGATGTAGAAAGCCTGGCGCTGGGCATGCTTTATTCATCCAAACTTAATATTAGGCAACTGATGGGCAAAAAGAAAACCAAATGTGAATTTTTATATTGTTTGGAATAAAATTTACTAAGTTGACTTTTTTTTTCTTTTAAAGTTCTCAGGAGATAAGACGAAGATCAAGAGCTCTCAACAGCTAGATTATTGCTGCATCCAATCCAAAAGGTGGGTGAATCTCAGTTCAAAAGGAAAAGGCACCTAGCGATGACCCCACCTCTGAAGTCATTGTGTAAAATCAAGTAATTTACTAGTATTTCAGTGTTTTAATGAAGCCATTTGAGGACTCGCTGGCAGATTCTATTTACTAATCTTTTGTGTTGCTTTCGAAATACATTTTCTCTGAGACAATGTCTCATGTGTCTCAAAGCTGGCCTCAAATTCTCTGTATTTCAAGGATGACCTTGAACTTCTGACCCTCTTGCCTCCACTGGCTTTGTGGTGAGTTTACCATCAATGCAGTACCACACCCAGTTGATGTGAGGAGGTACCTAGAGTGTCATGGCTAATGGTCAAGCACTCTACACAACAACACTTGGGCTATATCTTTAAGGAAAAATTTTCACCACACTTTACAAAACCCGAAAATGTTATATTGCGAACATGGATTTTATCGAATTTCATCAAATCCCAAATACAAAGCCTAAATCTATCAAACTCTTATGAAAAGACATGTGGGTAAGACATAGTGACCTACAGTCTGATGGTAGTTTCTCAGAGATGGCAGAAATAGCAATGGAAAAGAAAAAAAAGATAACTTTTGTATTTAAAGATGTTGTATTTATTAACAAAGTGAAAAGAAAACCTGCAGAAAGGAAGACATTATATTCAAACTCTGTATTTTATAAAGGTTTCATGTCCAGAATAAGGTAACCACTCTTACAACTCATCATCAGTAAGGCAAAAGAATTCCGTTTGTAAATAGACACTATAGAGTTCAACAGCTGCTTAAAATTCCAAAAAGCAGAGTCCCTGGGACATCTAGACCCAGCTGGTAAACCCACAACACAGTCCCTACAGCTGACCATCAGGAAAATCATGGGAAATGGGGAAGAAAGTTTGCAAGTGTCAGCCGACCAGAATGTTTGATTTTAGAGTCTTCTAGACATAGCAGGAAATGCCGCGCCATGAAATCTCAACTCTACGGTTGGCACAACAGGAGCAAATGATGTAAGCCAGAGCAGACATGCCAATACTGACAGGGGAGATTCACAAGATCTCCCTCCCCCCAGATGAGAGTTAGGAGAATCAATGGGGTGCTAAGAAAGGGAGAAACAGTCTTCTCTATGGAAAGACCCCCTGATTAGTTTTCCTGTCCCAAGTGGCCAGCCCTCGACTTATCAAGATAACAACATACAATAGAGTCAAATTTTTGGTTTTGGTGTGTGTGTTACAACATACTTAGATCAATGGTTCCCAACCTTCTGAATGCTGCCTCACTTTTATAATAGAGTTCCCCATGCTGTGGTGACCCCCAGCAGTAATATTATTTTTGTTGCTATTTCGCTACTGTTATGAATTGTAGTGTAAGTATCTGATATGCCAATGGGGTTGTAATCCATTGGTTGAGAACCTCTATACAGGAAGAAGTCAAGAATTTGAGAGGAAGTGATAACAATTTAAGATACCTTGCATCGGAAATCATAGCAATAAAAATCAAAGCTATAATGAAATACTATTTGAAACATACTATCATAGATACTGTAGCAAATTATACTAAACAAAAGTGGACAATAATTATCAGAGATGTGGAGAGCTCACACATTGTTACTGAAAATGTAAACTGGTGTCACTCCTGTATGAAATCATTTGATGCTCTCTCAGTAAATTAAAACTAGAGTTAGGAGACCTCAAATATCTACAGGACCTCAGTACTTATCCCTAGCATAGGTGTGGACTTTTGGAGCCTATTCAACATAGAGGGGGATACTTCCTGAGCCAAGACACATGGGGGAGGACCTAAGCCCTATCACAATGGACATGATAGACTCTGATGACACCCTATGGAAGGCCTCACCCTGCCTGGGGAGCAGAAAGGCTATGTGATAGGTAGGGTTTTGGTTGCGGAGGAGGGGAGGGAGTGGGAACTGGGATTGACATGTAAAACAATCTTGTTTCTAATTCAAATTAAAACAACTAGAGTTAAATACTTGCTAACAATTCCAATCTTTAGTATATACTCTAAGAAAAATAAAAATGTATGTCCAAGAAACAAAAAAGGTATGCACAAATGTATATATGAGCACTATTGACAATAACAAAGGTTGAACAAGTTTAGGAATGGACCCATTCAAACAAAATAATAGCCCACACTGTGTAATATTGTTCAACAGGAACTGAGCAAGGATGAATGATACCACGAGGAAAATCTTACAAGATTTACTGTTTAAGGAGTAAGACCAAATATCACTCATTATATGATTGAATCATATGAGAGATCAAAGAGAAGAAAAATGGCAGTTGTAGTGCCTTATATTTGGCCATAGTTTGAAGTGTGGGATCTAGAGAGTAACTGCTAATGAATTCACATTCCTTTTGTATTTAGGAATGCATTCTGCAAATACATGGCAATAAATTTCAGGTGACACAGTGGATGGTCCCAGTGTGACTGAACTATACAGTTGAAATGTCGTTAAAATTATGTATATAGTATATGAGAATATTTTATGTATATAATATAAATGATTCTCATTATTAGCAGACAGATATACAATAAGAACATCAGTTTGAGAGAGAACATTCATAAGTAGATAAGTGAATAAATATACTTAAATATATTTAATTGCATTTTTGGTTATCTGTAGACTTTTATATGAGAAGGGACTTTTCCAAATAGCAAAGAATTAAATATGAAGCTCCTCCAAAAGACTATATCACATAGAAAATATAAGACTGAATAGTCATATTACTGCTATATCTGATCCATCACAAACATAACATATTCATTAAATAATCTTCAAAGCAACAGATGGCAAATGACAAATTAGAGGATGACCATCTGTCAGCCAGGGTAAAATTATGCAAGACTGCCATGTGAACCTGAGCTTTGGAGTTTTCATCATAAACCCATCTGCATTTTGTACCTTTTCAATTTCAATCTTAGCATAGATTCCATATTTCTATGTATACATAACACGTGCAGTAAGTTCTGTGACAAGAAAATGAAAGATAAAATGATGAAGGTTTAAGTTGAATCACATGCAGGGTAACATAGTGATTTCTGCTGCAGACATTTGGATCATGAGGTGAGGGGAGAAAATGAAAAAGGATTGTAACAGTTCTGCACACAGATTTTAACAACACATAAAATGGAAACGTGGACTCAAGG
The DNA here is from genome assembly GCF_003668045.3 of Cricetulus griseus. Taxonomy (NCBI): domain Eukaryota; kingdom Metazoa; phylum Chordata; class Mammalia; order Rodentia; family Cricetidae; genus Cricetulus; species Cricetulus griseus. Next base: position 6,656,064 of record NC_048603.1, on the reverse strand, counting down.
TAATGCAATAGAAATGACATGAAAGTTTGTGTAAATTTGTCACTGGAATCACACATCTTACCTTTGTTTATAAAGATAAAACCCAAATCCTGCAAATATCAGTGCAAAAAAAGGCACAAGAATCGCAATGGCCACGGAGCTACTATTTGTACCATGAGGTTGATTCGAAGAATTCGACCCTTCTGAAGTATTCAGTCCTAATGGAAATAACACAAGTCAGTCATGGACATGAGATCAATTCAAGCTTACCATTGATTTTATCGTTGATAACCAATTATTTTCTTCCATTTTCAAGCGAGAGAAAGAAGGCTTTCTAAGACTTAGATAGGGACGGAGAGGAGGAAACAACTAAGGTCTTTAGGTAATGAAATTGACTGTATACACTTGTCTTAAAAACGTCATTTTAGGCACCAGGGCATGTCATCTGAGAACTCTGTATCCACTTCCATTACCGTGTAAAATATCCAACACCATTTAGTGTTGTATACTATTTTCAAAACAGCACAAACTGAGGTGGTATAGAACATGAAAGGAAAAATTATCTTTTAATTACAAAGAATGTATTACTTAATTTTATTAATATGTTTTTAATGACCTAAAGTGACATATGTAGCTTTAATTCATATTTTATTTATTATTTAAATATCTCATATCTTTATACAATGTGTTTTGATCACATCTACCCAATAGTTACTTACGCCTCTCTCTAGTGTTTTCCTGCTTAGTTCACAAGTTTATACATTATGATGAATGCTTTTATTCAAATAATTTATAAATATTGTTACATTTGCTTATTTTTAAGTCATATCCCTTTATCTATTTTTCCAGCGACTAGGTGTATTTGTGTCAAGGTTTAAAGGCATGATTTGTTAAGATACCTAGCAACTTTTAGAGTCATAATTCATTGTTTATATATCCATCCAACAGCTTAATGATGGGAGATAGTGGACCTCAAGAATATACACAACAAAAGCTATATGTTTATGAATATAAGATCATTAAATGAAAATGACGAAACCTTGTGCATCATAGCACAGACGATTTATGTGTTTGAGTAGAGCCATGGTCTGAAAGGGACCCATCCCTCAAAGTTAGTTTTCCTTCCAGGCTTTAAAATTGTCTCAGAGTGCCACCACGTCTTCAGAGAGGTAAGGATTTTCTCCACTATTCTAACTGGAAAGAAGCAGTATAGTTCTCAGAAGACGTAACAACAATTTATAGTTTAATATGACCGTGATATCTGTATCACTATTTGTTCTTCATATTTGCTTAGGGGCAAGACAGCTTATCATTTTGATGACAGATATAAGGAAACACTAAGCTTTGCAGACTTACTACATAAAGAAGTAATAATTTAAAGAACATGGTTTAGATTTAAATGCTTAAAATGGCTAACTGTATAATCCTGATAACTCATAATTTGAGATACTGTAAGTAGCAAAATGTACATTTGTCTTTTTATGGCATCTACAATATCAAAGGAATTATTTGAAAATAGAAGTAAAAAAATAAAAATATTACCCAGTCTTTGTAGTCCAAATTGTCCATAATCTTTGCCTTTAATAAATCCTTGGAATACATAAGTAGCTCCATCAGGCTCAGCAGAAACCTGAAAATATTTGTAATTCTAATAAATCATGAGGACTTATCATTTTTAGACCTAAATATGTACTCAATATATTCTAAAATGAACATCAGCTGTCCTTTTCTTAATCCCCCATGTGCAATGAACACATGGTACAACTTTTCTATCATGAAGACAAATGTAAAATTTTTAATTTTCAATAATTATGATATTGTTTAACAGGAGATTGTGTTAAACAACATGTAGAAATTGAATTGCAGTGTGGAAAGATGGCTCAGAATCAAAAAGCTGCCCTTGCAGAGGACCTGCTGTCAGTGCCCAGCCCCCACTTTGGGATGGTCGCAACCATGTGACACCAGTTGTGAATGATCCGACACCATTGCTGTGTCTCTGTGGGCCACTATGGGGCACAAGAGTATCCTGAGGCAGACACAGACACAAGTAAGAAATAAATCAAAATTAGTTTCCCAATTGGCCCTTCTTCCACTTGCAAGACTCCGAAAAAAGAAGGTGATTTCTGTTTCATCAGACTGTGTTCATTCCCAGCCTCGCTTTTAGCCATAGGAATGTGAGTGGGATTATGTGACAATGTTAAAACTGAGCTGTCACAAATGGCCCACATCAACTGGGTAAAGTGAGGCACACCTCTAACCCCAACGGGGGAGGCTGAGGAAAGAGTGTACGTGACAGACTAACTGCAAGTATAGGACAAATCTTCATGTCGTAGCAGAAAAGACCAGCACATGTCAATATATTTTAGAGTATTTCAGAGCCTCCTGACCATCGGAAAGCTTTTGACTTCCAGGTAGTAAATGCCTTTCCATCCCCAGCCCCACAGTAAGGCCAAACCTCAGGCAGATATCTCTTTGCGTCCCGCAAGCAGGAAGAACCAACTATTGTTGAAATTATGGTTGCATGGGTTGTTCCTAATGTTACTAAAGCTGTCTACCATCCGTATCTTACATATATGTGTATGTGTGTGTACACACACAATATGGCTTTCAACAGTTTCATATGTGTTAATATAAAATAGGAACTGATACACTTCCATCACTCAATGCCTAGCTGGCAATATGAATTTATCTACAAACTTGAACTAATAACTGACAGGTACCTAACTCAAGGCTGTTACTTAAAAAAGTCTCGGATACTCACCTTAAAAAGCAAATTACCAAACTATGGGAGTCTGACATTTCTCAGCAAAAAGTCCATCCTGTTATTAGATGCTGTGGCCATGACCACGTAAAATCAAATACTTCTAACAAGAGTAGTTCAGACCCTACTATTTGAATGAATGGGCCTAATTTTAAAACAACATACTGTAATCCAGCAAACTGTATAAAATGATGACTTATGACTTCCCAACTCTGCCAATGATAATAGAGAATAGCAAAGAAAAATAGAGAATGGCAAAGAAAAATGGACAGTGTTTTCCTTAGAAACAACTTATTGACACCTACTACTGAGTACTTTTTTCATGAATGTCTATGTACATAATGTCAATTACTTTAAAACATGGTCTGATATTGCATATTTATCCTTTGCAGACTCGACTCATTAGACTTATTGATGTCAGTGATCTACTTAGAAACCTCTTAGAGTTTGTGGTGAAGATTCAGTAGCTTCTCAGTGGAAGTATTCCATGTAAGTTCTCCTCAGAGACTTCATAAAGATCCATGCAACCCATGAACCATTTCAGTTTAAAGTCCTGGTGAGTTTTTAAGTTTGTTTAATATGCCTTGAATATTGGGTCCTGCCAAAGACGGACAGAAATACCACACCTTATCTCTCTCTCACACACACAGGCAATGATTTTGAGAAAGTCATTATAATTCTCAGGTTTATCTTGGACTAAAAATCCTTAGGCTTCAGCCTCATGAGTGGTGAGATTACAGATGGGCAGGACTACACCTGACTTGAAATTGTTCTTCATGCCTGATGAAATTAACTAAAAACATTGCATAAACAACCATTCATGTCACAGAAGAAAAACTTCCATAATATAATTCAATAAATGTCAAGCTTATTCAAAATTGATAATATTTGATATATATATATATAATCTTAGCTGCGAGATGGTGGCGCACACCTTTAATCTCAGCACTCCGGAGGCAGAGGCAGGTGGATCTCTGTGAGTTTGAGGCCAGCCTGGTCTACAAAGCTATACAGAGAAACCGTGTCTCGAAAAAGAAAATGAATAAATAAATATGTGATTGGGTTCAAATAAGCTAGACTTAGGAAAATTCCACTTTTCTGGAGAGAAATCTATGAGTTGGTGATTAAAATCACCTGCATGCTTTTAAGGAACTATACTTACGAAGCCATCCATGGCCCAATTTTCTTCCTTCATTTTCTTCACAGACGCATGGGCTGGTACTTTAATAAAATATATATGTAACATTAGGCGAGCTTCCTGGCTTTTGTAGACCCCTGGAAAATGTAAAGACAGTTATCTAATTTGTAAATAGTTATGATGCGTTTTATTATCAGTAACTTCATAAATACATTTATGGAAAATGCATGAAATGCAAAGGTATAAAGCAAATCTCTCAAGTCAAGGGTGATGTCGCATACGATGCCTGGTATTCTGCGATGGACTCCTGTCTCTTAGCTGAAAGCACAAATTAAATCTTATCTGAATTTTTAACATCCCTCAAAGCTAGGTCCAACAAAGTGATTCCTTTGTGAAGTCAGGTCTGTAGATGTAAAGATATAAAACAGAAGTTTAAATTCCTGCTGTGTCTGTGAAAACAAATTACAGGCTAATTTTGTGTCACGGATATTGCTGGAGTCACAAAGATAATTATGTGTGTTTTTTTTTTTTTTTTTTTTTTTTTTTTTTTTTTTTTTTTTTTTTTTTTGCTTCCAGGTTTTCAATAGAGTAGAAACTGCAAATAGCAGACCCAAGTAAGTAAAATATATATGGAAGTGTGATAAATCCCAGGCTGCCATAGAGGAGTCTTTTACTCTGGTCTATCAGAGAACAATTAAGTAAAAGAGCATTGAGCTATGCCTTGAAACTCAAGGTTTTAATTCAAGACAGTGATAGAAACACAACAAGCAAAACCATATACAGCTATCCATATAACTGGGTATTCTGAGAGTTGGAATGAGTTAGAGTATAACCAGCCAGGCTGGGAACAAAGCATTTATGATTGACTATTGGTTAAAATTTGACTCACAGGCTGTTTTCTAAAAGAGTAGGCCAGGGATAGCAAGGTAAAGGGAACTACAATCAATAAGAAAAACATAAATGTACTGACACGTATTTGTGGGGAATGGTTATACTCATATTCTACAGTGAGTGGAAAATAATGAAATTATTATAAACTTCCATATTTCTTTATATTTATGGGGATCTATTTGGAATGTTACTTTATAACATTAATAAAATTTAAGTACATTTCAAATTCAAGGTAAGCTTTTTCCAGTTTAACTATATTTAAAAATATAATGTTTTCTGATGATTATACTTATTGGATGGTCCAACAATACATAGAAATGCTTATGTAATTTTCAAAATTAATCATTTTAATTTTATTTCATTTATACCACAAACTAATTCATTAGTAATAGTTTCACCAGATAACTATATACTAAAAAAAACTTTCAGTATAGATCTCAGTTTTGCAATATCATAATTCCATTTTGGTAAATGAGAGTTCTAGTCCAGCCCAAGATCTCTAATTCTCTCTGCGTAAAAAATATTCTTAAAGACATTTGTCTCCACAGTTTTATTTCTGCATTTATATCGCAATACCCATTCCCCTTTCCAAAACTTCCAAACCCTTGATTCCACATAAATCATGATATCACTCAAAATCAAACATAAGAAATAGCTCATGGTAATTGATCATGACTAATTGAATGCCTCGATGAATAACTTCTTTGGCTAGATTTGAACGTGATACCTGAAAGCAGCAGTTCCATGTCACTGTTGGTCAGTGTGGCATTGACTCTGCCAGTGGAGGCATTGAAGCTAGTGACTGTCAAGGTCATGGGCTGTTTCCTTCCTTTGAAATTGTAAGAGCCTTTCCAGATGTAATTCTGGGCAAACACATCATCAGGAACTGTGGGTAGATGAGAAAAATGCCACATTTTAACTTCACAGCGCCCTATCAATATGATCATCTGTTATTAGATTAAATCCTTTTAGTCTGTTGAGCAAATAACCTATTGCTGAATAGGAATCATCTTCAATGAGTATAATTTTGAAGCCTGGCTTTGTTCGGTAGCCATCAATAGGAAAGGCAGACTTCATACCAAGTAAAGACATGAGGTGTGTACTTAGAATCCAGGAAACACAGTTGCACTTATATTTGGTAGCCTCTAACATTTTTTCTTCTTTCAGAAAGAAGATGAGATGATTTATTGAGCCTGCAAGCCTGTGAGTGTGTCTCCAGAGGCCTGCTTTTCTTCTAGTGTCGTGGACGAATTCATTGGGAAAAGAATGTCAACCATGTCCTTCTCTTTCTAGTGGCCCTGGAGGCAGCCTGGAGGTAATGGTTCTTTGTCCCTTTTACGAAACACGGAGTTCAGTCACTCCAGTAATAGAAGAAGAGCAGGGCTGTGCTATGTTGACAGCTTTGAGGTTCAAAAGTATTTTTAGAAATAAAAGAATTGTCACTAGAATTGGCCAGTTCTTACGGGGCAGAACAGACTGTGATAGAATCTAGCACACGGTATAGTTGAGTAGATCTTGGAGTTACACTACTTGTATTAGATGGTTTCTTCTATATTGAAAATCTAGGTCATTTTGCATAAATTTCTTAATTCTAAACCTGGCTTCTCTCATGAATAATATGATACATATATCTTAGATTGTTAAATAAAGAATGCATAACATTTATCTAAATTACTACCTAAAATCATTAAAGTTTCAGCTGAAAAAGGGTTACTGGGGATTTTTAGAACACTAAATAAACGTTGTGTATGTGTACCTATAGGTACAGCTGCCATGTATCCGGCATCATGGACTGTCTATAGCCCTGAATTTTTTACCTTTGTCAAATCCCTAAAGGTCAAGTTATTCTGTTATGATTACATCAATGCAATAATGTTATTTGATACATTGTAAAAAAAATTGATTGTTTTGGGGCTAACAAGAGTACCCCTACAAACTGTATGAAGGAGTGATAAGCAAAATTCCCTGCCTTAGAAAGTCATTTGCATAAGGTAACAGGTTCTTATTTGAAAAGATTTAGAGGAGAAAAAATAGAAAGATGTCCTCCAGGCTGTATCTGGTAAGTGGCTGACTATTAGTAATGGCCGTTTTTTTCATGTTGCTTACTTTTCCTCATGTCAGTTGTGATGCTTCTTGACTATTACTTAATAATAATATCATTTCAAGAAATTTAGATAAATTAAGACTTAATTAAAATACATAAAAGGAAAATCACTCATTTTTGGAGATAACAGCAATAGGAAGATGTCTGTAGCCAGACCAGTAATATCAGTTATATTAAGATGAATAATTGCAGTGGTAGAAACCATATTAAGCAAATGGGTGAGACAAAAACTTTGTAGTAGGAGCTGCATGTGGTAGAAATAGTTCACTAGTTGCAGATTCCAGGCTTCCAATGATTATAAACAGGACAGAATGAAATGTTGCACAGTGAGACTCTGCTGTTGACTCCAACATGCTTCTCAGATCCTTCTCCTTCCCCACATGTGAATCAACTGAGGAGCAAGAGCCTCACAGTGGTTTGTCCCTTGTGCTAGCTCAGGAGGTGAGGACACATCCTTCAATTGTCTTTGCTGAGATTAAAAATAATTCAGGATTTGAGAGGTCTTAGTAAATTTGCAAGAGTCAGCCAACTAAAGCTAATGCAAGCATCAATGAAAGATTGAAGAGAGGTTACAAAGGCCACTCTTCTTGTTGTTGTTTATTTGGGGGGGGTTGTAATTCAATTGTGCCTCTTTTCTTTTTACGGATTGTCATTGCGTGCATATAGGTATTCATATATACGTGTATATTTCTAAATATAACCAGTTAAGTCATAGAACATGACTTCCGTGTGTGTGTTCAGGGCAGATTATTTGGCACGAACAACCAGTTCATATACTTCACTGTGAAAGACCAGAAGAAGTGACAATAACTCTTAGAGGGGATGCGAGGGGAAAAGGAACCCTCATTCATTGTTGGGGCGGGAGGGTTGCTAACTGATGTAGCCACTATGGTAATTAGTGTGGAGAATTCTCAAAGAGTTCAGAACAAATACCATGTGACCCAGATGTACTAATCATGAAATATGTCTAAATAGTTCAATATCATACTTCACAGATAATTGCTCAGCCATGTTCATTGCGACTCTGATCACAATATCTAGGAAAAGGAAATACCCTACATGTTGGATCATCGGCCAGTGGATAAGGAAAATATGTCAGCCTTGCTACCCCAGGACATGGCAGCACCCCAGCTTTCTCAGGACCCACAAAGATGGTCAATGCCCCCCCCACAGTCGATAGGAAGTAGTCTTGAGAACTCAACGTCCTTATTCCCTAACCTGCCATGCCTAACTTCCCACCTTTTTAATAATAAGTAAAGGTGGGAATGTAAGGATTCAGGCATTATGCTGGCCTGCCTCTATCACCTGGCAGAATGCACTCAGGCAGGACTCTGGTCAGCCCAGGGTTCCATGAGTATTAGTCTGCATGCAGGTGCAAAGGACCCCTTTAAAAAAAGACCCCGACCCCTTATGCTCTCTTATCTCTCGATCTCCCCCCCCCATAATAAACTCCATATGGTTAATATAAAAACATGTATTAACTTCAACTTTTGTATCTAGTCTTCCTCACATTGTTAAATATATGACCATGATTCTGACATTGATCCTACTGCCAACTTTATGTCTTTGTCACACTTAATCACTGTGTTCAATTTGTGCTTTGAAAATAATGCACCTTTAGTGTGTTCTTAGTTTCACAATGATTGTCCTAATTTTCTTGTAGATTTTGCTGTTTCAAGTTCTCTTTCTGATATGCTGAGAATATATTAAAATCATGAATTGGTGTTGATTCTGTTAAGTATTTCCTTTATAAGTAGTTCAGTGGTTATAAGTTTTGCATTTTAATTCCTTAATATGATTCATTACTTTTAAAAGAGAATTATTTTCAGGCCATTGATAAATATGACTTGAATATTTTGTGTGATATTTTTTTGACCACAACTTTGATTTGGTAACATTTCAAATACAATTTTCTATCAATAACCCAAAGTCAAATGGGCCCAAATTTCCCTCCTTATATAATGTCTGTCTGTATTTCTAATTATATGTTGCCCATAGGATGAGTATGATGTTAGATTTCTTTTAAAAGACTCAAATTCCCTGGCATGTTCCATTAAAATTTAACAGATCTCATCAGTAGATCAATGTGGGCCTGGTATGTCTTTAAAAAGAATTTTGACATTAGCTTGGTACATTGTTATTAAGCTAGCTCTTATCACATCCATTAAAATTGGGATATAATTTTAAATATAGAAAACTAAGTACTATTTGTTATTGGACATACATGAACATACCTAATATAGCAAGGCATAATTTTATCACACAAAATATATCATTAAAGAGAAAATTGTAGGTCATTTTTTAGACATCATGACTTCTAAAATGACAAATTGCTTACCACTTAGCTTTGGACTAGGTGTTCCTAATGCAGGTCGAGGGTCTTTCACCAATATTTTGGAGCCAGCTGCGGTAACAAAACAGAGTTTACAAAGGTCAATATATTGCACGAAGCATGGTACACTATCCATTTTCATCTGAGATATTACAGAATTTCTTTAAAAATTCTCTGCTCATTCCACCTCAATCAAAACACTTTCTGATTAACACCTTTAGTAATTACTTCCATCATAGTCCTTTGGGAAAAGGACTGCTATTTAATCCTCACAGGGAACTGTATCTTTGATTAGAGGTGTTTGCTCCTGTTGACAAAAAGTTAAAAAAAAAAATGGTTGTGCTGGGTTCACACCTAAAAAATCACAATTTGCTAAAATAATGCACTGTGCACCAGAAATTGAAAGGCAAACTTAAAGCTTTGATTTTGCCAAGCAATGGCTCCTGCCAATAAGATCATATGTGAGGCTGAGGCTAGAGAGAAAGAAAAAGTGTAGGAGCTTTGAAGCACATGGTTTTGAACACCCTGTGCCCAAGGACCACTGCCATGTTCTTAAGGACATTTAATGAGAGACAGTATTTGAAAGGACTAAAAACTGAAAAGAGGCTGGAACAGCAGTTCCACTGGGGTAAATGGAACACTACTCTCATGGTAGTGACTTTAAAACAGCAACAACAAAATGATCGCTACGAAAGCTTTGAAACTCTGGTGGGTTTCAATAGGAAAGAATCTGGGGTGTTTATGAAGTTTGTAATGTATGAAACGATATGATGGAAGTATCACAGGGAATACAAAAAAAAACTACTAATTTAGACAACAAAATGAATTGCTTTCACTTGTAAACCTATAGAGATATCTGAATGGAAATGCCTTTGAGGGATTTAAACACACATGTCACGCACAGGCTTGAATGTGTCACTCTGAGGCTAAAAGACGCAGAGTGTGCTAGGAAAGCTAATTTAGAAAAGCTTGCCATAGAAGAAATGAAGGGCATGAATGGGATTACAAATGACAGAGTAAAAAAGATGGAGATGACAAGTGAATTCTAAGCCTTTAGAAAACCCCAAGTGGAAAAGATGTTTGAAAAGGAAATAAAAATTGGATAGCCATGACACTTTTAAGTATTGACATGGAATAACATATGTATGTATGTATGTATGTATGTTAACATGTTCAACAATTTTCAAAGGTTGTGTTTACTGATATTAAATGACATTTGGGATCAGCTAAGCAGGGCTCACATGGGCTCGCAGAGACAGGCATGGGTCTGCAGTCCAGGTCTGGCATATATATGGTGGCTGTTAGCTTAGTGTTTATGTTGGACTCATAACAGAGGGAGCAGGTGTATCTCTGACTCTCTGCCCTGCTAGAGGGATTCTCATCCTCCTATTGGGTTTCCTTGTCCCACCTTGATATAAGGATGTTTGCCTTGTCTTACTATATCTTGTTGTCCCCTGTCTGGATGCTGTCTCTTGGAGGTCTGCTCTCTTTTATGAAGGGGACATTGAGGAGCAGTGTTTCTGGGGAGATGGGAGGGAAACTAGGAGAAGTAGTGAGAAGAGAAGCTATGTTTAGGATATACTGCATCAGAGAAGAGAATCTATTTTCAATACAAATTAAAAAGCCAAAAGAATAAATGCAATTTGGACAAAATCACATTTGTACAGCAGAGTAGAAGCAAATACTAGAGTATTAATTGGAATTTTATGTGTAGTGGGTATCTTAAGAAGGGGGAAAAAAACACGTTCTGGCTAACAACGGAATGAAAACACTTCAAAACTAATGAAAATTTGTGCCTGCTTCAAGAGATCAAATACAAGGAGGTCTAAGAAGAAAGTTTACCAGCTGTAAAGAAAAACCTTTTACTGACCTAATCAAGAAGTATAAAAAAAATCTCCTTCACTGTGCCTTATGGTAAAGGTTTGTATGTTCCTGGTAAATTCAGTGCACCAGAACCAAGTAGGAATTTTCCTGGTGAAACAGCAACAGGTGTAGACACTTTACCTAATTCTACTTAAATTATCAAATTACATTGATTCAGTTCGGATTTGTACAAATTAAAGTACCGAGTTGTCACTTCTAAGCCAAACTCTGAGAAAGACTGTATGAATTCTGAGAGAACGCTATGAAATAAGTGTCTTTGGAAACCGTGTTCCCTACCACCCTGGATCAAATAATACACTTTAGAAAACCTGTGCTACCGTACAGTAAACTTTATTTGGAAGTGAACTGATTGTAGCTATAATTACCTGGCGCTAGCAAGATAAAATAATCCTGAATTTAGACTAAACCCTATATATAACAACTTTCCTCTTAAGAAAAAGAAATGAACAGGCAAGGAAAGATGCCATCTATGAAGATGGGGGCAGATGTCACTGGGAGACTCAGACAAGGAATGCCAGTGATTGCCAGGGGTGGACAAAGGGTAGGGAGAGGCCATCTCTCTGGAGATGATAGAATATACAAAGCCCCGTTGACTTTTGTACTTAATACCTAATGAAGGGTGAACTTCTAGCATGTGAAGTAATCCATATTTAGGTCACTTGTTGTATACCAAACCTAGAAAATGACTACACACACACACACACACACACACACACACACACACACACACACACACACACAAACACATTTTGTAGATAGAATGGGAAGAGGGGATGTAAGATAAAAAGAATCAAGTTAGCATTGAAACATTGCCATAGAAAGTTCTAAAAGTGTGCCCATTTTCTGGAAGAAAAAAATCCCCACATAACAGTCTTGGGCAACAAATACTTCTTCCAAGAAGAGCTCCATAGCACATCCTACTATGTGAAAGCCTTTGCAAAGAAAACATTACCTTCACAGACGGGAACTTTACCAGTCCAGGTGTTGTCGGATCGGCACACTCTGTGTTCAGTTCCCCCAGCTAAGAAGAACCCGGGCTGACAGGTGTAGATGAGTGTGTACCCGTGGGAGGGAAGGTCCATCCCTACTACGTTAGCATGCGCAGGGCTCTCGGGCTGTTTACAACTGTGAGCTAAATGAACAGCAGAGAATAAGGTTAATGTTTTTGAGATCCATCACTAAAATCCTGAGGCCAAAGTCAAATGAATAAAGTTATCTTATTGGATAAGTTTGTATTTCAAAAGTCATCCTAATGAACCAATAAAAAATATGTCAAAGAGAATGAATATACACTATATTGTTTTTATATCCTGGTATTTTTGTAAGAAAATATGTGACTAATACTGGTAAATGATGACAAGATAGAAACACAAGGAGGAAGGGAGGAATGAAGGAAGGAAAATAAAAACTGACTCTGGTTAATTACGCTTATAAATGAGTCTTAAAGCATGATCCTGGAGAGTCACGATAAACAGTAATATTTTAAAAATTTCATAAGACAGTGAAGTAAAACTTTTAAAAATTCAAAAGCTTATATTTTATATATAATTTCTGGAAAGTATTTATGAGTTTACTATATATATATTAAATAAAAAACCGTTGCTTGAGCTAAATGTAACTGTAAGTTTGTTGTATAGTTCAGATACTAATGCTATACTCTGCAGAAATACATGTTAATATTTTTAGCATATGGAATTCTCTGGCCATGTTTTGGTCCATATGCTAAGATGTATTACTTCTTTCATCTTATTTATGTTTTTGTTTCTGTATTTTCAAGCCACATTAACTCAATTAATCCTTCTTGGCGTCTGATAAAGATCATTCTCTTATCAACCAAAAATTCTACCATTTCATATGCATATATATATATAGATATATATACATATACAACATAATACATGTAAAATCACTCTAAATATGTTCTCTGTAGACAAATTCATTGGATAAAACCATATTCTTCCACTTGTTACTTCACAGATAGTCAAGAAGCTATGAATAACGATTAACATTTTATGTTACATGCTAAACATGGTGATAAATGCCTTACACTTGTTATAATTCAAATATTGACATTAAATATCAGGCAGTTGAATCATGTAGCAGTCTCTTTTCACTGACTTTACTTTCAGGGATATATATGGAACCTAGGGCCTCATGTATACTATCCTCTCTGTTGTAGGGCTACACTTTTTTTTTTTTTTTGGTTTATTTATTTATTTGGTTTTTTGAGACAGGGTTTCTCTGTGTAGCTTTGGAGCCTATCCTGGCACTCACTCGAGACCAGGCTGGCCTCGAACTCACAGAGATCCACGTGCCTCTGCCTCCCGAGTGCTGGGATTAAAGGTGTGCGCCACCAACGCCCAGCTGCACCATTTCTTTTTTTAATTATTTTGATACTAGGTTTCATTTAATTACCACAGCTGTATGTGAATGAGTGAATCTCATGCCAAAGCATTCTGAATAACTGGCATTAGAGACTTTTGTCACAAAGTTCAGCTCTGTGTATTCGTAAGTTTCACATACTACACTCACACTTTGTTAATCCAAAGCAGTGACCAAGGACAGTAAACTGTGATCAAATAATAAATGTGGCTCACCAGACAACTTCAGCTTATTTGGACATATCCAGTTACAATAACCCAAACTGTCCTAAAGTATGCATTTCTATGGAACTTACTTATAAAGAATTTTGCCTTGATAGGATATAAGCCAATCAGTGAAGTCATGATGCAAGGGCTGCATTTGCAATCCCTTGTTTATTGTATGGTCCCGACAAGGATCGAAAAAAGCTACAGAGGATGTTTGCATTAAGAAAATTTCCCCATGCAGCGGTGGCACACACCTTTAATCCCAGCACTCGGGAGGCAGAGGCAGGTGGATCTCTGTGAGTTCAGACCAGCCTGATCTAGAAAAGCTAGTTCCAGGACAGCCTCCAAAGCCAAAGAGAAACGCTGTCTCAAAGAAAAAGAAAATTTCATAACTGAGGCACATTTCTCATGAGTGCTGATATTTTCATGTGCTTTGTTGTTGTTGTTCTTTGCAAGAAATTTAGAATTAAAATGTGGTGGGAGAAAAAGGAGGTTACTGGGGAACACAAAGGACCAGTATCTGACTAGCTCAAATTTATTCCCAACTGGGAATTCAAAAAGATTACTTACTCATTTTAAAATTAAGAGAATCTGAAAAGTTCTTTTCTTTCATTATTTTTTTTACCTTATGTTCTCAGAAAACCTGTTCACACATGATTAAAAATCATTATGATTAACTGGTGTATAAATATAGTGCAGACCCATGAACTGAGAAAGTAACCATAGCTTAAAACGCCAGATGGCCAACCTCACACCACTATATGAGCTTTGCCAAAGGACCAAAATTGTCCCTCCTGTCTTCTGGTTTATCTGAAAACCCTGCCTTCCAATGCTCATGGCGTTTGAATGCAATCATAAAATTATACAAATGAAATCTGTCTTATACTAATCTAAATTAATGTTATAAATCTCTTATATGGACACAAATCTGTTTCTGTCGATTGAAGAAAAGTGTGTATGCACTCTGATCCATGACGCATGTCATGTGAGTCCTTGCTCCTTACGTAGGCACTCAGGTTGAATTCCACTCCATGTGAGGTCAGGAAGGCAGGTGCGTGTTGTAGATCCTTGAAGCAAGTGGCCCTTTTTGCAGTGGAACTGTACAACACTTCCTACCTAGAGGGAATGAAATAAAATAGAAAACTAAATAGAAAACTCAGTGAACTAGAGAAAATATTTTCTGAAGAACTCTGTATGACTAAATAGAAAAAAATACAATACAATGATTTTTAAAAGGAAATTGGTGGAGGAAATCAATATTAAAATATTAGATATAGCCGTGTGTTGGTGATGCATGTCTTTTTTGCAAGCACTCCGGAGGCAGAGGCAGGCGGATCTCTATGAGATCGAGGCCAGCCTGGTCTACAAAGCTACAAGGAGAAACACTGTCTCAAAAAACCAACAAAATAAAATAAAAATTAAAAAAAGTAATTAGAGGTTTGTTCTATAGCATCACGAAATACTAGAATAGCCCATATATGCATAAATGTCTTACCGTTTTTCTCATGAGATTTTCTAAATTCATACAAAAGCTATCATAAGAATAACATATCACGAGATGTGAAAATGGCAATGATCCAAATAACAATGTCAGAATAGGAGGCAAATGAAGACTGAATATGCCAAAATGCAGGGTGACAACAGAGCATATACAGCTGTTGCAGGCTGTAGTTCTTATAAAAATAAAATAGATTGGAAGCCCAGGAATTTCTATAGTGTGGAGAGGATGCAAAATTTGGATAAATCTATTAGCAATGGACTGTTTTCAGACCATCAATACCAACAGCTAAATACTTAAAAATACAACTTCTGAGCTGTACTTCAGTCTTGTCTAATCAGGGTATCCCATGGAGACTTATGTAACAAACTCTTCATGTGACTTTAGTAAGCTCTAAGATTATAACAATCATGAATGTAGAAAAGAAGAGAACAGGTGGAGGATGCTACTCGATTTCTGGAATGCTTGTTGAGCATGTGTGAATCTCAGGTGGGTCTTCAGCACAGTGTCGAGCTCTACTGAACAAAAAGACTGTCTGTTATCTTAGAACTAAGAAAGTTGATGAGAGTCAAAGACCGTCCACCCTTAACCACTTTAGGAGTTCAAGGCTAGACAATACGACGTTTCTTTAAAACAAACAAAAATGAGGAAGAATTTGGAGAAGCCAGCACATCATTTGTTTCGAGGGGGTGGACTGATTGCTGTGAATGGTTCAGAAAGTTAGGAGCAATGTGAAGGGAAGACTATACAACAGGCAGCAATAAAACACGCTGGGAAATCAATTCTGAAGAGTCTCAAAAGACAAAGGGATGAGTAATAGAGTCTTAACTCTAGTTATGAGGCTGCCATTATCATTTTAGATTTCAGTGGAGCAAATGTGACATTTGTTTCAGTCAGGGAAACTAGGAAACAGGTCATTAACTCATTTTTTTTTAAATGTAGTAAGGGATTATGGTGGAGGTTAGTTTAGTGGTAAAATTAATATAGATAAAGGTGGGATATAGTGTTGCCCTCTTCCCTGATAAAACCTGGGCTGCAGAGGACAGAAAATAAGAACAAGGAAATGTAATGCAGCTAGGACTTAAGAGTTCCTCTTAAGGAGCCACATAGACTGTGGCTTTGGTTAATGATTAAGGAAAACAATTGTGTCCCAAAAGCTGGGATTGCTCATTTTTTTACTGGTAATATTGGGAGATGTATTCATGGGTTTCAGTGTGTATCATAACTAAAGCAAAGCTTTAAATATGACTTGAGGTTAGGTTATGGTGCTTTGGTTAATGGCCTTGAGGTAGGAAATCTTGAGGAACAATTTAGAGTTTATAAAGGCACACTTTTAACAGTTGAGTGAGGGACTCATTAAAGTCAGGGAACAAAACAATGACAGCCTCACTTGCTGGCTGACTATCTTTCTTGCTAGGATGGCTTGTTTATCAAACGTGATGATTAATTTCTTGTGCCAATTTCTGCCCTCAGCTTCATGATTGATATATCTGTTGATGAATGGGTATGCACCCTGAGGATTTATGTAGGGCTGACTGACTGTTTTTCATATATAAAAGTTTAGATTTGTGACTCTTTTAAGATATCTTATTATAAGATTACTTTTTGAGATAAATAATAAAGTAATTGAGCCCTTCTTTGTAGTTGAAAAGGCAATATGCCAGTAGAAGAACTGGCTAAGAAAAAATACCTTGCTTGCACTCTTATTCAATAAGAAATTGCTTTGACACAAAATTATGTAGGGTCTTGGGGATAATTGGGTTTTCACCTGTAACACATAAATTGTTTTATCATGTAAGAGATATGGAAAATATAGTGTCTTTTACTTTTTCTCATTGTAATCATTCACTTAATAATAGACTGTAACCACACTGTAATTTTTACGTTGCTTGTAAGATTCTGCTGGGGTGTATAAGCTGTAAGAGAAAAAGTAAAGAAGTCAGAAAGAAAACCACCAGGAAAGATGTAGAAGAAAAAGCTAGAAGGAAGACATCAGAAGGTAGTAAAGAAGGAAATCATCAGGAAAGAGAAAGAAGGGAAAGAGCAGGGTAGAAGAACAGCCAGAAAAAGAATAGAGTAGAATAGTAAAATGGAGGAGGAGGAGGAGGAGAAGGAGGAGGAGGAGGAGGAGGAGGAGGAGGAGGAGGAGGAGGAGTTGTTCTATCCCTCAGAATAGAAGTCTGTGTTTGTTCTCATTGACTCGGCATCTCATTTCCAGTCTCTCTAACATGCACAAGGCTTGACTCTCTGCTGTCAGTGGTTAAGAAATTATTACTGCTTTCTCCTGTCTGTTTTTATTATCAGCATTAGTTCTGAAATTCTTGGTATAAGGAATGCATAAAATACACATATTTTAATTGAAATACATATGTGTGTGTGTGTTTTAGAATTTACCATTTCAGGTACTAAGATACCACTCAATATATTACCCAAATGGATGTCCAGATATATTAATTTCAATGACCAAGTGAACGTCACCATCATGATTTGATCGGCTATCTTGAGATTTAATAGCTAAAGAGTCAAACTGAAAACATTCAAAAGCTATAATTGCCGGGCGTTGGTGGCGCACGCCTTTAATCCCAGCACTCAGGAGGAAGAGGCAGGTGGATCTCTGTGAGTTCGAGGCCAGCCTGGTCTCCAGAGCGAGGGCCTAAATAGGCTCCAAAGCTACACAGAGAAACCCTGTCTCGAAAAACCAAAAAAACAAACAAACAAACAAACAAAAACGCTATAATTACTTTATGAAACAAATACTGAATCCAAATAATGTATCTTCCCTTGTCCAAAGTCTACCTAAAGAGTTATACATCAGTTAATGAAGAATCTGTCCCTGGTTCATAATCCACAATTGATCTAGATGTTTAATCAATCATTCTGACAGCTCTCTTTCCCAGCCTCATGGCCACTGTCCACAACTGACTATTTTCAGTGGAAAGCAATCACATTTGTATTATTTTGGGTAGCAAAACATTATGTTGGACACTGACATTTCCAGAAGACCATTTAAACATCTGTATCAACAGATGGTATATGTTACATTTTAATAATAAAATTTATATCCCCAAATCTACTTCATCACCTTACATATACAAAATTTAAAAATGAGAAAAAATTAAAAATGGCTTGATCACTTCAGCAGTTCTCGACTTTTTTCGATTATTTTTTTCTGTAGCTATCTTTCTGTAGTTATAATTTTACTTCACAGTGAGGTAGCAGTCAAATGAAGATGGATAGAAAGATTGCTTTTAACTCTAGGAATCTGGGAGTTTCATTTTGGTTTTGTTGTTGCTGCTTTTGTTTTTCTCCTTTGTTTTCCACTGCTTGGGGCAGAACCCAGGGCCTCATACATGTCAGATAAATGTCCTACCACTGAGCAGTATTACTGACTGCTTTTACCAAGACAGATACTTTCTGCATGAGATTGTGAAATAAACAAAGATGACACACTCTTGGAAATATACAGCATCCAGAAAAATGGAAATTAAGATACAGACATAGAGTGGAAGAAAAAAAAACTATGTTGTTATTCAATGCCTAGATTCTAGACTCTGGACAGCTCGTTTTCTCTTGGGAACTAGCATATTCTGGGACATAATTTGCAATACTCAAGTGTGGAATGTTTCTCTTTTGATTTGCAAGTAAGATACTTTTCTCCACTCAAAAATATAACTTTGGCATAAGAAACAATATTTATTTGGTGTCTTCCAAAATACCTATCCTTAAACTTGTATAATTTGTATAATGATAGTTCTATGTAGACTTAGTAAATATGTGTAGGACATGTATGCTTATATTCCTGCATGTCAACCATATGCTAGTAAGAAAATTCATGCCTTTAACATACTCAGTATACTTTAATTACAATAATACTGGCACAATAATGGTATAACTTGAAACTTACATTTATCCTGGTAGAATAAAATAAAATAGAATATATTTATTTTCAAAATTATGCTGAATTTGTGATAATTTTCAAAGAGTATAAACATAAAAATTCAAAAATTCAACGCTAATGATCCTGTTCTTTTTATTATATTGCTATTCTGAATTCAAGTATTCCCTTTCCATGATCTCCAGTGATTTTTTTTTAACCTCATAAAAATCAGGTGGATTTCATGAACAGTTACTAATATCAATGACCCCGAAGGCTGGGAGAATGGCTCAGGAAGTAAGGTTTTTGCTGCCCAGCCTGATAAATTGAGTTCAATCCCCAGGACGCAGATGGTAGACTCAGAGAACCAACACTTGAATCTGCCCTCTAGTTTGCACAGGTGTGCCCTAGTAACCCACCCCCACACACAAATCAATAAATCTATTAAAATTTCACATCTGTGCATGTTGTGCATGCTTTAACCAACACACACACACACACACACACACACACACACACACACACACACACACACAAATATGCTCAGCTAGAATACTCTCATCAATTCCTAATGTGCTTAAAACAAGTCAAATACTGTTTCAATTTCTTTGTCTTGGTGTTGAGAAGTAATGCTATGTAACTAGTTCCCCATTTATCTACAATTAGATCAATTTATAATAACCTTTTATAGTGGTATGAGGCTAAGGCTCTCTAAAATACCTATGAAGCAAAGGCAGAAACATGCTTTTGCAGTTTGGTATTATCTGGAACACACTGAAGCAAACCAGAAGAATTGAAAAACACTCTGAAATCAATGTTCGTATTGTGCCTGAAAAGTAGATAAGTGGAAACTATTTTTAGCAACAAAAATATGGCACTTGAGATGAGCTCTTCCCTTAGAAATGGACATTTTGCAAGTTCACACTGAATTTTCCTCCGGATAAGACAATTTAGAAAACCCTGCAACAGAAAGCAATTGGGTAATGTGGAAATTGGCGATTTCCTTTTGGAATAAGCATGTGTTGGGGTTCCCCTTTGACCCTTGGAAACCTTTCTAAATCTCTGCCTAAAATCTAAATTTTGAAAAAGGATAAAATTGTAAACCACACACAAGTGGTTTACATGCTGAAATAGTCTCCTAGGACAACTCAAGTATGTATTTTAAAAGCATGGATTGGGCACAGATTGTTTTTAGCAATGCCATGGCATACTGAATAAGCATATGCTTGCCCAATTGGGCCACTCTTTGGCTATCTCTTCCTTAGCCTCCCTCATCTTCTGACATAATCTCCTACAACTATAACTCCTATAGCTACGACTACTATGACTATAACCACTCACTTCATAAATGCTGCCCAAGGATTTTCTAATTATGACTGCCATCTGTTTCCCATTTGTATTATTCTCAAGTTCAGTTTCTATGTCTTCTGAAAGCATATTTTTATTTTCATTAGCCATGCCTCCTTTCTGAAAGAATTTCTTCACTCATGTCTATGTGAACACCGAGGTGAGTTTGACGTTATTTTCTATTTATGTCAACAAAATCAAATGGGACCGACTTTGGGACAATTTTCATGTAAAATGGGTATATTTACTCAAAGTCCTCAATGGAATCCAGCAAGGTAGTAATGCCTGCCATCTTATACACGGAAGGTTGAGACAAAAGCAACATGAACTTGAGGTTCATCTAGCGTCTATAGTAAAATCAAATCTCAAAGAAGCAAACAGAAAAAGAAACCAAACAAAAGACAGAAGAAAAGCATGGGTACGTAAGAATTCTCAGTAACATTTTGTTTCTTTGGTGATAGCCAATCTGAATACAGTAAAATACATCATTAAAGCAGCTGTAATTTAACTCTCCCTGCAGGATAAGAATGCTGAAGACTGTTTTCCACACTGATTGGCCATTTGTAGTTTTTTGCAATAAGAATCATGTATTCAGCTGCAGAGAAGAACAGAATTATGATATTTGAAGAAAAGTGGATAAAATCAGGGAACATTACGCTAAACAAAGTCCAACTCTGACAAATAATACATGTTCTCTTTCATATATGTGGTATAGAGTTAAATAATATTCATATGTAATGAACAGATAAGCCATCATGTTATGAAATCATAAGGCAGAATCTCTTTGTATAAAGGAAGGGAGAGATTAAGGATAAGGGGGTATAGCGGGGTGTTTGAATAAGAATACTTTGAAATAATATACATGATGATATAAAAAATGAAATCTATTTTATGCTATACTATACAGAAAAGTAATAATAAAAGAGTACCTACTTGAAATCCAAATGTATTGTTTTGAGATCCATGCCTTGGGACTCCTGGGTTATCACAGGACGTCCTAGTGGGCTCTAAAATAAAGAATTCAAACAGTAACACTTCTTTATGAACTAACAATAGTGGAAACCACATGCATGAAACTTGTCCAAGTCCCAGTCGAACAAAATCCCACCGTGGAGATGGAAGCTGAGCACACAAGCCCAATCTTAGCAATGTAACTCTATAGCAATCACTAGCTGCTTAAAGAGGGAGAGATCATTTTCTCTAGGAAGGGAGCCCCTTGAGTATCAGCCAGGTTCTACTGAGTTCATACTTCCAAGAAAATTTGGGCAGTACAAATTGGTCACAGAGTCATAAAAAAAAAGACAAAATTGTATAGATGACGAGGGGTGCTGAATCTAGGATTAGTTGAGAAGGTGAATATGAGCAGAATACACTGTGGTAGTTTGAATGACAACATCTAGGAGTTGACTTTCCACAGAAGCAAGTTGGTGAGGCATGAAGTGTTAGGCTAGCAGATTTATATGTAGAGTCATTCAACAATCTATGTTTTGGAGCAAGTTCCGTTTTATATGAATGTGCTTTGTTTAAAATATTTTGAACACTTGGTCCACAGTTAGGGGTTATGGTTGGGGAGATTTAGGAGGTGTAGCCTTGACGGTAGAGGTATGTTACCAGTTGGGGGGATTGCTTTGAGAATTTAAGTATTCAAAACACTTCTTTTTTTTAAGGGGTTATAAAAGAAGATTTATTTACTTATATTTCAGTGCAGTTTAAAAATCATTTAATACACTTAATTCAAATGATCCCATTTGTATCAAGTTTCATATTTGCGTAATTGAGCTACTTAATGTTTTACCAAAAATTTTGTTCACTCTCTCTGTTTCATGCTTGTGAATCAACAACTGAACTTTTGATCTATACACCATGTGTTGGGGAATATCCCTTTACACTCTGTGAAGGAGTGTCACTGTGGTTTGTTTCATAAGGAACTGAATGGCCATTGGCTAGCCAGGAAGAGCTTAGCTGGGACTTCTGAGGACAGAGAAGGTCAGAGAGGAAGAAAGTGGGGTTGCCAGCCAGAGGCAGAAGGAAGATGGGTAGTTCAGAGTAAAGGTAACCAAGTCATGTAAAAGAATGTGAATATAAAATATGGTTTGATTTATTTAAGTTATAAGAACAAGTTAGGCACAAGTCTAAGCTAAGGCCAAGCTTTCATAATTAATAATTCTCTGTCATTTTTTGTGAGCTGGTAGCCCAAAGAAAATCCTATTTACAACCATGCCTAACCTATAATCCCCAGTACCCAAGAAGTACCCTTATGGATGTCCAACTGTAAGTTCAATAGACTTTTTCTTCTAGAAGTTGCTTTGGTCATTGCGTTTTATCATACCAAGAGGATAGTATTTAATATACAAGAACAAAACTCTTGAGGAACTAATAAAAAACTTTCCAAAAAAGGAAAGAAATGTTGTAACAGGTGTATTTCTCTATTGGAAATCAATTTTAAATACTCATGGATTTAGCAAATGTGCCCTTGATAATAATAATAATTAATGTAATACTAATAGCACTTCCAAATCTTGAAGCATAAGAATAAAATCAGGATGAGGCTGGAGAGATGGATCAGTGGCTAAAAGCACATATTGGCTTTGAAACAAGCCTGAGTCAGGTCTTAACCATAAATACATCCAGCCTCTCCCAACAGCCCGTAACTCCAGCTCCTGGAATATGTGACAACTGTGACCTCTGCTAACTCTGCTCGCGCATGAACCTACCCACACAGAGACACCCACACATATACATAATTAAAAATAAATCTTTAAAAGAAGGAATTCAAGTTGACTTCATTTATGGGTGTTATGTGGTTCTTAAACTTTGAAACTTTTCTTCAGAAAAAAAAAAAGTGCTTGATTCCTAAGCAACTCTGTAGATGAAAAGTTAAAAAAAAAATTACTGGCTATTCAAGAAATCTATGTGTATGAATGATTTGCTTGAGATATATGGTAGGTTAATAGTCTCCTGAAGAAGCAAAAGCTATTCATGGAATCAGGATTGATACCTTGGACTGTATGGATACTTGTAGTTCATTCATCTTGGGAATGTTAGGGCTGGATATCTATGAGTTGATTCTTTCCATAGAAGCTAGTTGGTGAGGCATGAACTGTGAAGCTAGCAGATATATATGTAGAGTCATTCAACAATCTATGTTTTGGAGCAAATTCCGTCTTATATGAATGTGCTTTGTTTAAAATATTTTTAAATAATATTACTCTTCAATGCTGCTATTCTGAATGACTTTTTCATTTCACTTGGACATGATCAAAATATTTCAGGGCCTCCTCTGGGAGTTTAATATGATAAAGATCATGACCTATGCCACTTACATCAACTCTCAGTACTGTCTAAATGGCTCTACACTTCTCCTCCCATATTAGGCCACCTGTATTTTTACATAGAAGGACAACCATTATCCATGCCTCCCATCTATTATTTTTCAATAATACAGCTTCACCACCCTTTATATGTGTTACCTATGCAGTGAGGTGACGAACCACTCCAAGTGCCATCGGCTTGACATAACCTCGTGCTTGATCCCACTAGTATGAAAGGAGAGTTGCAACTGAATGACACCTCCGACTGATATATAAAGCTCTTGCCTTCTCGCTTGCCTTGGGACGGTACGCCAGGATCGCCACAAAACTTTGCTAGAAGTTAAAAGGGAGACACTTATCACAAAAGTGATGGATACAGTAGAGTGCATAACTCCTAAAAGCCATGGAAATTAACTGAAATAGTGCACTAACCGGACATGTATGATAATCTAGCCCAGTGAAAATTTGCAATTTTGTTCTAGTTTATATATAAATTACAATGTTTAAAAACAGGATATTTAGATAATGTTCTCCATCTGGTATGCTATGTAGTATATGCCAGGGCCTTTGAATTTTTGTTGATATCAATTCATCATAACCAAACAATAAATCTTCAGTTGCATGGGACAAAGCTGTAATCTAGCCTACCTGGGGTTCATATGGAGCTCTATTAGCTGTAGTAATTAATCAATTTAAAACCTTCACTGCTTTACATATATGCCTGCATGTATACACATACACACACAAATGTGCAAATGAATACACACTCATGCATATTTGCATGTGGACAATCATACACAAATAGATGCAGCTATATATATATATATATGTATACACACACACACACACACACACACACACACACACACACAAAACACAAGCACATGTACATGGGATCTGTTTATTCACTTCAAATGCCTTAAGAAAAGGTGGCATACGCCTTTATTCCCAGCACTCAGGAGGCAGGTAGATCTCTGTGAGTTCGATACCAGCCTGGTCTACAAAAGCTAGTTCCAGGACAGCCTCCAAAGCCAAAGAGAAACCCTGTCTTGAAAAAAAAAAGATGAAGAAGGAAAAGAGGAAGAGGAAGAGGAAGAGGAAGAAGAAGAAGAAGAGAAAGAAAAGGAAAGGAAAAGTCCCACACAGGTGTGCCCAGCCACTTAGGTTTTCTTTTAATACAGATGTAGTCAAGTTGACACCCAAAACTAGCTATTACAATATGCATACATATGTAATCTTGTGAAGTCTCTTCAACATTACTTGTATGTATATGTT
Organism: Cricetulus griseus; assembly: GCF_003668045.3. Classification (NCBI taxonomy): domain Eukaryota; kingdom Metazoa; phylum Chordata; class Mammalia; order Rodentia; family Cricetidae; genus Cricetulus; species Cricetulus griseus. The sequence continues at coordinate 6,631,082 of NC_048603.1, read as the reverse complement.
TTTCATTGGACAGCCATTTAGAAGACATTTACTAGAATGACCTCCAGACTGTGGTCAAACTAGCAAGGGCATAGATGCTTATCAAGGGAAGATGCTCTAGCTCTTCAGGCCAAGGCTAAATGTCTAAGTCGGTCTTTAGTATTCGTCAGAATCCCAAAGAAGTAGGCCTAGAATGTCAAGTGAGAACAAGCAGTCAAGACAGGACAAGATTCCTTCCTCAGTCTTTGGCAGGGGCTGCCCCCAGTAGGTGTGGCCCAGATTAGAAGTGAATCATCCCATCCCCAAAGATCCGGGTTAAAATAGCTTTGCCCACTGCAGATCATTTCATAAGAAAAAATTTCCCAGTGTACGGAGCTGCTTCGATTTCAGATAATAGTGTAATCAAGTTGGCAAGCGCTCCTATGTAAGAGGTTCAAATTTAGCAACACTGGGGAATTTTAATTTTCTAGAGTCACCAAATGAAGAGAACAACTTCACAGAATTGTAGGATAGCTAAGAAATGAATCAGATGAATCCACTCCAAATACTTCTACTTACTAAGACAGACACTATTCTAGATTCTTTAGAGCATCTGGTTATATCTGTGGACATACTAGAGAATACTCATCTCCAGGTACTTTAATCAATTTTTGAAAAAAGCAAATAAGCAACTGTCATAATTAGTGCATCAAGGAGCAAAGGTAGCATGTGGAAAGACAATTAGTACTATGAGGAAGATAGTTCAAACGAAGGATATTTAAGTGTGTGGTGGGAAATGGCTATCCATTTCAAACAATGTGGCACCATTGCCTGATCGTTAGTGCAGCCTGCATTGTTGACTGCCTGTGTGATCTCAAGCTACATAAAAACTAGCTGTGTGTCCTTAAATGGTGGCAGGATCACCCGCAGTTCGAGCCATCAAGTTTCTCTTTATGAGCCTCAGTGTCATGTGTGAAAATGTTTTGGCTGAATATACTCTCTGAAGTGTTCTTCACTGTGAAGCAGAAAGCATACATGGAAAACCATCAGGACTAAGTTAGCCCTGTTATGTTTGTGTAGTTAGTAATTAAATGTGAGCATATCAGCATTTCTTCTTCCTCTTCTTCTCCTCCTTGTGAAAGACCCCCGCCCCTGAGCTCTCTCTTAAGTTTGCCTCCTCCTCCGGTCGGCGGCTGGCGGGGCGCGCGCTGGATGCCTTCTCCCCTGCACTTCCCGATCCCCGATCCCCACCTCCGCTGGCCTTTACTACCCTGCCGCCGCCGCCGGCCCTCTCCCTCTCCCTCTCTCTCTCTCTCTCTCTCTCTCTCTCTCTCTCTCTCTCTCTCTCAGTGACACTCCCATACGCACGCGCCCCCGGCACGCCCGCCTGGCACCGTGCCCTGGGGCTGGGGCCAAGCAAGGAGCCCCCGGCGGCGAGAGGGCGCCCTCCCCCCCCCTTGATGGGGATCGCTCCGTCCCAAGGTCAGCCATCTGGACGCGGAAGAAGATAAGTAAAGCCAAGGCCGTTTCGCCTGACTACTAGACCTTGAGAAAATGCTGATTTGAAATAACTCTGTACCTCATTAAGTTGTCCAATAGAATCCCTGTAACTATGCTTTTCGCTTCTGTATTGCGCTTTTTGCTATATAAGGACCCCCCTCCCTTGGCTCCGCGCGCTTGGCCTAACAGAAGCTAAGCCGCCCCGGGTAACCATGTCGCTAATAAAGCCTCTTGCTTTTTTGCATCTAAGCTCGTGGTCTCGCTGATTCCTGGGAGTGGGTCTCCTTCTACGAAAGTACCTCTTCGGGGGTCTTTCACTTGTATTTATAAAAAAATATCACTGAATCAAAATATCTCTCCCTCTCTCTCCTCTCCTCCCTTCTCCCCTCTCTTTTTCTCTCATCTCTTTTCCTCCTTTCTCTTTCTGGACATCAGTTCTAGAGACTTGTTCATGCTAGTACACAAGTGCTCCAAGACCAAGCGGTACCTTCTCAGGCTAGTAAACTCCTAGATAGAAATTTCATTCACATCAAAAGTAATTAATTCATTTTTGCCACACTCATTCCCCCTGTCTGTCTTGCAGTCAGCTGTGTTAACACACTGGCGTTTTCCAAGATGGTCCTCACTTTCAAAGGAGTATCTGGGGCTTCGGCAACACTGAGGGAGTCTAGAAATATTACCTAGATGGTACTCTTTTGAATGCTGTGTGGTTAAGTCCATGTCCAACAGTCAATGTAATTAGATTCTCAATCTGATTGGTTAGTAATGGTTCATAAGATGGAATCTACCCTAAAGGATTTTTTTTTTCAGTTTATTGAAATAAACCACCTTCGTTCAAACATTCTGAGCCAAACTGGAAGGAATATAATGACTAGAATAAAAGAAAAGTAGCTATGTTAATGAAAACTGACTTTTTAAATTGAAATCTTAATTGTGTATTCGTAGGGAGCTTGACTTCTTCCGGGATAGCCTAGCCAAGTTGAAAGGTTTAAGCAGCAAAGGTTACGTGAAAACAGTACCGATATCATAAAAATGTCACTACTTACGTAAGCACTGCGGGACCTCGCCACTCCAGGTACCATTGCCTACACAGGTCAGAACGGCAGGAAAGGACAGCTCGTATCCTGCAGAACAGATGTAGCTAATGCTAAAGCCCCAGTCGAAATTTGTTCCTTCCAGCCTTCCATTAGAGATCTGGGGAGGAGCCGAGCAGGTAACAGCTGCAATTACATTAAAAGTAATTAGACACAGCTGCTGAAATGCCCTCAGCGTGAAATAAATAAATAATTATCATTAAGAGCTGCATATGTGCTATTTAACCTTTTGGAGGACAATGCAGGGTAGCATGTTTTAGCCTCCTATTTAGTCTTCCAGAAAGATCCCTAAAATGAAACCCTGGAGGATGATGCTTGCTATTGGCAGCACAATGGCTTCCAGTTCTTTTTACAAAATAGCAAGCTTCCTAATACTGAAGGGAAGACAGAGAGGGTGAGCTTCTATCTGAAATACTGCAAAGGATGACAATAATGTGTTTTCAGTGAAATTATTTCCCAAGTAACCGTGTGAGGCTGATGAGCTGGGTGCCTTGGCTAAGTTTCGATTCACCGTGGAACCTGGGGAATTTAAATGTGCTTTAAATCATTATTTTTTTTTTCAAATACAGACAAACTGAGTGTATGATTACAGTATTCAGTGTACATCCTGAAAACGTGCAGATTTGTATTTGAAAGCCTATGATCATATTTGTAAATACATAATTAATTTTAAATTTTAAGTTTGATCAACTTGTGTTGCGTTATCCCAGGAGAAGAATCAGGTTGGAAAAGTGTCAGATTTGAGAGGAAAAAAGAGGTAACACACCTCTACACATGGAAATGATAATAGTCTGCAATGATGACTAACAGTGGGAGAAACAAATTTCTGAGTTTGCTAACATTTCAATTTTCATTATACATACAAATGAAGGTGCCAAATAACTTTTGAAACATAAATACTTATGTTTGGATCACTGCATATAGATTAAGTATTCAGGCAATAAAATGAAACTATCTGGGATTTTATTCAGAAAAAAATGTAAAACAAAAAAAGAAAGACATTGGAATCATTATATTTGTGAAAATATGTTATGTATATACTAAGTGATCCACGCCTAGACACATAAAGGACGCATGAAAAAGGAAACATCAACTATTAAAAATAAAGCTATTACAAAGATATTCATTACAGTTTCCTTTAACATAAATATTAAAATACCATTATTTGCATTAGCTTTACTAAATTACCATTTTATTTTACCTCTGTACAAAAAGATGGCCTTACATCTCTCCGAAGATTAAAGTGACATTCTTTTACAAATGTCCACCCACTGGTATAAGTATCAGTGGTGAATACATACCAGTTTTCTGCCTTGTTCTCTTGCTGTGTTAGAGCTCATTGTCACTGCTCACAGTCAAAAATGAGTTTGATAAAAAAAAATACTATTTTAAAATGTCTGCATGTTACACTAGGACTTGAAAATAAAATATCCCACATTTTGGTATCAAAAAAAAGAACCCAGTAAGTATATACACAAACATGTATTAACTTATATAAACAGGAAAATGTGTCAGGCTTATTACTTGGCGATGCTGACAGAAGTATTTCCGTACCTCTACATGTTGGCATAACTCCACTCCATGTTCCGTTAGTTGTACACATCCTGACTCTGGAGCCATTTAACTCCATCGTATAGCCTGGCTGGCATATGTAAGAAACGTTTTGGCCGACCACAAAGTCGTCTCCGTACCTCAGTCCATTGGCTGGGACACCTGGGTCTCCACAACTGATAACTAACAATACCAAATGAAAAGGGCAGAGGGTTAACATAATTAACATTAGTAGTGAGCATATGATGTCCTTAACATACGTGGAGGGAAAAGGGATACCAGGCTCATTTTTAGTCATAAAACATAAGCATATTTAAATAACACAATGGCAGGGCTTGATTAGAGAGGTTGTGTGTGTTGTTTAGAAACTGTCATCCTGACCTCAAAAAAATCTTGGTTAAGATGGTATTCTGTTACAGGAAACTGCTTCAATAAGAACTTTTTTTAACTTTTACACTGTGACCATGGAGAAACTACATGAAGAAGCCCATATGTAGGACAGGCAAGGTGGCCCAGCAGATGAAGTCCTTGTCATCAAGCCTCAGGACCTGAAATTTATTCTCAGAACTAACACGTTGGAAGAGTAGAGCTGATTCCTCCAAGTTGCTCCTAAGGTACAGTGCTATAATATTTGTGAATTCCCACATATATACACATGGGTACGTTAATTAATTAGTTTTTCAAATTTTGTTCAATAAAATCAGATTTTAAACACATCTGATATCTATACTATTTGTGGCCACATTTCAAATATCAAACAGCTTCCTATTAACCAAGGCTGAAAGAATGCCCTTGAGAATTTGCAGTCCTTATTGTAGAGGGAATGTGCTAAGGGTATTAAGGAATTGGGCTTGCAAACCAAAGCTTTTGTTTTATTTTATTTTTTTTCCTGAAAATAGATTCTTCTCTCACACAATACATCCAGACCACAGATGTTCCTCCCAGCTCCCCCAAACCTCCCCTCTACCATAGATCCAATCTCCCAGTTTCCTCTTCAGAAACAACAGGCCTTCAAGAGATGACAGCCAAACAGGGGAAAACAAGATACAGCAAGACAAGGCAAAAGCCTTCATATAAGGAACCCAATAGCAAGAAGAGAGTCCTAAGAGCAGGCAAAGGAGTCAGAGATACACCAGTTCCCACTGTTAGGAGTCCCACAAACCTAATACCCATAACATACACATAGAGGACTTTACAGTGTTGAAGGCTAGGAGAGAGTCATTGCTTTGCTGTGTCATGAACCTTAATTTTGACTTTCCACATTTGTGCTCATGTTCACAAAGAAAATGCAAACTAGTGTGTTCAGGACCTCTAACACACATGACACAGCTGCCTGTCTTGTACTGACCTCACAGTAGAAAAGGAAATGGGGAACCCAGACAGAGCAAGGGACACAAGGCTCTGAAAGACCAGAGCACTACCTAGGTCATGGTCAAGGACAATAGCCCTCAGCCCATTATCCCACCAAAGAGGACCAAACTCTAATCCAGAATCCGTCCTCAACATGGGTTGTATACTCAGTGCAGTGAGGTCTTGGCCATACTGTTTGAATACAAAATGATTTATTTAAACTGTGACCAAAAAGACTTTGAGAAACACTTAGGACAGAAATAACACAAGACACAATTCAGAAACAAACAAACAAACAAGCAAACCAGAAACAGATCTTATTATGTCCTAAAAGTGCAAATTGTTTTAAAGAATGGACTTACATATAATTTGGAACATGAATTGGTTAATAGATTTCAGAGAGCTAATAAAGTAAAATACAAATTATGCTGATCATTCGATGCAGATAAAATCTCACCTAGTATGATTAATCCTGATTGGCTTATCAACTTGTCTGTTTGTAGTAACAAAGTGTTGGTGAAGATAAATACTTGCCGGAAGTCCATCACCAGTTCTACCTCTTGCATTCTTTTTAAATTCACTTTTTCTATTATTTTAAGGTTACTATGATTAAATTATATTTATTAGTTTTCTATCAAGATTGATTAATGCCAAGATTCTTTATATGTGATTCTATTCTGTTGTAGCCGATGGGAATTTAGGACTATACATATTGGCATTTCAATTGAAGGATAATATAAAGGATGTCTCCTATATAATCATTTGCTTTGTAAAGTAGTTCATAGAATTCCAAATAGTCACGTTTAACGTAAATTCTATTTTAAAATTTGTATCAAGAAAACTTTTTTTCCTGGGATGGGAGAAGGAAAGGAGGGAACTGGGGTTGAAATGTAAAATGAAAAAAAAAAAAATTTAAAGCAGCTTCAAAAAAATAAAGCCACAGAAACACCCAGTCTTGAAACCAACCCCCCCCAAAGAAAATAAAATAAGCTCAACTAAAAACATGTAACAAGATAGAACAGAGATGTATAGGAAACAAATCATCCTGTATATTACCTAAATATGTTTCAAATTCACGACCTCATAAAATAGCTATAGACTTTAAATTTGTTTCTCTTATTTCTTTAGGTTATTTTTGCTTTCACCCAGATTTTTAATGAAGAGTATATTAATATTAATAAAGACATCTGCAAACGTCTTTTTTTTTTTTTTCTGGACAGGGCCTATTACAGATTGAATTGGAATATTGGCTCAAAAAAAAAAAAAATCCCACCCTACTATTATGTCTAAAAATTGGCTCCATCCTCTAATTTACATTTTTGGGAACTCTGTGCACCTAATAGTAGATAAGAGGAAAAAATTAAATTGTCAAACTTTTGAAGTAAAATGAATTGAAATATAATTCTATACTTTATTTTCACCATAAAATTGAGAAAAAGATAAGTCAAAAAACACATTTTAAGGGAATTAATGACTTTCCTAACAGCTACTATTAATTATGCCTCCTACAAATAATGAGCTGTCGTGTCAATCTTGATCATACTGGAGTCTACAGTCTACTGCTCCATCGACTCTCCTTACCAATGACTCTGTGATTCAACAGCACTGAGTGCCACTCCTTCCCACTGACTGATCTTTCTAAAACACTTTGTCTCTTGAAGGAAATGCAGCATTATTGTTGACTTATGTCATATTTGCTTGACATGTTAATGGCAATTTTGGTGGTTATGAAGGAAATATTGTTTGGAAAGACTGTTGTGGAAAGTACATGGTCATTTCAAATTGGAATAAAATAATTCCATATAACTAAATTATGATATGAAGAGTAAATGGCTATGAATTAATGTAATATCTTCTTATGGTTTATCTGCCTTGCCATAATATTATATTATTATATTCTGTATGTCTTTTACTATTGGAATGAAGAGGAAAGAGAGTCAATAAACCCAGAGTGAAAACACAAAGTATGGGATCAGAAGGAAACACCAGAACACTGCTTCAGTTGTAGAACACACAAAATTAATCTTAACTGCTACACTTACTCATTTACCATGGGTAAATAAAGTCATGCCCCTGCTCCACAAATTAATAATGTTTCCAGTGTGAACTAGAAATGAAAATGGGGCATTTTCAGCAACATGTCACTATTAAGTATTGGAGTTCTGTTAAGCACTTAGCACAGTTTTAAATGGTGAAAAATCAATGACAAACATTAGTACTTGAGAGCTGATGTTATAAAAATTCTAACAGAAAAAATGAAGGATTATTTAGTGGTGTGTTTGTGTATGTACCTTCATGTATGAACATGGGCTTTACAGAACTATGATTTGAATATTGGCTTCCATGCAAAATTGTAGAAATTTACCTTACTCCAATGGAGTATTGTTAGCAGGTAGGGGTTTCAAGGAGGGCTTTGTTCTCATAGATGTGAATTAGAACCATGTCACAGGGTTTAGAATCTGTTTTCTGCCACTGAAGGACAAAAGCCATCTAGCTGTCACTAGACATGGGTTCTGATGACTACTTGATCTCAGACTCTTTATTCTCCACAACTATGAAAAATAAGCCTATGCTCTTTATGACTTAATATACTTTTATAACACTGTAGAGAGCTGTCTTCCTAGCAAAGTGGCCACTATTCTTCTGAGATCAGATTTACTTGAATGCAAGAGAATAGCAAGACAGGGTCTGTGGATTGTTGGCTTTCCTTCCAAAACAGAGGGGCAAGGGAAGGTTCACTGAAACAGCCACTGATTTCTAGACCACTCCCTCCTATACCTCACAGTCCTTGGTATGTGATCCTACCTTAATTGCATGTGGCTATTTGGTCTGGGGTGGTATTGAGGGCATATAGAATAAATGACTATAGGCTTGAGGAGGTTCCCTGAATGGTGCTATTTATCTATGCTCGGCAAGACTTCCCAGTGCAATTACTTGGACTTCTTTCTAAGGAAAGGCTAGATGCTGTTCGGATCTCACAAAGTGAATGAATTCCCACAACACACAGTTACATAATTAAACTAATGTGTTTGCGTCTTCATCAAATTTTGCTGTCAGGTGTGATTTAAACATCCAATCAAATATTTTAATGTTTTCTATGCTAACTTCAATGTGTTTGACATTAATTCATAAGCCTTTGCAGATAGCCACTATAAAAATAATACCTACAACTGGCAAATAAAGAAAATCAAATCATATTTCACCTGAATTTAATCATATTGGTGTATGTGAGTAATAATCAAGCTAAATGATATTTTTCATAAGCGATAAACAGTAATATTTAGAACTAGTTTCTTCCAGTAGTCTAGAGATCATCAAATGCTATCATTTCTCCAATTTTTTGACCTGTGAAATGCAAGTCTACACTATTATCTAAAGTTTTAGGACTCTACTTAAGGATCACTGTCCATTAATAAGAAGAAATATGAAACACGGATTTTAATTCATTTACATTTCCACCTATAAGTCCTATCAGTCACTTAGATGTTTTCAGCAAATTTTAGACTGCTTAATTTTCACTGAAACCTCCTTGCTTCTTTCTTGAAGAAAATTTTTTCCTGTTCATGGTATTTATTATAAATAAATTACCATAGTATGGACTGTATACAGTGGTCAGTGTGTAGCAGATCCCCAGATTTACTAAAATCAATAGTTGAATTACCTTGCTCAGCACAATCCTTTGTGAAGGGCACATAAGCCAGCTAAAGATGGTGCTGAGGGGAAAGTCACACACAAAAAAGGGTGACTGGTTGCCAAGATCGAACCAGATGAGGTCACTGCATGAACTGCTCAGGTTCACTAGGTTCGCATAGGTGCATGATAGGCTGACCTTTAAAACCATTGGCTGGTTGTTTTCCTGCTCTGTGGTTTTTTGCTTTAAAAGATATTTTATGGCCAGGTGTTGAGGATGCATGCCTTTAATCCCAGCACTCAAGAGGCAGAAGCAGGCAGATCTCTGTGAGCTCAAGGCCAGCATGGTCTACAGAGCTAGTTCCAGGATAGGCTCCAATGCTATACAGAAAAACCCTATGAGAGGGAATGCTTGCTGTGGGGCAATAAAGGAGTTCCTGCTTGACTAGACTCCCTGTGTCCTATTGTCTCAGGGATCCTGGGAGGCTGAGGCACAGGCTAGGTACACTTGCTGCTCCTCGAACCCAGCTCAGCCTTCCGTGGTTGGGCTAAGCCCCTGCACTTTTCTTTGGCTTATTAAAAAAAGCAAAGGGCATTGTACTTTCAGTGAAATGGTTAAAATCAGCTTAGACTTAACTGAATGATTTTCATTGTTTTCCCTGTGGTCTACGCATCTCAGTTCTCCCAACCTTCATTCCCATCAAGATCCATCCCTTTCTCTCTCCCCTTAGAGAGGAAAAGGGGCAAACATGGAAGGCACAACAGTAATAAAAATTATCATAAGATAAAACAAAAACAAACAAATTGGAGTACATCAAATCAAACAGAAGTGAGCCAGCCCAAGAAAACACACAAGAGATAGTGATAGACATAGAAACCCACTCATTTGCACACTCAGGAATCCCATGCAAACATCAAAACTGAAGCCATAGTATATATATATGAAAAACCTGTAGGAGATTAAGAGAGAGAGAGAGAGAGAGAGAGAGAGAGAGAGAGAGAGAGAGAGAGAGAAAGGTGAGGTGGGCTCCTTCAAAAAAAATACCTTTGAAATAGTTTCTTTTGCTATCTACTGTTGGACATGGGCATACTCATTCTGCGATGAAAGGAAAAAATAATAAACTATAAAAACCCACAAAGCCAACATTTAGGCAATTGTGATCTTCCATGGATGTGTTGATTATATACTTGCTTTCTGCTGCTGTTTTCCTTCCTCTTATCATTCTTCACAGCCTTCCTTATAGCCTCCATTTCCGACTTATTTCTTTATTCCTATTCCTTTCTTTGGCCTACTTTTCCCACTGTTTTGGCAATAAACTCAAGACTTCATATATATATATATATATATGGCAAGAACAGTACAATTAAGCCATATTCCTAACCCTAAGTACTATTTTATGCCAGACATAGGCATTGGTGTAGGAGATTTTAAGAATTCAACACTGTGGGTGGAGTATTTGCCCAGGCACAAAGGGCCTGGAGACCAATAGGCCCTTGCTGCCTGAACTGAACTAAACTGGCTATCTGAGCCTGTAGTATGTAAACTTCCCCAAATTGAGCCAACCTAGGTCTGCCAATGAAGCCCCTAGCAAGTGCTGCTATGCTATGAGACAAGACCAGCTGAACCAGTCTCCAGTCACCACAAAAACACCCTGATGTCAGCGCTGCAGCCTCCTATTCCCCTAGGCAGGTGGGGGTATATAAGGCTTTCCCCTTTCTGAAATAAACTGAGCTTGCTACACCCAGCATATACACCACAGTCCGTGCCATTGACTTCAAGCCTACTCGCCCATGTCCCTCAAGGGGAAGTTCAGTGGGACAAAGCAGCAGATCAGAGCAACACACCACAGCGGGCCCATTATCAGAACTGGTTTTCTATAACACATTACCAGTAAGAATTCATTTATATCTATCTGGGCATTAGAGGTCCCTATCTTTAATCCTAGCACTCAGTAGATGCAGGCAGATGTCTGGGTTTGAGGCCAACTTGGTGGACAGAGAGAGTTCCAAGAAAGCCAGGGCAACACAGAGAAAGGCTTTCTTGAAAAACCAAAACAAAAGAAAATTGATTTACCACATCAAAATACCTATAAGGTATTTTGTCAGCGTGAGCATCTCTAATAATGATGCTTTCAAATATCAAGATGGCTGTTGGTCTGAGTTAGATTGGTAAGCAAAGAACTGAATCCGTTGTAATTTTATTCTGACACTTATATTTAGTAACTATGCCTAAAGTTTGCTAAAATATATAAAATATGACTGATTTTCTTTGATCCCTCTTTCCTCACCCAGCCAATGCAATACCTTGGTGAGACTAACAATTCTTGAAATCACTAGTGTATAATTTAATGGTAAGTATACATAACCTTCTAACCTCAAAGAGGTAACATTTAGTTAAAACCCAATGACACCTTTATCCATTTTCACTTGAATGAAACTTTTGAAAGATGAAGGAAACATTTACTTGTACAGTTGGGCAAACTTCCAGACCACGTTCCGTTGGCGGTGCACTGTCGGACAGAGGGTCCCGAAAGTGTGTAGCCTTCCATGCAGGAATAGATGACAGAACTGGAAAATGTGGTACCATCAATCCGAAAAACTTTCCCATTCGCTGTTGTTCCTGGGTTACCACATTGTACAGCTGTAAAATAAAAGGTTTATGAGGACATTCAAGAACAATGAAATAGAAATCCTTTTTCAAACACTTAATGTCTAGTGTTCCTTCAAACTTGTCCTAAGAAATAAGAAAATTCTCTGAACTTTGCAATGAAATATCTGCCTACGTAGTTGAAATGCAAGATGAATTTGTGTTGATTTTGTTTCCTTAATTACTAGATTTCAAATCAAGTAACATTTTAAAAACTGTGATTGTTATTAATTTCAGTACAACCATTGAAAAGAAATCAATTGAAGAGGGTTGCCTTCAGATACATGAAGTTTTTCTTTTGCCTAAAAACCAATTCATACAAATTTAGAAAATTAATAACTGTAATAATATACAATAGATTTATTATATTGGCATTCCTTGAGAACAGCTGTTTAATATATATATATGCTCATATATATATATATATATATATATATATATATATAATTTAAATATTGTATACATCCATATATTTTACATGAATATATAACATTTGCATTGTTAGAGTTCCTCTCTGTAGGCAATTGAGCATATAAAAAGAACAAGGTAAATAGGAAGTAATGAATGAAGTTTTCAATAAAGAATCACAAATCCACATTGTCTTAAAGACCAATAAGCTAATGAAAATAAACATACTATATGACCCACCTACACTACTCCTCATCATAGGCCCAAAGAGCTGACATCCTACCACCAGACACTCTTTTCAGCCATATTCATTGCTACTTTAATCACAATGCTAGCAAATGGAAACCCGAAATGTCCTTCAGCTGATGAATGCATTACGAAAATTTGGTATGTATTCACAGTGGTGTACTCTTCAGCTTTAAAGAAATATAACGTCAGGAAACTTACAGGAATATCTATAGAACTAGAAAATATTGTAAAGCAAGAGGTGACACAGACCCAGGAGCCAAACACCACACATCCTGGCTTACTTGTGATTCCTACCTTCAAATCTAGATGTGGGTATGTCACGTGGAGCAGCAATCAATGCTAACATCACTCTTTCCTGCATCTATTCAGTATTTTGTTCTATAGAAAACAGATGGCTTATAATTCACTTCTATAGAATGTTGCATTGTGATAGCACCTCCATTGTTATTACAATTAAGAAGACCTGGCAGATACTGTAAGTCCCCCAAAATCTGGTTTTAGATTTTTCTGCATTGTCTTCAGCTACTTCATTCTTTAACTCCCCTCTGTGTATCATCTGAGTTTCCATTGTTTCTGAAGGTGGCGAGAATCATTCATGTTTTGTGATAGCATGAATACTAAAAATCTTAAATGTGGTGAAAACATTTCTATAATAGAGTCAATCAACAGTAGAAGTGTGTTGCATGGAAACTATTTCCCATTTCCAAACCAATATGCTTGTTATAATATCACATAAGTCTTCTAAGTGACCTTGCAAGTTTTGCTTTCAGTATGAAGCAGTAACAAGAATAAGCTAATTCTTCCAGGTGAGTTTTTAACTACATTTCAGCGTTATGTATTTATCCAACATTAAACATAAATTCATATCAACGATGACCTTACCACATTAGGATTAATAATCTTAGTAACAAAAATTGTGTTCTACAAATAAAAACTTGATCTAAGTATTTTTATTCTATTTATAGAGACTGGGAAGACAAACATAATGAAGTAAAGTTGATGTGAGAAAAAGTTATTTTTCCAACCCTGTATACTACAGATAACTGGGCTAAAAAGAAATTTCTGGCAGCATTTTGAGTTTTTCACTCAAAATGTTTATTATTTGGGATATTTTTAAACTGTATTTATTTATTCATTTTGTATTCAGAATGCAGTTATCTCTCCCTTCTTTCCTCCCATTCCCTTCCCCCATCTCTCTTTTGCCCCCGACCCCCTCACTGTTTCTGTTCAGAAAGGGGCAGGCCTTTCATGGGTATCAACAAAGCATGGCCTAGCTATCAAGTTGCCATAAGACTAAGCCCATCCCATTGTATTAAGGCTGGGCAAACCAATCCAGTATGTGTAATAGTCTCTGAAGAGTCATCCAAAGCATTAGGGACAGCCTCTGCTCCCATTGCTAGCAGTCCCACAAGTACACCAAGCTATAAAACTATCAGATATATGGAGAGGGCCTAGGGCTGGTTCCAAACAGGCTCCCTGGTTGTTGGTTACGAATCTGTGAGTTCCTATGAGTCAGGTGAGTGGTTTCTATGGGATTTTCTTTGTTTTTTCGATATCCTGGACCCCTTTGGCTCCTACAATCTTTCTGCCCTGTGTTCAGCAAGATTCCCTAAAGTCAAGCTCAGCTGAATGTTTGACTGTGGGTCTCTGTATCTGTTTCTATCAGTTACTGGATGAAGGCTCTCTGATGATAATTGGGGTAGTCACCAGTCTGAACATTGGGGATGTCAGTTTAGGCTACCTATCCTCTATTGCTTAGTCTTAGCTGGGGTCATCCTTGTAGGTCTGTGGGAGTTTCCCTTGCATTATTTTGGGATCAGGGGTATGCCTTATTTTGATTATTCTCTTATACATTAAATCCCAACTGGTTTCTCTCTTTCAAGTTTCCCCCATACATCCCCTTGATGGGGAATGTACTGTGTATGCTTATCTTATTGATTGTTAAATAAAATACTGTTTGGCCAATGAGACAGCAAGTAGACGGGACTAGGAGTCAAAGAGGATTCTGGGAAATGTAGTAGAGAAGTGATGATCCAGGCAGGAAGTGACCTAGCAAGGAGACTCATATTTAAGTGAAGGAGAAACAGGAAGTGCTCTCTTTTCCCCTCCGCTCCTGCTCCAGCAGCACAAAGTGAGCCACCAGCAAGGAGGGATGCGTCCGATAAGTCAAGTCTTATAAAATATATAGATTTATGATAATTAAGACTGAGATAACCGATGAGAAATCCTAGTCATTGGCCAAGCAGCTTTGAACCTAATACAAGTTTCTTTGTATTCATTTGGGCCTAAATCAGGCGGGTGGATGTCAAGAAGCTTACACGTGGTGGTGGGGCTCAGCAGCTTTTGGCAGAAAGATTTATCGTAACATCCCCTCTACCCCAAACCCATTCCTCCTCCATTTCTCTTCAGAAAAGTGCAGGCTTCAGCTGAACACATAACATGTTTCAGCACAGCTAAGCACAAACTCTCATATTAAGGCAGGACGAGGCAACCCAATAGGAGGAAAAAGGGTGTATTATTTTTAAATGACCAAACATGTTTTAATACCATTGGTATCTTTTATAATTCTCTGACAAAACATTGTTAATAAAATATTGTCCAAAATGAGGATCTGAAAGTTATAGTAATTGTACTATACAGTAATACAGTAAATGGTACCCAGGTGAATTTGAATACGCATTAAATTAGAATTCCATACTGGTCAGCCTTTTGTTGTGAAAAAGTACATGCCATATACAACTTAAAGGGAAAAGGATTTGTTTTGGCTCACAGGTTTGGGAGTTTTAGCACACAGCCCAATGAGCCTCCTATTAGAGGGTTGTGATCAATGACAGCGTCTTGGTGGTCGGCAGGACTGGCAGAACAAAGGTTCTTACTTTGAGGTAACAAGGAAGGAGAGAGGAAGACCAGAGCCAGTATTCACGCTTCAAAATCACTCACCCAGCTAGCGACTTCTTATAACAAGGCCCATCTTCCATAACCCTGTCACCTCCCAATATTCTACCAAAATTTTAATTTGTAGCTGGATTAATGAAACCATTACAGGGATCAGGGTGGCCATGATCTAATCCGGTCACTGGATATATCCTCATGGACACACTCCGAGTTAAGTTTTCCTAATTTTCAATTCAATGCAGTTGATAATCACACTGAAGTTCTACTAGCACCCTTAGTATAGTTAATTTCAACTTGAGATTACCTTTGCACTCCGGCTGTCTCCCCGTCCAACTGCCATTTGATAAACACGTTCTCTCTTCCGAGCCATACAGGATATACCCAGGGTCACAGGCAAAGCGCACAGTGCTTTTAGTTCTGAAGTCACTTTCCTGTCTAGAGCCATGCCCAGGAGTACCAGGATCTCCGCATGTACCAGTAGTGTCACCTGCAAATTAATTATGACATGTGCACCTATTTGGCCAGTTGTCTGGGCGGCATTAGTTTTGTGCATATAATTTTCAGATAACTTGACTGCATAGACTTGTATCTCACTTGACCATTGGTCATATGAAGAGGAAACCCGAATGAAAAAGAAAATGGTTTCTGAGCACTGAGGTATTTTTCTTAACGGAGATTTGTGGACATGATTATCAAAGGTTACGGATATGTCATCAGTATTATTCCCAGAATGTAGTTAGTAATGGAACTGATGGAAAATTTATAAAGCACAGAAGTATGGATTCAACAGTCAGTGCATTCATATAAAATTGAAAAGACTGGATTCTGTGATCACAGAATTAATCCACTGAACCACCTAATTATTGATGCATTTTCAGCTGCTATTCTGCCACTACTACATGCTAGAAACAGTAAATACTTAGAAGAATTATTCCTATACATTTAAGATTTTCCCCCTTTTAAATTCCCTCTTCCGATGGCTGCCAACAAAGAGATAATCAACCAACTCCATTTTTCCAGGTGTGAAAACTCAGAAATAAATGGTCAACTACCCTGAGGTAGAAACTGGGTATGAGTTCTGCAATAGGATTTCACTCAACTCTCATCTCTAGGATCTTATCCTGTTCTTCCCTCTCTATACGATTTAGGCTTCTCTGGCCACAGGAAACACAGTACAAATTCAGAAACAAAAAGGGAGCCAGATGAGTTGACCGTGAGGGCTCCTGGAACACTTTCTAGACACACTTTCTACACCTTCTGACATGGTGGTCTATGGGGAACCTGTCCTTGAACTTTCTCTTTTACCTGGAATGTAATTTTAATTACTCCCACATTTTCAGGTCACTGTTGACTGTTTAGACATGTGCAGCAGTTAATTCTTCAATTCAGTTATAGTTTTTAATGTACTATATACATAAGGAAGAGAATGTTTATATGTCCATTTGGTCTCCTGGGAATTTATTCATTATGAGTACATTAAAATAGGACTAATGTTTCATGGAAGGCAGTATTAAAATTCCACTGATTTGTAGGATAAATTTGAAGTGCCAATCACTGCATCGGGCCTTGCCAGTATTCAGAAGATCTGAATGCAATCATTTCACCTTTTCACTTCGAAAGGGAAAGCAATGTAAAACTAATCCTAATCGTTTACCTACCTGATCTCCACAAAGTACCATTATGTAAAAAAGGATATATTTATATGTAAATCTAGGTAACTGCAGAAAAATAATATCATATCTAGCTAATGGGAGAACATAAATGGTTATCAAGCAGAGATTGACTACATTTAAAGTTTACATATATCTAAAGAAAATGAATTTGTCATATATCATACTAAAATGCAAAAGATACTCAATCTACTGGTTATTAATAAAACTGGTTACATATACATTAATTTAAATATAACTGGTAGTTATAAAGAATAATCCTATATGATATCCTTAATAAATAAATAAGTTTGATATTGGTAGGTAGCTTTCATAAAATTTGTTAGGTCATTACAACTAAAAGCATTTAGGAGTATTTTAAAATTTTGCCAATAAGTAATCATTGCTTAGAAAGAAAGAGAGTTTAATTCTGATAAAATTAATTATGTGGCTTTTCCATCTTAGGAAAATCAAATTGATATGTACTAAAATAAAATGTCTACTTTAGCATAAGACGTTACAGTCTTTATGAATTCATATAGAATCACATTCTTATTTTTTTTCTCAGCCAGTTACTGGATGGTTTCTATCCACAGAAATACATTCTAAATCCACATAATTGTTTACACAGGGCAGAGCACAGTCCAGAAACGAATTCCTGAAACTTATCATGTGGAGCAGTGGGTCTCAACTTGTGGGTGGAACAACCCTTTCACAGTTCACATATCAGATATCCTGAATATCACATATTTAAAGTACGACTCATAACATAGAAAATTACAGTTATGAAGTGGTGACTAACGTAAGTTTATGGGTGGGGTCATAACAACATGAGGAACTGTATTGAACAACAGGAAGAACTGTATTAAAAGGTCACAGCATTAGGAAGGTTGAGAAACTGTACCCTGGGGAATCAGTATTCCTTAGCCACTCAATTTCCATTACTTAATAAATGATTGTCAAATTTCACTCAAAACTTTTTCAGAGGATGCCTAAGTCCTTAGAGTATGCAATATGGATTAGTAATGATAATTCATGCCACACACTGTTCCCTCTTCCAGTGGTACCTGAACAATGAGGCTGAGATCCACTCCAATGTCCGTTTAACTGGCAAGTCCTGGATGCCTGGCCTAGAAGAGAACGCTTTCCTGTGCAGGAATAGTGAACTGTTGACCCAAAAGTATACTTCTCTCCAGACAGGACTGCATTAGGAGGAATGCCAGGGTGTCCACAGTCAATCACTACAATACATAATTATTGAATATAAAATTTTTTTATATCTCCTATCGAACAACCTGAATCAGCTTGTTTACAAAATAAAAGCAAGTGTTCTATTCAGAATATTAAAGTCATTTCCAATCAGCAGTGTGAAGACCACATGTGACCAAAGTAAGGTATGACACTAGATGAATACACAATCAGAAATTTTCTTAAAACATTCTTATTCATTCATTCATTTAAATATCTGCCATCTCAACTGCAAACTTTGTAGATGGCAGCATTATGTTGCAACGGCAAAAGATTAATTTAAATTTTATTTAAACTTTAACATGGACACATCTGAAGATCTTAAAGACTCTATAAAGTAGACCCCTAACTTTATAAAATTTAGCTTCTTAAATATGAAATAGGTGTCATGGTTTTAGAACGACAGGGTTAAATGATTCTTCCTGGGAATGAGTTCAACAGAAACTTTTAAGTATATACAAACATGTTTGTGTTACTGTAACAATGTGATGGTTTTGACTGTAACTGGAGGTGGCTGTATAATTTATTTACAACAATGAGGTAGGTAGTCTGAATAAAAATATAGGAAGCCAACTACGAGTAAAAGCTGGACCACACCAAAATTAGCAGAGAAGTATTAGGAGAGTAAGATAGATGAAGAAAAGATGTTTATTTGTTTGTTTGATTTTGGGGGGGATTTTCGAGACAGGGTTTCTCTGTGTAGCTTTGGAGCCTATCCTGGCACTAGCTCTGGAGACCAGGCTGGCCTCGAACTCATAGAGATCCACCTGTCTCTGCCTCCCAAGTGCTGGGATTAAAGGCGTGCGCCACCAATGCCCAGCCAGAAAAGATGTTTTATGATTCACAATCTACCTGAGTCTGTAACCAATTCATCCCACATGCAAAGGAAAGAGTCAAGGGCTTGGCATTCAAAACATTTCTAGGCATAGAAGAATCAAAATGCCACTATTGAAACCTTGGATATTAGTCTACGTTCATTATGAAATCAAGCTTAGACAAAGATGCAGAGCTATCCATTTCTATTACAGTAAAATATATAAAAAGGAAACATTGACCTCAAAGATGACTTTTAGCAAACTTCTATAGTGTCACATAGCAATCAATTAAGCCAAATTGTCTATTGACCTAAAAATAAAATAATTTAAAATGTATATGTTCTCATTGTGTTAATATTAATGGTTAGTAATAAAGACTGTAATTAAATTATTCAGATCGTTGTGTTAGTCCACTAAAAGAAGTAACATATCTTGTTCAGCAGGTCACATAAGTAAATTAGTTACAAAGAATCAGAAATTTTATGGACAGACTAAAAACTGTTTTTCCAGTATGTACCAGTGTTGTGACAAATTTTCATTAAAACTTTCCTCATAAATATAAAAGAAATTTCTCCATTGAAAGCTATCCATCTTTGACTGTTTTTTTAATTGATTATTTCTTTAAATTAAAAATGATCTTATTTTACATACCAATCCCAGTTCCCTCTCCCTCCCAGCCTCCCACTCTTCCCACAATCTCCCTATCCCACCCCCCTCCACTCCTCAGAGAAGGTGAGGCCTCCCAGGAGGAATAAACAAAGTTTGTCACATCATTTGAGGCAGTACCTAGGCCCTCCAGTCAGTGTCTAGGCTGAGAGAGTATCCCCTCCATAGGGAATGGGCTCCAAAAGCCCATTTGTGCACTAGGGATAAACACTTTCTATTCTAATGGAAATGATTTTAGCTCAGGAATTTAAGTCCCTGAAACTAACCAGATTCTGTGTGCCTCTCCCTTACCAAGTAAATATAAGTAGCCAGACTGCCAGAAGACACTAAAAGAGGCTCACATTCACCCAGCATCTTGGAAAGCCCTGTAAAAGTCCCCGACTATCTGAGCTGCCTGAAAGAGATAGCCTGCAATCAGGTTAAGCTTTATCCAAGTTATCCAATGCAGTTTTGGTTTCCAGATTTCTTTAGCTGCCGCTCATGGTAGAGTGATTTTAAGTGGTTCGCTTGTCTATTAGTCATTTCTATTTCTGTTATAACCCCTCACTGAATTCACTGCATGTAATCCCATTGGCAGTTTCCAGACTTTGCTCTATGGTCGTTCCCTCTCAGCGCTAAGTAGAGGTTTGCATCCTTCTCTCTAGAAATAGTGATAACATTATAGAAGATTTTATATAATTTAGAAAAGAAAATGATATTATATAAAGAAACATTTGGACAAAGAATTTGCAAAACATACAGATCTATAGTTTTGAACAAACTAATCAATTCAGTCAATATAATTTCTTCTGGTATATAGTTTTGACTCTATAATGGTGATAACCATCAATATTGTTTCCTTGGCAGCTTTTTATAGCAACAATTCATATTATCTACTTACTGATACATTCTGGTAAAGGTTTGTCCCATTGTCCATTTGGCTGGCAAATCAAAACGGAAGAGCCAAATAAAAAATACCCTGGGTTGCAGTCATAGAATACCACAGTGCCGTAGGTGAAATTCCCATGTTCTATTTTGCTTTCTCTTTTGGAATTGGCTGGAATTCCAGGATCAGAACAGTTGACCACTACATAAGTGAAGAAGTAGAAAGTTAGTTTGAGAATAATATAAATATAACTAGGTGTAATTCTGTTGAAACTTTTAAAAACTTAGTTTCAGAAGTAAATTTAGTTAAGAAAACAAAATATTCCAGAAATTTAGCTAATCTGTGAACTATCAAACTAATAGTCTGAAATTCGTGTAGGTGGAAACACAGGGGGAAAATTCAGCAATTTTAAGGATCACAGATGTGTAAGAATTATGCTAAGTAGACCAGGCTGTTGTTGAACTCACAGAGATCCACCTGCCTCTGCCTCCCAAGTGCTGCGATTAAAGGCATGTGCCACTACCACCATCCAAAGCCACAGAGAAACCCTGTCTCGAAGCCCCCCCCCAAAATTTAACAAGAAAGAATTATGCTAAGTATAGATTAAAGGAGCATCCCACTTAAATTATTTTTGCTGAACAAGGAAGAGAAAGTGAAGAAAAATATTATTTTGGACAACACAATCTTTATTGTATTTTATTGAAAAATAAGAATTTATTTAAAAAATGCTCATTAATCTGTAACTAGTAGACAACGAAAAGAATTTGTGCGAATAGCATGGCAATCCAGCCATATTTTGCAAAAATACAAAGAAAGCAATAAATATCAAAGAAATAAATACCAAAAGCACATTTCAGTATTTAGGAACAGAAATGCAATTTAAAATGATCTTAAGTACTGCATATATGTTCTCGCAAATAGCTATAACCTAATACTATTTGGGCAGAAAGAAAGCCTTACAGTTTCAGACATTCTAATGAGGAAAGGTGGAACTTCCCAGGGGTCCACCCCTAGATAAAGAACTATGAGGAACCAATAACGGCTGAGAGAGGGAGAAGATATCTTTTGGGGGATTAGCCCCTAATTGGTTAAACAATGTACAGTGACAAAGTAGTAAGCCCTATACACAGAAACATCTAAAACAGATTCGGCAGGTTGCATTTACTTATTTGTACATAAGGAATATTCCCTCAATGTTGAGAATGAAGATAGGACATGGGAGGGGTATGGAAGGCTTTGGAGTTAGGAAAATGAAGGACAGAAATGATACAATTATACTTTTAAATGAATCATAATTAAATGGATAAAAATAAAATGAAAAATTTAACCATTAAAAACGTGAAATGAGATGACACCAATATAGAAGCCTTTTGTCTTATTATTTAATAACCCTCTACTGTTCTGCCTTAGCTGGTAAGATTTATCACCTATGCCTTTACAGACATTACTGCATGACCCCGGATGGAATGTGATGAGCTGGATACCTTTGCACACAGGTGGTGGGTGGCTCCACTGCCTGTTGGCCTGGCATTGTGCCTTGGTTGGCCCTTGCATAAGATACCCAACGTTGCAAGAGAACGTTACCACATCATTGAAGTTGAATCCATTTCCACTCGTTCTTCCATAAATCGGACTACCAGGGTGGCCACAGCTAACAGCTACATCATTGGGGAAAAGGGAAAAAAATAGTATCAATTATCTCATGGCAATTATCTTTAATCTCTTCAACATAGAAAAATCAGCTGATACGTGGATATACACA
This sequence comes from Cricetulus griseus, assembly GCF_003668045.3. Taxonomy (NCBI): domain Eukaryota; kingdom Metazoa; phylum Chordata; class Mammalia; order Rodentia; family Cricetidae; genus Cricetulus; species Cricetulus griseus. The sequence continues at coordinate 6,608,795 of NC_048603.1, read as the reverse complement.
AAGTATTTTTCTACTAAGAAAGATCTAGAAAATTAGTAAAATATAGAGGTACACACAGCTGATAAGATTGTATGTTTTCTAGAGACTGCTTTGTGTGTATGTATGTGTGTGTGATGAGCGTACAGATGGTACATTTGCACACGTGTGTGCAAATGTATAGCAGAGGCCAGATGAGGGTGTGGGTTGTCCCCCTCAGTCACTCTGCCATTTTCCCTGTACCTGGAGCTCAAGTCTTGACCAGGCTAGCAGCCTGCTAGTCCCATCAATCATTATGCCTCCCAAATCTGTGGGTTACAGTTAAATGGGTACAGGGAGCAGAATTAAGTTCTTCATGGTTATACAACAAACATTTCAAAGCATGAAACATCTTTTAATATACATAATTGTGATAATTTCAATAAAGTGCTATATATGTTTAATATTTCATATGCTTTATTTGTTCTATTGTGTTTTATGTTTGTTTACATATCCTGAAATATAACGAAATACAAAAAAAAATGTATACATAATGACAGGAAGTTCCACTTCTGAATTCCGGCAGCAAGGATTAACTGACAAGTTAATTTTAATGGCTGTAATATTTGCATTCATTTTTTCAATGTGATTTTGAAATAATTTTTTTGATATGATTTAGAAAAAGTTATCACTAAAAATTGACAGCCAAAAGTGTTAGCCTGAACAAGACAAGTTAACACAGACAATAGGGATCAATACATAATGCTACCCTAGCAGTTCCAGTGCTATCATTCTCCAATCTAATCAGTCTTACTGGAAATTATTTGATAATTTGACACTTTTCCTGAGAAATTATATGCTCAGTAGAATTATTTGGAACATTTTTATATTCTGGTCCTAGAATTAATTCTATGAGGTGTTGGATTTTCCTATACCCTGCATTTTGAGGAAGGGTTTTACTGTGTCAGCTCACTCCGTTAATCAGAGCAGTCCAGTAACGATGCTTAATAATTGGGTACAGAAACTACCAGAGCTGCTCTTAGTACTATCTAAATGACCCAGAAGCAATTATTTTTCAGCTGCATTGTTAATGTCAACCTACTCACTTGGAAATTTAACTGCATCTTATTCTTGCTTAAAATTATCAATAAAGAAACTAGTTTCCCCCCTTGAGGGACTATTCTCACTTATAGTCCTAATTATTAAAAATAAAGTGACACTATTTGGTTATGCTTGAATTTACATGAAAAAATGTAAAATCTCTAGTACAGACTCAACTAAATACTGCTCTCTTTAAGCTACCTAGTGGTGGTGGTAATGGTGTGTGTGTGTGTGTGTGTGTGTGTGTGTGTGTGTGCTTAAGAAGGTGGTTTAATTGTTTATTATGGCTTTCGTAGCCAAAATCTCAATATCCACACATTTCCCATGAAATACCAGTTTATTTTTTTAAATGACAATGATATAATTTATATTATAAATATTACTTAAATTAGTAATTGATTAAATAAGTCTTTTGTGTAACTCAAAATAATCACATCATTTCTCTAAAGCTTATAAAACCTTTACCCATATACTATGATGTTGAAATTGAAAGAGTTGATGTCTTTACTGCCATTTACTAGACAATATTCATAAAATCTTAATGTAAGTAATTGGGGATGGAAAATTATTAGCAGAAATTAAAGTGTATGAACAATCAGGTAAAATTACAGTGAATCCCAGTGTTATGTATGTACATCTGAGAGTTGATGATAATAAGAAAATGTAATAGAATTATCCTTATTAGGCTATATTTTTCCTTTTTATGTAGCACTTAAAATAAATATGAAATACTTCAAGGATAGAAGAAGTCAGGAGAAGGAAGTATGGTTTATAGAGTCAAGCTTATCTCCAATCAGCAGCTGTGGCGGTTGCAGGGGTAGGGATGATCTGATTGCCTTGGAAGATACAGTATGCATGCAGTAGGAAGGCACAGGTGGTCATGAGAGAGAAATGTTGACAAAGGAAAATGTGAAGCAAATCTCCACTTCGTGCTGTGCCTCACAGAGGCAGTCCAACTGAAACCCTCACCTGGACTGACTTAGAGCTGAGAATTCAGAAAAGTTCTGCCCAAGAGACGGCTGTGTAGTCCAGGTGGCAATACTTGGCTAGCATGCAAAATGCTCTAAGGTTGATCCTACACACACACACACACACACACACACACACACACACTCACACACACACACAAACATACACACATTAATACACACATACGTACACACATGCACTCACACACATATACATATACATACACTCACACAAACATATGCATACTCACACAAATTCACATATACATACACAGTCACAAACACAAATGTATATCACCTCACACATACACACACACACACACAGACACACACACACACGTGTTGAATTCTGCCCGGTGTAAAGGCATTTCTGGGGTGGATGTCATACCTCCAGCCTGAAAGATTCAAGCATCACTTAAGGACTCATGAAAAAAGACAAGAAGGGAAAGTTTTATTCCATTTGTGGTTCCTCAGCCCACCAAGCCTCGAAGCTACTCTGCCCCCCAGCCTGTCACGGTACACAGCTCTCTACTTCCTGATTTAGATGACCTTGGCCCCTGTCCATGTAAGTGTCCTACATCCAGACTGCCTTCCCTTAACTCCTCTGTCTTTTCCCATGATAAAGAACATCACCATGGTCATATTTCATGTATGGGAAGAGATTCCTTGTAACTCAAAATCACAGCTGTAACTATTTAAGGAACTAAAAGAGACAAATTCAAAATCAATATTACTGATTTACGTTTTGTGTGGTAGGGTGTTTCTGTGTTTATATTTGCCTGTGTACCAAAGGTAAAGAGCCTTGGACACCCTGAGTCTGACATTGATGATGGCTGTGAAGTCACCATGTGTGTGCTGGAAATCAAACTTGGGTCCTCTAAAGGAGAAACCAGCGCTCTTAACCATTTTCCCAGCATCTTTTATGTTTGAGATCATAAATTTGTCAAAAGGTTGATTGAAATGTCAAGTGTTTTCACTCAAATGTAGTTTTAAATATCTAATCGTATGTGTAGTCAAACAATTTTGTATCTCCATTCAAAAACATTGTAAATATAGCTATAAAAGCTTTCTAATATTGGTTAAGCTCTTTTAATCACTCGCCACAACGTCTTATTCATATTTCACATATAGACTATTTAAGAAAATGATCTGAAGCTAAAGGGAACTATAGTGATAAGCACTTTCAAATATTTATGAAACAAGAGTCCTGAAAGAGCAAATGACTTGAATTAACTGCCATAATTAGCAGTGGGGCTGACATCGGTACAATGGCTCACCATATGAAGTCTGCTGTTTCTTTCTCCACTAATTACACTTCATCAGGGTACTATCTGATGAGCTAGCTAGCGTTAGCATCCTAATTACTGAAACACATCACCAGAAGAGTTTACACTAGAAAAAGCTTTGTAGTCTCACATCGAGAGAGGGTTGACATTGTTATACATTCATGTCAACAACTTGAAATCCTCCTGTTAAAAGCATGCTGTGAATATGTCATGCCCACACAAATGTTCTCTTGCAAATATTTACCACAAATGCTGAGGCTCTGAACTTAAATCATGTCTTCATGAAAAAAGGAAGGAATACAAATGCAACAGTATCCCCAAATACATAGTGTTATATGATCTAAAAGGATTATTGCATAGTAGTATACATGAACACATTATAAAAACTTAGTTTACACTGTCATCTAAATATGGTAAATCGATACAAGTTTTTATCCTGCTGAGTAAAACTTAGTATGACTCATTGGCTATTTCCGGACATAGGAGGTCCCTAATTTATTTTGTTTTTTGTCGTGCTTACTTACGCACACAGGAGGGCAGCTGACCAGACCAATTGTGATCCTGCTGGCAAATCCTCACTGAAGAGCCGATCAAACGAAAGCCAGGGTTACACTGATATACAACCGTGTCTCTGTATCCGTAATTTTCTCCAATGACTTGGCCATTCACTATGAGTTCTGGAATGCCACAGTGACCCGCTGAAATTTGTCAAAAAGCATTATGATAATGTGACTGAGTGTTTTTTATTTATTGTTTACATATATAGTTAGATTGACTAAATATTTCAGCAATCATTAAGGAACATACAGGTAACTATGACACATTCTGGTATCACCAAGGATTTAGACATAAAGACAATCACCTAGTAAGACAGTGTCACAGAAGATTCAAAGCATTTCATATATCAAAGTAATATCTGACAAGCAAAACTTGGATGAATAAAGAATAAAAAGCATTTAGGAAGAAAATTTATTATATAACTTTCCTAGTGTATCTCTGAGGTAGGACAGTTTTTAACACAGGACCTGCATAGCCTAACCAAGTGAATATAATCCCAGTCTGGTTTATGTGTTCTAAAGATAATTATATTATCATTACTTTTTTTACACTTTTTTCTTTAAGAAGAGGAAAATAAACAACAAAATAAAGAAGATAGATTCAACCGCCAAGCTCAGCCACTACTGTTGGCTAGGGAAAGCCAAGACAGAAGAAACTACTACTGACATTCTCCAAAACCAGTATAATTCCTAACTGCATTGCAAATACATGTAACACCCACAGATAAGTGTAACCTTCATCTCTCATCAAATAAACTTCCCTTTGAAACACAAGGTCAGTAGTGTAAGACAAAACAGGTCAAAATCCAGACAAGACCATGTAGGGTGCTGATGGGGGAAGTGCTTCTGAGTATGTGTTTGTCTTACTGGATGATAAATAAAATACTATTTGGCCAGTGAGGCAGCACGTTAGGCAGGACTAGGAGGCAAAGAGGATTCTGGGAAATGTAGTAAGAAGTGGTGATCCAGGCAGGAAGTGACATAGCAAGGAGACTCATATTTAAAGAAGGAGAAACAGGAAGTGTCCCTCTTTTCCCCTCTGCTCCTGCTCCAGTGGCACAATGTGATCCACCCGCAAGGAGGGACGCCAATAAGGCGTCCGATAAGATAAGTCTTATAAAATATATAGATTTATGATAATTAGGATGAGCTAACAGATGAGAATCCTAGTCATTGGCCAATCAGCATTTGTACCTAATATAAGTCTCTGTATTATTTTGTCCATCCACACAGTGGGCAGAACTCGGGTGGCTGGCAGAGACTGCCCACGTGGCGGTAAGGCTTGTGTGGCTTTTGGCAGAAAGATTTATCGTGACAGGGTGCAGAGACACAACTGACACATTAACAACACAATCTGCAATCAAGACTCAGGGAACATTACAGAAGGGGCAGAAAGATTTTAACAGCTAAAGAACTGGGAATCTTCCTGTGCGATTATGTCTGCTATGTATGACAGGGAAGCTACACCTACTCAATCTCAAGAATATGGCCGCCTAAACAAGACCTGAGAGGTAATACCACCACATGGCATGCTGTTATGGATAGGGGAAGCCTCTCAGGGACCCAGTCCGACATCAAGAGCTGTAAATAATTAACAACTGCCCAGGGAAGAAGGGTTAGTCTACTTCAGGTATGAGCCCCATAAATGGATATCCAATACAAAGTGATTAGCCATAAAAATGCATACATACGAGCAATGTGAAATACAGCCAGACAGTCATATTTATATCTAAATATATGTGTGCATGTAACAAGAATAATTTAAGTAAAAGAGGCCATGAATTTGAGAAAGAATGGGAGGTGTGCCATAGGAATGGTTATAGGAGGAAGGAAAATATTGTATTTTAATTACAATTTAAAGTAAAGAATATAGAATCATACAAAATACAGAAGAAAATATTTAAGTCAATTTCCAAAATAAGAAAGGAAGTACTGAATAATGTAATCATTGAACAAAACCTTTCTTTATTTTTTCCCTCTGTGTAGCTTTGGAGCCTGTCTTGGCACTCACTCTGTAGTTCAGGTTGGCCTGGAACTCACATAGATCCATCTGCCTCTGACTCTCAAAGTGCTGGGATTAAAGGCGTGCAACACCACCTGGCTAAAAGCTTTCCTAAAATAGCCCCAGAACTGTTAAACTCCTAACCAACTTTATTGACAGCAGAACTAGAAACCATTATACATAAGAATGTTGAAGATATACCAATACAAGGCTGACAGGATTGAAAGCATAGGAGGATATTAAGAGCTTTATGACAATCAACAATTGAAAAGAAAAAGAAAAACATTTTAAGATTATCTTACAAAACAAAGAATATATATACATGTATATATGTTCTAGAAAGGAAAAAACTACCTTAATCTTAACATAATTTAAAGCAAATGGATAATATATTGACCTAGAAAACTTCTAGAGTTACCTACTAGAAAGTATTTTTTATTAATGGTGGAGAGAAAAAGCCCTAAGCTGAAAGTAGATAACAAAAAATAAATAACAAAATAGCAAAAAAAATCAAAACAACAACAACAAAAAAGAAAGCTATAAGGCATTTCTTTAACGAAGTAGAAAATGTATGCTCATCAAAAATTCTTACTAAGAAATAAGTAAATCACAGTTTGGGTGAGATTCTCATGAAAGGAAATGATCAGTATTATAACCAGAACTGATTAAGAATTGTAGTTCATATTAAAATGCATTTCTATACAAGTAATCACCTATATCACAAAGGGAAATCTGAAAATGGCCCAAAAGTCACTGAAATTTGGTTAGACATAAAAAAAAATCAAAAAATAATGCAAATTCTAATCTGGTGATGAAGAGGGTATAGATAACATTAGAGGAATTTCATTTCTGAATACCTATAGGAATGAATACACACACACACACACACACACACACACACACACACACACACACACACACACACATTGCCAAAAATCTTCTACTAAAACTCAATACAAACATCCCCAGCCAGACAACACTCAGATGACTGATTTTCATGTAGCTTACTCGTTATGGAAATTCAGTGCTGGGATAGAAACAACTAATACAGATACCTACAACAGTAAGGTGGAGTAAAACTCAAGAAGCCTTTAGCATATGTAGGATTCCATTCATACAAATTTCTATAATAGGAAAAACCAACATATGGTATAAAATGCCTTAATCCAGCTCCACACTGCGTACAAAATACATATATATCACGGCATATTGTGTGTGTGTGTGTGTGTGTGTGTGTGTGTGTGTGTGTGTGTTTGTGTGTGTGTATGCGTGTGGGTATATATTATAAACTATAGTGTATATATAGCATATATCATAACATATTCTGTACAGAATGGGACATCGTGGCATCATGGTCGCACATGCTGGTAACACATGTCTAAATCCCAGCAATCTGGAGACAGAGGCAGGAGGATTTATGTAGAGAGACCCTATCTTAAAAAAAAGAAAAGAAAAATGTGAAGAAGACAGCACGAACCAGAAGCAAATGTTGATTTGTACCTAATCATGCAGATGCTAAGATGTTTAATATTGATTTATATGATTTACTTTAATATTCATTGAGGAGATAAATTTACAGGTTTTTTTTTTAAGCTTTGAAAGATAGATGGGTATTGAAGAAAATACAACAAAGGGCTTGTTCTGTAATGGATCAGAGACATGTAAGCTGTTGTTGTTCTTCCAACTAAGAAATGCACACAAATCACTGAGAACTAGGAAATAAAGTCAGTGTATCCAGACAAACGATCAAAAGAATATTCTGCTGGACCCACTACAGCAAGAGTCTCTTGGTTAGAAGGGCAACCTGACAAAGAATGAACACTTTGGTCAACTTCTAGTGCAAGGCTGGAGGATTACATTGTTTGCAACCCTTCTCTCTCCAGTCTCATTACGGCTATGTATTAAATGCCAGCAATATAGCTGTTACTATATATTGCTCTACAATGATATTGTCTCCATACAATTAAAATATGGCTTGTTCATAAATATTTCTTCAGTGCTTTTTTTTCCAGGGAACATAGTTAGAGCATAATTGTGGTGGTAAATCCAGAAACTTCACACACTATCACAAAATAGCACATAAATTATAATTGTTAAGTGAATTGTGTAACTATAAAATATATTACTTAGACATCTTGCATGCAAATCATCCAAATTATAAGTAAACTAAAGCATCTTGACTTGAAATAAGCATAAGTTAATTACTTCAGCATATATGAAAATTTTGATCACTTAATCACATATTACGATACTACAGTGGTATCTGTTTACATTTTGTGGGGTGGTCTTTTAGTAGATACTGTGAATTCCTCCCCTATAGAGAAACTATTTTACAATTAATTATAACTGTTAAAAATAAGTTTTTACTCTAAACCTTTTATATTTCAAATAATGTTGTATTTCAAATTTATTAGAAATATGGTTTATGATAAGAAACAATAAACACTTCTACCATTCATGCTAAAATAACATTTTTAAAAAGTGTATATTATGAATCAGTATTGAAATTAATACATAAAATATCCAGCAAATGAATGAACAAACATGTTTGTTCATTCACTTAATGTTTTATGTCATATCTTGACATTAATTTGTATAAATAAACACAAATCATAGTAATTTCTGATATCAAAGAAGTCACTGAAGTTCTTCTAAGTGGGGGTGTGATATAAACTGTACTATTCTTTTCATAATAAAAGGGAACAGATAATAGCTCAGTTTTGTTTTGTTTCATTTCTGAACAGATTTTTTTGAGAAAGCTCTAAGGGCAAAAAAGAATCCAATTGCCTAAAACCAGCTTAAAAATAGATTTTAATGGTTTTAATTGAATAGTTTACAACATCTTGTAATTTTATAAAATAAAAGAGAAAAACTGAAGTATAGATTTGTTTTTCATCCTTAACCATCTTGAGCAATACCTTAAAAGGAGGACCAAATGTTGCTTAGAATGAACTGGCTGGTGTTAATCTAGCTTCTCTGTACAGATATTTCAGTAATTAGTTATAACCCTTTCCTTTTCACCATTGAAAGCCAGTCTACCCCGTAATAGCACAAGATTCTCGCTACAAACACTACCTGCCTGAACTGGCCTCCCCCTGTAATCAGATTGATTAGTACCCCAACTGTCATCATAGAGCCTTCATCCAGTAATTGATGGAACCAGATGCAGAGATCCATAACCTATAACCACGAAGAGCTCCAAGAATCCAGTTGAAGAGAGGGAGGAGGGAATTTATGAGCAAGGGAGGTAGAGATTATAATGAAGAAATCTACAGAGACAGATGAACCAAGTTCACCAAACTCATGAACTCTAGACCTACAACAGTGGAGACTCCAGGGGACCAAACTCTGTGGGAGACAGTTGTGAAGCTTGGACTGGCAGAGGGGCCCCTGGCAGTAGGACCACAATACAAACCTGGTACATGAGCCATCTTGTTGGAGCCCACTCCCTAAGGTGGGATGCCATGTTCAGTCTTAATGCATGGGAGAGGGCCCTGGCCCTTCCCCAACAACCTATTGTGCCAAACTCTGTTGACTCCTCATGGGAGCGCTTACTGGTAAGGAGGAGTGGACTGGGGGTGGGTTGGGGGGAGGTGATGGTGATGGCAGGAGGTGAGGCAAGGTGGGATAACTGTGGTAGGAATGTAAACTGAAATCTTTTTAATTAAAAAATAACCTATCTGAATGACTTCAAGCATTATCTGTTATCTAACATGAGACGTGTTCTCATTTTTTTACTATTTTCTCACATGAATCCAATGTGGGAATAAGTTCACTTTCCTTATGTATGGGCTGGTTGGGAAGGAAGTGAGGTAAAAAGTGATTTAGAACCCGTACCTAGACATCTGGTTTCGGATCCACTCCACAGCCCAGAAGAAAGGCATTCCCTCACGGCAGAACCAACAAGCATGAATCCCACGTCACACGTGAAGATGGCTGTGGATCCATAGGAAGTTTGAGTTCCAATCTTATTTCCATTTGGAGGTGTCGGTAATTCTCCACAGGAGATAACTTAAAAACGGTAAGTAAACACACGTGAGACATGGTTAAAATGCACTTGTCAAAATTATCATGCTGCTGACATCTTGAGTTGTCTTTGAACTGACTTTCTTAAATCTGAAAAAAAATGTCATTTGTACATCAAAATTGAATGTGAGAGAATGGAAATAGTTTAATATTTATGGTTTATGTTTGGATAGAGGATAATTAGTCCAAGTCTTCCTTTAAGGTTGAAAGGTGAGCATAGGTGTATGAATTAGAAGCTGCTAAAACATCTATTTCTATTGTCATTTATTTCTTAACCTTATTATCGTATGCCACAGGGCAAGCAAAAAATCTGTGCTAGCATAGAGATTTAGAAAGCAAACTGTAAATCACACACATGCTTACAAGAAAATGTTATCTACAGATACTTCTATATCTCTTAGATAAATAGTTGTCTCTAGGATAAAATTTATTTAAAAAAACCAGCCACTCACTTTATCATTTTTTATTTATAAAATAATGGGTTCTGGTGCTTTTTTGACATAGATTTGTTTTCAAATCATGTTAAAAGTATGATTGAATCTAATGTGTATTCTGGGACAAATTAACAAATAGGCTAAGGAAGTTGGGAAGAATTTGAACTGACTATCCTCTTTATTTAGATGGTTTTTATTAGACCCTGACCATTTCAAATATATATATTTGAATATATATATATATATATATATATATATATATATATGTGTGTGTGTGTGTGTGTGTGTGTGTGTGTGTGTGTGTGTGTGTGTATGCACAAATAAGCTGATAATTTTCAATTTGGTCAAATAATATTTTTAGGCTCATGTCAGTCTGTATCTAGTATTTAAAGTATGTACGAACATTAAACCATCTCAACACCTTTACAAAGTAAGTATATTTTTCTTATTTAGGCAATTGAAAGTCAGAAAGAATAAACATCATCCAGCACTGATGTTGAAATCAGATGTTTTAGATTGCCTGAGATCAAAAGCATTGGACTCTGGCTTATCTAAACTTTTAGATAAAAAATTTAGATAAAAGTTTTATTTTTATTTTGAAAGAATGAATTCAATACATAGAAACAAACTTAAAGTACTTCCCAACAAGTATTAAGTATGCTATGAATATTAATACAATATAGCTTCTATTTTTTGAGCCATATCTCACAAGTTATTTTATTCAAAATATTTAGTAAGCATAATGAGTAAACCTTAAAGCATAATAAGAATAATTTCATTTATGTCATTATTTCACTAGTTAGGATGGTTCACACCTGATGTCCATGTACTAGGGAGGCTTATTTGAGCCCAGGAGTCTGGACAGGCGGGGGCCCATCTTAAGGGAGCACTCAGGATTCTGAGGGTAGGCTGGGCCACATGCTGATGCCCCATCTCAAGGGAGCACTCAAAATTCTGAGGGTACGCTAGGCCACATGTGGATGCCCATCTTAAGGGGGCACTCAGGATTGTGAGGGTAGGCTGGGCCACATGCTGATGCCCCATCTCAAGGGAGCACTCATAAAGACAAAAAGAATCAATCATTCTAATCATTGCATGGTTCTGTTTTGGAAAACTAGAAATTCAAAACACTCAATCCCCCAAACGAACAAGCTAGGCATACTTTGGCAGTATGGTCTTTCAGTTCTCCAACTCCAGGTACCATTCGGAAGGCATTCAATTGAAGCAGGACCAAGTCCATGATAACCAGGGTCACAGCTGAAAACCACCTTGGTTTTGTATTCATAATGTGATCCATTCACAATTCTCCATCTTCCATGTTCCAAGGTAAAGGAATTGATGCTTGGGCATGTAACAACTGTACAAAATGAAAGAATATCGATGCTAACAAAGCAAAATTACTGATACCTAAAATGTATTAGATCCTTTATGTTGCCATTGCTTTAGTTAATTCTCTCTTGTGGTCTACAAAATATCGTTTCTTTATTATTTCCACATTAATCATTAATTACTTCTATTTCCCAAGGAACTGATGAAATTTAATTTATTGAAAATAAACTTAGAGCTTCCATTATTGAAATAGAACATTATTAAGGCAGCCATTATACTTTTTAAAAGCTCTGTATATAAATTATTAATAAATGCCATTTTATAAAATAAATGAAACTTAGTTACATAAAATAAAAATATCACAGTTGATACCTATACATATTTTTGGAATTTCTAGAAATAAATAAAATACCTGTTTCCTGTCCTTCAGTCTTTCATAGTACAAAAGTGATTATAAATTAACTTTTATTTCCATCCTAGTACACTTAAGTAATTTGCTTTTAAAAGTAAACAGATACAAACAGCTTCAAGCCATATAGCATACAGGTTACACACTACTGACAGATTTCATACCAACACAGCGAGGGGTCTTGTTATGATTGCTCCATGTTCCATCTGACTGGCAGGTGGCTGTGGTGAGCTCCTTGGATGACAGTCTGTATCCATCATTGCAAAAGTAGGTAACACGAGTTCCAACCAAATAGTCTGTTGTTAGTATTCCTCCATTTGTTGGGGCTTTCGGGATCCCACAGGAAATTGCTAGAACAAACACACACACACAATTATGGCAACAGGGAATGCAAAATGACTTCATGAAATCTGTAACTGTCTAACATGGGAAATTATTTGGGATTCTATCATGTTTCCAAGAGAAGGTCACAGTAGGTCCCCAAAGAGCTTTTCTGAACTATACCTTTTGAATAAGTTAGTTTAAGCTGATAATAAGAATTTAAGTTGGTGACTCTGTATACTGTTCTTGCTTTGTTTCTTGGTCCCTCATTTTGCTTTTTGTAACCATGCGTCTTGCTGTTAGTGTTCACAAAGACTATGTGGGAATGCGAGTTGGGTGGTGTTTAATTCTCAAGGCACAGACTGAGTGAGATTGACTAATTTGATAGTACTAATCCATAATTACTAAACATTAGGTAGGGGAATAGAAATTCTCATTTCTATGTTGTCCAGAAATGAAAGAAAAGGGGTAACCAAAAGCCTTTGTTTGTCATGGGTACAGTCCCATCATGTTATAGGCACTAATGAAAGTATAGTTCACATGGGCCTTGATTGATAAACAGTAGGCCAAGATTCATTCTCTCAAACTTAACTAGAATCTTTCTAAATTTCATTTTAGATGCTTAATTTTAAACTATAATACATTTACTCTATGTGAGCATTAGTTTTCTATGCTATGTTGACATGTATATATATATATATATATATATATATATATATATATATATCTTCATATGCTTTCAAAATACTATAGAGAAATTCTATATACTGACTCTTATCCATGTTTGCCCAACACTTAGACAATCTGAATTTCCTAGATGATAAACAATCATATAGTTACCCCCAACCAATATCTGACAGCATTTAAAACCATAAATAAGATACTTTTATGCAGCCTCAAAGGCACTGATGGCAAGATAAGCTAGTGCAATGATAGCACAAACCTTGTAGGGTTAAAAAGCAATGTATAATTTCATGTAAAGCCCATTCCATGAGATGGAACCCATATTCAACACTGCCTGGGTGACCAAGAACCTAGATAGCCCAGGGACCTAATATAAAACCAAACACTACTGTTCTAAAAAGAAATTTTAAAAATAAGGTAAAATAACATAGCACAGCATCATCAGAGAGGTTTCCCCTGAAGCAGAAGGGAACACATATAGAGACTAATAGTAGGACATTACGCAAAGAGTGAGAGACTTTGAAACTGCCCAAAATGGGAAGTCCCCACTGAATCCCTTCCCTCGGGAGTCAAGGAAACTGGGGCAAGAGAAGGCAGAAAGATTCTCAAAACAAGAGGAGAACACAAGAACACAAGGCCATCTCAATCAGTATCAGCAATACTCATGAACTCACAAACACCAAGGCAGCATCCACAGAGCCTGCACTAGTCTGTCCCAGATGGGGTCCTAGAGCTAAAAGAAGTAGTCATACACCCCTACCCCTAATGCAGAAGCTACCTCTAATTGATAACGACTTACAAATGAAAATTTAGGTGTTTTTCAAATAGAGTCACACTAGGGAAAGAAACTACTCTTCAGGGTAGGCCACATGCCCAGCAGTAGACAGCCAAGACAAAATGAACTCAATGGCATCTTTGGAGGTTCCTTGCCACATATGTCTTGGGATGGTTTTTCTTTACTTTTCTTCTCTTTTTAATTTTATGTTATTTTTATTTTATTTGCCTATTTTTTTCTCTCTAGCCTACAGGATTTTCTGTATATATTTGGGCTTCCAGTTCACTGCTATTATTCCAGACTGTGGGAACATATTGGTGTCTTTTTGTTGTACTACTTCTTGGGCTCTTTTCCTCCCATCTGACTGTTTTGTCCTACTTTGATGTCTTAGCTTATATCTTTTATTTCATTTTATTATTATCTCTTAGAAGCTTGTTTATTTTCTGATAAGAGACAGAAGACGAGTAAATAGGAAACATGGGAAGAAGGGAACAACTTGGAGGAATAGAGAGATGGAAAACCATAATCAAGATACATTATCTGTGAAAAATATCTCTTTTCAATAGAAAGGAAAGAACAATAATAATTGTACTTCCACTTGTCATACTTACTAAAATATATTGATAAAATTATATATGTGTCACGTCAACACCAAGTGGACTTAGTTTGTGTTGCCTGGTATATCTAATGTATTAATTTACAAATCAAAATACTTTTGGGTTCTGAAATAGGTTATGTGGAAATAATTCTACACAAACTATTCAGAGAGCAAACTTTTCAGAGAGCAACAGAGCAAAAGACGTAAGGTATAGAAAAGTGTGTATCATTTAAATATTATGAAGGTCATTTCTGGTTCTCAATCCTTTAATTCAGAACAAACTTTTACCATTTATTTTGTCCAACCCATCAGGTACTTAATCCATATATATATATATACATACATTATATTGACTCACTATATATATATATATATATATATATATATATAGTGAGTCAATATAATGTATGTAAAAACCGAACGGAAGAATCAGTATTTCAGAATGGATTGATCTACTATAATTTCCTGACCTAAAGCTTCTGAATAGTAAAGCAATGCTGAATCAAGAAATTACATAAGCAGTTTCAAACAATGTTATTATCCTTTCTATAATTACAGAATCTCTAACCTACTGTTGGAAAAGTAAATGGTCCCATGATACCTGTTTCATCAATGTTTATATTTTCACATATTCATGTGGGTAATTGTAATTTTAATAGGCTCTCTTTACCCAATACTCCTTGCCAATGATAAGGTATTTACTGAGTGCACACACACACTACATACATACGCACACACCCATACAAACACACACATGCTCACAAATATAAACACATATGAAAGTACACATGCCACACGTAAACACACCCATGCACATGATCATGAACACATACACAATGTTGAACCTAGGTGATAAGATAAATGTTAAATAGTATAAATTCCTAGTATGTCTAGAAAAACTGGTTATATTTTCGAGCTAGAGCAAATTATGCCATAGTCAAATAACTAGACAAATAGCTTATTCACGGGTAGCTAAGTTTCGATTTCTGTGGTGGTTTGAATGAAAACGCCCCTCATACAATCCCCTGCTTAGTTCCCATTTGATGAACCATTTGGAAAGATGAGAAGGTGTGGCCTATTGGAGGAGGCGTGTCTCTGGAGACAGGCTCTGAGGATTCCAATGCCCATGCCAGGTTGAGTGTCTCTCTTTGCCTGATTGTTCTCACTCTTGAGTTACTGGTATTGGAGCCTACTTCTTCAGGACTCTGTGGTAGACTAAAGACCAGCTGAAATATCCATCCTAGTAGCCTGAAAAACTACTGCATTATGGAGCCTTCCGTTGGAAGACAGCCTTTGTTAGACTACGTAAAGCTTCTAAGGCCACTCTAATAAATCCTCTTTAATGAATTCCACTCTACTAAAGCCAAAATAAGTATGTAAAATTCTTAGTATTGCACCAATAATATGTATTTAATTTTATGTAATATTTATCATATATATATATATATATATATATATATATTATATATATATTTGCTCTAATGAAGTTTGAATAATGCAACTTCCCAGCTCAAAAAAAAAAAAAAAAAAAGAAAGATTGAATAGAACTTGTTCAGGAGAATCATCTCTGGGAGGCTGTCATGGTTGCTGCTCTCCAGAATGCTGAGAAAACAGAGTGTATAGTAGGACTGACAGGGTGATGAGCAGTGGGCTGGAACTGATGCAGGTTCTACTCCCCGATATGCTGCTCAGCCATCCCATATGATCATCCTGACCCTGAGAAGCAACAAGATATCCAAGATGAAGCACGGCTCATTTTCTTGGTTAAGCCCACTGCAAAGACCTCCATGGTCCATACTACTTCTGGAGGCCATCCTTGTGTCTGTGCTCCCTACTGCTGCTGTCTGTCTGTCATCCAAATTACTGCCCGAGGCCAAGTTGGTGTCTGTGATTCTAAGCCATGTTGATATCCAGGGTCTATGTTGCCACTCAGCCACCAGGGGATAGGCTGATGGATGTGTTTCATGAAGCCACCAGCGGCTGGGTGGAAGTCCTTGATCCATGCTATCCCTGGCTGTGACAGCCAAAGAAGCTTATTTTGCAATGGTATTGATGCCAGCAGACTCATAATTGAGAATGAGAGACATTGAAAGCTTCTGTGGCAGACTCTCAATGCCCCCTTCCAATAAATAAATCATAAATCAGAAAGGAAGGAAGGAAGGAAGGAAGAGAAAGAAAGAGAGAGAGAGAGAAAGAAAGAAAGAAAGAAAAAGAAAAAACTGAAGACTCCCATCTGAGCACAAAGAAAGTTTAGGATAACAGCGATAAATAAGTTGGATTTAGAATACATATGTCTGAAGACTGATGTAGTAAGCTTGTGGATACAGAATATATTTAAGCAAAAACGTATGACACAATAATTATTTAACATCAAAGAAAACTTATCAAACTTAATATCTTAAAGTCAATGTAATGTCTTTATGATTCATTTCCAGGAACGGCTCTATGATGTGCTTCTAAATATGTGTGTTTGATAATGTCTATTTTGTGCTCAACATAGAAAAGGTAGGGTCAGTCTTCTTAATGCTTGTTTCTATCTGGAGATGAGATACTTCACCTTGGCAGGCAGGCACTGGAGCATCCCAGGAATGATACCCATAGGAGGACTTCCTGCATACAGCACTGCTCTTGCCAACGAGTCGGAAGCCGCGATCACAAGCCCAGCGAACCACACTGTTCAGCTGTCCACCCGTCTGGCTGATGATGTATCCATGAGGTGGGGACTCTGGCGTGCTGCAGTAGAAGGCTTTTCAAGGGGAAAAATAATCACTGCTTAATCAATAATTAGAAGTTCTCTGTCATCCAAGCTTATGAACAACTATGTATTAAAGCTTACATAAACATGAGTTGTTATTTTGATTGCAATGACCACTGTACATGCTAACCTCTTTAAACATGTCTATTTACATGGCTTGTAGGATGCTTGGCTATCCCTAGACTGTCACACATATTTTACTGATATCTAACATGTCTTCTGTTTTGAAATGCTTTCTGTCACATGTGGATGTCCAAAGGTCTGCAATATAGCACCAAATTCAAGAATTACCTGATACCTGAAGGCTCTGAATGTCACAGCTTGGGAGTAAAACAGTAGAGCACATTGTTGGCATGTCACACTGAAGCTGTTTCTAGAGACCTGTGTCATAGCAGGGCATGGATTTCATTTTGACTGGTGTTAAAATGGGCCTTCCTATTTCATGGTCATATTTGCTAATTTATTATAGCTTCCTTTCTGATGGAATATTTATAGAATTCTAAAAATTGCCAGTAAAATAAAACTATCTTTTTCCTGACATCTGAAATGGCAAAAGATAACATCAAGTAGTTTTTATCCTACATATACTTTGGAGACCATTCAGCTCATTGTGTTATGGTTAATTTTTGAAATATTACTCTCATCTGAGCACATAGAAAGTTTGGGATAACAGTGATAAATAGGTTGGATTGAGAATATATATGTCACAAATGGTCACTTCTAACAGGGAAATGTATATATTTAATATGTCAACATTTCTTGGTAGCTAAAATTGGTGTTTTTCTTTATATCCATATCAAAATTTGTCATGGATATTAATCGATCTGATGTTTTTAATTTTTTATCAATTATCTTTTAGTTTTTTATAATCATGTAAAAGAAAATTTAATTTGACAAAATTCAATTATTTTGAGCACAAGAATAATAAATTAAAATTGATGTATTTCCTGTGGTGGGAACACTGATTAAATACAATCTTAACAGTCTCTCAAGCTTATACTTAATTTTAAGAATGTTCTTTTGTCTTCAGATTTATTAACCTATACAATTTTTAGCAAATTCATATTGCTAATTAATTATAATTATTAATTAATTATTTTATTTTTTTTTTGCTTTGTAACCTCTGAATTTATTTTCTTTATAATTCAAAACCCTACGTGTTGCATGAAAATTACAAGGCCCAGAGACTGACTTTGGAGTTCAAGCTTCAAGCTGAAGATCAGAGAAGCAAAGCAACCAAGCCAGGAGATCTTACCTCTACCCAGCTGAAATGACAATTCTGTCTCCACAAATCCTCAAAGGCAAAAGGCTCTCAGATCCTGTCTCCTCCTCCTTATAATCCTTTCTCTGCCCAGGCATATCCTCCTGTCTCCACCTCCCTAGTGCTGGGATTAAAAGTGTGTGATACAAACTGCTGAGATCAGCTTTGTGTGAGCTGTTTCTTTTAGGACTGAGACAATTTCATGTAGTTAGTGAGCTTTGAACTCACAGAGATCCATCTACCTCTTAATCCTGAGTCCTGGGCTTAAAGGTGTGTACCACCATCGCCTAGCTCTATAATTCATTCTTTTAAAATAAAAGTAACTAGGCAGAATTATTTTACCTGAATATTATATGTAGATATATGTACATATTTATGTGCACAATTTTAAGTCTACTTAAATTCATATAAATGAGGGAGTACATAGTCTATCAGCGAAATGCATCTTGATATGAACAACTTTATAATTATTACACAATTCAAAGGAACAACAATAAAATATTTTTAATTGTGGTTTTTAAATGTGTTCAAAATTGGTTAATCATTCACAATTATATCAAAGCTATTTATGAAACATTTAATTAGAAGCAATTCATAGTGATCAGTATCCCAGGAAGTGCAAATTCAACACTAAAGAAAGACATATGCAGTTGATTTTAGGATATTCTTCCAGACCAGACTTTAGGATTATAGATGAAAAAATGCATCTCTCCTATAATGGAGAACAGTCTATAGTCAAATATCCAAAAATTTTACTGTATCAAAAATAGTAAATCTTATTATAAAAAGGAAAGAACAGAAGAAATGGTGTCATCTTGATATGAAATACATATCATGAGCCCACAAGTATCTAATTATTACTCAAATCAAATGAACAATAATAAAAAGTTATAGCTGTGGTTTTTAAATGTGTTCAAAATTCTCTTTCAAAAATTAAGAGATTTTTATCAACTATTACAAAAGATGGAGAATAACTAAAACCATATATTTATAATTGTTAATGTTAAATAGTTATTTAAAAGATCAGCAATTCATAGACAATACTATAACATTTTTCTGACACAGGAGACAGAACTATTGAAAAAAAAGAACTGAAACATTCAGTTTAATTAAGCAAGTTATAAACACCTTATGAGCTTATTTTCCCAACATAATATTTTTACTTAATATTTGGGAAATTCATACAATGTACCCGACCATGCTTGCTTCCCTTTCTTTCAGGTTCCTCCCTCCCACCCTGTTCCCTCTCCCAAAATACAAAATAAATTAATAAATAAAATAAAAATACACCAGTTCCAATTTGTGTTGCCCATATACTCATTGGAGAATGGTCAAAATCCTGGTGGCCAGCCTAGCAAAGATAACCGAGACCTTCCCCACCCTATCCCTACAATGTGGTAGACAATTAATGAGAGGGTGGAATTATTTCATCACAGAAAGAAATTGAGGCACAGAGAGAGATTAACCCAAATTAATCAAAAAGCAACAACGGAGAGTCTGTAGTTCTTATTAACATCGAACTGAATAGTATCAAGGTCTTCTGTCTCTTTTCATTTGCTTATGTTATTTTTCTGTGTATAAATGTTTATGTGCATTCATGTGCACTGAACCCATGTTCAGTGATCAATAGAGGGCGTCAGATCCCCTGTAACTAGAGTAACAGAAAATTGTGAGCCACCATGTGAAAATAATGTTTCAAAATCAATACATGCTCTTAACTGCTGATCCTTTCTTAATTTATTTGTATTCCATATGTATTTGTGTCCTGCCTGCGTGTGTGTGTGTGTGTGAGGGTGTTGGATTCCCTGTAACTGGACTTACAGACAGTTGTGAGCTGCCATGTAGGTGCTGGGAATTGAACCTGGGTTTTCTGGAAGAGAAGCCAGTGCTCTTAACTGCTGATCCATCTCTCCAGTCCCATGTTGAGCCTTTCTTAATCTCCATTCTAAAACAGTCTCAACAATGAAGGAGGTTGAGTAGTGGCTAAAATTCAAAACATCACATACCAATGTATCTTATCCTGAAGCCTTTCTTGTTATTGCCATGATCTGCGGACCATTGAAGAAATACTTCATGACCATTGCTTGTGACATTAAAAGCAGCTGAATAATCTCCACTGAGGGAAATCAGCACTGGACTCTGAATATTTGGACCTAGAGAGAGAAAATAATATAATATAGTAACATATATAAGTAACTTTATCCCCATTTATTTCCAGTGTACATAAGCTTCAAATAGTATGAAATACTAAAGTGGTTATGTACCACTGTACCTCATGAATAGTAAGGGAAATGTACCTCATGAATAGTAAGGGAAACCTAATACAAAATGATTTTACTAAACATTTTAAAGGCTTCTCTAAACTGCAATTCATAAAAGTTATCAGGCTAACCACAATCTTCATATTGAATGGAGTCACTATAATTTAAAGATATCTCTAAGGTAAAGGTGAACATTCATGCGTATGTGTACAGTATTTGCACTAAACCTCTGAGTATCCAGGAAATATAACCCATGGTTACCATCATACACCTGAAGAACATCAAACTCCTTTTCTGTCTGGAAGAACTCCACAAACATGCTGATATTATAGCCCTTTTCCACGGAGATGCTCCATGCACACATCTGCAGATTTGGGTAACTGTCCGGATACCCGGGACTCAATATGACTCCTGTGGAATCCAGTCGTAATTCATTGGCTGGGCAGAGCACTGTGAAAGGAGGCATCATTACAAGCATTTTCAAACAGAAACAGAAACTGTGTTTTTACTGCCAAATGCTTGTTTTATGGTCACTCACTACAAAGAAGACAATAGCTGGAATTTGTGTATGATGCCATTTTTATTAAGCTACTACTTAAAATATGGTGTGAAGGACTAAAAATCTATAGTAAGCATTTCTTCTTTCCATTACACTGAAAATGCCTTGTTTATGAAGAAATAAATGATGAAATAAAAGATAATTCATTCATTGCCTTTTACTTCTTCACAATGCCCTAATTATTTTTGTACTTTCCTTCTGACTATCTATATGCTAGTTCCATAATTTATTCTCCTGCCCTTCAACTCATTTCCTTCCCATTCTAAGCTTTCAAGTCACTCAGGTGCATGCTCCAGTAATAAAATACTACTCTCTCAATGTGTATGTCATGCAAAGGTCTTTCTGGTCTCAGGGAAGTACTTAAGCCATAAGAACTTTATATGGTTTCCAGTCGATAGTTATCTTGCAACTCCTGGTGGCATGTCATGCATGCTGGCTGACACACAAACTCTTAAATTATATTGCTTCTTCAATAGAAGACATCTAGAGAGTAACAAAACAATGTAATTATTACTATTCTCTCTACCCAAAGACAAGGAATTTTAATCTTGGGTTCATATCCCTTGTGTATTAGTACAAATAGTACAGATATATATTTTAATTTAGGTTTCAAAATGGAGAATAGGTGAATTAGTATGTCTTTATTACTCCACAGATGTCATTTTGAAAATAAACAAAAGATAATGGGGTTTTTAGTGTAGCATTGTTCACTGTGACTCATACTGTGCATAAATAAATCCATATATATCAAAAAAGATTAAGGACAGCATAAACCAAAGCTTTCTATTAAAATGAAGGACATGACTATAACAAAACATCCTGTATATAACACTGTTAAATGTTTTCAAGTTTAGGCTATGCCACACTTTCAAGTGTTTCCAGTGGGGATGCTTTGTCGATCAACAGAACAGCAGAATGCAAAATTGTTAAGGTTTTGATAGACAGGAAAAAAATCACATACCATTTTCAAATTCAACTAGCATGCATAAATTTCTACAATTTGGGGGTTAAAACTCATTTCCCTCTTATTTTTAGTTAGATCATGATCTTAACAATCTGTTTAAATGAACTATACTTGAAAATGTCAAATATACTGGTTGGAATTTACCAAAATAGATAAATGATTTACATATTGATAATTTTCAGAGTACAGTTTAACATTTTAGATAATGTAATATTTTGGAGTTAATGTTTCCAAATAGTACAAGAATAGAAACCATAAAGAGTAAATTGTAGGAATATTAGGCTACTCTTTAACTGTGGAAAACTTGAAATATTTAAAAAGAAAATGAGCCAGAACTAATTTTCAGATTTTTGAAAGTGGCTATAGGGTATAGTGGTAAACATACTATTATTAATTCTAACTGGGCTCTAGAGTTGAATACGAAAATAATGCTGCCTCTTTTAGAAAAAATTGAAAAGATCAAATAATTTATAAATTGAAAACAGTCTAGATGTGTTGTAGAAAATTTAAAATGAATGAGTACTTGGGATTGTTTGTGATTTTAACTTAAACAAAAATTTTCCAGTTGTTCTATATAACCCTAAATGGCTACAGAAAAGTCTTCTGTGGAGGGAAGAATTGCATGAATGACGGCTGCCTTGTGAATATAAATTACAGACTTCAGGATGAATACTCAACAAATATCAAGAGGTCTGGCAACCTTGACTGAAATCATAAGACGTTCTCACAGTGTGATAAGTTCATTGCTGCCTTTCTTTCAGCTACATTAAGACACACTTTGGAAAGTCATTTCATAAGGATTCCAATTAGGTAGAAAATCAAATGCTAATTCCTATATATAGCATGATTCGAATACTAAACACATGTTGCTGTTTTTTGAGGCACAGTCTCACTTTGTGTTTCAGATTGGCCTCAACCTCAGTATTTACCCCAGGTTGGACTATAAATTGTCAAAATCCGTTTTCAACAGGCTTTAATGCATTGAGTATACAGATATGAGTCACACTTGACTCATTTTTTTCTTTTGTGTTTTAAATGAACAATTATGATGCTACTCAGGAAACAGTATTCCATACGTCAGAAAAAAAACAAAAAACAAAAACATCCAAGAAAGAAGTAATCCAAGAAACTCTAATGTGGCATAATAGTTTTTTGTTGTTGTTGTTCAAATTAGCGAACATTTATAGTCAGTTACTATGAGTTATATTTATAGCCAGCCTAAATCAACAGTAAATGTTGTTTGAACATCTTAATTATATAAGTCTTTCAATGTCTTTTCTTAGCTGTCTTGCTAACATAGTAATTTCCTTTAAATCCCCACCGAGTTGTTTTATATGTTTCTTTGAATGTTCAACAGACAGTAGACAGACAACCCTTTCTCTAAGTTGTTTCCAAGAAAACTTTCATTGCCCATGTGGAACTCAGGATCACATGCCTCCATCAAGCTGTGTCCAACACACAAATAGTTACTTATGATTACTCTAGAGCTTCCTGAGCTGTGCTCTGAACATGGTGTTACTACTGTCACTGGGAGGGCTGACATGGCCTTATATTGTGATTGTTAATTGACATGGTTATTTGTGTTTGTTTTGCTGCTGTTTTTAGTGTGTGTCTGTCTGCTGAATGCTCATCTTCTCTTTCTTAATGTGTAGCAAATAAAGGGTTATATAGCTAGGGATTAGAATACTTTTTTCCTAATAAAAAGACTTGTCACCTCAGTCTTTATTTGGTGTTTTATTTTGTTTTGTTTTTGCACTTTTTCTTTACCCTTATTCATACCTTGTAGATCAAAAATACTTCATATAGGTTAAACTGACTTCAGGCTAATTAAAAATAATTAAATCCCAGAAGAATAAAAGAGTTTTTAATTGGCATATCTGAGAAATAATTGAATTAAAAAACACCCCATATCCATTATACACATCAGAATCATATAATGCAGCAAATATTCAAAATTGGAATGACATGTATTTTCTTTGAAATTTTGTCTTTTCTGACTTAAGCGCCAATCGGATGTTTAAGAAGTTAAGGACCACAAGTTAAATGTTAGACTGTGTGTGTGTGTGTAATCCCAGCACGCAGGATGCAGAGGAGGTTGAGACCATCCTGGACTATATAGCAAGATCTTATCTCAAAGAAAAAGAAGAGAAAGGAAGAGAGTGGGGGGAGGGAGAAAAGAAAAGAAAAAAGAAAAGAAGTAAATAGCTGCAAAACATCCATACCTTGACAAACTGGAGGGGCCCCGTCCATCTGCAGACGCTCTCCCAGTCTGCATGTGAGAATTGCATTTCCGACCAGTGTAAATCCTGGGAGACACTGATACCTGATGATATCACCTGTTAACCAAACAGAAAGAACGGGGCCTTCAGACAAACTCCAAAGGGGAGCCGAAAATCTGTTTTAATTTTAGGAACAGAATTATTTTCATTTACTCATTTCTGTTGCTTGCTTTCTTTCCTCTTCTCTTTGGGCTTTTTGTTTTTTTTCCTGTCCTGGATCTGTTGGCCTCAAACTTTTAAACATCTACCCTGCCCTGCCTCCCGAATGTCGGGATTAAAGGAGTGCATCACCACTGCCAGGCACGATTTAGCTCTTTTCTAGCCGGTACCACTGGGGAGTTTACTCATTTCTAATCAGTGTAAAAATACCATCACTGGTAAGCAGGATGGTGACTCTTAAACCTGGAACAAGCATGGCTTGACAGTACTGATGAAACACCCATAAAGACAGGTGTAAGCTACTGATTGGCTTTGGATGAGGGATACCAGCTACATAGAATAGAAGCCTCTGCCCCAAGGAACGGATCTGTTTACATTAAGTATCATCTTTCAGAACTCGTCTGCATGCTACAAGATTGCCATGCTGTTGTTTATCACTAAAGTATGCAGGCACGGGGCATGGCACTTCTTCGAGCTCACAACACACACCTAATATGCCCTCTCCAAACTCTTTTTCATAGGTCCTGTTCACCGTTTCGGTTCCTCTTTTGACTGTTGTACCTCCGACATAAACTCAGCGAACCCTAGCAACCCACAGGCTGCTGCAACTGTGCATGGTTTTTTTGTTTTTCTTTTAAAGGAAGATAGTTCTGTATGTGGGAGACAGTGGTGAAGCTTGGACTATCAAGGGGTGGAGGGCGGGCAGTAGGACCACAATACAAACCTCGCACATGAGTTAGCTTGTTGAAGCCCATTCTTTATTATTGGAGCCCCCTCCCCATGGCGGGGTGCCATGGTGGGTCTTAATGCATGGGAGAGGGGCTTGGCCTTGCCCCAACCTAATGAGCCAGACTTCATTGACTCCTCATGGGAGCCCTTACCTGGGGTTGTACTAGGAGAGTTGAGCAGAGGGGGGGGGGGGGCTGTGGTTGGAATGTAAAATGAAATCAAAACATTAAATAAAATGGAAAAAGAAGGATAGCTCTGCAACGAGTGAATTATTTGAAAGTAATTTTAAAGACTTTACCAATTTCAAATTCATCATCCTCTGTCAAAATTTCTGCATTAGGTACAGGCGGTGGAGGCTGGCACACTCTCAGTTGGTAGGCTATAAAAATCAACAATTACTTGTTTAGTCCTTTTCAGAAACGCCATGTACAAACACACATCAAAAATGATGCAAACATTTTTGAAAGAATGAAATGTAGTTTTATGTGTAAACTTTCAATTACACTTAAAAACACGATTGCAGTCAAGGGAGGAACCTCACAATTGTTAGAATACTTTTGTCTCTTACGGAGTATTTTTCCCCCTTTATCCATGTTACATGGTTTGTAACACCTTATCATCTCTTTTTCTACTTTCTTTTTTTAGAATGATAACATTTGAAACATGTATTTGCATCTTTTTGTTTGATGCTTTTGTACCCTCGGGTTTCATCATAGAATTCGTTGCCCTTGGGAAATTGATTAACATCAAATAACAGCTCAGTTTGTGGGCCCTTTTGGGCAATATTATAAGTACTTTGCTAATAGTATCTCAATTGACCTTTGCAAAAATTTATCTTTTATCTACATTACTAGTTCTATAATGATTTCCATTTGACCGAAGAAAAAACTATTAAAAGGATAAAATGTACACAAATCATACAACTCTTGTGTGGCTGAGCTTGGCATGATCCTACTTCTTCTAACTCTGGAATATTAACTCATCCTGGGACATTAATGTACATGTGAGATACATGTGTGTGGAATATACTGGGTCTAATGGTTGTTGTTGCACCTGGTTTAAATTGGTATTTGGTGTCATTTGAAGACCATCAAAAAAGTTGCTGGATCCAACTAACTCAAGATGATACCTAAGTAAAATCAATAATACCACTACGCTTTATTACATTTTTATTTTTTCTCAGAATTTTTACAAACATGCTAAACTGTTATTCATTTGAGAAACTGGTTTGTACTTGAGGCCAATGAGAGTGTGTGTGTGTGTGTGTGTGTGTGTGTGTGTGTGTGTGTGTGTGTGTTTACACAGGTTAAATTTTGCTACTTAAGCTGAAAAGATGGGTATATAAAGAGAACATGACATAAAAACATACTAATTTATACAACATGGCAAAGTATATGGAATCATGAGAACAAACACATACATTTCCTCTTATTTCAAAGACTATGTCTTCAATATTTCACCTATGGAGAGGGTATTTACTGGAAAGCTAAGGAATATCAACTGGACCAGCTAAGGCAAACTCCTGTAAGGGGAAAGTATTGGAAGAAATGCAGAAAACAGTAACATGTTTCCAGTTCTAAAGAGTTACAACACCCAGAGAGGCCATTACAGATTCAGAGGGACAAAAAAGAAAAAGTAACCTTGCACACAAACTTTAGTGATGGATCCTTGATGATTTACTGTCTTTTAACCAAGAGCCATTTATAAATGGTTGTCTAGGCAACTTCCAGGTTAGTGAGGACAAAAAGAGGAATTTTAAAATGTGTAAATATGAGAGTGATGAACTAATAGAGAATGATGGATTAGCTTCCACAAACTGTTGCCTGCATTTCACTGCAAAATTCTTTCTGCTTTCTCTTTAACCTATTTACAAAGTAACTTGTTGGTAGGGGATATTTTTTCTGAGTACAACACCACATACACAGAAAATATGTGTTATTAAATAAAACAAAAACAATTGGTTGACAAGAAAGCCCATGGCAGAAAAACATACTCAGATTCTATTTAGGCTCACTGAAAAATTACTAGAAACTTTGAAAAGTGACTTCCTGAATTTAGGCTTTATAGAGTCCTGTCTCTAAAATAATGAGGCCAGGTAGGGTCTCAATGTTCTTACCACGCTGATAAAAACAATACTGCTTTTGGGGTCAGGAAAGCTGGCTCAGAATGTAACGGCACTAGCTGCTCTTCCAGAGGACCTGGCTTCAATTCCCAGCACCCACATGGCAGCTCACTCAGTTTCATAGGATCTGACACTCTCATGAACATACATATGCAGGCAAAACACGAATGCTTATGAAATAAAATTATATAAAAAAATTAACACTTTTACCTGGTCTATGGATGTGAATTTGGAACAAAATCTCTTTTTGTGTGTGTGAGATTTTTGTTGCTGTTGTTGTTTTGACACTGGTTTTCTCTGTATAACAGCCTGGCTATCCTGGAACTTGCTTGTAGACCAGACTGGCCTCAAACTCATAGAGATCCACCTACCTCTGCCTCCCTACAAAATTCCTTTTGAATAAAGTTTTTCTATCTCAATCTCAGTGATTTCACTAATTCCTTTAAATTCATTTCTTTCCTAACTTTATGCTTCAGTTTCCAAATCTACAACAACAAACTAATCATCTCTTCTATAATCTTCATTGTCTTTCTCTATTACAGTGTTAACTTAAAAAAATCACAAGATCATGTTTTATGTATAGTCATATAATTGTGGCTGGTTTTGAAATGAAGTATTATCCATATACTTGTCTAATTGTTCTTTGTTTGAGTCTCCAGGTAGACTCACCCAAGGGAAGATAATTGTTTAACTGCCTTTTATACAACCTGGTAATTGCCACCTATCACTATGTCTGTAATTCCAAATATGAGCTAAATGGATGACAGATTGTAGGTTTTCAGAATATGCAACGCCTCAAAACAAACAACTTTCTTTTCCAAAATGTCTCCCTGATTTAAAATTTAAACATGAAGATACAAAGGAGGCAACTGTGAGTTAGAAAGTACTTAGGTGGAAGGTAAGTTGGTACTTCCTGGAAAAATATTCTGAGATAGACTGTAGAATTATAAATAAGAAATACAATTAGGAGGAGTAGAAGAAATCAGTTTCACCTATGTGTCCTTTGACATTGAAACAAAATACTAAAAATTAGCAAATAGCACAAAGTTTATGAAGTTCTTTTTTACTCAGTTTCTGAGTGTCTACTCCTTATGATAATTCTAGAATTCAAAGTTTTTTCTGCCAACAACTTTCAGTATTCATATGCCGTTCACACCTGCTGTCCCAGATTGAGTAGCACACTTTAAACTAGTGTCTTTCTTGGAATCTCAGATTGTCCTATGAAATGGACTTAGTGCAGGTATAACTAGTTACGTTCCATTGATACTCAATTAGGGTAAGTATTTAATCAAATGACTGATATCGTTATAGGAAAAAAATAATGAAACACAGAGGTACAGCCATGCTTCTTCATGAAGAGATTATAGTGATTCACATAAAAGATGAGAATACAATATAATGATTGCTCTCTGATACCCAGAGGGTAAGAGAATGCAGGGACTCATCCAGCCTTTGGGGAAGGCATGGAACTGGCTGAACACAATCGCTCACCTTTGAGTCCTCTCCCTGCTTCAGTGATTTGGTTTTCTGCATAATTACTTTTAATGACATCAACTCAACAGATAATATTTAGGAATATATGTGCATGTGCAAGTTCAAAATGTTATTTTGGAAAGAGAGACTATTAATTTGAAGGAAAGCAAGGAGGAGTATATGGGAGTGTTTGGAAAGAGGAAAGGGAAGGGAGAGATGTTTTAAGACAAAAATAAATTCAAGAATATACAAAAACTTTGTCTTTAGGAAGAGAAGAAGGGAGGAAGGGAGGGATGGAAGCAGGAAAGAAAATGGAAGAGAAGGGAAGGAAAAAGAAAAATAAAGGAATTCAGAAATCTAGACATCAGGATAAATTTCTAATCAAGTGATGTGTCCTACATCTGTGCATTTTTATACACAACCACCTGTGAGAATGCAAGGAGAAGATGACAAGTTCTAAGCCAGCATCCACTTGGGGCAAGATTCTGTTGAAGACTGAAAAAGGGGAGAAGAGAAACCATATGTTTCTTTAATCCCTCTAGTTTGTGGTGCTGTTATTGTTATTCCTGAAATCCTGTGAAACTAATAATCAAAACTATTAAATAGGAATCCCATGTTTTTTATGTTTTTTATCTGTCTTACACATCACTAAACGGATGATAAATAATATAGACAGCGCTTAAAGTCCTTGTTCCTCAAGCCTGAAGACTGGAGCTCTGATCCACAGAATCTACATATAAGCTGAACAGAGATACCTGGTCGGCTAGTTAGCCAGATTGATGAAGTCTGCATGCAGTCACAGACCTTGCCTCCACAAGTAATGTGGAGACTGAGAGAGACACCCAACCTCAACTTCAGGGTTCTACACACAAACTCACACATGTGAAGATGCCCCATCTCTCCCCCTCTCCTTCTTTCCCTCCATCATGCTTCCTCCCCACCCCTCTCTCTCTCATTCTCTCTTTTTCTCTCACACATACACTCACTAACGTGCATTTACACACACCCGAAGTTCCACACACAAAGAGAAAAGATGGGATTTACTCTGTTCTCATTAAGACATATTTCTCTCTACAACTGCAGAAAAGAAATAAGAGTTGGAGTTAAACGTCCGCATTCCGCTTTATAGATTACACCGAATACACACTGAATGTCATGGCTTACAGACTGGGTTTATACTCAGAATGCTAATTACATTTATTATCCCAGCTCCCTCTTCTGAGGTATCTGCTTCAATCCCTATGCAACCTCCAGGAGGATTTTTATTTGATGGATGATGCTTAAACCAGACTTTCATCGATGGAAGCTTTGTTAGCCCAATATTTGCACCATACTACTTAGAGTTTCACAGTCTTGTAGTCTTCCATTCTTAAGTCCTTCATACATCAGTTCTTGCTTCCTAAGTAGCTTATACTGGAGTATTCAGCAAATCTTTACTTTCTGTATAATACTTATCATGGCTCGTTAGGTTTCAACAAGTAAGTCAGCATTGGGTTCGAACTGTGTGTCATATGTGATGACAGATGTGAGATGTGCACCTGAAAAAAGGCACTCTCAATATTTCTCATAGCTGCCGGGCGGTGGTGGCTCATGCCTTTAATCCCAGTACTCAGGAGGCCGAGGCAGGCAGATCACTGTGAGTTCGAGGCCAGCTTGGTCTCCAGAGTGAGTGCCAGGAGAGGCTCCAAAGCTACACAGAGAAACCCTGTCTCAAAGAAAAGAAAAAAAAAACCAAAATATTTCTCAAAGCCACATTGATAATGGATGAAAAAGATGTGAACCAAACAGCTAACCAGTAGAATTTGACTACTGGACACAAGAGGTATATGAGTTGGTTGTGGTGACACTGCTGGTGGTGGTGGTGCTGTGTGTGTGTGTGTGTGTGTGTGTGTGTGTGTGTGTGTGTAGGACAGAGGGAAGAATAAACCTCCCAGCGAAGGCAACATAAACAGATACAGAAAAGAAAGCATGATGATGGGGGAAGTCCTTCTGTGTATATGTTTGTCTTATTGGTTGATAAATAAAGCACTGTTGGCCAATAGGGAAGCAAGTTAGGCAGGAGTAGGAGAGAAGGAGGATTCTGGGAAATGTAGAAAAGGGAGAGTCACCATGTGATCCCAGAAAAAGAGGATGCATGCTGCTGGCATCCTTTATAAGATAAGTCTTTATAAAATATATAGATCAATGGTTATGGTTGATACTTAAGACAGAGCTAGCAAATAAGAAATCCTAGTCATTGGCCAGCAGCATTGTGACTAAATACTACGACTCTGTGTGTTATTTGGGGGCCCTAACATGGTGATGGAACACAGGCAGCTGGTGCAAAGAGTTATCATTTTAGCATGATAATTGGGTCTGAAAGCTCTGGGAATGGACAAAGGAAAAACAGAACTGAGCTGGAGAAAAATGAGCAAGAGTATCGGGTCCATGTTTTAGAATTATAATTATTTTAATTTGAGATCAACTAAAAGTCTTTAACTTTAACCAAAACTGACTACAATGGGACTAAAATTAACAACAGCAGCTGGAAATGGACAAGAGTAGACACTGAAACTGGCTAACAATCTAATCCAAACTACGAGCCAGCATACATTTTTTAGCTACAAATAAACAGTGCTTGAGAAAATTTTAATCTCAAGAACCATAGAAGTAGCCCAGCTTATCCTCCACCTAGGTTGCTTTGGTCTCCTTCAATACTGAACAACATTTTGTTTTATTAAAAGAGAAGTTGGAAAAAAGCAGACCTACCAACAGCCTAGCTGGAGCCACAGACTTTTCTAGCACACACTCATAAAATTTTAAAACAGTTGGCAGTTTAGTATTGATAACAAAATTTCTAACTTTGTGTTCTAACTCACAGTACTTCTAGAGTGCACTCATTCCACTTGTCTTGCTATCTCTTATCATTTGTTGTAAGCAGAGATGATCTCCCCACTGATCATATTATATCAAGGCAATATATGCCATTCTCAGTTTTACATCTTCAATCTCCCTCTGGCAAATTTCATAATATTAAATCCATGAATTTCAATATGAAATCTGTATTACTCTCAGTACAGTTTCAAGAAAAAGTGAGACTTTTGGTAATACTAATTACTTTTGCCTTTTGGGGGGTATAACTGACATGGAGCACAAAATATTCAATAAACAACTAATAAATACTTGTTGAATGTCTAAGTTCTAAATAATTTAAAGAAAAGGAGAGAGGAATAAATATGCACACCCTTAAAGACCAAGCTAGGTACAAATTCTAGGATGGCAGAGGAGAACTTCTTGGGTCCCAATCACCACCTGAAGACTAATTGGTATTTGATAGCCATGAGCAGGAAGAGAGTTTTTTTTCATAGTTAGTGGCTACTCATAGTTTGCCCATGGAAAGTGAATGAAATCATAACCACGCACATATGAGTATCGCTGATTGGATTCATTAAAAAAAAAAAAAGAAGACATAAAATTGAAAGGAAGCTTTGTTGCGGTGGTACCCAGGAAGAATTTGAGGGAGGAAACAGGATGGATATGAAAACTATACACTGTATACAAGTATGAAATTTTCAAACAATAATAAATTAAATTTTCAAAAATGAATCTTTACCTTGGTTTTCTTA
Organism: Cricetulus griseus; assembly: GCF_003668045.3. Classification (NCBI taxonomy): domain Eukaryota; kingdom Metazoa; phylum Chordata; class Mammalia; order Rodentia; family Cricetidae; genus Cricetulus; species Cricetulus griseus. The sequence continues at coordinate 6,576,183 of NC_048603.1, read as the reverse complement.
TTTATAATATGGACATAAAACTGAAGTTGAATTAAAATCCTTTATAGACTTAGAATGGAGAGAGACACACATCATTTTCATTTAGCCTATATGCCTTATCCGGTAAATGTTAGCATCAGTGTGACTATTAAGGTAATTCTTCAATTCTACAACATATAACTTCCAGACTAGCTCCTCTTCCTCATAAACAGCAAAATGCTCCCCAACTTCCAAAACAGAGCAATAGATTCACTCTGGCTCGATGCTGATCAGTGTGCTTTAAAATTGCTGAGATTCTTTGTTGTTGGACACGGATTTATAATCCACTAGAATATTTAAACCAGACACATATTTTATGGCTGAGCATAACAAATGTGTCTTCTATGGTCCTAAAAGTAGTAGCTGAGTGCTGCAAAGAAAATGCTCAAAAATATTTTCGTGCCCAGAATGTTAAATTTGTGAGACCCTCTGAGAGTTATACATCATCTCCACAATGAATCATATGATAAGGAAACCCATGAGTAGGAGAGAATCTTTACCAACTACATATCTGCCAGTCTGGGAAATATCATATATCATAGATAGATAGATAGATAGATAGATAGATAGATAGATAGAATATTCACTATAGGAAATAGAAATGTCTGAGAAATATCCTAATAAATATTCATCTTGGATTTGATGGAAACAAGCAAACATCCAAGGCAGAGAAAAGACTTTTGGTTACTACCCACAAATTGATTATAATCTTCAATTGTTGAAGACAAATCTTATACATCTCGTTGAATGCTGAGGAGTCTAGCTGCTGCCTACAGAGAGTTTCAGGACCACTGACTAGTTGTCAAAGTACTGGAAGTCACTCTGCTTTCCAGCAGAGAAGAAAGGTAACCAACAAACCAGCATAAAGCCATGCAATTGACATGGTTACTCGCCTGCAAGCTCTGCTGGTGTGATAGAACTACAAAAGTAATCAACCACTCTCTAATTGGACTGAAGGATCCCTCTGTGGCATGGAGGCAGTGCCTGACACTGCTCCCCCGTGGCCAAGAATCTGAGACTTAGACAGTCTGTGGACATAGGAAAAAATCAAATTCTGTTGCTCTACTAAAAGAGCATAGAAATAAAAATGACTCCTAACAACAGTGCTATATCCAAGGATCAGTGCTTTGCTCATCTGTTATCAGGGATGCATCCTCCTGTGGTAGATGAGAATTGACACAGAGATCCTTAACTTGGCTATGTGCAGAGAATGAGAGATTCGGGAACCCTTAGAACACTAAATAGGATGTCTCCATCAGGCTCTGACACTCAGGATTCAAGGAACTATGTAAAAGAAGTGTCAGAAAAATTAAGAGAGAGAGAGGGAAGAGGGAGAGAGTGTGTGTTTGTTATGAATTTGATAGATAATGGGGCACAGGAGGAGTTGGTAGGAGGGGACAGGAGAAGGGTTGGAAGGATGAAAGGAAGGAGAAAATGATCTAATTCCATCTTAACTGCAATGTTAAAAATATGGAAAATAGCCGGGCGTTGGTGGTGCACACCTTTAATCCCAGCACTCGGGAGGCAGTCAGGCCGATCTCTGAGTTAGAGGCCAGCCTGGTCTCCAAAGCGAGTGCCTGGATAGGCTCCAGAGCTACACAGAGCTGTCTTGAAAAAGAAAGAAAGGAAGGAAGGAAGGAAGGAAGGAAGGAAGGAAGGAAGGAAGGAAGGAAGAAAGAAAGAAAGAAAGAAAGAAAGAAAGAAAGAAAGAAAGAAAGAAAGATATAGAAAATATTATTAACCTTCAAACCAACAGGACTTCATGCTTCACATAAAGCAAGCTGTAGTTACTTCTGAGGAAGACAGGAAGGTCTAGTACAAGTATCATCAATTTAACACAGGTTAAAATGTGTATTATTTCTGAACTGTAAACAACCACCCTATGCCTCTGTATTTGTGGCTGCGTGGGAGACAAGCAGTTGACTTGGAGCAGTGAATGGTGCTAGACAAAGCAACACATTCACTCAGGCAGAGGCAAGCAGTATAAATGATGTCACCTCCATTTTAAATAATCTAGGCACATATTCTATTCCAGACATTTCATAACTTTCCCAGCTATGACTGCTAAGAGAAAAGATGCCTAGAACAGCTCTTTTCGGTTTTCAAATTCACATTTTATCTCCATCTCTATTCTTCTCCGAGGAAGCATTGTGTTTGACATGTCATTCAGCTTTGAAATATCATTTTACTCTTTAGCAACAACATAGAAGCATTGTATTCTACGTCCCAGTATCTTAGAAGATAGGCGTCATTTAAGTAAGTGCCGTGTTTAAATGGGCATGAATATCTGGTTCCTGGCCCAATACATTTACTTCTTGCAGTCGCTTTAGAATTTCATTCTGGCCATATTTTCTGGGTTATTTTTAATTTCCTATTTTTCTCTGCAGTGCAACATCCAACCCAATTCCAGAAAAGAATGCCACATTTATCTATGTCTATTCAACCGAGCTATTAGAGACTGTTACAAAAAAGAAAACAGAACCCGGGCAAATTGCCATTTTTTTTTCCTCCAAACCAGAAAGCACAAGTACATAACCTTTTTGCTAAGTAAGGACATACTACTCCTTATGGATGATAAAAATAATGTCCTCACTCCATTATACACACTGAGTCCTGGTTCAGTCCACTGATGACTCACATTAGGTCAAATACAACTGTCTGTAGATAAGAGAAAGCTCTGAGGTGGGGGCAGGCAGGGAATTATTGATAATTATGTACTAAGTTTTATAATTTTTAGCCAAATTAATTGAAACAATTACACTTGAGGGCAAAGTAAAAGTTCTTTACTAAATGCTTCCCAAATTGTATAGAAGGTGGAAAATAGAAATATCCATATATATATATATATATATATATATATATATATATATATATATATCTGCTTACACATAGACCATTTGGTGAAAACCTGCTGATGAGTTAACATAAACATGGATGTGTTCCTGTTGTGCTGAAGTCACTTACAACTGTCATTTTTGTCACATTCATACTCGAGATTAAAAACCTACTTTGTGTCCAGATGAGATTGGCTGTCAGAGGGGAGCAAATGCTAATCCTTGGTTTCAAGGAGAGGAGGAAAATCTGTGTATTAGGGAGATAACAGGGAACAACTTTAATTACTTTATGGAAAGGGGGTCACAGAAAGCTCTGGAAACAAAGGTATCAGGAGCTTCCAGAAGATCATAGGAAAATTCCACTGTCTGTTGCGAGAATAGACACCCTCCTATGCCCATGGGTAATTGAAGGGATCGTGACACAGCACCGAGTCCATTAAAGTCTGGAACAAAGGGCGCCGTTCTTTCTGGTTGAATTCCTTGCCCATTAGCAGATAACAGAGCATTAGCAATGATAGTGTTTCCTTTGCCGGCCTCGGTTTCTGCTCGCTGTTCGTTTATTACCACAGCCTGTGGGACTCGTGCAGTAACACACTATACCTATCATTAGCTATCACTCCAAGCCACTGTGAATATTCAGAACTGAAACAAAAAATGTGGCTATCTGCTGACATGTCTGATAGGAATGGTCTTCCAGCGGATAGAAAGAGTTTCACTAAGAATGGACACCAGGAAATCATTTGAACCTATTGGAGCAAGAGGTAAACAAGACCTTGCGTAATAGGAATCAAGAAACTAGAATACAGTTTAGGCCATAGCATTTAAGCAAGCTTGTTCTACATCAGCTAATGTGACTGAATATTACATACCAATTACATATATGTAGACCATGCCTCTGTCAAGGAAACCAAAGGTGTGCTAAGATATGTGATCATAAAACCACTCTAATTTTTGGGCAGCACCTAATCCAGAAAAGAACGATGTTGATTTGAATCTTTCCAGCAAACCATCACACACAGCTCAAAACCTGTTACTCATCTCTCTGCAATGGGTTTTGAGATGCCATAGTGCTCATCATTTGTGCATTGTCTCACTAATTATAGCAAGTCGGTCAACTCAATGCTGTTTAATAAGAGCTATGCTAATGATGAACTTTGACGAAAGCCGACAGTAAAATTAAAAAAAATAGCAGACATAGTGATGAATATATTAACACAAAAATATGCTTTTGATGAGGCATCTACTTACCTAATCACTGGGCTCATTTTTACTTATCTAAATAATAGTAAGTGGAATTATCTTTTGCTTGTACAGATCGAGTCTGTGTAGTTATAATTTGGTTTTACCACTAAGTTTACATACATACATACACACACACACACACACACACACACACACACACACACACCCTATTTTAATATTAACATTCTCAGTACACTTTGAACAACTCAATATGAGACCCCTTATGAGAGTTATTCTCTCCTCTCTCTGTCTCTAAGTCTCTTTTTATCTCCCTATCTGTCTCTCTCTATCTCTGAACCTGTGTCTCTGTCTCTGCATTTCTGTCTCGCTCTCTCTCAACTGAAATTAAGTATAGGTCATGACTCTACCATGTTTAAGGCAAAGGGGCCACACAGTTAAAATCATCCTAAAATATTTTCTATTTTTGGTTGTGAGCCTAGCCTTGAATGGTTGAGCCATCTCTCCAACCCCCTAAAATATTTTATATAAATGTATCTTTACATCTGCAGAAGCAACTTTTAGAATAAAATCATTATATAATTAGTGATCTCCCTAAATTCAGCATCAACTGTGTAGAAACTATATACTTAAAAGATGGCCAAACAGATACAAGAGAGAACATTCCCTGGGAACCCACAAATCACTGAATAGAACACCTACACAACTTATTCAACAGAGGGAAATAGAGCCCATGCCTTCACCTTTATGTACTAGTGTTCTTCGTTCCTGCAGGCAATCTCCACACTACTAAATCAAAAAAGGAAACACTTGGATCTACAATGGTGTCTTGATTGCAAGGAATGCTAGTGCAGTGGTGTCATAAAGCTTGAGGGAGTGGTCAACCCAAGTCTGGTTTGTCTTAAGGCCACTCCATGAGATGGACCCCACAACAGATGTTGTGTGGATGACCAAGAACCTGAAATTAGATAGCTCAGGGACTAGGGTAAAGCCAACTATTGCTCTACTAAAATAATGTAGCACTAAAACAACTCCTAATGATACTCTGCTATACACATAAATCAGTATCTTGCTCAGCCATCATCAATGAAGATTCCTCCTACAAATACAGAAACCATAGCCAGACAATATGCCGTGTGTGAGAAACATTGGAACACTTAACCCTAAATGGGATGGGTAGGATGTCTCCATCAATACCTATCCACTCCCTTAGGGATCAGAGAACTCTTCGGAGGAGGAGGAGGAGCAGGAGGAGGAGGAGGAGGACGAGGACGAGGACGAGGACGAGGACGAGGACGAGGACGAGGACGAGGACGAGGAGGACAAGGAGGAGGAGGACGAGGAGGAGGAGGAGGAGAAGGAGGAGAAAAATTTAAGAGCCAAAGGAAGGCACCAAGAAAACAAGCCCCTCTCAATCAGCCTGATGGGTACATGTATAAAATCACAAAAATGGAGGCAGTATGCAGAGGGTATGGAGAATCTGTCCCCGATGCGGTCCTAGAGCAGAAAGGAAAATGGCGACATGCTCCCAGGCCCAATGCAGAAGTTATCTCCAATTGAAAACCACTTGTAAAGGAAAAGTGAACTTTCTCTAAAGGTCTCACTGGGGAAACAAACTGCTCCTAAGTTTAGGACACTTGGGTGCAGCAGATGGACAACCCAAAATGATGGAACAATGACATCTATGGAGGTTCATTGTCTCATAATGTCCTGTCAGAGTTTTCTTTTAAAAAAAGGATCTATATCATTGTTTCAATTATTTTTTTATTCTCTTATAGCCTTTAGCTCTTTTGTGTATATTATAGCTTCTGTTTTTGTGTTATTATGGTATGCCAGAAAATATGAACCAATGGGTCTCTGGATCTACATCAGATTTTTTTTATGCCTTTGGGTATAGGCCTCTTTTTTCTTCTGTTTTGTCCTATTTAGAGATGTTATGTTTACTTTATCGTATTTCTACATTATATTTATTATAATATATATTATGTTCCCTTAGCAGCTTGTTTGTTTCCCAATGAGAGGCAGAGAGAAGGTGGACCCAGATGGGAAGGGAAAGGGGGAATTAGTGACAGGAGTAGAAGAAGGAGAAACTTAATTTGAGATATATTAGATGAAAGAAATTTATTTTCAGTTAAAAAGATGCTATAGACTGCAAAATATATTATTAAAAAAAGAGTATCACTGTACAATCAACTCATGCTTTACCATAAGAAGTTCTAATAATGTAAAATGTAACATGAAAATTACAAGCAGGCATTACAGTAGTCTTCCTTTATTGCTAGGGGACATTTAGATAGCAGTTGCTACTTGAAGCCACAGTTCACCATATACCCTCTAAATAATACCTTTTTACACATGTTTCTATGATAAAATTCAATTTATTTGTTAAGAACAGAAACAGATTAATAACACTAAATAATGTTACAAAATTCAGGAAGTATAAAATATGTTATAATTTATTTAAGTTGTATGGATTAATTTCTGGAGTTTTTCATTTATGATTTACTGAGTGCAATAGACTATGGATACATGAGATGGTGGAATTCTAACCACTAATAAGGGGGAAGCCACTGTATGCTCAGTGAGACAGTCTTGAAAAGTGAGGTTCCTTTAGACTCATGAAGATGCCCAAAACGATGAACTGAAACATCCTAAAACCAATAACTTGTGCTTAGATCAACAAGCCCAAAGTTCATTTCTGTGCTTTCCATATTCCTTCAGCACAAGTCTGATTTCCCCTTTATTTTTAACAGAACAGTGGCCGGAACACGTGGGGCAAGCCATACCAAATAAATGCAGCAAACTGTCATTCACAGGGCAGTCACGGCAGTACTCACAGTCTGGGGGTCGCAGGGACAGAAGCACTGAGACATTTGGAGGTCAAGTTAATTAGGAGGGGTATTCCATTAAAAATGAAGATATCAATAAATTTTAACTATTTTATTGTTGTTCTTAATTGTTCTGCAATTCATGTTGTTGTTGAATTCTAATTTTAAAGCATTGTGGTCTGATAAGATACATGGGGTTATTTTAATTTTTTTGTACCTGTTGAGGTTTGCTATGTTGCCAAGGATGTGGTCGATTTTAGAGAAGGTTCCATGTGGCTCTGAGAAGAAGGTATATTGTTTTGTATTTGGATGGAATGTTCTATAGATGTCTGTTAAGCCCAATTGGGCCATAACTTCTATTAGTTCCTTTGTTTCTTTGTTAAGTTTCTGTCTGGTGGTCCTGTGGGGTGTTGAACTCTCCCACTATAAGTGTGTGTGGTTTTCTGTGTGATTTGAGTTTTAGTAATGTTTCTTTTATGAACGTGGATGCCTTTGTATTTGGAGCATAAATGTTCAGAATTGAGACTTCGTCCTGATGGATTTCTCCTGTGATGAGTAGGAAGTGACCGCCTTTATCTCTTTTGATTGATTTTAGTTTAAAGTCCAATTTGTTGGATATTAGGATTTCTACCCCCCATTGGTTCTTGGGTCCATTTGATTGGAAAATCTTTTCCCAACCTTTAATTCTTAGGTAACGTCTGTCTTTGAAGTTGACATGTGTTTCTTGTATGCAGCCGAAGGATGGACTCTGTCTTCTTATCCATTCTGCTAAACTGTGTCTTTCTTGTGGCAAATTAATGGGCAAATTAAGACCATTAATATTGAGGGATATTAATGACCATTGATTGTTCATTCTTGTTTGTTTTGGATTTGGTGGCCATGGTGAAATTATGTGTGGGTTTCTATCCCTTTTATCCTTTGGCTGTTGGTAAAGTGGGATTATCTATTGCCTACAATTTTCTGGTTGCAGTTAACTTCCTTGGGTTGCAGTTTTCCTTCCAGAACTTTCTGTAGGGCTGGACTGGTGGATATGTATTGTTTGAATCTGGTTTTTATCATGGAATATCTTGTTTTCTCCATCTATGCTGATTGAAAGCTTTGCTGGGTATAATATGTTCTTAATTGTTTATGAGCAAAATCATTCTTTGGAGATGGACTGACCTATTTCTATTTACTTATCAATCCATTCCAGTATGCTTACTGAGTTTATGCTTTTCTCCTGACTATTTAATTTTTCACTAACCTTTAAAATTATTAACAGCAGGTTAATAATGCCCCAATGTAAACTAGAAATAAGTAACATAGAAAGCAAATAGTATGGGCAAAGCATGCAGCATTTTCACTCAACTATGTTATTAATACTACAGTAATGATTAGAAAAAGTCAGTGACTGAAAAGGCTACCAGTTAAATGAGTTTTATGCAGTTTATACTCAAGAGGTCAAGGCATAATAAACGTTTTCATCATTTATCATAGGCCAACTTCATTGTGACCCAGTAACAGATAACAAGGAAAGCTCTAATTAATTGTAGGGAATTATAGTTACAGTGATGGAGAGGAAAAACAAAAACAAATCATTTCCTCAAATGAAAAGGAAATACCTCAGGTGCAGTTCTTTTAGTATTTTTCTGTCTGTTTGCCTTTTTATTTTTTCAATTTGTTCATTTGTTTGTTTTGGTTTTTCAAGACAGGATTTCTCTGTGTAGCCCTGGCTGCTCTGGAACTTGCTCTGTAGACCAACCAGGCTGGCCTTGAACTCAGAACTCAGAGATCCACCTGCCTCTGCTTCCTAAATGCTGGGATTAAAGTCATGTGCCAACATCTGGCTTTTTTTCTAAAGTATTTTATTTTTTTACTTGTTTGTTGTTTTTGTTTGTTTGTTTGTTTGGCTCCTTGGTCAGATGGTTGGTTATTTTGGGTTTTTCTGATTGGTTGGTTGGTTAGGTTTGGTTTTTCTAGACAAGGTTACTTTGTGTAGCCCTGACTGTCCTAGAAGTTGCTCTGTAGAACAGGCTAACCTAGAATTCACAGAGATCTTCCTGCCTCTGCCTCCCAAGAGATGGGAGTAAAGGCATGCCTTGCTGTCTTTTGTATTGTATTTAATACTTATAACTTTCATTTTGCTAAGGCTTTTATGAATGCTATTTTTGATCTAAGAAAAAGCCTTTGGATGAAATGTTTTATAGAATTCATATGGCTGGCTAGATCTCATAACAGAAGCAGAAAAAACAGGGAATTGCATATTTCCTTTTAAAAATACTAAAATATACTAAAAGTAAATGCTAAATGATCAATATGACCTTATGAAAATCTTGAACTATCAAATTAATAAAGTGAACACATAATAACCAAAAAATGACTAATAAGGCATTGGAAGGCATAGGGTTTTATCATCAACAGAATTTCAAGAAAAAGAAATGAAGGAGTAGGCTGCTCTAATTTTATATTTATTTAGTTGAGTTTTTAGATTTCATTATTTTATTTCACATTTATGAGATTCTGTCTACTTGTGTGTGCATGCATATGTGTGCCTGGTTCCTGAGCAGGTCAGAAAAAGGTGTTGCTTCCCTGAAACTCTAATTATGAATGGTCATAAGCTGTCGTGTGGTACTGGGAATAAATTTGGGTCCTCTGCAAGAGCAAGGTATTATTTTAACCACTGAGACATCTTTCCAACCCCTATTTAATTACTTAAAATAAAAACAAATAACTACCTATCTTGTAATTTGTTAAATAAACATATAAAATGGGGCCCTCTTGATGGCTTAGAGATTTAAGGCGCTTGACATCATGCTTGATGACGTGGGTTTGTCTAAAGGATCCCTTAGCCTGAAGGGAGAGAAACAACCTCAACAAGGGATCCTCTGATCACCATACAGACACACACATGCACACACACACACACACACACACACACACACACACACACACACAAATGAACATAAGAGTGAATAAATATTAGATGGAAAATAAATAAATAATATACAAAAATAAAATTGCCAAGTGAGTAACATTTAATGACTATAACATCTTTTCTAACAATGAGCAAGATGAGAACCCCTTAATGAGAAAAGGTAACAAGCCACGTGGCTAAACATAGAGAAGAATTATTGGGTAAGTCTGGTGAAATCCACAGAAACAGCTGACCTGAACAATGGGGAGCTCTTGGTTCCCAGACTGATAGCTAGGAAACCAGCATGGGACTGATCCAGACACCATGAATGTGGGTGTCAGTGAGGAGACCTCAGAATCTATGGGCCTCTTGTAGTAAGACCAATACTTATCTCTAGTATAGTTATGGACTTTGGGAGCCCATTCCTCAAAGAGGGATACTCCCTGAGCCTAGACACATGGAGGTGGGTCTAGGCCCTATCCCAAAGGACAGGACAGACTATGAAGATCCCCCCTATGGAAGGCCTCACCCTCCCTGGGGAGCAGAAAGGGTGTGTGATAAGTAGGGTTTTAGTGGGGGGCGGGGGTAGCAGGGCAGGAGGGGAGGGAGAGGGAACCAGGATTGACATGTAAAACAATCTTGTTTCTAATTCAAATAAAAAAATGGAAAAAAGAATTATTGGTTAATTTAAGTTGTAAGAGATTGTTAGTAATAAACGTGAGCAACAGGACAAACAGATTACAATTAATATAAGCCCTGTGTGTTTATTTGGGGAACAGCTACAAGAGCCAGCAAGACAGGAATATCTGCCTACATTAAACTATGACATATTAAGCTGTATACTAATATAATCATAAAAGTGCTATCACTGCCCATTTTTAATAAACCTCTTACACATTTAATTTAGTAGATTATAAATCCTGTGAAATATTTTTGATTATTCTGATAATGTTACATAAAAGCAGGATGTGTTTCTGGAAGACTATAGTCATAGACTGTGAAAATATGCAATCACTATAAATAAACATTTGTTATTTACAGTGAAAACAATTAGAAGCATACAAATATAAAGGGAGATTTTCTGTGAAAATATAATATTTTCTCAAAAAGAGAATGCCCCAAATATGGGACTCAGAACAGTTCTGTATAACCAAATAAAACTGAGACCCCCATAAGTAATTTCTCAGGGATAAAAGCTGTGAACTTAATGATCTGGAATCATCATCTAAAAGCATAGGATTCTTGCATAGATACAGCTTTGAAACAAGAGCATAAATGGATGAGTAATGCGATCCAGAGCATAAAGATATTAGATGCTAATTTTGGAAAAATTCACAGCAGGTTGACTAGATTAAACATTTCTCGTACAGAGAATCTATTGCTGTCTCCAAATTACATGGAGTAAAATATGAACAGCTGGTTCTCTTTTATTGGTTTCCATGCAAAATGATTATTTTCCGCTGGGTAATTACTGACTGATTTATTTCCTATATCCATTTGCTCACACATTAATGTCCCTAAGTACTTAGAGGAGGTCATGGTTTGCAAGTAAATGTGTTTGAAATGCGTAAGTTACACTGATGGTCAAAGCATCAGATTTTAATACGTTTTCAATCATTGGATAAATATATATCACATTCAATTTTTCGGAACAATTTAAATGATACCAAATGAAATAGAAACACGTAGATAATACCAACCATGATAACTGAGCACAAAAAAGCCACTTGTTGTGAAGTCACTGTGGAATTTGATTAGGATTTGATTGGAAGTGCTGTATACTGATTCCAATGCAGTATTGCCACTGAACTGACCAATCTGGGGAGAATTTTGGTCCGGTCCATCCCTATTGGGCAAGGGTTGGGAAGGAGATAATGATACTGATGTTTAGTAGAGTCTTGAATAAATTTTGTGAAGTTATTTGCACATAATTGCATATCATTACATTTGTAAGTATGTAAAACATTCCTTGAATAAAAATGATATTGGTATGCCATGCACCTACACAAGTGATAACATGCTAAAATATGAAACACAAAATGGGTTATATTTTCACCTATATTAACAGTAATCAATGAATTGACTTTAGTTTTTAACCAGCACTAAGAATCTCTTAAAGCTTGTGGTGATTTCTGTTATTTTTTGTGACAGAAATCTTGAGAATCATAGACTGTTACAATTAGTGTTCCTACAACTCACACAGGGTTTCTGTCTGTGATTAAGTCAAAGGTTGTCTTTATACTTTTAATAAAGTTGCTTCAATTCATACAATAATAGTGTAATTATCATACCGTATGATAAATTATTATGACAAGAATTTAATAACCATATAATACAATCATGATTTGAGTAGAGGATCTTGAATTTTACAAGATTTTATTAATAGAGGACTAACTTAAACATATTATGGCAACTTCCTGCCTTATCCATTTTCTAATAATGACTTCAATTTTTTCACTCATGAGGCTTCTGCTACTTTATGCAGCTATATTCTAAAATCTATTTGTCATGTTTATATCACTCTTCAAAAGAGTCCTACTGCCTCCTTCAGTGAGCATGCCAGTTCAAATGTCAGATGGTAGTCTGTAATAAAAAAACTGTGATTTATGTTCATCCTGACCTAATTGCATTCGTAATTTAATCAAGCAAAAAGAAGAGTACTGACTTACCACACGGTAATGAAGTCGTAGATGGGCTCTGTTTGGAGAACAGTAAAATTGATGTAGATCCCATTCCCAGGGGGGACTCTTACAAGCCAAAAGCAGTCTTGGAAGTTTGGATACTCATCAGGGTAACCAGGAGAATAAATGGTCCCATTCATTGCTGTTATATTCCCACCACAAAGAGCTATGGGAAAGGATTCATAAACAATTTTTTAAATCACAAACTTATGCTAGAAAAATGAGACAGCTACTGTAGTTCTGCAGTTATAGTACCTCTGTTTCATCTTAGTTGGAGGGAATGTACAAAATATAGTCATTTAAAAATTTTTTTTCAGCATGAGGTCTGTGATGTGTCTATTGTCCTTGGTGATCAGAAGGTTTGTTAATCATCTAAAATACTGTACATTAATGCACAAACAACTTTTCTCTCATATTATGTATGTATATAAGGGTAGACAGATTGCATTTTAAATTTTTCAATATTATTTTTATAGAATAGAACTCAAAATAAAAAATATGTATCTTGATTCTCTGTTTCCCATACTAATGTTAAAAACGTGGGTCCCTTTCCCTTCCACATACATAAAAGAAGTTATAAAGGAATTAAAACATGAATAAACTTTGCTTCTACAATCACTGGAATATTACTATTGCTGTTACCAATATTACAGATATTCAATGTGGGATTTTTGCTGCCATTTTCTGTTATGATAAATTCCTTAAATAATAAAAAAAAGTATGTGCTCATGCTTCAATGAGTAAAACAAGTAAGAATGTCCCCACAAGAATGGCTAAGAAATGACATCATCTAAAAGAATATTTCATTTTAAAAGCATACCTTCACACCTTGGAAGTGGATGGTTCCAATTCCGACTAACTCCATGAAGACACGTGAGAGCTGAGTTGCCAATCAATGTGTATCCTGGGAAACACTCAAATGAAATGGTTTGGCCCACAGTAAAGTCATTGCCAATTACAAACCCATTGCGAAAAGGGCGCGGATCAGGACAGCTTTGCAACTGATAGGCTAGAAAACAGAAATGAAAAAGAAGAACATTTCCTTTTCCGAATTTCAAAACCACAAATGGGTACTATTAACTTAGTAATCTATAGGATAACTGCTCATGGTTAGTTAATATATAAATACTGATTAGCACTATGGTAAAGGCTGTTAGAGACAGCATAATGAGAATTTCTTCTCATCTCTGTAATTTTCATATTTAAAATTATAATTTATAAAAATGCATCCTTGCATTACCCGCTGGTGCAATTTATCTAAATTATGACCATGAATAGAGATGTAAACTCTTCTTACAGCCACAATTTTAATCAAACATATTATGATTCCCTAAATAGAATGTAATTGCTTCTTGGTTATACCACTTGTGCATGGGATAGAATAACTACATACATGTAAGTCTAATTCTCATTCTTTTGAAATTCAAAATCGTTTCTCCAAATGAACAACCCAAAGTATCTCTACTGAACTTTATATTTTGATTATTGTGAGCTGTTTAATACTCAATTACATTTGTTCTTACTCATTTCATTTTGTATAAGATAATGTTTCTCTTTTGTTCGTCATTGATGGTAGAGCTTCGCCTATTTCCTTTCATGTCAGGGGTGCTTTTTATGCAGTATTTAATACATTTTGTGTTTATGAATTGCATGAAATCCTAAAAGAATTTGATGATTTATCATTCAGATCTGTCGATAACGTAAGTTCCAGGGAATCCAGCATGCTCGTCTAGCTGTGTCTGCACCAGGTATTCAAATGGTAGCATATATACATGCAAACAAAATACTCATGTACATAAATAAATAGTCAATTACCCATTTAGAGTTTACCACACGCTTGGTACTGAGTTGTCTAGTAACACAGAAGAGAAAATAAATCTGTTTTTAAAAATAGATATTTGTTGAAGATTAAAGCTAGTTCTATATTCCATGGAGATGGTGAAGTGTAGTTACTGTTGTAGACATCTAAAGTAAGTCAATAAGCAATTCAAAGATCCCTGTACTCAAGGGACAACTACAAAAATATCACACGTTCATGATATCCTTTAATAACTCGGCAGAGACGTAACATAATTTTAACATTTTGATTCATCTCAGTCATCACAACTATTTTGTGACAGCTAACATTTTAAATTTTAAAATCAATCTAATAACACTTAGATTTATAAAATCAAGCTGGGCGTTGGTGGCGCACGCCTTTAATCCCAGCACTTGGGAGGCAGAGGCAGGCAGATCTCTGTGAGTTCGAGGCTAGCCTGGTCTCCAGAGAGAGTGCCAGGAGAGCCTCCAAAGCTACACAGAGAAACCCTGTCTCAAAAATAAAATAAAATCAGCAGTAATATGGTAGGTAAATGTCTTGAGTTATCATTCATGATATACATAATTGTATATACTTTACAACGATTTTATCACATCAAATTCAACTTGAGTTTCTGAAATATACTACCCACAACGATTATATACATTTGAGGAAATGGAGAACACCCATTTGCACTAGCTTGTACAGAGAGACTGAGGATGTTAGCTCAGCTCAACTTGAGTCTAAAGCCTTCCCTCAGACAGAATAAAAAAATCTTGTTCAAAACCATTCAATGTTTTCTTTCACATGGATCAAACGTAACATGGCCATCATTTCTTTGCTTTATATTCTTATGGCAATATAACAAAACATGTCATTCTGTCTCAAAAAAGTTCATGTATAACATAAGGTCAAAAATAACTTTTAACATTCACTTTCACTTAAAAAAATAAAAAATGGCGGGGGACACGCCTTTAATCCCAGTACTCAGGAGGCAGAGGCAGGTGGATCTCTGTGAGTTCGAGGCCAGCCTGGTCTACAGAGCAAGTTCCAGAGAAACCCTGTCTCGAAAAACTAAAAACAAAAAGTATCCTCGATGTTAAGCTTGTATTCTAATTATTTTGTCTTGCTTGATTTAATTATTTAATTATGATTTAGATAAATTAATTTTTTCCTAGTATTTTTGGAGTTCTCAGGAAAAAAATTTCATGAGTGGAGTACATGATATTTTTTAAAAATCTTCCCAACTGAAGCTTGCTTGGTTTATCGTTTATCTCCTATGACAACTAGAATATGCTTATATTACATTAAATAACCCCTGAGATGATATCCAGGCCCACACTGCTACCACTGAACTTCCTTTCACGCTTTATCAATCATCTTACCTTGATACACAATATGAAAACCCTGTTTGTTCTGTGAATAGTCACTGTGAAAATACAAGCTGGTTTCATGGGTTGTGCTAAACAGGGAAGATGGTACTTGAGGACCACTAAGTCGGCCAATAACAGTACTAGTTTCTGAGGATCCACTCCGTACTTCCAAGTAATCATGTATGGTTTCTGTAGAAAAATTTACAAACTGGAGATGTACACCTAAAGAAGGAAAAGCAAAACACAATGCTACTTGGAATTATTGTACACATGTAATAACAGAAACAGACACACAAATGTGCATTTCTGTACTTAGATATGTTTCTGTTTATTTCAGAAGGCATATTCACAAGATGTATTCATGGGGACACATGCTTGTAACGCTTGGGAGGTAGATTTAATGTAAGACAGGACATGTCAGGCATTCTCGGGTAAGAGAAGACCATGTAGAAATACATAGGTTAATAGAAATGGGTTAATGGTTAAGACATAGCTGGCCAATAAGAAGCCCTAGTCACTGGCCAATAGTTTTATAACTAATGCAGCATTCGTGTGTTTATTTGGGGCTGAGAAGACTGGTGGGACCCAGGCAGGACAAGAGAATCTCACATTACAGGTAGTGGCAGCAGGAGTCAAGGCTCCCTAGGCTGTATAGTGACTACAGTGCCAATTGAGGCTATAGTAGACTGCAGCAAAACTAAACAACACATCTGAACTCTGAGCTTGCTGTAAACAAGTCTCAGCTTTGCTAAAGCTCTTCAGTGAGCACATGCTCATCCTAGGCTTCTCAGACTCAGTAAACATGAAATTCAAATGAGATCTATAAAACCACTTTGTAGATGTAAATTATGACTTAGCATAGAAAGATAATGTGACAAATTCAGGAGTTTTCAGAAACAAAAAGCTTATCTGTGTACTACTTGCTTATGATAATAAGAAAAAGTTACCAAAATAATGTCACATGAACTTTCTGTCAGGTTAACCTTCAATGCATGTCTCTACCTCAGACTATTTGCACAAACATATTTCACATATTTATACATCCTTCTTGCTTCCGTAAAGAATCCAAATGAAATGACACCTATAGGTCAAGCAGTCATATATGCTTTCACAGTCACTGCAGTCCTATTTACAAACGCCAGCAAAAGGAGTCAATCTGCATATTTAGTGCATGACCAATGGCTACAGAAAATGTCATGTGTGTATATACACAAAGAAATACTGTTTGTGAGCCGGGCATTGGTGGTGCACGCCTTTAATCCCAGCACATAGGAGGCAGAGGCAGGCGGATCTCTGTGAGTTAGAGACCAGCCTGGTCTACAAGAGCTAGTTCCAGGACAGTCTCCAAAGACACAGAGAGACCCTGTCTCGAAAAACAAAAGAAAAACAAAGAAAAAAACAAACAAACACAAAAAGGAGGCTAAGAGAGACATACATGGTCCCCTGGAGAAGGGGAAAGGGTCAAGATCCCCTGAGCAAATTGGGAGCACGGGAAGAGGGGGGAGGGAGCTAGGAGAATGAGAAGGAGAGAAGAGGAAGGATGCAGAGGTCATGAGGGAGCAGAAAGGTTGAGTCAGGGGAAGAATAGAAGAAGGGACAGGTAGGGTTTTAGTTGGGGGGGAAGGGGAGGACGGGAGGGAGAAGGGACCTGGGATTGTCATGTAAAACAATCTTGTTTCTAATTCAAATAAAAAAATCTGAAAAGAAAAAAAAAAAAGGAAATAATGTTTGTGAGAAAGTAAAGCATTCTTATCATTTTTGACAGCACAGATCAGATCACGGATGACCTTGGAGCACATTGTGTTAAGCAGAATCAACCTGGCAGGGGAAGACACAAGTCACTTGATTCTCACTAAACCTGAGAATGTGGAATAAGTCAATTTACATCATCAGAGACTAGAATGTGATCCCCCCTCCCCCCAGCTCCTCTGGAAGCCAGGGATAAGAGGAGATAGGGATATGCTACAGTTGAAATGCACCAGTGCCAGGTAAAAGAAAATTGGAGAGTTTCATTTTTCTACATGGTGACTGGGGGGCATAATATGATGTTACATTCTTAAAAGTACTCAGAAAATAAGATTTCAACCGCTCATGCTCTTTGAAAAGCAAAGCCTTGTAAATAATGACAAAACAAACATCAATTTGATTAGTTTACTCATTTGACAATGTATTCATATTGCGAGAAATCATATTTATATTGATGTATCACTTAAAAATGAGAGAAAAACACCCATGTATCTTTATTATAATAATCCAAGTAAAATATATTTTGTGAAAGCATAAATTACTAAAAGTATACTCCTCAATAAACATAATTTATAATACTCATGAATGAAACCTCAGCTTGTGAATATTTTGCATGCTCTTATTGGACATATATACTTCTTACAAATGCATTAATACGTATTGAAACTTCTTCCATATACTTATATATACCAAAGCCGATGGGCAGCTTTATTGTCCACGTGCAATCCAAGCTGCTTGGGTAGTTCCCAGGAAAACCAGGGCTGAGGATCACTCCGCTGAAATCTGACATGGAACCACCACACTGTGCTGTAGAACAAAAGGATTCTCATGTAAAGCAGAATTATGAGATGTATTTCTGTATCAAAAAGGCATTGCCATCACTTTAAGTCTTCAAAAAGCATGTAAGGGAATACCATTTGATAAAATATAGTCTTAATTCTTTTAGCAAATGCTAGTTAATCGGCAATTCACTTCTCTAAAATGGCACAAAAGGCGTAATTACTCAGAAAGAAACAAAGTGCAACTTAAAAGTCAATTATTATTCGGCGAGCCACATTTCTCATGTAATGAATGCACTTTAAGCAAAAGGGACACGTTCCTTTCAGTAGCGGAAAGCAAGCAGGCAGCTTGTTGTTCTTTCTTAAGTATATCTACTGCTGTTTTGAGTTCTTCCAAAGATGAAGTCATTGAGACTTAAAAGGAAGGAAGTTGTTTTCACAACCTTCTTTTTCCTTTTTGTAAGAACACTCAATAAAGAACTTTAAGAAAACTATTAGCTTCATTGTATCCCCAAAGAATCAAGGCAAATGAACAAAGAATATAAACAAAGAAAGACACATGTATTTGAGAATTCAGTCAGATACAGCAAGCAAGCTTCCATTGGAATCCCCACAGAAGGGCGTTACTATTGATAATCTAAGGAAACATTAGCAAGTGTTCGGTTGCTAATTTAATTTTGCAAGTAGGATGGATATAGTTATTTTATGTATATTAAAGAATATTTTCAGTTTAGAAGCCACTCCTTACTCTAAATATGCAGATACAGCATGCCTTCTTCATGGACATCCAAATATAAGACTACTAATTGTTGTATAAAGTCCAATTTAATGGCTGTTACCTAAACATTTACTTACAATTTCCTTTTAAGGTTGTCAACCAGTACATATTCAAATTTAGGTTGTATTTCATTGAAGGAACCGGCTTCCCTTTTGGCAGCCATAACAGCCGAACACGTGCTTGCCATAAACCTGCCTTGGTCACTTAGAGGTCAGATGCCTGTCTCGTGACAAGGAGCCAATCAGAAGTCAGCTGGTGGCGCTATGCTTTACGACCCTGGGTAAGCTTTATGGACAAGCGCACAGCAATGATGTAGAGAGCATAGCAACCACCCTGGGAGGGCCTATGGGCCATAACAACCAGTTGACCAATCAACACAGGGCAAGCCCTCCAAGCCTGGAGGCACACCCATCGTGAGCCTGTGCGTACCCCTAGACACTCCCCTTACGCTGCCCTATAAAGATCTGTGCGCAGTGGCTTCAAACCGTCTTTTGCTAACCATCCGACATGGCGGGTGGGTGAAAGACCCGAGCTAACATGGGGTTAGCTCGTTAAATTACAATAAAGCCTCGTGCAGTTTGCATCAAGCTTTCGCCTCCATTCTGTGTTTGGGGTGGCCGCCGTCCTGGGCTAAGATTCTGGAAGCCTCAGCTTTCTGAGGGTCTTACATCATAAGTACTGTTCCATAAAAGCTTTTATCTATGTGTGCTGTAGCTAGTCTGACATGTAAACTCTAACATATATGGTCTCTCTTTCTCTTTCCATACATGTGTGTACACCGAGTCAACATTCTTTTACAAACTCTTCTTTACTATGTGTTTTAAAATAATTTTCTCTCCTTTAAACTGTCAGTTCATTGGTTGTTAAACTTTAAAGCCATGGTGAAGGTTAACTGAGCGTCTCTGCTCCTAGACTGTGGTGGAAGACGACCAGATGCCTCACTCTCCAGTCTTGAGTTTCCCACCGTGGTAGACTATGTATCCTCAGACTGTGAACTGCACAATCCCTCTCTGCCTTGAACTGCTTTTAGCAGAGTGTATTTTAGCAGACTAAAAAGAAAACATTGTTCATTGTCTTTCTAATTCTGGCCATTGTTTGGTTTCAAACACCTTAATTGTCTGCCACTTATACCCAAGCTTGTTGTGTAAAATACAAATAGTAAAATTAAAAATACAAAGGCCTCAGCATTCTATGGGGCCCCTGGTAGTGGATTAGTATTTTCCCCTGGTGTAAGAAGGGATTCTGAGAGCCCATCCAATGTAAAGGGATGCACTCTTGGCCTGGACACATATGGGGGGAGGGCCTAGGCCCAGCTCAGGATGATGTGGTGGACTTTGGGGAGCCCCTGTGGAGGGCCCTACCCTGCCTGGGGAGTGGAGGGAGGTGAGATGGGAGACAGTGGGGGGTTGGGGGGAGGGGAGGGAGAGAGAAAAGGGATTGACATATGAAGCAAGCTTGTTTCTAATTTGAACTAATAAAAAATTAATTAAAAAAATTAAAAATACAAAAAAATCCTACCCTCAAAATGTACCCTTCACAAATATAATTTTTAATTCATGTTTTCTTCCTTAGCTTAAGTATTTCTCTGTGTATCTGAGAAAGGTAACACAACACTGTGAATTGTGTTACAATTTCTTACATAGAGCTCTACATGCTACAATTTTTGCTAGACAGTAAGTGTCCCACCATTGTGTTTACTAGATTTTTTTTTTCAAGCAGCTCATATGCTATTTGAAACCTTTACCTCGTATTCCACTACAATAGCTACCAGTGAGTCTATAACGTGAGCCAAGTTCAGAGGCGAACAATTTAAACACATTCTGCCTCATATCCTCAAAGGAAACCTGAAAGGCGGGCCTTGTTATCTCCTCCAGCAGACAAGCAAACAGAAACTCAAAGAAGAGTCACAAAGCTATTTCACATTGAGCTGACATTTGAATACACCAATGATGGACATCAAAGTCTGGTATGCATCCCATGTGTTTCATTTAATTTCTACAGATACATTGAAGCTTCGACTTTGTACTTCAATTTTATTTAAAGTATTACTGCTATATAATACTGGATTATTTTTGTCTTTGCTTGATAGTCACTTTTAATTCTGAGGTATTGTTACTTTTATGTCATGTTAAGAAAATGACAAAGGAATAAAAGCAAATTTATTCTGTTAATCTCTTTCTTGCCCACTGATGTGCATTTAGGGTTAAAAGTTATAAAATTTTAAAATTAGAAAAGAAAGCACTATATGTCAAAATAACCTTTCCATAAAAGATGGGGAAGAAAAAACCAAAATAAGTTAGAACATGGATTAAAAAGCAAAGGTCTGAAATTTGAGAAAACATATAAATTTTGCAGTCTTCTCACTTACCTAAACAAATGGGTATTGGATAATTCCATCTTCTTACTGGTCCAGGCATACATGTAATATGAGAATGACCCTACAACAAAGGAGACAATGTAGTTCAGTACACACTTATAAACATTGAATGGAATGTAGCATACAGAACGATTAATGTAATTAATATATATATGGAGATGATGTAGACTGTCACTTTCACATATGTGAGCTTTAGCATTACTTAATAGAGGGAAATTTACATACTTGGGATAAAATTTGAAATAAAAGACTACAAAGTCTTGATAGAAATATACACCAGGTAAGCTCAGAATTGTGTCTTTAATATTCTATCAAAACATGGTCTACTGTTAACAAAATAGATAAAATAACTGGGTGTGTAGTGCACTGGGAGAACACACTGGGAGAACATGCAAGATGAGACATGTAAGACAACTATCATAGTTATTTTATGAAAATGTTTTAAGACTTTAAAGTGTATTATATTTCATAATAAAATGTGAAATCTATAAAATTCCTATAGGAGCAAGGAGATGAAGAAATTGTGACGCAGTTTCTTCAAGAATAAATATTGTCACTGCACATTTATTCTCTAACAAATTTGATTGTTTAGAATATGAAATTCATTATTTCTCTTAATTTTCAAAAATTAATTTCACAAAAGTCCAAAACTTATGGACATTTTCAGGAGACTATCTACATGAATCTTTCTGAAAATATTTATGAAATAAGTATCAGTATGTGTATTACAAATGTAGTTCTTTTGCAATAATTTTTTGGTGGACTTTCACTAGTTTTCAGAATGTTGTGTTATTATTTACAAATACTAAACATTCAGGAAGTCAGCTGCCACAATCCAGTACAGATTTAGAAAGTGGATTAAATATTTAATCCAATTTATCAACTCATTTTTTTACTTCTCCAAACAAAAGTAACTTAGTTCATTACAACAATTTCTAATATATATATATAATATATATATATATATATACATATATATATATATATATTGCATATGAACTGAACATTGTTTGGTTTAGGACCAATCAACGTGGCTATAAATCAAGATTATGCCAAAACCTGGGGACTAGCAATTACTGATTTGTTGAAATATTCCAAAACCATGAGGATGACAGAGTCTCGATGAGACACTGTTTTAACTGACTTACCTGAAGAGAATAGCCTTGATCACACTGGAAGGACACCACATCACCAACCATATATCTGTCTCCAACTTTGATTCCACTGCTTGGGGTTTGTGGCTCAGGACAAGAATCCAAACCAATTGCTAAGATAATTTAATGGTAATAGTATAAATAACTTTCAGGTGATGACTATTTCAGTTATGCATATTCAGTGGCCTAAATGTATACAGGTACAACTTGTTTATTTTTTTCTTTTTATTATATTTTTATTATTTAAAACTACTTCAAGTTTAAATATACTTTGATCCTGTGTTTTCCCTCTCCCAAGTCCTTCCAGATCTTCTCCCTCCCCTTACTCACCCAAGTTTTCCTGCACTCAAAAACAAATACCCACTACAACAGGGAAACCCCACAAATTAAGAAAACAAATGAAACTACATCCAAAAAATGAAACAAAATAACAAAGTATAACCAAGAAAAGCTCACAGAAAAACTATGGAGTCCATTATATGTTGGTCAACTACTCCTCAACATAAGGATTAAGCCGGAATTGTAGATTTCCATGTGATACTGTTAGAGTAAATTGATTATCCGTCTCACAACATGTATAACTGACAGGTGAGAGAGTGTGTGGAGTAGTAAATAGCATTTGAGGCCAGCCTGGTCTACAAAGCCAGTTCCAGGACAGCCAAGGACACACAGAAAAACCTTGTCTTGATGCTAAGTGAGTATCAAAAGACCAGGATCCCTGCTATGAGATAGCATCCTCCATAAATGACAGGGAAACTACAACTATGAAATATCAAAAATATGGTCATGTTGACAAAACATTCAAAGAGCCAAAACCAACCGACATGCCAAAGTGGATTGGGGAACCCATACAAGGCCCTTTCCTCCATGAAGAGCTACAAGCAATTAATGCCTGCTGAAAGAGGCTGAATTCAGTTTTTCAGTGATAGACCCCTGACAGGTTATGTAATCATGAGTGGCCAATCGAAAACTCTGAGAAACACCAAATGGACTCAGATGGCTATATTTAAACATGCATAAGTATTTCTTTTTATCTGCAAATAACAATAAATAAAGATGGTGTCATGAAATTGTGAGAGTCGGGAAACACAGGACTTGGGAGATGGAAGAGTGGAATGAAGTAAATGTATTATGTAAATATGAAATTCTAAAAAAGAGCTATTTTCATCAACTTTATTTCCTCCCCTTATTTCTCTTCCCATACTACTAGACTCTGCCTCCCACCAAAGTCCTCCTCTTGTGCTTCCATGACACATATTGGGGAAGCCTCTCTTGCTTCTGCCTGCCCACACAATCCTTCAGGAACATTAAATCACAAAGGAGAAAGCCATGTGTTTTATTGAGATCTCAAATCACTAAAAAACAATGTTTTTTTTTCCTAAGAATTAGAAAAATAACGGCATGACTCAAACACTTTCATTATTTTTGTATTGATAACTTACTTTTAAATATAAAAGTATAAAAACAATGTATGCAAAAATTTATCATCAAGTTTTACTAATTGATTTTAATATTTCACAAATGCTTTTCAAAAACTGTGAGCTATGAAGCCATTTTTATGTTCAAGAAACCAATTGTTTGGTGTTTATCTCTTTGTAGCTTACACTGCAGAACTGATCCAATGCATAATTAAATGGCTTAGAAGATGGCCACCCAATATTCAGCACATATTACACAAGTATTTTGCTAATAAGCTTAAAATGCAAAGGATGACAACATTTTCTGTAGTATCTCATCCTCATCCAGGATGTTTCTTGTTGGTAGATGGGTTTATGGTGTCACCATCCCCATTTCTAATGATGAATAACTGCAATTCTCTAATATTTATCTCTATTGGTTGACTGGAAACTCAAAGGGGAGTTTAGTATATTGAGGATCCATTTAAGGAGCAATGTATTGCATGCGAAGTGAGTCTAAGAATGTGAAAGGAACTGTCTTTATTTTGATTATTTCTCAATAAAATTAATATCTAATTTATCTTATTTAATACCACAGAAGACAGTACAGAGTACAATGTGGTTCAAAACTTAAGAATATAAATCCTTAATAGAGTTGAAATGATGGTACCAAAAAGCAGCACTGTGACCATGCTTTGAGATTGTATTTGAGATGGTCCTGAATCTAACAAAGGGCATGTTCACCCTGCTGATGCCCAACGCCATGATTATAAAAGTTTCACGTCTTGATATTTATGCAATCTTATGTTTATTTTATGTATCTAGAATTACCTAGTTGACATCTGATTATAACCTACTTAAAAATCTTGATGGGTTTAACCCTTCCTTCCTCTACGAGCATTTATGATCCAAAAAAGATACATGTCTTGTGTTTTATTTCATCTGATTTAATACCCATTAATAAAATTTACACATTAAAATTGTCTTATGTTTTCAGCCCTTTTCATTCATACTGAATACAGTGAGTTTTGATTCAAACATATGTAACTTGTCAGCATGATTTAACTTTTTATTGGTACTTCCTTAGTTTTTTGGAAATAAATGTATTACCCTTCAGCATTTAGGATATCCCTGTAATCATTCTTTCTATAAGTATCTAATTTTATACTCCTTCATTTTTTTCTTTTATTTTCCATGAAACACCATTTTTAGGACACATATACTTAAAGCTATCAATATGCAGCCATAGGTATTTTCTTTGTTGAGGGTAGTATTACTAAACTATCTGACAGCAAAACAACAGACCCTCATTACAAAACTAAGTGCTAAAGATATTTGGCAATGTGACAAAATGGATGAAAGGGTATTTTAATGTTAAAAATGGACGACGCTCTGTCTACTAAGTCACAGCAATTTTAAGTTAGCCATTCTTACATGAATATATTCACAGAGAAAAAGGAGCAAAGGAATGACACCAAATCATGGAATCAGGTCCATGGATATCAGACTCCTCACCATGTTTGAATAAGACTACTTATACATGAATCCATTTCATGATTCTGCATTTTCAGATTATTTATAGCAGCATGAACTATTTTGCATACAATAAAAGAGAATCAAATAATAATACCATCAAAGAAGTTTTGGGGGGTAAACTTTAAAATGCTCTCCTATTTTTCTAAACCACATCGAATTACACAAGATAATTCTTTTGAACTCTTTTGTTTCAGGGAAGACAGTTACCCAGACTAGTGAGGGAATCAGGTAAGTCAGGAACACTAGTGGTCAGTTTTGTTAAATATGCAGCAAAACAATTTAAAGTATATGATAATCTTTTTAACATTATTGCCATATTAATTTGTTCAAATAAAACTATGAGTGCTTAAATATTCCCTCAAGAGAGTACATACAGGAATGCCCAAGGAAAAAGCAAGTACTGCAAAAAATGCTGGCAATTTTCCTTCCAGTTAATTAAGGTTAAACCTCTGCTTAATGGTGGCATTAAAATAATTGAGATATTTTAAGCTTTAAGAATGAAATTTTGTGTCTTTGGCTTTCAAGAACTCTCTCTGGATGAATCATTTTTAATAGAATTTGATCAGTAAGTCTTCCTTTTTAATAAAAAAAACAAGCAAATGGATTCAAGGTCAAGTCCATAATTTTTAAAAAAAAAATCACAATTATTTCTGATGTTAAGTCATTACTAATCATTACCCTGGCTGAACAAACTAAACTCTCATTTTCTCAAATTGCCACTATTTATTTGTAACAAAAACGTTGCTTTTTCCTGATGCTTTCATCAGCCCAAACAGTTTTAGGAATAAAATGTCATGACTTACTTTATGTTCTTGATGTGAATGTAAAGATTGAGAGATAAATGTTAAAAGATGTTAAATACATGATAGTTATATGATAGACAGATACAAAGATAGATACACAGATACATAAACAGATAGATGATAGATAAAAGACACATAAATAGATAATGATAGATGAATATCAATAGATTGATATGTATCAGATAAATTATAGACAGGTTTTAGAAAGAAGATAACTTTCCTTATATTTCATCATGATTTAAGTGTTTCTTTAAGGTGTTGAGAAGAAAACATATAAATTAATCTAAGGATCCAATTTTCATTTTTTTTAATGAAAACAACCTATTCACAAATTTGACTTGATATCTTGAGTAGACAAAATATATTAGCTTTGTTTATAAGTAGAGAAGGAACAGAAATTGAATCACTTGTGTTTGTACACAAAGTTCTACATTCTATGTAAAATAGATATACTCACCATCAAATGTTCACTTAAATAATAAACATTACTGAATTGTCAATAATAACACAAATAATTAGCTTCAATATGAAACAATTTGGGAATTATTTTAAAATATATGCCAGAATTATATTATGGCATATCATATTTATTAAAGATAAAACTTTGAGATTAATGTAGGCATTCATTCTCGAAAATGGTTACATTAATTAGAGGCACTCTACCAGTCTGAGTGTTCGTATAAAGTTGTATTGCTATGTATGCCAAAAGTTTTTCCTGCCATTACTTGCTTCCAAAGCAATCAATTGATTAATAATATATTTGTAAAGCACCTAACACACATATCACCTGGTTAACATTCAGGTTTTTAAAAAGAGTGACTCTGAACTTTTCTAGTCATTGATGGTAACTGTGGTTGAGCATATGGGTTAAGAGCTTCACTTGTTTATAAACTTGTTTCTTCAAGTTTTTCTTATTTATGTATGATTACTCTCATTGATTTTTTAGCACAGTGAGCAGTAAATCATGTATTAATTACTTAGGAATCCATATTGCTTCTTCCATTTTAACCTGTAGAGTAATATGTTGAATCATGATATGCAAACATCATTCACTTATTCATTAAATATTTAACACTTGTTCTGGCCTTTTAATTACAAGAGATGCTAGGAATGCAAATGTGTGTGTGTGTGTGTGTGTGTGTGTGTGTGTGTGTGTGTATGTGTGTGTGTGTGTGGTATATATATATGGTATAAAATCAATCAGCCTCCAAATAAATATCTGGTGTGACAGGAGTGTGGCTTAATGTTTAAAAAGTTGTAGGAGTTCAGTGGAAAATAGCAAATAAATGTAGACCTTTTCTTAAAGAAATATTTTATGAATAATGGATTCCTATGAGCACTGAAAGTTTATATATCTTATTAAATCATTATAATGAGAGGTCCAGTGCATATGATATATGATTCCCCAGCAGAGAAAACAATGCACAAAAGGAACAAAAGTCAATAAAATCTTTCTCTTTGAGAAAAAAAAGAAAGACAAATTGCTTTTCCTCAAATTATGTGCTCTGGGGAAAACAGCTAGAAATGAATATAAGTCAGGAAACAAATTTAATTATAAATTGTCCTCTAATCTTGGTCATTATTTTGTCTGATTAAGGGATGATTTCTGTTAAAGTCTCATGAACTTTCTGGCTCCCGTAGTTTCATTATGATTATTTTGCTTGTTTGTTTGTATTATTGTTGATTTGATTGAGTTTCAGATGTCTGTGCTTAAGCTCCTTAAATAATAAAATAGGATGAGAAAATACTGAGTTAGTGGTCATGTTTCTGTATTTCAAGAAAATTATATATATATATATATATATATATATATATATATATATGTGGTCCTTGAAATAAGCCACGGATATGAGAACATATTACTTTCCCACTGTTATTTTTTTGTTTTTGGCATTTAAGTCAAGAAACTTATTTGAATTTGAGATAAGCTTATTAAAGACTTTTCCTGCTGTCATAAGTCTATTTCCTGAAAATGAATATATTTCATATGGCAACTCTAAGTATATGCAAGTAAGAAAAATAAGTAAATATTATGTTAAGATCACATGAAAGTATTTAAAAATCCTTCCCACAGTGTACTGGCTCAAAATGAGAGGCTTCTTCATATCCAGGCAGTAAAAATGTAGCTTGCTTTATGGTCATAGAACACAGGGACATGGAGCACTGATATTAAGATGTCACTAGAAATTTTTATGATGACAATAGAACTACAAAGCATCTTCAAAAAGGTGACTGTCAACAAGATTAACAGAAAATAAATTTTAATAAACAAAGAAGATGAAGTATGATTAAACCGTAAGGGTTGTACAGGTTGAGGAATAAAATATATTTATAAAGATTAATTACCCTTATTTTGTGGGTTATATTCAGGCATAGTAGCAATTAAAATTAGAAATGACAAATGCTAGTAATATAATTTGGGTGGGGAATGTTTCTACATTTAATACTTTATGAAACGCGAGTTACAACAAGAAAATTACTGTGAGTAAAAATATAATTAATCTTAAAATCCCTGTTTTTCTCAAATAATCAATTATGTAATTAGCTCAAGGGAAGAGAGCATTTTAGTGATTGTCAAAATAAACTCATTAAGCCCTAATGCATTAAGGCGGAAGCAAATTGCTTAGGGGCAGAAAGCAATAAAATAATAGAGCTGAAACAAAGCTTTGATGGTAAGATAGAGTCAAACAGATCAACTTCTAGACATTCAGAATTTGGGGTGGTATTTTTATTATTTTAGGTATTCATTCAAGCCCTACACTTACTGAAAAAGGTAGAGAGACATTTTCAAACCACCCTATTTATTTGAAATTTTAGAACAAATTTATTATTGGTGAGGAGCAGAGAAAATTGTATTCATTTTATGAGTTGTACCTGAGTCTACCTAGGAGACTGTGTTCTTGGATCTTGGAAGGCACCTAAAAGTCCCTCAAAGGACTTACAGGATTTATTTCATTGGTATGGTTCCTCCTTGTATAATGTGCCTATGATAAATTAAAAGCAGAAATGGCTACACTACATTATAGATGCTACAAAGATCACCAAACGATTTTGCATTAGTCAACTTTAAGGTTTTCACTATAGAAGGTAAACTTCGTGGTTAGGTTTATTCCTAGATATTGTTTGATGCTAGTGTGAATAGGATGGTTTCTTGATCTCTTTCACAGTATGTTTCTTGATGTTACATAAAGCAACTTCTAATATTTGAAAGTTAATTGTTTATCCTCCCACTTTGTGAAAAATTTTGATCATTTCTGGGATACTAGTGGAATTTCTGGAATCTCATATAGATAACAGATTGTATATGTCATATGCAGAGACTATATATATATTTTTTTTCTCAATCGTCTGCAAATACTTGGTTTTGTATTTGTAGTCTTTAATTTTCTTCTCATCTCACTGTTTTATTTAGTGTTTTCACAACTATATTGAAAGGTGTAAAAGCATGGACAGCCCTGTCTCATTCTTGATTTTAATGAGATAGTTTTCAGAATTTTCTCAAAGCTGGGTTTAGGAGTGCATACCTTTAAACCCAGCACTTAGGAATAAGAGGAAGATGGATCTTTTTTAAATTCTAGAACAACCTAGTCTACATAGTGATTTTGAGGATAGCCAGAGCTACATAGTGAGATCTTGCCTCAAAAACAAAAGAAAACAAACATCCAGCAATTATTGTTCTCCATTTAGGATCATGTTGGTTATGGATCTGCATATATAGTCTTTATTACATGTATGCCTGAAGAAGTTTAAAGAAATGACATATGTTTATTAAAATCACATAAACATTTTAAACCCGAACTAGAAATTCTGATGTTGTATAAAAATCTAAGTAATTGAATGTCTGGAAACTGAAAAATTCTGAACTGTAGAAACCCACAAATAATTGATATACTTATAGATCACCCATCAACTAAATGTGTTTTCTTTTGCAACAAATATAGTTATCAAAGATGTCTTTACGACCAGGAGCCCATTTCCTTTAAACAAAACAGACAAGCAATGTAACAACAGAAAGCAAAACTTGTCAATTCATAACTGATTCCTATCATCCAGTGCTCTTGTAGAAAAAAAAAAACAGAAAAGAAACAAACAAGGAAGGAAGGAAAGAAGGAAGGAAGGAAGGAAGGAAGGAAGGAAGGGAAGGAGGGAGGAAGAAAAGAAAGACTATTAGTGTCTGTGTCTGAACAATAGATTCTGTGCAAAGTGGGGTATAGCTTGTAACAATACATAGTAGTCAAGGCCATAAAATACCAAAATACAAATCAGAGTTCTTAGCTAACACTATGTTTCTAACTTGAATGGAAAAAGTAAATAGCACTCAAATCTGATTTGTTTAATAGTTTTTTAATATCAGGCCAATATAATTTCCTTCATTCTACCAGTTTCCTTCCTATTCACAGTAATAACTATTTATTCTTATCAAAAGTATAAATTGGCTTCTTTTATCAGTTTTATATTATATATAAACATATGGTGTCTATAATATTTTTCCAAAAGTATCGAAATTTCAAAATATGTAGTGAGATAAATTGTAATTGAGAAGTTTATATCTAATATCTCACATTTTAACTCTGTCATCTTGAAAAGCCTGCATACTTCAACTGCTTGTAAATCTTTACAATATCTAAAGAGAATAATTTGTGCAGAATGATTAAAATGTTAGTCAATCCACTACAACGTGAAAGATCCATAGAGATTTATTTCAAATCAGTTCCTAAAAGCTGAAACTCAGTGGATTGGGAAAAGTCCAGCTCTCAGGGTGAAGCACACACACCACGGAAACCAACGTTTTTATTTTATAACATAGCACAATGATGAAATCCAAAGAAACACTGTCTCTTTCTAACTGGCTATAGGCCTCCTTGTTCACAGCACCTTGATCTACACAGACAGAATTGATTTGCACACCACAGTGATGCCTTCAGAGTAGCGTTTCTATCATGAAGTAATGCCCTCTACCAGACTCCTTCTGTATACCACGCGTTGCCCTATCTCAAAATTGAGGGAGTCTTTCGAAAATGCAAAGTAGGTCACTCTCCAAGAAACCTTTCAGTTGGTTTTCTCTTTCTGTGTGAGAGAGTTATTTGCTGACTGCCTAAGTTTTTCATTGATCATAGGAGCCAAGATGGTGGTGCAGAAACCCCAAGAAACAGTTGACCTGACCTAGTGAGAGCATGGAGACCCTAGTCATAAAGCTGGGGTAACAGCATTGGACCAAACCAAGCCCTCTGAATGTGGGTGCCAGCTAGGAGGCCAAGACAGTCTATGGGACCTCTAACAGAGGAGCCAGTCTTTAACCCTAGAGCAAAAATGGACTTAGGGAGCCCACTCCCTATGGAGGGATATGATTGCAGCCCAGATAACATCAACAGATAACAGACTTGGAAGGTCCCTCGTGGAGGGCCTCACTATCCCTTGGGAGGAGTTGGGGGATGGGTTGTGGGGGGGTTAGTGGGGAACATGGGAGGATGGAAAAAAGAAAAAAAAGAGTGGTTGTTTTTAATCTGTGATAAACAATATGTGCACACAAATTATGGAAGAAAGCCACAGAGACTGATTCAAGATGAATTATTTTGAAATAAAGTTTCCTGGGACACACTATGACACTTGCTAATTGAAATTCCCAGGACCTAGCTTCCTCTTTAAACTTCACTTTTCACATATGGAAAATAGGGTTAATAAGTTTCCGTGAACGTCCTTGCAAGTGTGTAAATGTGTATGTCTGCGTTTGTTTGTCTGTCTGTGGTGATGGAAATCAGCACCCCACATGAGCGCCTCTGCTGAGCCACTGACGGAAAACTCCCTCCGTTACAGGACTCGTTTTCAGTTCTTGGTTGGTTCTTAAGGACAAAGCATCTCAGTGTGCAGATGAGCTACCCCAATGGCATGATTTCCTTGCTCCAGTGCTTGGAACACAGTCATGGACTACCATCTGAATTCATGATTTCCACCAAAATTAAATATTAATGTGTATGAAATGTAGAGCCCAGTGCCCGGCATATACCACACATTTGAAGCAAGTCAGGATTTGGGGGCCAAATGATGACAATAAAATAGCAACATGATCTTCACTCTGTCATTACAGTAATGACAATATAGGTGGTAAATAGCACTGAAGAATGTAAGCCATTTTTGGATGCTCACAACTGATCTTCCTAAGAGTGGAGAGGCTACCTTAAATGCCATTTCCCCAATAATCAGATTGATGATTTCCTTATATGCCATCCTAGAGCCTTCATCCAGCAGCTGATGGAAGTAGAAACAGAGACCCACAGCTAAACACTGAACTTAACTCCTGGAATCCAGTTGCAGAGAGGGAGGAGTGATGAGCAAAGGGGTCAATACTAGGCTGGTGAAACCCACAGAAACAGCTGACCTGAACAAGGGGGAGCTCATGGACCCCAGACTAATAGCTGGGAAACCAGCATAGGACTGATCCAAAACCCAGGAATGTGGGTGTCAGTGAGGAGACCTCAGAAATCTATAGGGCCTCTGGTAGTGGATCAGTATTTATCCCGAGCATATGAATGGACTTTGGGAGCCCACTCCACACAGAGGGATACTCTCTCAGCCTAGACACACGGGGGAGGCCCTAGGCCCTGGTCCAAAGGATATGACAGATTCTGAAGGTCCCCCATGGAAGACCTCACCCTCCCTGGGGAGCAGAAATGGGATGGGCTAGGGAGTTAGGGGGACCAAGAGCGGATGGGAGGAAGAGAGAACTGGGATTGACATGTAAAACAATCTAATATAATAAAAAGTGGAAGAAAAAACAATTGATCCTGATATGGTTTAAATGCCTCATGGAATGTGAGTGGAAAACACCCCCAGTGATATTATGAACAGATAAACTATGTGAACACAAAATGATTTTGCTTAGAAACAACATTTGTTTCAACTATATTATGTGAAAAATGAATTAAACAAATACATAAAGCTGACTGTTGGTGGCGCACACCTTTAATCCCAGTTCTTGCTAGGCAGAGACAGGCAGATTTTTGTGAGCTCAAAGCCAGCCTGGTCTAGTAAATTCCAGGACAGGCTCCAAAGCTACAGAGAAACCCTGTACTGAAAAAGAAAAATCATATACATAAAAATTTTCTTTTAAAATATAATTTTATATAAAATGAATTCCTAAGAATACAATTTTTTAAAAAAATTTAATTCTATTTATGAAGAAATTATTTTCATACATCTCGTCTTTCTTTAATAATGAATTAACCACAGAACCTACTGGAATCTAGCCCATTGCTGCAGGTGTCTTGCTGATAGACATTTGGATGTAGGATGAAAATGTCATGGCACAGCCCACCACGCCCTAAAGTAATACAGTCTCTTGGATTAACTTGCACATTTTGTCTGTTTTCTAACAGTTATTTATTGAAGATGGAAAAGAACATCACACTGTGTTGTTCTCTGTTGGAAATAAAAATGTGGAACATACTTCCCCAAAGCCGTGGAACACTCGTTAAGAGAGAGAATTGGAGGATCGTAATTAAAATCATCATCCAAACACTAATAGTTGTAAAACATGACAGTACCTTGAAAATAGGAGAAGTGTTTATTCTCTCCTCCAATGCTGTATCATTCCAGTTAAAGAGGTAGCATTACAAACAGCTTAGGAGACAAGGTTTACTATTTCCCCTTCCTCCCCTTTGTGTCTTTCTCTTCACACCCCATTTTCTATATGTTCTGAGTGTTTCCTTAAACACTCCTGATTGCCAGCATGACAATCTACTTGTATCATCTCTAAGTCTCTTCCGATATCATCCCGTCTCCAAAATCCCCCCTAACCACAACAACAACCCCTACTCCGGTCTTCAGATTATTGAGCCCTCACCTCTTTCTTTGATGTAACACATTGCTTTCTGCAATTTTATATCTATTATTTCTTTCTCATATACATGATGGGTTTTTTTTTTAAAGGATTTATTTATTTTGTTATATATGCAGTGCTCTTCTTCTGCAGGCCAGAAGAGGGAACCCGACTACATTACAGATGGTTGGGAGCCACCATGTGGTTGCTGGGAATTGAACTCAGGACCTCTGGAAGAATGGGCAGTGCTCTTAACCCCTGACCCATCTCTCCAGCCCTACATGATGGTTTTTATATGTCTCGTACACATGACAGGCTGTAAGATACACGGGACAAGACCATGTTGTGTCTTTTGTTCTCTAATGTTAACAAGGCACAGACTTAAGATTTGAGGACGTGCTGAGTGAATTAACTGGTGTCATTATAAAGATATAAAGGGGATAAGCGTGTAAATGCACCCATTGCAAAGCCCAACGACCAGCATTTGATTCTCAGGATTTAAAAGGGCAGGGAATTGTTACAATAAATCTTTCTGCCAAAAAGCCACCCAAGCCCTACCACCAAGGGGGCAGTCTCCACCAGCTGCCTGAGTTCTGCCCGCCGTGTGGATGGACAAAATAATACACAGACTTCTATTAGGTACAAATGCTGCTTGGCCAATGACTAGGATTTTCATCTGTTAGCTCAGTCTTATTATCATAAATCTATATATTTTATAAGACGTATCTTATAGAGGATGCCTTCCTCTGGTGCCCTCTCTTGCCAGTGGATCACATGGCACCACTGGAGGAGGCAAAGGGAAATAAGGGGGGAGATGAAGGGAAAGAAGGGGGGACTTCCTGTTTGTCCTTGCTTAAATATGAGTCTCCTTGCTATGTCACTTCCTGCCTGGATCACCACTTCTCTACTACATTTCCCAGAATCCTCCTTGACTCCTTGTCCTGTCTAACTTGCTGCCTCATGGGCCACACAGAACTTTATTAAACAATTAATAAGATAAACATAAAACAGAAGTACTTCCCCCATCATCTCCTCTTTTCTGTCTAAATAAAAAGAAGGATAACTATCTTTTATAATAACTGAAGAAAACAATAACCGTAACTATCTGTCTTCAACTCTATCAAAGACCACAGAAGGATAATATATAAACTCTAGAACTGACAGAGACATCTTGCTTCCTGGACAGTCACCCAAAGTTCCTCTGCAACATTGGGGCAGCCATCTTCAGCCTATAGGCCACAGTGTGTCTGGCACACATCTCCATTTCAACAGGAACCCTTTAGGGAATGGACTGCCTCACTTTTTTTCACTCACCTCCACACATAATGCTGTAGAACTAGTAATCCAAATGCACATAAACACCAGTGTCAAAATTAATTAATTAATAAAAACAGTAAGTGAATATAGTGTCTAGAAGAAATGCATAAAGGCAGTACTACAAGATTCGTAGCAAGACATTCTGAGTTTGACTGGCTAAGTCAATGCGGTCAAGACTTTGGGGAATAAAAAGTGTCTTTGAGTTAGAAAAGGAATAGTCATGGTGGATGTCACCAAGAGGGAAGGGATTGTATAAGAATATGACAACAAAGGCATAAAATCTAAAACAATAAAAATGCTTCATTTAGTTAGAAGAATATTACCTAAAGGCCTCTGAGAAAAGTGACACAGTCAATTCTTATTGGAGTAAGGGGTTTGAGGATAGTAGCCATATTTAGTAGACGACAGAGATATGATGAGAGAAAATGATTGAATATGCAGAGCTATTGATAATAGGAAGTTATTGTTGTAGATTTAGTTTACAAAAGCAGGTCTCAGAAGAAAGATGTCATGTGACACAGCTTGGGTAGAGAAGTTTTTCTGGGGGGAAAGTGAAGGGGAAAGGGGGGAGGGGAGAAGGGAGACAGGCTTCTGGACAGCAGCAGCAGAACAGAAGACAGAGGCAGAGAGAGAAAGGCAGGGAGAAGGAGAGAGAAGCAGAGAAGCAGAGGCAGATGGGAGGGGGGCAGGGCCCTTTCGAAAAGGAAAGTAGTGAATGTGCACAGGTGGTGCTGTTAGTGGCTGCAGCTGAGGGTGTATCCTGTCAGGACCCCAAGGACAGGCCAGTCCAGATGCCTGAAGACTAACAGTTACGGACAAGATGCACTGAGCAGAAAGGCCCTTCCTGTCTGCTGTCATGATGAACATATTTCAAGAGGTCATTCCAAAGCAAAAATGCCCAGAACAAAGGAGAAAGATGATGGTAATCAACTTTTAAAAACTAGCTTATCTGCAAGCATTTGCAGTTTCAAATGAAAAAAGCAAAATGATTAATTTTTTTTTCTGTGTAGTAATTGTTTCATCAGTAATCTAGCTGTCATTTTTCCCCGTGACAAATCAGATGGCTAAAACCTTTGCTTTCTGCCAGGAATCTTAGCCAAATTTTGGATTCCCATGACAGAACACCTGCCCTGTTTCCTGAAACCTCTACTATTTAAAATGTTTCTTTAGGGATGTAGTAAAAGTCTGCTTTCTTGGATGACAAAAAAAAGTTTTTTATAGAAAACCTCAAAGTGTTCTGCATCTGTTGCTAGTATTCATAGTGATATTATGAGATTCTAATTTCCCCATTGTGTTTCCTCCCTTATGTTACCCTGAGGGCAGAACATTTATTTCAGTGATTCCAAAAGTGAATTACCGAAGACATGCAGTAAAGTAAGGTAAGGTCTCTGCATACAAAAAAAATTAATATAGTATCTCATATAGTAAACATTACTCAATTATTTTTCTTAAATGTCCAACTGCCTAGCCACATTTGCTATGTATAGGTATCCAAATTTAGCTTTCCTGAATAAGTAATTCTTGAGTAGAAATGTAAATTATTAAAATCATTATAAAGAACATTACAGAAATTCCTCAGAACACTGAAACAACAGCCACCTTCTGATCAAGCAGGTCTGCTGCTACTACCACCCAAAGAAAGGAAAATTATAGGATGGGTAGATGTCTCATTCCCCATCATGACACTACTCAGAACAGCCAAGATACCCAGCCAACCTAAGTGACAAAAAAATAAACATGACACATTCACAGTAGAACCTTATTTATCCCTTAAAGTTTACTTAAGTCCTGCTATTTGTGGGAATACCAGCAGAAGAAGGGACATTATGTTAAGTGCAATAAGCAGACACAGTACAGCAAATACATGGTGCCCTCATTCACATGTGAGAACAAAAGAATTGATCTACTAGAAGTAGAAAATGTAAATACAGAAGAGGTCGTAAAGGTGTGAGGTGAGGGTGGAAAGATGATGGCTAATGACTACAGAAGCTCAGATGTACGGGAATAACTTCTAATACTCCACAGCGTGGTCAGTCAGGCACCAGTGATGAGTAACACTGAACCGTGTATTTCCAAACATGGAGTTCAAAAGTTTCTTAATATCCTAACAAATACAATATAAATGTTTAATGTGATATGTGCCAATGGCCATAATTGGATGACTCCATAGTATACACATAAATTGATATATCTCAATGTTCCTATAAATATGTGCAATGGCTATGTGTCTACTTTCAGATTTTTTTAAAATCGGTGTTCTCTTATTTCTTAGTCCCTAACAGGCATCTTTTTCCTTCATCGCCTCCTGCTATTTCTAACAAACCCCAGGCAGGGAAGCTTTACTCAGCACAACTGCCCAAAGGAGGGACAGAGGGACAACCATGACTTCTATAAGCAGCCACATGGCAAGGTGGAGGGCTTCAGAGAAAGAGTAAAAAGGCCCAGAGTACAGGAGAAAGCATATTGGTCTTTGGGCCATCATGGGAAAGAAAGAATTACAACAGAAGAAAAAGGAGGAAAACACTGGGTGATAGTGCCACATGCCCTTAATCTCAGCACTTGGGAAGCAGAGGCAGGTGGACCTATGTGAGTTTGAGGCCAGCCTGGTCTACAAAATGAGTTCCAGGACAGGCTCCAAAGCTATACAGAGAAACCCTGTCTTGGAAAACCAAAAAAAGAAAGAAAGAAAGAAAGAAAGAAAGAAAGAAAGAAAGAAAGAAGAAATGAAAAGTAAAAGGGAAAAAAGAAAAGGCTGGGGTGGAAAGGGGGAATCTCTACTTGCAGAGCCAGGACTGAAAAAAACCATACCACCCTAATAGAAGCTTGGGGTGACTTTGTAATGACAGTCTAATTCAGTACGTATGGAAGTGAGAAACTTACAACTCTTGTTAATAATCTGCTTCAACAAGGGACAGCTTCTTATATTACCACAAACTAGACAGTTGTCTATTAATATAAACCTTACTTTTGAATCCTCATAGAAATGCATGTATTCTTCCATAAACAAAATGAACTCTCTGAAAACAAAAGACATGGCTATGCTTGCATAGAAGCACTGTATGAAATCATATCCCTGAGCCCCAACGGAAGGGCAGTCACTCTTCCTGGTTTCTTCTCGACACAACAGGTGTCATTGGTACCCAATCCCATTTTACCCCTACTCAGTCTTTGTAACTGGGAGCCAAAACTATTGTCATGACTTCTTTTCATCTATGTTTTACCTTAAAAACCATGAAGAACTTAGTGATTTTCCTTCTGTAAAGCTATATTTAATCTTTAAATTGTCTTGCCCTGTCTTACCACCCTTCTGTTAGAACTGAAGGATGTTCAGTTCACTAATACTATGCTGCTGACATTGCTGATGAGAAAATGGAAGGGAAACATGAAGACTATTCCAATGTCCTTGCGATTAATTAAAGGAAGTTTAGGCTTCTGGTAGCACTGATAAAGTGCCTACAATTTAGTGTCATTTTCTCCTTTATTGTCATTACTTCCCTGCCCGCCACCCTACTTACTTCCACTTCTGCCCAAAGTGTAACTTTTGTTTCCTAATCTATTACCACATCCTTTTATTTCATTGCACTGAATCCTATCATTTCTATTTGAATTTAATCACTGACTCTAATGTAAAAACAACACATGTGCCTAGACTGTTTCTGTGAGACAAAACCACCACACCTACTGTTTATTTGGTTTAACCAAAAAGGTCACTGTCTCCCAAAGAGGTTATGATTTGATAAAATTATTATTTATCATATTTAAGGGCTTTTTATTTCAATATTAACATTAGCTGGTATTTACAAATTTGTTTACCCAGGATGATTATAGAGTTTTGCTCCAGTTGAGAGAGAGCATTAAAATAACGCTTTCATGTCGCTGTGGGAATGATCAATAAGACATTGCTT
Source organism: Cricetulus griseus (assembly GCF_003668045.3). Classification (NCBI taxonomy): domain Eukaryota; kingdom Metazoa; phylum Chordata; class Mammalia; order Rodentia; family Cricetidae; genus Cricetulus; species Cricetulus griseus. Next base: position 6,536,950 of record NC_048603.1, on the reverse strand, counting down.
GAAATATTTGCTTATCATTTCCTTATTGGACACTGGTTCATAATTTCAGAAATAATATTAAACAGTGTTATTAACATTCTGCTAATGTTTTATTTCTAATTATTTGTATTGGAGATCAGCTTGAACCCAAAGCATTGCACTGAAAACATTTATTTTAGAATATATGGATTTAAATAAATCTATTGCCTTTGAACAGCTTGTAGGGCAGTAGAAGAGGCAATAGTCTTGTCCTTTAGAGCAATGGTGTATGACAGATTTATGCATGATTTGTACAGATGTTCAATCTTTACCAATAAGTTCTCTCTCTCTCATTCTGGAGTCTGATCCATAAATGTAAAGTAGAAAGCATTGCTATTCATCGGTATTTCAGTTTATGGACATAATCCACATGATAAAGATTCCATATAACTAGGAAAGTGATTTACCCCATTTTTCTTCACAGAGCACTAAATATCACTTCCTAAAGCAGAGAGCAGTATTAAAAATGCCTAAGTTACATTGATGATGATATGACTTTTTCTGTCAAAGATACTGGTTTTTAAGATCTAAAATTATGACATTTAAAGTCATTATTCATTCATTTCTCTCAAGACTAGTCAATCCTTAAAGCTCTGAGACTACAACTTGCACTGTTGTATTCTAGCTCAATTTCCCTTACTTGTGGAAAGTATTTTTCCACAATTCTAAATATAATACAAGATCATCTCAGTAACCATTGAATACAAATGATCTTAAAATATTTACCGTACAGAAAACAAATAATTTGTTTTGCATTTAATGATACTGTGGAGGTGCAAATACCATGCACAAAATTCTTAATACATTTCTTCAAGCTACTTATGAATATGATAATCTGATGCTCTGTATTATGCATGACTACAGAAAATGAATAGTGGCTTTGGATCAGATCCCCTGCATTGAAGTACCAGGTAGGTATTCCTTTAGAAGCAGCTTAATTTATTACTGCTTCTTCAAACCTTATGTGCCAGCTCTACTGAAATAGATGCGGTTCTCCTAGGATGCCATATTCCACACCTCCATCTGAACGTGAAGCTTTTTCTACTGAAATATCCTCCCTTTCTTGTCTAACTGGAACTTCTGCTTGGGTTTTAACACTCGGAGCAAGTGTCATCTCCTCTGAAATAGTCCGTGAACTTTCGACATAGAGTTGTTTGCTTCTTGCTTTGTGCATTCCCCATATATATCTACCAGCAAGTGAGTAGCAACAAGCTGTTTCTTAACCTTTCTGTCTCATCTAATAGACTAATATTTCTTCAAGGGAGACAGAACCATACTTATCTTCACATATCCGGTGTTGAGCATTGTGTCTGTCCTAGAAAAGGTGTTCAAAATAAATATAAGGTTTCTTGCCACATTTGTTGAGTATTTTTATATAAAAATACATATGCTGTTTCTGAGTTTCACAACAGCAGGATGATAACTGTAGTTCTGATTAAGGAATGTTAAGAGTTTGAGCCCTTATTGGCCTCCAAAAAGTCAACATGGGAAAGGCTTAGACCCTGGTAGGGTTTCATTGGGGAGGAATGATACATTTCAGAGGTGTGAACCAGATGAACTTCTTATGTTTCAGGCACATGACCTTTAAGACTTGGGGATCCCAGGCTCTTCTTCTACTTTGCTTTTCTCCTTGACCATGAGGTAGAAGGTATATGGTCCACCGTATATTCCTTTTTAATGACAACTGGCATACTTATTAGAATCCTAAAGGCAACAAGTCTGTCTAATTGAGATTTGGAAACTTAACTTGTATGCCAAAATCAACATCCCCTGTCATTTACATTAAGGCAATAGAGAGCTAAATGGAATTTAGTCTTTATCGAGTGCATGCCTGTCATTTCAGGCTCTCTACTTTCCCGCTAGGAACTTTATTCTATAAGACCATGTCACATAAGCCATGGTATGTCAGTGCTGTTGAAGTGGTAAATACACACAGAGGTACTGTCAAGAAATAGGCCTATATAAATAGTAAAATATGCCATAGAACTGGCAAAATTCTACCCGAAACATCAGCATCGGTGTTGTCATACTCTTGTTGATATATGTCAATTTCATAGATTTTTATACTTTCTGCACTTAAGTACTAGATTTAGTAATTCATGTATTCAACAAACACATTGATTTTGAGTTCTTCAAAAATCTACGGAGTTTGACACATTATAGGACAAAATGATGTCTTGAGTGGACACAGCTATATGGTATGGCTAATCCTGTCTGCGGAGGAAACATTTTAGAGCAACATGAATTAACCCCTCATATATTACCTTAATTGCATGTATGATACATTTGACGAAGGATAAGTACTAAATTTCATATATTTATGCAAGTAACAGGCCTAAACCACTTTTATTTTGTTTGTCTTGGTGTTTTGTGTTTTTAAAAGCTGTTCCAAAAATTGAGATATGAAGAAAAGCCACTTTTATTCTAATTCCACCTCAAATTATCTACTGTGTTGTTAAAGTTCAAAGGTAAAATGTCTTCTGTAGGCAAATGTCTTTGGACACTAGATCTCCAGGTGCCAGCATGGTTTGAGGGGGTTGTGGGACCTGTGGGGTGGTGGAAATATAGCAGTGGCACATGCCTAGCAATTTCTACCTCTTCTGACCCTGGGCTAGCGCCCTCCTTCCTATCTGTTGCCATAACAACAGCTTATGTTTCCACCACCATGAAGCCCATGTATCTCTCTCACCAGGATGACTGACTCAAAAAATAAAAAAAGAGAAAGGGTCAAAATAAGATTCTCACTCCTAATAGTGACTTTTGCTACATGTTTTGTCACAGCAATAAGAAAAGCAACAAATTAAAAAGTGACCATTGCTTCAATTTGCAAATTCTCCTTATAAAGGGAGGAGCATTGTAACTGATAGCAAAGAAATTTTGTAGAAATGAAGATAAGAAAACACAGTGAGTAATTACACCAAAAAAGCTGAATGACTAGACAAAAATAAACAATACTAGAAATGTAAAATCCTTGAAGACTAAATTGCAAAAAATAAAATAAAGTCTGGAAACTCTTAACAGGCCAATACATAGCAAGGACATTGAAACATTATGCTAAACCTTCCAATCAAAGAAAGATCCAGAAACAAATCTTTACAAGTGAATTTTCCAAATTATTCAATGTGTTCATCCAACCCTTGTCAAATACTTCCACAAAATTATGTAGGAAGGGACACTTCCAAATTCACATAATGATAACAATATCATCTTGCCACAAAAGCCACAAAAAGCACAATTCAAGAAAAGGAGATGGCAGCTTAGATACAGGCAGGAGGGCCTTGATCCTGCCTCAGTGTGATGGGACAGACTTTGTTGACTCTCCATGGGAAGCCTCACTCTCCCTGAGGAGTGGGGGAGGGGATGCAGAGAAGGGGAGGGAGGTGGAGCTGGGATTGGTTTGAAAAATAAAAAAGATAGTTTTAATGAAAAAAAAAAGTAAAAAGAAAAGGAAATGAAAAGTAAGTTTCATTGTTGAACACAAAGGCAAAAATGTCCAGCAAAAATACTAAGGGATACACTTAACACTCTTAAAAGAGCTATACACAAGGACCAAATTAAATGTATTAAATGGATGAAAGGATGCTTTAATAAAATACACAGAACACATGTGATACAAATTTTTATCGACTGAATGAAAAAATCATGATCTTATCGGTGGAAGCAAAAATGGCATTATTTTGGTGTAGTTAAAACTCAATAAAGAAGATACACAAGGAATTCATTGCAATAAAATAAAAGCTGTATATGTAAGGCCCACAGAGGTATCATATGGAATAGTGAAAAACTGAAGGTACTTAGTTCCTCTAAGATCAGGAAGAAGGCACCAATGTATTCTTGTCATTTCTGACCAACATGATATTAGATTCTTAGCGAGAGTAGTCAATGGTCAATAGCCTCGGCATGCCACAACACAGAGGACCCTGAGGACTTAGCCAGTTAACTAAACCAATAGCAAAAGGATGCATATGGCTCATGCCACCCACACAGCACATCTACAATAGCCACTTTTAAAGAAACAGTGCAATGGTGATTGCTGGGACAAGTGAGAACCCAAAATGGCAATTACAAATCAGCCAGCAAAAAATTTCAGTTTCACAATATTTTTGTTTTCAAGACAAGAATCTCTGTGTAACAGTCCTGGATGTCCTGGAACTCAATCTGTGAATCAAGTTGACCTGGAATCCACTGTGATCCTCCTGTCTCTGCCTCCCACATGCTAGGATTAAAGGCGTGTGCCATCACACTACTTGTGAAAAATATATTCACAAGAATATATTTTTGAGCTTTAATCCGTACATTTATGGGTACTGCCCACTTACAAATCCATTAAAAGGGGAAACACAATGTCATTTCTTCCAACATTAAAAGACTAAAAAGCACTGTATACAAATTCTGGCCAAAAAAAAAAAAAAAATCCTTCATTTTATACATGCATTTTTCAACTGAATTAACAGAATGGTTTGAATTTTTAAACAATATTCATTAGATCAGACTGAATATTTGCTTTGTCAGAGTGGATGGAGTTTGTATAAAAAACAATGGCATATTTTGTTTGTTGCTATTTTATGTTGTTTTGCTTTACAGGTTTTCTTTCATACAAAATAGGTGCTTTCCAGACAATGTATTTGCATAAGGTTTATCCTCTCTCTGCTCCTCTCAGGCCCCCCAACCTCCCCTTCCATTTAGCTCCCTAACTTTTCTCTCTTTAGAAAACAAATATGCATCTAAGGAATAAAAATAAGATACGATTAAGAAAAGTCGAACAAATCTGAATATAAGGAAACCTGTTTTAACTTTCCTAGAGAGAGAATAAGTCACCTTTACCTGTGTACTCAAGGTGAAATCCTGCGGCCGAGACACTGATGTCTGACTGGAAATTTAGGTAGAGATTATTGGATGTACTGTTCAGAAGATGGGGTATTGTTGTCCCTGAAATGGCAATTGAGAAGATGGGTCAAGGGTCATGGCGAAAACATCATAGCAACAATAAGAGGAATAAGTCAACTGGTAAGGAGACAACTCATTGTAATTTAAAGTGTGTACTGTTCAAAAACATTTGGGAAGACTTGGCAGAAATAGTTCCCCCTTGTTCCCACTTTATTTCACTGTTCCAGTCTCCAGGAAGAATGACCTGTGAAATGATTCCAGATAATTCCCTAAAATTAGAAACACACAGAAATAAACAGTGTGATCAAAAGTTATTTTGAATTTCATGGAGATTTCTCTATCATATGTGTGTACTAAAAATAAAGTTTATTTAAAATTTGTCATGTGTGTTCTTTAAGCCACCCTAATGTCAGACATTGTATAGGTTCGGAGCAGACTTTCATGAATGCACCTTTTTTTAATGGAATATATACAAAATTCTGTACCAGGTTGAATACTTGATACTTCATATTTTTTCATATATATTTCTTACACATTGACAGTATATTTTCTTTTCCAAAAAAATAGTTATGAAATTGTATTAGCCTGTCCCTCAGCAGATACATTACAATGGATTTCTGAACTCGTGTAGCAAATGAACCTTGTTTATAGGGACAAGTGAACCTTGTTCTGAACAAATTAGTTCCTGTCTATTTATTTATTTAAATAAGTAAATAAATAAATAAATAAATAAAACCTTTAGAATCCAACACAGTTTCAAATAACGAGCATTGAAAATAACTGTCAATTCTGTTTTTGAGATAAAATCCAAAGAGGACGAGTGGTCAGTGCTGTGGATATCCTGGGAGTGTTTGTGATGACTTTATATTTGCTTTGTACAAGTGTGTGTAAGGTGTCCTGGTGACTGCTGGGGAGAAGTGGGAAGAATCACTTATAGACTTCACCTTGGTGTTTAATCTTTCCAGATCTGACTCTGCTCTTTACTGGCATCACTGTCATCTCAGAAGCAGGAGGTAAACAGGCATCAGAAAGGTCACCGGATCTGCTTTAGGTCTTCTCAGATCTTAGTAATTAAGAACTCTGGTGCTGGAGTCTCTCCAGCTGGGCCCTGCTCTCAACATAACAGTAGCTGGACAACCTCTGGCAATTTAATCTCTAAATTTCAATCAATACTGAGACCCATGGAGGGCTGAAAGTAGGGGGTGTCTGACAAGCTAGGCAATGTCACACACAGCTAGTGTGAAGATTAACAGCGGCCTTCCCTTTAATCACTGTTCTCATCAGTATACCTGGTAGCAATGATACAGAACTCAAAGCATAAATGCGAGCATGCACAACGATTTATAAATTTCGCTTCTCTCTGAATCTGTATCTACCAAGCTATTTATGCTAGAGTCACGTGACTTCTGTCATAGGGAATTATTTCCTTTGTTCATTAGTGATTCGGAATAACAGCTTATCTACCATAGAAAGACTGCTCTAAATGTTTAAAGCCATTCTTCCTTATTTCGATACATGATCTAAAGTAAGGTCACCATTTAGCAATGCGTGTATTTATACTTGTAGAAATTTTAAAACTTACCTAGCAAAAATCCAGAAATAAAACTCTTACTTCTCACACTATGCGATGTAAGAGACTCAGAATGTGACACATACCATCTTTAGGACCTTAGCAAATATCACAGAAGATTTTTAAAAGCATCCGATGTCTTAAATAACACGGTGGGCTATTTCAATTTGTGTCTCCCCCTAGTATAATTTTGTATGGATATATTAGTTCTATAAAATTGTATTCATTTCAGAGAAGTGATTTCATGTGTCATTTATGATCATTTAACAGTACTTTATGGCATCTGTCATGTTACTCAGTCTAAAATTATTTTAATGTCAGCATAATATTCTGCTGGATGAAAATATAATTAACAAAAGTATAGCCATGTTTTTAATTACTATTAGTTTCTTCATCCTAGTTTTTAAGACTAGGGTACACATAGTATTATTGAATCATAAATATTGGCACAAAAAATCAATAAACATTGCAAAAATATAATTAGCATGTTGGAAAATTTAAATGGGCATGCTATCACAACTTTCAGTATTTTAAAACTTTAGTAACTTAATTCATTGTGTTTGGTTCAAAATTAAATCTGAAAGAATGTATAGGAGCTCTTTTCATTCTTGTTCTGTATTGCTGACCGTATTTTCATCTTATATGAAATATAAGATTTTTCTTTTACCTGAATAACTTCCAAGTCTCGGTGCATTGTTGTCCCCCCCATCGTAGAAGTCCAGAGAATCCCAGTTATGTTCTGTGGCAAAGCTAACAACTTGGACCTATGAAATAACAATTTCTGGTGAGAATTAATATTTCTAAGCAGATAGGAGTCCAGAGGTCCCCACTAGAAGAGAGCTCTCAAGGTCAGACAACAGCATTGTGGGCTCTGATAAATGGCTCAATAAAACTGATCTTGGACACTGGTAGTATCTGTCTACATGAAATAATTTGCATGAAAGAAGCATGATGAAGAAACATGGAAGTCCCTTGTCACCATCTCAGAGAGCATCTTTTTTGGATGCTTTGGGTTAAGGTATTAGGAATTCAAACTCACGTTCCAAACAGCTAGCTAACACTCATGCTTTGAAAGACAAGACTTCTGAATTTGGTTATTGCTTTGGTGCTAGAAAAGAAACAGACTTGTGGCTCACAAGCAGGGGACTCTGTGACAAATTTTCAGTAGGCTTATCCCTGAATTTGCTTCCATATATCAAATCCATTTGCTTTTTTTCTGTAATGTTTACATTACTGTCAATACAGACAGCTGCAGACAATATTTTATAAGAGATTTGTATGGACCTTCTAAAGGTTATTTTTATTAATGTGGCCATAAGAGTGAAGTCACCTTGAAAGCCCCTCAAGTGGAGAAGGCAAACACTGGGCTACAATTCTGTGTCTATTAAATTTATTTAAAGAAAGAGCCATGTGCTACTTTGTTGTACCTCACTTGGCACAGTGTGGAGTTTCCAGGAACCCACAGAACTCACAACTGTGTATTCCGTTCTGCTCTATAGAGACTGTTCCATAGCTTTGAAGGGGGAAAGGAAGAAATGTATTAGAACCCATTCATCTTTGTTATCAGGAGTCTGCTTTTAGTATAAGCACTCATTTGCTACATTTACAATTCCTTTCATTAAACAGTTCTTTTCTGCAAAATACCCACCCCCCTGTCATTCTCCTATTCAAGTGGATGCTGGCACTGCTGTACCAGGGGTGAGTGCCACATGGCAGGAGATACCCTGCCTGCATGATTGGCACCTGAACTAATGCACTGTTCCAGAAGAGCAAGAATTAAAGCTCCAACCACCACTTTCTTAATAATTTATTCCTGACTCTTGTCTGAAGTTTTCTTTATGAAAAGGATTTCTCTGTGAGTAACACACACACACACACACACACACACGTATTATACAATATAGTATAAATATACACATGTATGTATATAATATACAATATGTAATACATATTGTACTGAGCTAAAAAATACCTTGCAAAGATACATGAGGGAATTGACTCTTGATATGAGCTCAAGGTAATGAGAAGTTTGCAAAGGAAGGAAGTTATTGAGTGTGTGATACTGTGGATGACTCATCTCACGAACTGGACCTAGTGAACTATCAGTAATCCGATTTAGACACAGTGGAGAGAGTATTGATGTCAGAGGAAATGAGAATACCCCACTAGAAGCTCCCCAGAGCCCTGACAGGGAGTGACGCTTAAGGACGAACACAGAGAACAAAAGTCAGGGTCCCCGGGTATGAAACCGCCTGGTACCCTGTACCTAGTTTCAAAGCCCAGAGATGCTGATCATCTCTGTGTGCGTCCCATTGCTCACAGAAGTTACTGTGAATAAGTTGTCTAATTTACAGATTTTCCTAAAAATTAAGCTAGACGATGTATATCGAAAGCTTAACGTGTACTATAAATGGAAAACACAGAATCTTAACTGAGAAATGTAGGAGTCATTAAAAACGCCACACCAGAAGAATAATTGTGCAGTGTAAAGTATAATTATGCCTTCAGTTTTCTACTAAAGGATTGCGAGGTGGGGTTGGGGGGGTTAATCAAGCCCTCTCTTCAAGTGCAGAATTGAAAAACTGGAGGAAGTGAGATCCGAAAAAGTGGAGTGCTGTACAACAGATACAGAAGAGGTACAGAGAGACTCTGCAGTGCCGTGTGCTGACACGGGGTATAAACAGGAGACTGTGACAAATTATTCAAGAACAGTTTCTGGTTTGCCCCTGAGTTGCTCAGAACAGAGACGCAGAAGAAACAACATGAGCATTGTCCAGAAAGCCTAAAAGTAGACGAGGATAAATACTTGTTTATTCTGGCTTTGTCAGTGTATCCCAGAAACAACAGATCCTGATTCCTGGAGCTTATAAATATTACCTTACATATATGTTGGCAGAGGGGTGTGCGTGTCTTTTGGATGTATGACTAAATGGAAAACTTTGAGATACATGGGGAAAAATCTATTGAAACAAATTTTAAAGTGGATGAGAGCTGGGCAGTAGTGGCGCACGCCTTTAATCCCAGCACTCGGGAGGCAGAGGCAGGTGGATCTCTGTGAGTTTGAGACCAGCCTGGTCTACAAGAGTTAGTTCCAGGACAACCTCCAAAGCCCAGAGAAACCTGTCTTGAAAAACCAAAAAAAAAAAAAAAAATAGAAATCAAAATTTAAAGTGGATGAGAAAGCAATGTGTCCCCAAAAGCAGGAATCAGATTGTCATGGCCATAAGCCAAGGGATGTATGTTGCTATTCAGTGTTGGAGACAGCAGAAGGAGAATTCCCCCAGAGACCCGGAATAGGAGAGGATCTGTTTGTAGTTTGATGTTTGGATACTGAAGCAAGATTTAGATCCTCACTTGTGGTTCATTGAGAAAATAATATTTAAGTGGTTAAATAGCTATTTGGTTTATGGTGATCTGCTATGGCATTTGTAGAAATCTGATACAATTTGTCACTGGGATTCTAGGCAAATATAGCTCAGTAAAATAGAACTATAATAGGTATAAGATGAAATGGCCAGGAAAAAATTAGCAGGCCATGTTCTGGAATCTCTTTCGATATGCAATTAAATGCCTGCAAATCTACAATGACACAAAGTCAAACTGGAGACAATAAAAGATTGAGACACTGACTCAGCCTTGTGAGAAGTTTGCGTTGGATAAACTGTCCATTGTAGCAGGATAGCTTTTTGATGGAGTGTGCTGGATAGTTTTACATCACTTTAAATCAAGCTAAAAATCATCTGAAAGTAGGGAGCCTCAATTAAGAAGATGCCTCCATAATATCAGGGTATAGGCAAACATGTCAGGCATTTTCTTAATTAGTGATCAATGAGGGAAGGTCCAGCTCATTGGGGTGGGGCCATCCCTGGGCTGGTGGTCCTGGGTTCTATAAAGATGCAGGCTGAGCAAGCCACGGGGAGCAAGCCAGTAAGCAGCATCCCTCCGTGTCCTCTCCATTGGCTCCTCTCCATTGGCTCTAGGTTCCTGCCATGTTTGAGTTCCTGCCCTGACTTCCTTTGATGATGAATTGTGGTGTGAAAGCATCAACCACATAAACCCTTTGCTCTCCAAGTTGCTTTTGGTCATGGTGTCTCATCACAGTAAGAGAAACACTAACACATGTAGTATGTTTCTAATTATTAAAACCATGTATTTATCAGGTAAAAAAGCAAAGCAAATATCACTTTACTCTGGAATCCTAAGAACTCAGGAAACTCATGTTGATAATAATTATGTGATTAATATTTCCCCATAATTTCATTAATATTTCTTTCCTGGTTAAATATAGCTTCTTGGGAGTTGTCCCTGGTAGAGTCTGATAAAATAAAGGGGGGAACAAACAAATCTATTGCTCCGCACACATTTATCACATTATATTATTAAGACAAACTGATCTAAAGTTGATGGTTTCCCAAAGGACTCTTAATGAGAAATTATTGTCTGTTTTCCTTTTCCTTTTTCTACCAAGGGATAACTTATTTCAACCCAAATCTGATTGGCTAACTATTCATATAGTTCTTAAGGCATACATGTTTATTTAGTTCCATATCCCCCCAAATTAAATGTTGCTTAAGCCTGTATATTTGTTATAGAAGAGTAAATCGTAAGAGATGCATTAAATAGGTATTTATCACGAAGGGTTGTTCTTTAGAGATATAGCCTAAACTAGAGTCAGTATGGGGAGTTAATTCCAAGGAGCTAAACAGTCCTTTAGAGTATGTAAGAGTCTAATATATATGACACACTATGAGACTGCTAAACTGTTTGCTGAATTCGACTTCTGTTTTCTGAGTGGATCCATTAAATAAAGCACTTCCTAAGTAAAGAGTTTGTTTTGGCATTGGCAGGCACAGTTTTGAGGGTGTTTGCCTAACACCAGTGATTTATAACAGTTTTACTGTAGATATCTTATTAGTTCATTATGCACTGTTAAGTCTCCAAATCGTCTCACCTCCACCGCTTGAGGAGGTGACCATCGACTTTTCTAAAATTATTTATTGAGTTTGCAGTGCCCTGGCCTTGCAGCAGCTGCCAGAACAGTCTTGGCCACTGCCCTTGAGAGCTTACAGACAATTAGCAGATAATAGAAAACTCTGATTGCTGTTAGAATAAAAACACAAAAGAGGGCATTTAACCCTTTTATCTAGTTCACAGAAGGTTTATCAAAACAATATATTTGGGACACAAACGAGAGTAAGGAGAAGGCAAATAATAAGAGATCCTGGGTACTGCCAAAGACAGGAAATAATAAACCCAGTGTCCACAGGAAATAGGATGCCATGCTGTTACAGAGATGGAAAGTTGTGGACATAACAAACTTCAAAAACAGAACTGAGGACAGATCGAACTGCTGTTGAGGATTGGAAATGGTGATGAAATTCCATTGCTGGGAGAAAGAAAGTGATAGTATGCGGTTTGATTTTTCAGGAGGTATTTGTTTGCTGGTTGGTTCATCTGGTATTCATTTTGTCTGGAATAGACAGAAAAGAATATGTCTAAGACAAGGATGAGAGTCACTTGATCTTTTTCGGTAAAATTGCAAATGGAAAGAAATAGAGACCTGTGAAAGACAGCCCTGGGGCCCCATTTATAATACATAATATCAGACAGAATAAAAATCAAGACTTCTGGCCGTAAAACTGAATGGGGTTGGGGACTTCCAGATACAGAGGATGACAGAGAAAGGAGATCGAGTCATGCTGAGAGAAATTAAGATGAAGGAATCATTTTATGAAAAATTCATAAACTTACTATTGGATAGCTTCACAATAAGCTTGGCTGGAAACATGCAGTTGCTAGTTTAGATAGTCTAAAGCTGAGGTTAGACACGTGATATTCCTGTCTTTGTCCAAACACCATCAAGTGTGTCCAGCATACCATAAAAGGGAGCTTTGGGTTTTATTTTGTTGTTATTGTTTTTGTTCTTGTTACCTGTTATATTATTTAGGTCTGCCTTAGCTCTCAACAGTTACTGAGACCGCGGAAGCAAAGAATCTGCAAAGAGGGTGATGTAACCTAAAATAAATGGGCCTCGGACCCTGAAGAACATGAGAACAGGTGAGGGGACGTTACTAAAGTCCATGAAAATCTTGCTGTGGCAACTAAGCTGGGAAGGAGTGTTTCGAGACCGGCAGGAGAATCTGCAGCTTACACTGTGCTGTCTCAATGCGCACCTGAACAACGCAAAGGACCGGATCACGCAGGTGCTCATGGGAGAGCAGCTTGACCCGAGCATCAGGTACCAAAGCCCCACACTCCCAATTACCCCAATCAGGACACGATGGTAGAAAACAAAAATACGAGTTTTCAAGATTATCGTTTTACTAGGGGACCAAAATGAATAAGCTGATGGCATATAAATAATCAAGGACATCCTTCACAACTTTGTTAATAAATGAGTTGATAAAAGTTCTATGTGGTCCTCATTTCCGAGTGCGACCTGGGACATGAACAATCCTGAAGTCTTTGTTGAGTCTTTTTTTTTTTTTTTTTTCCACAATGTGTGTTTGGGAGAAATCCAGAAAAGGCTCATGAGAGAAAGGAGGTAAAGATGCCTTGAGGGGGGTGTGGGCATTGTAGAATACACAGATAAGATATTAGTAAGAAGAGAGTTGCCGTGGGTTAAAAGTGTAAATGTGAAAGGGTAGAGGGTAAGCTAACTAAAACTAAGTATGTATAAAAAAGCTTCATGAAAACCTACTCCTTTGTAAGCTAATCATCTGCGCATTGTATGACGATATATGCCATCAGAGGCATTCTGCATGTGACAACAATACTGTCCCCAGAAAACATGAGTTATGAAATCACAATCTCGGTTCCAGCTATGGGACACCACCCTCCGATTACTAATCAAGGAGGCCACTGCCATGGTCCCTCCTAACAGCACAGGTCATTGCCAGGGTGCTTGGTTAATCACAGAACTAGATGGTCCAACCCTCTATCAGACGGCACCGCAGGCTTTGGCTCCCAGGACATAGAGAAATCAATCTCAAACTAACTGGGAAAGTTCCTTCCTGCTGGGCAGCTTTCATAGCACTGGAACGTACCATGCAGGGGCCTGGATGTTGAAAAATCACCATTTGTCTTATTCGGCACCGCATTCTGCGTGCTACAGTACCAACCAGAAGGAAATGATGTGCCCACCGCTGCAATATTGGCATGGTGGTGAGTGGGTAATCTACTATTTCTTGATAGGATTGGAGGCCTGTCCCTGTGAGGGAATTTGGGCCTGATGCTTCGACAATGGTCAAAAAGCTCCTGGGTGGGGAGGGAGGTCATGGGCCCTGGTGGGAAGCCCCTCTGTTTTACTAAATGCTCATGTTGTCTACCTGCCTTCTAAATAGCTATCTTTATGCCCATATATTTCTGCTGCTCTCCACTGTGCTCAAAGAATCCTGATTTTACAGTGGGTACAGATTCCTATAGAGACCTTACATCTGGTTGAAGAGCTACAAAACATTGGTTTTAAATGAATAAGGGTACTCAAATGTAGACGGGGCATCTCTTTCAACCGCACCCTCAGAGCTCGGGGGACATTTTTAAAAAGCTCTGGTAAAAAGAACGCAAATGCCAGAGCAAGGGGAAGAGTCCTGTGAAATGACATCTTGGGGACACGATGGAGACATTGTCACATTTATAAACTCGCAGCAGCTGCAGTTACCTGCATGAGACCTGTACAAGACCAAGACACTCAAGCCTCTAATGTAGGTGGGGTGGCTCCCGGGGCTCCATCCCAGACTGAAAGCTATAGAAACAGATGGATGCTAAGGAAACAGGAGTCAATTTTTCCTTAGGGGTGTGATGGCTGGTAGGTTGCCCATGCTCTAGTGGATGTTTCCATGTCATTAATTTTTTTTAAAAAAAATCCTGTTGTTCATGTATTTATATTATTATTCTCTATGTGTGTGCATGCATGTGCATGTACATGCCTGAGTGTGTGTGTGTGTGTGTGTGTGTGTGTGTGTGTGTGTATGTGTGTGTGTCTGTGTGTGCTGAAACTTTGATAGTGTCACAGTGGGTATATAAGAATTCCCTGCAGTGGCTGGTAATCTCCTTCTTCCATGTCAGTAGTTTAACCTGTTGAACCATCTAGAAACTTGAGTTTCACAGTCTAAAAATAAAAAGAAATTCATTTTTATTTATTTATTGTATTACTAATACCCACTGTCTGGCTCTTTCTTAGATCTTCCTCCCAATTTCCTATAGTGAAATTTTGCTCTTCCACAGCAATGTTCAGAAATGTCCTTGGGAGGTGATTGCATCTTGAGTTCACGGAACTCTTGAATTGATTAGTCTCTTTAGGGTTAATAAGTCATTGGATTATTCAGATATATGAAATTTTAGCAGATGGGTTCCCTTGGAGTACATTACTGGAGGTATGTCTGTGAAGAATTTAGTTTTTCCTTTAGCATCTTCTTTTCTCTGATGGATGTAATCAAGGCCAGAAGTGGTCAAACTGAACCTCTGGAATGCATACCACTTGAGCTGTCTTAGCTCATGATTCAGTGTGCAGCCTTTTGTTTATTTGGTTTTGCTTTTATTTTTGTCTGTCTCCTGGCAAAGTGGGTTGAGCTTTATTTTCTTTTCAGGCAAAAAAATTCAAGTGAGAAAAATATAAACGTAGTTCTATTAAACTTAGTCATGCCAATCTAAAACATTTGCTCAACTTTAATTCGTAATATGCATTCTGTCATTTCTGAAAATCTTAATTCCAAATATAAAAGGAAAACAATAAGAAAGAGAAATGAATATTCTTACTTGAATACCAGCTCCCTCTGGTACTGTGATCTTCCAAACACAATTCAAATTGTTGTCATAAGGCTCAGGATAGCCAGGAGACAAAATAGTCCCTTTGCGCTTAGTTAAAACTCCCCCACAGGGTACTGAAAGTAAAACAGCATAAAAGCCAGTTAATTCAAGTGCAAAGGATTAAAATAAGACAAAGGTCAGAGCAAAAGTCTCAGACACAGAGCAGTCTTAAAAACAAAACCACATCCCATTATGTGTTAGGACACCATGTATACCACAAAAATACCTACAGAAATGAGATATACAACATTGATGGAAGAATACATAAAATCACACAATTATGATTATCCTTTTAGCTATTATCCTTTAAAATTCATTGACTGTATTTCTCACACACAAAACACAATAGATAAAAGTACATCAATGCCTACATACAGATACAGTTAGTTTTTGAATTACTATCAGAAGTTGTTTGGCACCTTCTTTATTATTCTTTGAGGAGTAATAGAATCTCTTGAAAACTAACACTGACTCTTGTAATAATTGCTATGAAAACATTCCCTTTGTCCACTCCATATCACAAGACTTCTAATCACTGCTGTATTGAAATTCTTTCAAATCTCCAACTGTCCAAACTGACAATAAATGTTTCTTCCGCATACCATAACTGAGGAAACAGAGTCATTAAGGAGTTAAAAATATCTCACAGGAACTGATGAACCTGGGGTTTGTATCCATGTTCCTAACTGGAGGAAGATACTTCATGTCATTATCAGTCTAACTACTACAAGAGAGAACAATATGTTCTATATTCTTCCTCTTAAGCCTACACGGAAGTCAGTTAGGTTCCAATTTCTTTTAGAATGTATTTGATTTATCCATTTATTCACTTCTTCATTTAGACATGTGTCAGTGTGAGTATACTCATGTGTGTAGGTGCCCTCAGATTCCAGAAGATGGTGGAGATCCCTTGGACCTGAAGTCACAGGTGTTTGTGAGTAAATGTGTCCTGACACAACAATGCTTTTTTTTTTTCAACCTTTTTTAATTTCAATTAGAAACAGGATTGATTTATATGACAATCCCAGTTCCCTTCTCCCACCCGTGCTCCCCTACCACGCCCCCCCCCAACTAAAACCCTACCTATCACATATCCTTTCTGCTCCCCCTGGATGGTGAGGCCTTCCATAGGGTGTCATCAGAGTCTATTGTAACCTTTGGGATAGGGCCTAGGCCCACCCCCACGTATCTTGGCTCAGGGAGTATTCCTCTATATGGAATGGGCTCCCAAAGTTCACACCTATGCTAGGGATAAGTACTGAACTTCTATAGGAGGTCCCATAGATTTCTGAGGTTTCCTCACAGAAACCTATGTTCCTGGGGTCTGGATCAGTCCCATGCTGTTATCCCAGCTATCAGTTTGGGGAGCAAGAGTTCCCCGATATTCAGGTCAGCTGTTTCTGTGGGTTTCACCAGCCTGATCTGGACCTCTGTGCTCTTCACTCGTCCTTCTCTGCATCTGGATTCCAGTTCAGTTCAGTGATTAGCTGTGGGTGTGTCTGCTTCTACTTCCACCAGCTGCTGGATGAAGGCTCTAGGATGGCATATAAGTCAGTCATCAATCTCATTATCAGGGGAGGGCATTTAAGGTAGTCTCTCCTCTGCTGTTGCTTAGATTGTTAGCTGTTGTCATCTTTGTATATCTCCAGACATTTCCCTACTGCCTGATTTCTCTGTAAACCAAAAATGTCTCCCTCTATTATGGTATCTCCATTCTTGTTATCATCTATTCTTCCCCTGACTCAACCTTTCTGCTCCCTCATGTCCTCTGCATCCCTCCTCTTCTCCCCTTCTCATTCTCCTAGCTCCCTCCCCCCTCTTCCTGTGCTCCCAATTTGCTCAGCAGATCTTGACCCTTTCCCCTTCTCACATGATATGTACTCACTCATATGCGGATTTTAGACATAGAGGAAAGGATAACCAGCCTACAATCCACACTGCCAGAGAAGCTAATAAACAAGGAGGACCCTAAGATCGACAACTGCACTTATGTCTAGACTCCATCTGTAGTTTTCTTATACTACAATGACAGGGTTAAAGAAAAATTCAATTAAATTGGTCAGAAAGTATCTTGTACCGTTAACAATGTCGATAACTTTTATGCAGGGCTCAAAAATATCCTGGAAGGATTAGAAAAGGAATCATAAAATAAATATTTGCTCCAAAATCAAATTATAGATAGATAGAAGATTGTTAGAAAGATAGATAGATAGATGATAGATAAAAAGAAAAAGAACAAGGATAATGGCTCACAAAGTTCTTTCCTGTCCATGGATGAATTAAAACACATTTCTTCTCTTACATCTTTATACTATACAGCCAAATTCTCAATTTCTTTGCCTGACATATTACATTAATCATAACTATGACTTCACTGTATAATTTATATAGAATATATACTTCCAAGTTTCTGTCAAAATGATCTTTCAAAAGTTTTAAAATGACATGTTACTTCTGCATGGGAAAAAAAGAAAATGTATAAGTGCACTCTATTTCATTAGCCCATTTCTCTCTAATTAATCACTGTCTGTCAATGACTACATTTACTTCCATGTCTTTTGCAAACACCAAGTGTTTACCACAGAGCAGGCATTCCTCCTCCAATAGCTCTAATATGAATATTATCCATTGTGAATCTCAAAATTCACATGTCCAAACAATACCTTTTAAACCATTCTCTCCTTCATCTCACTGGACATTACCACCACTCCCCCTATTCTTATGTCATAAAATTAAGATTCCTCTTGATTTCTCTTTCTATCACATATTCTATTTCTATCCACATCCATTCTCTCAAATGATGTTAATTCTCCTTTAAAAAGTGTGTGTTGGCCTAGAGGCATGCCTCAGCCAGTAGGGGCTGAGGACTGAGGACTGGCCTCAAAGCCTGATGGCCCAAGTTCAGTCCCTGAACCCAAGCTGAAACAAGGCAGAAGAACCAGCCTGCATCTGCAGTCCCAGCATCCCGCCACCAGAACATGGGGCAGACACAGGAAAATGGGTCAGAAGCCCATGGGCCTGGAATGTGCAGAGCAGTGGCAGGAACAAAAGAGATCCTGCTTCAAGAAGGTGCAAGTCAAAAAGAGACTCCTAAAGTCATCCTCTCACCTCCACACAGGGGTGTGTGTGTGTGTGTGTGTGTGTGTGTGTGTGTGTGTGTGTGTGTGTGAACTTCTACTCCCACACATATGTATGGGTGCATACACAAACACACACACACATGATAAATAAGTAAATAAAAAGTATATCCTGATGTTGTAATTTAAGAAAAGTGGTACAAGAGAGAAAGACGCCATTTGATGGGTTCAAGCAGAGGGGATTTTTATTAGGGGAAAGGGATGGTAAAAAGGGGAAAGGGAGGGGAGACTGGGCACTGGGGACAGGAGTAGAGGGGAGAGTGGGAGAGGAGGTGGTAAGAAAAAGAGAGAGAGAAGGATGGGAGGTGGGCAGGGCCCTTTTAAAATGGAACACAGTGAATGTGCACAGGTGGTGCTCTTTGTGGCTGCAGCTGAGGGCAAATCCTGTCAGAACCCCAAGGGGAGGCCAGTACAGATGCCTAAATACTAACACCTGGCTCTTAGCAAATCTCATTTCCATGACTCTGACTTTGCTCTGTAAATGGCCTGTCCTTTCTCTTTCACTACTATGATAGAGCCCTATGCAGTCTTATGACTTCTACTCTGATCTTTAACTGCAATGATTTTTCAGTAACAAATTAAGATCATTCACATACCCACATTCTTTAATTTGCACTCGCCATGACCTTCAAAAACCCCTATCTTTGTCCCCTCTCTGTCAGAAGCCTCTCTGTGCATAGTGTTCCAGATACCTGTGGACCCTCCCAAGTTTGGATGTGCCTCTCTCAGGATAAAACAAGGATCTTAACACCAATAAAAGCAAAGTAAATAATTTGTCTACTGTCTAATGCTGATTTCAGAATTTAAAAAAATTACTTCACATAAGTATTGATAATTGCTATGTAAAGCTATATTTAATACATATTTCTTGACTGCATGTTAAGACAAACAAATGAGCAAATCAAGAAATGAGTGTTGAAGCCAGGTGTTGGTGGCGAATGCCTTTAATTCCAGCACTTGGGAGGCAGAGGCAAGTGGATCTTCTGTGAGTTCGAGGCCAGCCTGGTCTATAAGAGCGAGGTCCAACCTCTAAAGCCACAGAGAAACCCTGTAAAACCCTGTCTCGGACCACCCTACCCTCAAAAAAGATATGAGTGTTGAGCTCATTTTTAAAAATACACACACACGCCCACACACAAAATCTTCAGAATTTTCCCACTCTAAAAAAAAGAGATGAACTAAATAGATGGTGCCATTGACACAGAGACACAATCAAGTGAATTTGATTCGGGTCTGGAAGGCACTTGAAGAACACAGCAGATAATAGTGATGGGATAAGAAGCTAATTAAGGACTTCCCCCTGAGGGGTGTAGGTGGTAGCTTCAGGGCCTGTTCAAAAGAGACCTCCCAGTGACAGAAGTACCTTTACCTAAAGCCCAGCATTGTCAAAGCTATTAGTGGCTGCAGGGGGTTATTTGAAACTCCAGATCTCAGAGCAGGACAGCCTTAGGGCTTAAGACTGAAAAAGATTTTAGGCACTGAAGTATACCAGGGTCAAATTTGAGGAAGAAAGCTTTGTATTCCTGACTAACTTTTGTTATTCATTTTTTTTTTTTACCTTGTTGATAACTTCAAGTTTTTATCACAGTTGTAATTCATGGTAGTTTCCCTATGAGTTGTGTGGATTCCAGCTTCGGACAAGGGTCCACTCCTTGTGTGTTGGGCTGATTGCATTTTTCCAATCCTTTCATTTAAATTCATTTGGGTGTGATTTACCTGTGTCACTTTTTAGCACATCTTAGTCACTGATAACTCCAAATGTGCTTGAGTAAGCAGCAGAATGATCAAGAAGATGGTTATGTTGCTGAGGGCAGCGGATGCAGAGATCCACAGCTAAGCACTGTGTCAAGCTCCCAGACTCCAGTCAAACAGACAGATGAGCAAAGGGGTGATGACCATTTGGGGGATAGACATGGAGACAACTGACCTGAGCTAGTGAGAGCTTACTGACCCTGGACTACAGCTAGGTGGATGGGGGGGGGGGGGCTGCATAGGATCAAACTAGGCCCTCTGAATGTGAATAACAGGTGTGTGGCTTGGGCAGTCTGTGGGGCCACTGGCAGTGGGACAGGATTTATCCCTAATGCTTTAAAAGACTAAAAATTAACAGAAGAAGACTCTTAGAGGGTCATAAATAGTTAAATTCCAAATGTTTCAGTTCATGGGGAAACCCCTGACAGACTACCCCACTGACTGCTGTGTCAGAAGCTGATAAGCAGGACCCTTGTGAAACAAAGCGTCAGCAACTGCCATTTACTTAGGCAAGATTGATTAGCACATCCTGAGGTCAAGGGTCAGGAGGCCATCTGATTCCCAGCCCTCCCCTAAGACCAAGGGCCTCCTAGGAACCCATGACTCGGCTCCTCCCTAAGCTTGTGGTTTTTGCCTTTAAAAAATGCCTGTGCCTGGAGATGAGGGCTTCTCTCTAGCCTGTGTCCTGAGGAGCCATGTTTGTACAAACGTTCACCGTTCATTAAAGCCTCTTGCATGTTCCATCAACTGGACTGGACATTGCGATCTTGGGCGACTGTCCAGGTTGGAGATTCCTCTGAGGGTCTTTGAGCTTGAACTGGCTTTTTGGAGACCATTCTCTTTGGATGGATACCTTTCTCTGTTTAGATAAAGAGGGAGAGTCTTGGTCCTGTCTCAAAGTGATGTCCCCGACGTTGTTGAGAAAGCTCACCCTTGATGTGGAGTGGATGGGGGAGAGGGAAATTCAGAGTGGAGGAAACTGGGATTCATATGTAAGATGAGAGAAAGATTGTTTTAAAGTAAAATAAAAGAAGAAAGAATATGGCTATGTTGAGTAATGATGAAATTTGATTGCATGAACCCCGTGGGAAGTCATTACATGTCTACATGCATTCAAGAAATTATCACAGTTGTTTGCTGAAATTCTAGCATTGGACAAGTGCACACTGCTCAGCTATTATGTGTCAGCAAGGTCCTGTTGGTTGAGAATCAAACAGTGTAATAGCAGGGAAAATGAGATGGATTCTAGTCGATTAAGAAAAATTTTAACAAACACAAAAGCTATAAATGTGTCATACAGTGGATGTTCCCATGAGCCAAAGCATGGCGAACGGATGGAGGATGAGTGGCAGCCAGTGGTTTTATGAAGGACAGTGGCAAAGTTTCAGTGTGAGACCTGACTGAAACAATGCTGTCAGACAGGAAAGCATCAAAACGTAGTATATGTTAATGAGTGGAAACAGACAGATCAAAGGCTTTAAGATAGAAATAACTCCATTAATACTAAAGCTCAAACTAAGCACAAAAGTTAAAGAGAATACTTGGGTATGACTTTCATAATAAAATTGCTCATACATATATCAAGGTTTTTACTTAACAAATTAGATACAATCATTTGTATTCAATTACTCATTATTTTTATTTTTTTACTACTCATTATTAACTTTAGTTGTCTTTGCTTTCTTTACATGAGTTTCTCTATCTGAGTTATCGTGTTCTACAATCAGATTCCATTAATGACAGAACTGCATGATAAACACATATTACAAGAGTCCAAACTCCTCTTGTCCACAGCAGCAAAGTTCTTACCTGTGACAAGACCCTACCTGGCTGATGCTGAGGTAATGATTTTTTAAACCCTTTGCAATGCCTAACTTTCCCCTTCCACTTCCCCTTTCCCATATTACTATAAGACTCACACTCGTGAATTGAAATTGGGTACTTGTCTGTTCTACTCACAATGTCACATGGCTAAAACACATGTTCCTGCCTCACCACCATCCATTCTTTTGATTGGCCATTGAGACAAGTAGGTCTGGCTCTTTTCTAGGTGTAGTGACACTATCTTCTAGCCTGAATGCATAACAAGTTTGTGGGTTTCTTTTTTGTTGTTGTTGTTGTTTGTTTGTTTGTTTGTTTGTTTGTTTTTTGTTTTTGGCCTAGCTCATGCCATAGCTTGGAAGTTACATGACTGCCATTCCTCCTGGCAAAAATTTCAAACCCGTGAATCTCCTTGTGTGGAATAACAGGCAAATAGATTCACTGATACAGAGGGCATTTGTTCATTTGAGAGATTCTGTGTAAGGTTCTACTCTTGGCTGTTGTTTGCCAGGACAAAGGTACTCTTCAGAGAATCTTTGATTTCTATGTGGAGACAATTAGAGGGCCATTATCTTGCTGTGGATTGGCATCTTTTATTTCTTAGCAGAGGCAATTAGAGCACCATTATCTTGCTGTGGAATAGCATATACATTACAACTGGCTGAGACCTTATCTGAGTGGCTAAAGATCTCTGTGACACAGAGAGCAGATCTTGGCAATGAAAGGATAGCAGGCATCAGAGAGACTCCACCCCCACCTTGAAATCTGCCACCTCTTGCACCTTAACGTCTGGAAGGTTGAGACAGAGAATAGCCCTTGATGATATCTGAAATAAATTCTGGTTAGTTCTTTCATTGTCTTGGTCATTGGTCCTCGTTTTCATCATTCTGTCTGACTAATCTCCCCATTATCTTGCCAACTACCTCCTTCTAGCTGATGTTAAAACAGTCATCTTATCAAGCACCTTTGGCCTATCCTTAAAGTAGTCTAGTGGTCTCATTTCCAATTTACAGGCAGATAGTTTCTAAATTTGAAGTTGAGTTTCACATTTTATTAATGATTTGTTTGCTGATGAATTTTCTAAAACAGAGTGTTTGTTGTGTGGTTCCCATGCTGGTCGCAAACTTGCAGGCTCAACATCATGTCTCTGTTTCCTGGGTACCTTGGGCTACTGGTGCATGACAGCACAGTTAGATAACATTCTGTTACTGAATGTTTTTGGAGTCACACACTTTGACAAAAGCACTCAATACAAACGAATTCAGTTATACCTCCAATGCCCAACACCCAATTCAATTTCATTATTCCCAAGGTCTACTTTTTACAAAATGAGTACACCCGGGGAAACATTCATGACTTCATAATAAGGAGAGCCTTCCCTCCATTGTTCAACAATATGTTGCTTATTTCTCTCTGAAACATCAACATCAGCTTTGCTGTGTCTAGAAAAACTTTCTTTTCATGACTACTGGATTATTCTCTAAGAACTAATTCTCCATGTGGTTGCTGGGACTCGAACTCAGGACCTCTGGAAGAGCGGTCAGTGCTCTTAATTTCTGAGCCATCTCTCCAGCCCCAGAACTAATTCTCCTATAGTGTTTTCCAGAAATGCAGCTCCATTAAGCATGCATCTCAGCCACTCCAGCTTTGAACCATAAGCCACTCCTCCTATAGAATTTTCAAAAGCAGCGTGCAATTGCTCTAGCTGACTCTTTGACGTAGTTCATTTGCGCTGCTAAAACAAAACACCATAGACTGCATATGTAATAAACAACAGGCATGTATTTCTCAGAGTTTGAGAAATTGGGAATACCAATAATCCATATACTGGTCTATTCAATGACTATGGAGAACCTATTTGCTGGTTCATATAGACCATTTTCTTACTCTGTTTTCACTTCATGGAAGGGAGTGATATCTTTTTGAGGTCTCTTTATAAGAAAAGAGCTCAGCAGTTAAGAGCACTGGCTGCTCTTCCAGAGGTCCTGAGTTTAATTCCCAGCCACCACATGGTGGCTCACAACCATCTATAGTGGGATCTGATGCCTTCTTTAGGCATAAACGTGTACATGCAGATAGAGCACTCATACATTAAATAAATAAAAAATCCTTTAAAAATATTAATGTAATTCACAAAGGTTAGTAACTGAGTGAAAAATATTGCTTTAAAGAAAACTATAATTGCTTTAATTTCACTTCATTTGCATTTTTATGTTTTTAATCCAAAACAACATTCCGCTCTTACAGAATTATTAATGTTTACATGAAGCAACTGATGAAAATAAATTTCACTGTAATTCTAAATGATTTCATAATGATTACGGTTAACATAATGCTAAAAGACATAAATTGTAGTCTTATTGGAGGAGACTATTCAAGAGCTCTGTCATACATCATGATGATTATAGATAGTTAACGACTCTCGGTTTTTTCATCAGAAAGATATAAAAGTAGCTACCCAATAGATTGTTTGAAGATTTAAGTATGTTTTCAGATACTTAAAACCAGGACTGTCTAATGTTAGCAACAAGGTGTCTCCAAAGCATCCTTCAGCAAGTCAACACTAGTAGCTACATTATCAACAATAGCCCAATGAGACAAGCTGACGCTTTAAACTGTCTTTGCTATGGCAGACCACACTCTTTCTCTCTTGCTCTTTCAATCTATCTGTCTGTCTGTCTCTATTTCTCTCATCACCACTCTGAGATGGCCTGTCATGTGCTCCCCCTCCCCAATACATCTCTTGCAAAATATCTCTTTGTGTGGTGTGATCTCTGCTTCATTTCTTGGCTTCAATCTACCATGGTACTTCTCCCACTAAATCCTAACCTTTTAGTTGTTTTGACAGCTCTTAAAAAATTCCTTAGACTGATAAAAATCTTTAAATATCAGACATTGCTTCAAAAATTATCCAACAAATAAAGCAGACCCAATTTAACTGCACACTGGAGATTTCAATCACTATATCATCCTAGGAACCCAAGCAAGGATGGTTCAGCATTTCCAAAAGAAAATCTGATGCATCTTAGTATTAGGAAAAAGGACAAAAAATTATATATACAATCATTTCAAAGAATGCAGAAAAGGCATTTGACAAATTTCATGATGAAAATGTGGAGCAAATTAGGCTTACAAGGAACACACCATAATATAAAAAGTAATGTATAATTAATTAACACCTAATACCATACTGAAAAAGAAATAATATAAACAATTATAAGATCTGGAAAAAGAAAACCTGACTTTTTCCATGTTTATTCTGGTTATAGGTACAAGTCATAGGCACAAAAACAACATGAGAACAAAAAGAAATTACAAAACAAAGAAAAAACAAAACAAGGAAACAAAAAGACAATTTAACTGAAAAAGAAGAAATCAAACTGTGATAGCCGATGCTATGAACTTATATTTTAAAAAATACCAACTGACTACTAAAACCAATAAATGAATTTATCAAAGTTTCAAGACACAAAATAAATATACAAAAATAATTGGCATTCAATTACCAATTACCAATAAATTGATAACCATCTAGAATTAAGAAAAGAATACCATGTCACTAGCCAGGGATAAATTTGGCCTAAATATTATAAGATCTTTAAAATGAAAACTCAGAGTACTTCTGATATAAATTGAAAAACACACACATACAGAGAAAGGGTGGGGGACGGAAGTATTAGAACAATGATCGATAGAATTGATAGAAGAAATATTTATGGATGATAGGATGGGCTGAGCTAGTTTAGGTAAGACCCCTAAAGTGCAAGAAACAATGGCAATCACAGAGAGCATTATGTCAAAGGGAAAAGCTTTTCAGAGAAGGAAATAATGAGAACATAGAGGCAATTTAGAGAACTCGGAAGAGACATCTTTGGAGTGCACATTGGAGAAGGACTTAGCTGATTAAAAATGGGCTAAAATTTTGCACAGCCATAGACCTGACAGACATATACACTCACCAATGCAAGTCGGCAAGGAATCATTCCACTGGGCCAAGGAATTGGGCACTGTCTCACACCTAATGGCTCTGGAGCCATGGAGGATGTATCCTGGGTTACATTCAAAAAGGACCAGTGAACCAACCGCAAAGTCATTGCCAATCCTTCT
The DNA here is from genome assembly GCF_003668045.3 of Cricetulus griseus. NCBI lineage: Eukaryota > Metazoa > Chordata > Mammalia > Rodentia > Cricetidae > Cricetulus > Cricetulus griseus. The sequence goes on along the minus strand of NC_048603.1, from coordinate 6,510,850 downwards.
TCCAAACCTTGGCTCAGGCACAGAACTGCACTGTGTAGAGCTTGTTCTAGGAACAGCTGCACAGAAATAAGTTGGTTTAATTTCATATGTAGGAGACACATAAAGATTACAAAATGTAACTACCTATAAAGGCTCAGAAATCTTGATTTTTTGTAACTATAATTATTCACTTTAACACTTATCTAAATGTTTTACGTTAAATAAAAACACAATTTATAGAGAATATTGACATTCCAGATACTTTCTTTTAAAATTTTACCTCTGATCCTGTAAACATCAATTACGCCACTCGCTTCTGATTTACCAAATTCTTATCAATGCAACAAAGCAATTTCATTTAGATACTGCAATTTACAGGATCAAAACTGGATGTATAATTTTTAAATTTGGGGTCCCAAAGACAAAAAGTAATTTAGGATACATGAAATATTTTCCAGTTGTTTCATGTACTGGCTTGAATCAGTATTAATTAGGTATTGCAAACATGTTCACAAACTTAATTTTCAAAGTATGTTTGTTACCAATGAAGACAGTAATTACAGTCAGGTTAAGCAGAATATAAGTCAGACAGATTAACAACAATATTTCTTTTTAATTCATCAATCATACATAATAAAATTTGAGATGGAGTTCATAATTTGTATGCCCATCAATTGTGCCTTTTTTGATTTAATAAAGAGAATGATAACAGGATGTTTTTTCTTTTTAAAACACATACAAATGTGATTAAAGAGATTGACAACAGTCTGAAAGAATGACATGGTGAATTCCAATAGATTAAGCCTTCTAGTATGACTTGAAGAAATGCAACTAAATTTTCTCAGTGCCTTTGAAAATCCACAGTACCACAATTGTGTACAGGGGAAAATACCATGATAACAGAGTGTATGTTTTAGCAAACTTTAAAAAAAAAGTGAGATGACAGAGTTTAATAAGAATACAAAATCACAAATGTTTATACATTTCTTAATAAGAAGGTCCAAAGTAATTTTGAGGAGAACTATTACATGATCATATACAATTGATTTCTATATTTCAAATAATTCTTTATTTAGTTTAATGATAGTATAAAAGTTTGTCCATAAAAGGCAAGGGAAAAAATTAACAATTAATGTGCAAAATCCTTAGTATCTATGCAGAAAGTTAAATTTTACTGGGAGGACAAGAAAGTATATTTTTCACATGGAGCAACATTTACCTTAACTAAATTACAACAAAAGTACATGTGTTTAATTTAGAGTGTAAGACTATGAGAAAAAAAGGGGAAGAGTCAAGTACAATAAGGATAACAAAGATGTTTTTTTAAAAAAAAATGTTGGGAAGGAAGGAAAAATCAGGCATTTGAATAGCAAAAGGTGATGGAACAATGCATTCTTTTAAAAATTTGGTCAAAGTAACAGTGTTCCAGGAAAGTGTTCATGGGGTAGGGGTGGGTGTACAACTAATTAAAGCAACTTTCCCCTTTCCTGTATGGTTATGAGGATAGCATTGGACAACAACTGAGCACAGCATGGAAATTGTTATCATTCCTTAGTGTGGTTCTAGACTACAGTGTCACTTACCTTGATAAACAAAGTGAAATCCCTTAGCTGTGATGGGTCCAACTGAGGTGAACCGAACTGTGATGTGATTACCTGAACTCAGTGGAAGGGACTCTCCTACTCAACAAAACAAATACTCAGATATCACAAATAATCTCCATTCAGTAAGCCTAACAAGCTATATCATTGTACACTGGCATTTGAAAATGTCAAACTAGGTTGTATCAAATTACTTTAAAATATCCTACTGCAAGCAACATCATTTCCCTGGGTTTTCAGCTTCAATTGCAATCTTTTTACCAGACATCTTCAATTACATTTTAATACATATGTATGGCTCATTATTCTTAAATATTTTATATCACATGAAACACCACAGACTGTGATTCAGTACTGTATTTATTTTATTACAGTCCTAGAGAGTAAGTTTTCCTCAAGCTTATGAATTACTACTAAATTTGTGGCTTTATTCTTAATGAAAAAATATCTTCAGTTTACAGTATTACTAACATAGATGACATAGATCTCAACGCTCTCCACAATACTAATCAAAGTCAGTCATTAACCAATAGCTGACAAATGGCAGTGCTAGGAAAGGATACCTGAGTGGGATCCCGAGAGGGAAGATAACAGAGCAGACTGTTGAGTTGGCCCATCAAACACCTCAACAACATCGTGGAGTGATGTCTGGAAAAATACAAACTGGCCAAACACCACTGATCAACAGGAACCAGGAGAAGCAAACCAATCACCAACCATCCAAAAACAAAAACAAAAACAAAAACAGAACGAAAAACAAACAAAAAAAATAGAAAGAGGAGGAGACAGAGAACAAAGTATTACATTATAATTATAATAGTAATTTGCATGTTTTGTTTTGTTTTTTTGTATTTCCTAACTTTAAATGAGGATTGGTGCCAATTGGTTCCTGACATATGTATTTCAGGCCACAAAGATAATGACCATGATTTAAGGAACTAAGATTTTCAGAAGACTATCTTTAAAAAAAAAATGGATATCAAATTTAATCAGAAATTGTAGGGTCATTGCAATTTAGTATTTATCATAACTACTATCAGATTTTTCCTTACAGTTTGATTTCACTCGGTGACTTCTCTAACTTTATTCCTTTAGGTGAGAGAGCTAAGATTTTAATATAGGGGACCTCAAAAAGGTTGTTCTCAAACCATTCTAAACAATAGGTTTGCTAGAAAAATATCAGCAAGAGCTTTTTTCTGATCTAGTGTTTAATTTATGCTCTGTGTAAAAATGACTTCTGAGCATTTATTATGAATCTTCCAATAAAATGAACATAATTTAAAATTCCCAAGCAACTAAAATGTTACAAATCATCACAAAACATTATGTTTTTCATGGAAAGAAGTTATAAAGTACTTCACAAAAGATCTTTATGAAGTTTATTGTTTTCACTCCTGTTTTGCTCGTCTGTGTTCATCTTATAATTTATATCCAGAATCTACCCCAACTACATTCACAAACTACGAGCTCTACAACAGATGCCAATTCGTATTTTATGTTACAAAAAGAAAAATGTAAGAAAGAATTGAGTAATAATAATTCTTAGAACTCGGTATTGACTGAAAATATTGTGGACTTAAAACATAATGCATCAATTGTAGTGATACATAAAAAACATAATTTTGTGTATCTAGGATCATATGACTTTTGCTCAGTTATAGTTGAATGAGTATAAATTAAACATACATTTTAGTGTTTCAAGTTCATATTCTACAACTCAAAGTTTTGGACATCCTTTGAGGATTGCTTTGTAAACAACCTGTAGCACTGTTGAACTTGGCTCAAGAAGAAAGGTGTATACAGAGTGCTGCCAACTTAGCAACATTCCTTTCTCGGCATGGAGGAAATAAGTTGGTGATCCCAGTCCAGTTCTTTGTAGATGAAGAAGATGAAGTAGAAGAGGAGGAAGAAAAGGAGCAGGAGGAGCAGGAGGAGCAGGAGGAGCAGGGGGAGCAGGGGGAGCAGGGGGAGCAGGGGGAGCAGGGGTGTGGTGGAAGAGAAGGAGGAAGAGCATATCCACCACACTGGCAGATACACTGTCACTACTTTGGAAAATATCTGATTATTGAAGTGCTTAATTTTATGAATAATCCCCTTGAAAATATTTTCTGGAAAAATGGAAGAATTTTATTTTCCTATTGAATCAGATATGCGTGGCATACTATTGAGAAGGTTTGTAAGTCATGTCACATTTTTGGAGTTCAGAATTCTGTAAAAGATACTGAATTTGATCTATTATATCCCAGGCTATTTCAAAACTAACCAGAAACAAGAGGTGTTTTTTTTCAATTTAATGTATTACTAATGGGTTTGTATGATTGTTTTCATATGGTTTTATCATGTTCTAGGATCACATGGGGGATCCTCATTGCCTGACAAAATGACCAAAACAAAAACATTCTGATCACAAGAATACTGCTGTATCAAATACATTGTACAGCAATACTCCTTGCAGATAATGTTTTTCCTGACAGTAAATTTGAAAGTCAGTTAGAAAATTTAAGGTTCAATACCCTTCAAAGCTTTCTCCTTGAGTATGTCAATTATTCCATTACTAACCAATCTCACTTTCTAAGACAACTACTATGTTCAAGGCATCCAAAATACACTTTTATGCTTACTATTCCAGAAAAAAAAATTCTTAACTTCCTTCTCAATGGATCAGTTTTGTATAGATATATTCTATAAATTAAGGACTCTGAGAGCATATGTATCAAAGATAGATGGTTACTAGCATTTTAGTTTTCATCTCGTTAGGTAAGGAGAGATACTGAGAATGCTTTTCCAAGGACTGATGGCAACGTGTACTTATAATCTTCTATAATTCAGGAATGAAACCATATAGTTGAGAAAAAAAGTAACTGGAGTGCATGATGGGGGAAATAAGCAACCTACTTCTTAATAAAACTCTTATCTGCATCAATGTAGATAGCTGTAAATGTAAATTAAAATGGTTGTGTATAAAGTTACTTGAGGAAGATATTAAATCATTATTTCAGCGTTAACATGACAAAAGATGTGCTCAGTGTAGCATTTGTAGTACAAAGAATGATAACACTTGCCCAAACCTGATTTTATATACATCGTCAGAATACCTATGTAGTAAACTAATATCATAGCTTAGAACCAAATCCCTTATTCTCAGCCAGCTGGTTTTATTACATTTATTATTGGACAATATCATCCATGTATATGGTTTGTTCTTGTTACTCTGACCTTCCTCACTGTTGGTCTCTTGTCCCTGTTCATGACTTTTTCCGTTATGTGACCAGTTGAATTTAACTGAGGCCATCCATGAGAGCATGCGTGTGGTAATCCACTGAAACAGGGTGGGGTCTCCAGTGACTATATAATAGAAGAGAAGCATCTCCCAGTGTCCATCAATAGCCAGTGCTTACCCAGACTCCATGCAGCCGAGTTTTATGTAGTACCACTGCTGGGAACTACTGTCAGTTATTGATGCTAATGACTGTGCCACGTACCCACAAGATGGCACTTGAAGGATTAAATGTCCGGCTGGAGAGATGGCTCAGTGGTTAAGAGCACTGACTGTTCTTCCAGAGGACCTGAGTTCATTTCCCAGCCACCACATGGTGGCTCACAACCATCTGAAATGAGATCTGGTGCCCTCTGCTGGCATGCAGGAAGAAGACTGTATACATAATAAATGAATAAATAATATCTTTTAAAAAAATTAAATGCCTATCCTAAGGGTTGCTGCTTCATACCCTGGATAAATATCTCCATTCACTTAGCATTCGAATGTGAAGACGACAAACGATTGGCCTTTGCTTCTAAAACCTTTGGAATAAGTGCAGGCAGGCCTTTATTGACTGAAACTAATTTAGAGAAAATCCAGTTGGTACATCAACACGGAACTCTACATATCGTTTTTTGGGTAAGCAAGTTTTCTTGTACACCTGGGTCACCAGTGCTTAGCTGAGGTATAATGATACCATCGTTGTCCTGTAAATAGCTGTGATTTTCATCTCCACTAAAGTTCACTCTACCTATATCCATGTAACTACCTCCTTAATTTAAATTGACTTCTCCTTCATCTATATTTCCATTAAATTAATTCTATTTTGAACCATCATTAACATTTGACTGTATTCTCCACTATTTGAGAGATCAATGAAAATTTTAATAGTTAATATTTTATGTTTCTGAGAAATATAGAAACTCCCTCCTTAAAAACATACCTTTCAAACCTGCTCAGTATACTGATGCCTCAGCCTGTTGCCTGGATCATTGTTTTCTTTCTAGAATGCCATTTTTTCCCTACACTTTGGGCTAAGTTTTAAATTCTTTGGTAGCTCTTGGTTTAAAAGGCGAAATAAAGTGGGTATTGCTTTCCACCCTCTAGAAATAGGAAGAACTTTATCTCACAGAGAAAAAGCAGGCTCCAACATCAAGGAACTTCTTAAAAGAAAGAGGATTTCATGGAGTTTTCTCCCAGTTAAGAAAATAACAGATGTTAATGGTAACAGTTCAACTCTTTTATTAAAAATGTGTTTTTCCTAATGTTACAAGTATCACAACAAACCAGAAAAGGGGATGACAGAAATCCTTGTAAGATGAAAATTAAATATATAAAATGTGCCCACAGATAACAAATTTTTAAAACTACTTTTTTAGAGCTCTTATATTCCACACATTGTATTGCAGAACAAACATGGATATACTCAGACTTAGTTAATTTCACTCTATGATATATAGGAAGTGAGTTAAATGTTAGAGTTGAAAGGGTCACCAAAACAGACAGGCTTTCTGCCCTTAGGACCCATTAACTATATCTGTTTGGCGAAATTGCAGCAGGCCTTTGTTCTGATTATGAAATGGTAATAGATTCACTGATCAAATTAATTACTAAGCAAGCAATCCCAGCAGATGTAGGTACACATCTTCCCCTGCAAATTCATGCCGTGTTAGTCCTTTAAGCCCAGTCTTCAAAGCAATTCCTCAAAAAACCTCTCACAGGGGTTATGGGATGGGTGACTTCCAGGGTGCTGTTTTGTTTGTTTAAAATCCCTTTAAATAGTTGTTCGAGTGCTTCACCTCTATACAAGGCTAGGGACCAGATGCTATTGGTAGAATGCTCACTGTAGCTTGATTATGCTCTAGTTAATGTGTTCAGCCACGAGCAGCAAATGTAGACTGTGAGAAAACATCCTCTATAACTCACAAACCAACTCGCCTTTGTCGCCAAAGCAACATTAAATTTGTCATGAAAATCATCCAAGATAAGGAAGAGTTGTTTTCTCTTCAACCCCAATCTGGCCAAATGCATTTTTCTTTCTCAGATTCATTGAACTTCAGAGACTTTGTTCATTCTGTTTCATTAAATCATTTAAAAATGCAAACGCATAGATGCTGACACAGTGTTTGGATTGACAGAAAGAAATTAGCATAGCTAGATGCAGAATTTCAAGACAGAGCAAGCATTATCCTGAAACATCACTGAGCTACCCGGAGTATGATGCAGAACACTGTAATGGGATGCTACTATCCAAAGGAATGGGTATTTGCTTGGAGCAAAGAAAGGAAAAAGAAAAATTTTAACCTCGTCTGTCCATTTAATTCTATTTTGCGCTATTGCTAAGATGTCCCATTATTTCAGGCAAACAACATATCCATGGGCAAACTTCAATTAATTGAATTCACTGAATCCTCTAATGAGAGGTGGATCTTACTTCTGTCTATCCTGGCATTGTCCATTCTCCACAAAAGTCAATCAAGTTGGCTTGGCCTGGCCTACCCTCAATACTGCTCACCATCTCAACCCTGCTGTCTCCTCAGCAGCATCTGCTGATCTTAATTTTCTCAGCAACAAGTCTAAATTGGTTAACCACGTTATTTAATAATTTCTTATATTTTCCATTTATGAGATTTTTCTTTCAATTCTCATTCTATTACTTTCCTGTTGGTTCCCATAGTTCCTTGTATATAATGTTGAGCTTAAATTCCCTGCCCAATTGCAAAATTCCCTTGTAAGGATTTTTACAGATATGTTGATAATCTTGAGTAATTTGCCTTTCTGTTCTCATGTATTTTGTGTGTATGTGTATATGTGTAAGAGAGAGAGAGAGAGAGAGAGAGAGAGAGAAGAGAGATGGCACATTGGTGGATGTCATACTTCAACTTGTAGGAGTTGGGGAATTCCCATTCCTTCATGTGGGTCACAGGGATAGGGATGGCACTGAGGTCATTGGGATTGGTAGCAGATGCCCTTAACTACTCTGCCATCTAAACAGACCCTGTTCTTTGTTTGTTTGTTTGTTTTGTTTTTCAAGACAGGGTTTATCTGTGTAGCTTTGGAGCCTGTCCTGGCACTCGCTCTGGAGACCAGACTGGCCTCGAACTCACAGAGATCCACCTGCCTCTGCCTCACGAGTACTGGGATTAAAGGTGTGGGCCACCAATGCACAGCCAGACCCTGCTCTTTAAGGGAATAAATAATTTTTTTCTCAACACTGTCTAAGCAGATATTTCCTGAATTCAGATCCCATTTTTGTGCCACCCAAATAACCAGCAATGTGGAGAGACACTCACTGATTCAGAAATTAATTAGGCTTCAACGAGGCTAATGAACTAAGTATGTACATGATTTCTTTTCTTCAGTGATCAGACCTCAGGTACTGAGTTAAACATGAAAATTGAATTTATGCAAATGGAGAAAGGTTTCACCACCACTTATTGTCGTCTTATTTTCAGAAGGAAGGGATTCTGAGATGCAAAGTGGCCTATTCCCATGAAAAGGGGAAAAAAATAAGAGAAAAGGAAGGGGAAAAGGGGAAACCCAGGATCTGGCTGAGGCAGCATTAAGGGAAGCAACCCAGCCACTTCCGTGGAAAATTCCTGGGAGAAAGAATAAACTGCCTGAGACAGTGGAAGTCTAGGTTTTGTTTAAAACTAGTTTTGATAATTTGCTGGGCAGGTGCAGAATAGCAGCCTTTCTGGGAACCGCTGGGTCTAGGAGGCAGATGAATGATGACATATTATTTACAGGGCACTAAAGTGACGTTTTTCTATGTGGAAAAAATAATCTGTGCAACTGGGCTTAGAGTTCAACTGAATGGTAGAACTCTTGCTGAGTGTGCCTGGGGTCCTGGCGACAACCTACCAGCACAGGGGGAGCAAGGGTGAAGGCATTGAAAGATCTCAGTACTTATAGATGAGTACCTGTAGAGATAATAGGACCATAGGTTAGAAATGCCTTGGGCATCCATATAAAGTACTTGCAGAGAGTTCTGGAATCAACCTCCAGATTGATTCCATATGGATGAATCAAATGGGAGGAAGGAAATTCATCACATTTGTGTGTTTCACTTTCCTTGCATAACAGTGTTAGTAAAATGACCTACACCTTGCAGATCTGAAGGGTGCATCACAAAGACTGATACATGCAGAAAAATTGTACTGTGTCGAAAAAATAATGATGCATATTGCCTGTCGCTACTAATAACTCATCCTGGAAAATTCATTCTGAAATATCTGATCAATACTTTGATGTCCGATGTGCCTGCCTCATTTTGTTTTCTAAACAAGCGTGTTTAAGACAAATGGTAGGGATGATAGAATTAGGTCAGTTTTCTAGATGTTTCAACCCAGATTAATTTGTATTCCAAGTTCAAAATGCCAGTGTGATTCTCTGTCTATTTGATTTTTTATTTCATCTTCTGAAGTGGAAGAGGGAAATGGTAATTTTTCATGTTCCTATTTTGGTTAAAAAAAAAAAACAATAGGAGAGGGCATTGTAATTTTTGTTGTTGTTTTTGTTTTCTGGTTTGCTGTAAGTCATTGAAATTCTATTTTACAAAACAAATAGATTCACATAGAAAGCATTCGGATATATATGTCTTTGTTTAATTTTCAACACACCTGTTATTTTGTTTACAAAATCTACATAGCCATTAAATTCTGGGGTTTATATTGATGACTTTATTACTCCCTCAGCTGGTTTGTCACCCGCTGTTTAAACATTTCCAAGCCAACCTTGTTTTCTCCGCATGAACTTTACTTACTGACAAAGGATAATACACACAACGCCCCCACTTCCAGAATTGAAATTTAGCTACAGTTAGAACCTCACTTGATTAGGAGAGGGAGGGACTGTGGATGACATAAACTATTCAAACATTTCTTAGATTGAAATGAAATTTGCTTCATACCCTTACTCTGATGATTATTTCAGACTATTTATTCTACACAGATTTTGCCAGACTAGTTTGAGTAGGCCATGCATGGGACTTTTTTTTTTACACAAGTGACATTCATGGAAGTCCCTGCTCTCTGGCTCCAGAATGACTTAGCATGAAAATAGCTCAGTTGCATTTAAAGATTCTCTGGATAACTCTAGATTTTAAAAGCTTTCTCATTTAAACAACATTACAATGCATTTGAATAAAACTTCAACTTTAAAGCCAATTAATAGGTGTTAACTATCTCAATTTTTCTCAAGAGCATAGAAAAGGAAGACCTTTAAAAGTCAGTTACAAATGAAATCAGTGTGTTCTTTATGTTTAAAATGACATCTGAGAGTGGCAAAGTTTGAAGAGAAGTTTCATTCATGGATATAACAGAAAGTGAAATTCATTGATATTTTGGAAAGGTATATTCTTATGTATCAGATTCCAGAAATGCATTGCTCGTATTATACTAGAATAGATGGCAACTATTAATTCATGATGATAGACTTGATACCATTCATCACCGTCATGAAGGTGAGTCATGTTTATCAGATACTAATTATCTCAAGTCATTTACAAAATCCTGCCAAAGCTTGGCATCACTCTAGATATTAGGGCCAAATATTGTATATAGCAAAATTCTAAAAGGGCCAGGTCTGCTGCTCAAATGCACAGCCAATTCATGCTTATTATTTAACACAAAGAAGAATATTTTAATAGGATTTCTATTTGCAATAGTAAGGAAATGAAAGATTCTATTTACAACACGATTTAAAATTTAAATTTAGACTAGTAGCTCTTAACAATCCTATAACTGGATCTCCACTCTCAAGAATTTGGGTCTGTACAAAACTCATCACAATAATTGGGGTACTATGATCTGCCTGTCAGCAATTTCTTGTGAGACATATTAATGATTTTACAAACTAGGTTTAATGTTTAAATTCATAGTTAACTTTTATGTTTCTCTGGAGCTGGCTTTAATTGTGTATCATAACCATTTGCTGTCTAACAAAATTTGAGAGTACTCTACTTGACATATTTTAAATATACAACCATTGCCACTAAAATCCCCATCTAATGTACATCAACTTTAATTCTTCTAAGATCACATGTGAATTGAATTGCAAACTTTACCTCCAGTTTGTAGTTGTAACATTTCCCCCAACAGTGGAGAATTAACTCAGGATTTAAAACATTACAAAAAAATAAAATTCAACACATGTGGATTTTATTATATTCTTTAAAAATTAAAAGTTTGAAAAGTTCCACTTTGTATCAATATTTTCACTTTTAACTCCTTTATAATTCAGATGAATTTTTTCTGTAATCATCTTTAATGTTTTCCCTATGTTTTGCCAAAACATGCCTGCCAAATTCTTTTTGCAGATGCAGATATATGTTAAAAAAATATTGTTATAATGATGATAAATTGCTAGGAAATTTTTATTTTGCCATTTTTAACAAGTCAAACAAAAAAGTACCAAATTAAACACCCATGAATTCCTCACCCTCCTGTAACATTAGATATTTACATCTTATTTTATTTGTTGCTTCTTATTCTTCCTGTACTAAAAATTAGTGTAACTTAAAGCAAGATCAACACCATATCTTTCTCCATAAGTTAGTTCTTCAGTATTTATTTCTAAACAGCAAGTAATTCGATTAGACAAATGTTACCATCACTTAACCTTTCATAGGACTTGACTTTAAGGTCAGCTAGGAGTGATGGACTCTATCTATGTCTTACCTCTGTGGGTAAGAGGGCTAGGATATAAATATAGTTCCTAGTCCCAGTAAGTCCATCTCAATAACAGAAGCTCTGTTTCCTTGTTGTGTACAAGGGCTTTGACAGAGTTCGTTAAAGCTAGATTCCAACTCCTGCATTGTCTCTGTTAGCTGCTTTCCCCATAACTCACACCTTCATCACAGGCCAAGGACCCTAAACCTCTCAATTCTCAGTTCTAGGGCCAGAGGGCTCTTTATTTGGCAGAACTCGGAGCTATTTAGGAAAACAGATGGGGGAGGCACCAGAGGACAATATTTTCAAAAGTTTCTCTGCTTAAAAAATAAAACCCATTACTAGGAACTCTTACAATTGGGCTCTAGCCTTACATGCTTATAGATGTTCAGAACCAAAAGAGTTTGAAGCATCTTTATTCTTATTACACATAGATATAAGTCTATCATGATTTGACATTTCCATTCTGAAACCAGAGTTCATGTGAAATGCCCAGTTAAAGTGAGAATTTGCTACTGAAAGACAGTGAGAAATTCTACATCTCTGTGGACTTCTACATAGTTAGAATGACCATTATAAAGTTGTAGTACTATCCACTATCACCTTCCTTTTTATGCACTGACTTGCCAATAAATAAATAAATAAATGAGAAAAGACAGAGTAGTAAAAGAAAATCATTTAGTTCTATATACTATTTCACACCCATGTGTCATTTGCCTTAACTTTCCTTATCATGTAATATTATCACTTCTTGATCTCATTTCAGAAAAAAAATACTTGTGAAAGTGGAATTCTATAGAGACAGGTCTACAAAATATGCAATGCTGAAGGAACATATTAAATTGTACTACTGGACAAACTGTCTTAATTTTTGTTTCAGTTTCAATGAAAACTTCTCTTTGATAACAATTTGGTTTTGCATGGCAAAATCAGACCATTGTAAAACATGTATTTGTATGCGTGTGCATGTGCCAGTGTGTGTGTGTGTGTGTGTGTGTGTGTGTGTGTGTGTGTGTGTGTGTGTGTGTGTGTGTGTTTAAGCCATAAGATACCCTGGAGCTGTAATTCCTGAGAACTGTAGGTTGCATAAAATGGATGCTGAGAATTGAAGCTGTATCTTCTGCAAGAGCATCAAGTATTCTTAACTGCTCAGCCACCTTTATAGCTCATGCAAAATCAATTTAAAACTGTTATGTGTATAAAGAACCATAAGTGTAATTTTATCTTGAGATGAGTCATTCTGAAATAACTAAAGTATATATATCCCAACACTGCTATTTTAGGAGCTGTGTCATCACAAATGTTATTGCCATGGCTGACTTTATAGCATCATTGCACATCATGATTGCTGTCAAAAGCAACTAATGATCATCCAGATATTCATTCAAATGTCCACTCCTATAGTAAGTTACTTGTCATTTCCTATGACAGGATTCTATACTAATTGCTTAAAAGTCTACATACTGTAAACTTCATTCACAATGGCCATACTTCAATTTTTCATATAGAGACATGCTTGAAAAGAAAAAGTTACATGGATAAAATAAACTTGAGATTTTCTTCCTTTAATTTGATACACATGTAGTATTGACTTGTTTTTCTCTTATTTGTTCAGTGATGAACCTTTGACTCTGCCTCATATCCCAAAACCTCATAATGGAAGTTCTGAATTTGTAAGTCTTTTTAAAGAAATTAACAGATAATTTATACGAAAATATGTCAAGCTTTCAATGAAGTAATACATTTAACTTTCAAACTTGGGTCTCACTATAACAATGGAAGAACTTTTATAAATATATCATCCTATTAATTAGCAATGAGGACATTGATTCAGATCTCTCCAGATTGATAACAAACCACGCAAACCTAACGAGAAGATGAGGGTGTTATAAAAATACTTACCAAGAAACTGTTGATATTATAAAGCATATGTTCACATAGAAAGAGTATAGAAATAGGTAAATAGGTAGATAGGTAGATAGATAGATAGATAGATAGATAGATAGATAGATAGATAGATAGATAGATTAACTTGCTAACTGGTTTTGGTCTTCTTTATTCAAGCTAGGGCCATCAATGAAAGGAGAATCTCAATTGAGAAAATGTCATTGTTTGGGGACGGCCGAGTCCATTATGGATGGCACCACACTAGGGTGGTAGTCCTGGTTTCTATAAGAAAGCAGGCTGAGCAATTCATGGGAGCAAGGCAGTAAGCAGCACCCCCACAAGGTCTCTGCATCAGCTCCTGCTTCCATGTTCCTGCCCTATCTGAGTTCCTACCCTGACTTCTTCAATAATGAATTATTATTGTGCCAGATAAACCCTTTTTTCCCCAAGTTGCTTTTCATCATCATGTTTCATCCCAGCAAACATAACCCTAAGACACTCACATTTCAATTTTCTTTGAAATCATCACAGTTGATGAAAACAGCAGGACACTTTAATTGTATGAAATACATTACAACCATCTAATTAACATCCTTGTTAACAAATCAGGTAACGGAAGCACAGAAAAGCTGAGTGATTTGCAACAGTGAATCTGTAGGAAGATGCGTTTTTAAGCCCCAATTAGAGTAGTAAGGACTCCAAATCCCCGTAGGATTTGGAGCTTCGAGACAAGAAAGCAGGTTAAAATCCCTAGACATGAATAATTTAATTATGGCACCTGCATAGAAAATACAGCTTAATCTTATTATCTCTGCAGCCTTCTACTCAATGGCATATCTAAATCAATCATTGAAGTAGAGAAGAGGAGAAAGCGAAGCACTTACACTCAAGTGTTGCATTTACAAATTTAAATGTACATGTGTATAGTCTGAGAATAAAATCTTTCTTAATTTAAATAATGATTTATTTCTAAGATCCCACTAATATATAATTCTGTCTTACTTTCATCAGGTTTGCGACATTTATTCTACTGCCAAATTGAAAGTCCTTGTCTTACCTTGTAATGGGACTTCTAAGTACCTTGTGTTGTCTAGACATGCCCAAAGTTGTGAAGTGTAGATTATTCTAAATACTGTACTACAAGCTAGCAAACCATACTTCGAAAGAAAATGCCTCATATTCCATTAAAAAGGCTTTTGAGTTATGTGAAGAAATTTTATTCATAGACTTTGCTTTGAAAAGATTCTGTGTGAAAAATTGTTTTCGAGTGTCTTCAGAGGGAAATGGGTGGAAAATTAATCTTTTTTTTATCAAAATGCAAAAGCAACTAAAAATAGCATCACTTACATTCCTAACAGCCTGTAGAGAAGAATAGTTAACGATTCAAAGCCAAAGTCAACAGCACAGGCAGAGAAAGAAGATTTTAAAATGTGATTGTAATAGTTGCTAAAGTCATGTCTTTGTTAATTCATTTCTGCTTACTGTACATACCAAAGGTGATTGAAGTAAGCCTTTTTATGTTTACTTTATTTTTATATGTAAGAATTCTTTGCCTCTGTTTATATACAGTATATGTGTGCCTTGTCAGAAAAGGAGTCAGATCCCCTGGAAGTGAGTTACAGATGGTTGTCGCCCACTGTGTGGGTGGTAGGAATCAAAGGCAGGTCACCAATAAGCTACAGAGCTATTTCTTCACTCCCAAAACTAAGACTTCAATAAATGCTTAAAAGTAACTTACAGCCTCTCATGGTCATAGGCACTTATTTGTTGTACAAATTATTGCTAGAGTTTGGAGATCAAATGGCCACAAACCAATATGATTCAGTTCAAAAAACAAATACAATGGAATTCAACATTCATTGTTGATAATATTTTTTCAAGGTAAGTCCCTTGTCCTGGAGCAAGGAAACAGAGACCACCAAGCCAGTATCAAGAAGACTTATTTGGATACTAAACATGCCCAAAGCCTGTTAACTTACATTGCCTATATTTGCACACTAAATAGTGATCACTGTTGCAGCAAACATGCTGGCCATTCAGTGTAGACATTTGGTTTTAAACTTCTCTTCTGTAAGTTGAAATTACTCTTAATAATAATCACAAAGTAAACAAATAATATTGACTGTAAAAATTAAAATGCACTTTACTTTGTAGATCTGAATATGTATAATAGAATAAAACCCAATAATACAACCTTAAATATGTAAAACCATATAATTACAGAAGCATAATGTGGAAAATTTCATTCCCCAAAATTTGGTCTATGATTAACATTAAGGTTTAGAAAGTGGAGAATGCAACAGATACATAGGATGACTAAAATTAAATAAATTCTATTTCATTCTGTTACAATTATTCTTCCTTTTTATTTTTACTACTGGAATAACAAGAACACACTGTAAAAAGGAAATAGGAAAATGAACTAAACAAGTTCAGATAACTGTAATTTTTAAAAGTCTTTCACAATAGCCTCAAATAAAATAAAATAAGTTTCTTGGAATAATTCAAACCAGACATGGAAAAAAAAACTTGTCTTATAAAAACTTCAATTTGTTGAAGAAATTGAAAAAGGTATCAGGAGATGCTCATGGATCAGAAGGATTAACATAGTAAAAATGGCCATCCTACCAAAAACAATCTACAGATCCAATGCAATATCCACAAAAATTCCAATGTACTTCTTCACAGATCTTAAAAAGACGATTCTCAACTCCATATGAAAACACAAAAAACCTATTATTTAGGCTAAACAATCCTAAATATTAAAAGACCTGTGGAAAGTCTTACCATTCTTGATTTCAAATGAAGCTACAAGCTCTAGTGAAAACAGCATGGTAGCATGGTGTTGCCAAGAAAACAGACACATTGATGAATGGAATCAAACTGGATATCCAGACTTAAACCCACATACATGTGGGCACCTGATTTTTTTAAATAAAGAAGTCAAAAATACACACCAGTAAATGATAGCATCTTCAACAAATGGTGCTATTCAAACTGCATGTCTGCATGCAGATGGATGAAAATAGATCCATATTTATCATTCTGTGCAAAACTCAACTCCAGATGGATCAAAGACTACAACACTGAACCTGACAGAAGAGAAAGTTGAGAATGGGCTTGAATGTATTGGCACTGGAGAACATCTCCTTAACCAAATACCATTAGCACTGGTACGAAGATCAACAATTAATATAGGACCTCGAGAAACTGAAAAGCTTCTGTAAGGCAAAGTGCACCTTCATTCTGATGAAGTGGTGGCCTATAGATTGGGAAAAAAACTCCACTTCTGATAACAGCTAATATAAAAATCAATAAAGAAATTTTAAAAAGCTACCACCCAAACAAATAATCCAATCAAAAATTGGGGTATGGGTCTAAACTAAGAACTCACAGTAGAGGAAACACAAATGGCTGAGAAATACTTGAAATGTTCAATATCCTTAGTCATCAGGAAATGGTACATCAAAACTACTTTGAGATTCCATCTTACCACTGTCAGAATGGCCAAGATCAATAACAAATGACAGCTAATGCCACAAGGATGTAGAATAAGAGGAATGCTCTACTATTGGTGTTGGGAGTTCAAACCTGCACAGCCACTATGGAAATCAACATAGCATTCCTCAGAAAGTTGAGAATCAATTTACCTCAAGTTCTACCTATATTACTCTTAGACATAAACCCAATGGGTACTTCATCCAGACAAAGAGGTACTTTCTCAACAATGCCCATTGCTACTCTTTTTTTTTTTTTTTTTTTTTTCCCCGAGACATGGTTTCTCTGTGTAGCTTTGGAGCCTATCCTGGCACTCACTCTGTAGACCAAGCTGGCCTCAAACTCATATAATAGTAAGAAAGTGGAAGCAAGCTAGATGTCCCTCAACAGAAGAATGGATAAAGAAAACGTGGTATATTTACACAATGGATTATTACTCAGCTGTTAAAAAATGGTATCATGAAATTGGCAAGCAAAAGGATGTCACTGGAAAAAAAATAAAACTCAATGACTTAACCCAGACACAGAAAGATAAATATGATATGTATTTGCTTATATCTGGATATTACCCTGTATATAAATGACAACCAACCTACAAGCTTTAGAATGACTGGTTAAAGAGGAAGGGACTAATAGGAAACATTGATCACCCTGGGAGTGGGAAATATAACAGATTTTATGGGTAGATTGGGGTGAGAATATCAAGTGTGTAAAGGAGTCGGATGAGCTTTAAGAAGGAAATGAAGGGAGAGAGTTCTGGAATTGAGGAATGAAGGGGTACCATTTGAAGGATGGTATTGAAACTTACTGCAATGGAAATTCCCTAAAATGTATGCAAGTGACCCACTGCAATAAGGTCACACCTCCTAATAATGCCACTCCTTATGAGGTTATGGGGCCCAATGACATTCAAATTATCACAGGGTTCTATGGACATCCCCAAACAACTCAGACTATTGCTAAGACAAAGTGTTGCTCTCTGCAAACTGGCAAATGGAGGTATTCAAACTGGAAGTCTGTGTGTAGTAGAATTCAAAAAGATCCAGAAATACTACACAGCCCCAAACCCACACATTTTTCAAAGATTCCAAAATAAAACTGGATGCATTGAATCTGATAGAAACTGGGGGGGATAGTTTTGAACTCATTGGCACAGGAAAAGACATTCTGAACAGAACACTGTTAGCACAGGCACTAAAATCAATAATCCTCATGAAACTGAAAAGCTTCTGCAAGGTAAAGGACACCATCATTCAGACAAATCAGCAGCCTACAGAATGGGAAAATATTTTTACCAACTACACATATGGGAGAGAGCTAACATACAAATATATTTAAAGAAGTTTTAAAAATCCCTAGATATAAAGAAAACAAGTAAGCCATTTAAAAGGGAGTACTCTAAACAGAATTAGCAAAAGGGGAAATTCAAATGACTGAGAAACTCTTAAGGAAATGTCTACCATCATTAGTCATCAGGGAAATACAAATAAAAATTAATTGATATCCCATCTTACACTACTCACAAGGGTTAAGATCAATAAAACAAATGGCACCTTATGCTTGTCAGTACATGGAAAAAAAAGGGAATGCTTGTCACTTGGAGAGTTCACACTTTACAGCCAATATGCAAATTAGTGTGACAGTTCCTCATAAAGATGGGAATTAATCTACCCCAAGAGCTATACCATTCTTGGGCATACACCAAAAGGATGCTCATCCTTCCACAAACAATTGCTGAACAATTTCAATCAGTACTTTATTCATAATAGCCAAAAGTTGGAAACAACATAGATGTCCCTTAAGAGAAGAATGGATAAAGAAAATGTGGTGCATTTACACAATGGAACATTACTCAGCCATGAAAAAGAAGGACATAATATGTAGGTATATAAATGAAACCAGAAAAAAAAAATCCTGAGTGAGGTAATGCAGACACCAAGAGATAAATATAGTGTGTATTGACATATATGTGGCTATTAGCTGTTAAATCTATGATAACTGAACTATAACCTTTGAAGCCACAGAGGCTAGTAAGATGCAAGTGAGCACAGACAGATCTCATTTGGGAAGGGAAATAGAATACATAACTGGATGAATGGAGGGGTTTAGTACAGGATGACAAAGTGGGGAGGGTACAAGAAGAAAGAGATGAGGGAAAGAATATAGGAGTTACAGGTAAAACCAAGGGCCATTTGATGGGCAGTGTGGAAACCATAAAGAGAAGAAGCCTCCTAAAATATATACACATGTGAAGGTGATCTTAATAAAACCACCTAACAATGGGGGAGACAGATCCCTGACTGGCCATCTCTTCTCACCACATAAAGCTTACCTTCCCAGAACTGGGTTAGATCTAATTGACTTGTTGACTAAAGGGTTCCTATTAGAAACCCCAAATAACCCAGTCTGTTGCCAATACTACAGGTTATTCCCTACAAACATATGGCAAGGCTCCATTGATGAAGACAATACTTAAGCAATTCACTAAACATGGAGAAGTCAAGCCAGTGCCTATATAAAGCCTTCACCCCAACATGCTAGTGTCTTTGGTATGGAAAGATACTCAGTAATCTAAGGAAGGAGAAATGTAAAGACTAACCCAGCTACAAAACCTGTTATCTAAGATAGTGTCCTGCTTTCAAGATAGTCCAGGACAATCGTGTCCAAAATTTGTGGTAGTCACTAATATATCTGATTTGATTTGAGGACCTCTCAGTGAGACATAACCCAAATCCTACACTGCTTGTATAACCTAGAACTGGAGAATAGATAGCCCAGGGACCTAGGATAAAACTAAATACTATAGTTCTCCTAAAAGGATTTAGCACTTAAATGACTCCAAATGACATTTTGCTAAACTCAAAGTTGGTGCCTGTTGTGGAATGAGAGCTAGTTAGAAACAAGCCTAAGCTATTGCTGAGCTTTTATGATTAATAGTAAGTCTCCATGTGGTTATTTGGGAGCTGGCAGGTGGGACAGAGAAAGACTCACTACAAGTTCCTTGTTGAGGCGTCATGAGAAGATTCCTCCTGCAGCAGATAGAATCAAATAAGGAGATACACAGAGAAGATGCATAGAGTAAGAGACCTTGACAAACTTAGTCCTAAACAGAGTGTCTCTATGAAAATCTACTCCCCAGGGCTCAGGCAACTCTGTGGGAAAGGGGGCAGAAGGAACCTAACAGCCAGAGGGGACGGAAACCACAAAAGAAATAAGGACTTCTAAGTAATCATGATTACTGCACAATGGAATGATGGGAATCATGGCCTCACAGAGACTAAGGCAGCATTCATAGAGCCTTTGTGTGTCTGTACCAGATGGGAACACAGAGCTGGAAGCAAAAGTGGACACATTCCCCCATCCCTAAACCAGAAGCTAAATCCAAATGGTAGCCACTTTCAAATGAATTTTTGTTTTCTCCAAGAGCCTCAACAGAGAAACAAATCCCTCTAAAGATAGGCTGCACACCCATTAGTAGGCAACCAGCAGTAAACAAATTCAGTGGCCTCTTTAGAGCTTCCCTATCCCATAATATCATATTGTCATATCCAAGTTCTTGTTTGTTTTTATCTCATAATATAAAGTTCCTCTGTGTATATATTATGGCTTCCAGTTTGGGATTTTTAAGGCTTTCTTGAGTTTGTGAATGAGTGGCTTTCTGAATCTATATGTGTTTTGTGTATCTTCTTCCACTCTTTTCTGTTCATTTGTTTTGCCCTATTCTGATGTGTAAGTTTTTGTTTTATATTTTATAATACATTGATATGGCATATATGTCATTTAATATATATATGATATTATATTCTTACATATATATTATATTCCTACATATAATATAATATATATTATATTCTAAATTATGTTATTATCCCTTACAAGCCTGTTGGTTTTCTGATGAGAGACAGAAAGGCAGTGGATTCAGATGAGAGGAAAGGTCAGGAGGAACCGGGGAATATAAGGACTAGAGACCATACTTGGGATATATAATGTAAGAAAAAAGTCCATTTTAAATAAAAGGGAAAAAAAAACTCCTCAAAATGGTCTTACTTTTGTTTTAGTGTATCAAAGGCAACCACAATATACAAATAAAATTAAATAACCTTGGTGACTTCACAGTTTTAGTGACTGTGAGTAATTTGTACTTTTAAATGCTTTTTTTTTCAACCTAGATAAAACCAGAGTCACCTTTTTGTTTGTTTTGCTTTGTTTACTAATTAGATAAGCAAGCTCTCCAGCTGCTCCTGTCTCTTGGGATCACAAATCTTCAACTCTGCTCTCTTTCCATAATAAAATGAACAGAGGTTATAAAGTTATATGGGGCCAAAAAGGCCAGGACTAGCCCCAGACAATAAACAATTCTATTAAACATGGAAAAATTTCATTCCTCTAATGGGACCCATAAAAACATAGAAATTCAAATGAAAGATATTACATGAGTTTAACTTAACACTTCTGTACTCCTTAAAAATGAGTAGGTCGAGTAAGAATTCAAGGGAATGGATCTTTTTTCTTTTCCTTTTCCTTTTTTAACCTTAAATACTGCCTACATCTTATTTGTCTTTCAGTACAGACAGGAATGAATGTAGGGCAGGAGCCACTCTTCATGTGCGCTAGCTGAAACAGTTGAAACTAAGATCAATATCAGTGTGATAGCCAGAAAACCTCTGATTTTGATATTGTCTAATCTGTGTGCTATATGATACTCCCTCTAAAGCAAAAAGGGGTGACATTTGCCATGGAAATGATGCCAAAAAAAAAAAAAAACAATAAAAAGAGTAACAAGAGGTGGTACACCAAAATTCCCAAATATTGTCTTCATATTAGCATAAGATAAACAAATACATTCCTCCCCTTTTTTATCCTCTCCACCTGTCTCGTTTGTTTTATACGCCAGGTTCCAAACACCATGGGGTGGACGAGTGTTCTCTTACTTTTCCTATTCTTAGTCAAAAGTTAAAATTTTTATCACTTCTCAAAAATAGCCCCTCATAGAGAGACACAACGAGATAAAGAGAGCAAGAGGGCGGGGGCAGAGAGAACGTTATATTATTTCAATGTTATTTCAGTTTTGATTCTCCTTTCTGTACTTTCATGAAGCCAGTAGAGGCAGGTGCATTACCTAAGTAGCATGCCCTCTAGTCTTGTGCCCATTCTCCAACGTTTGTTTATGTTACAATTTCTGGTTAATCATCTTAGCAGAGGTCTGATGACTGTGGTGGTTTGAGTAGCAATGGCCCTCGTGGGTTCATATGTTTAAATGCTTAGTCACCAAGGAGTGGCACTATTTGGGAAGTAAGGGCTAGGTAAGACCTTGATGGAGGAGGTGTGTCATAGGAGTTGTCTTTAAAGTTTTAAAAGTTCAAGCCAAGCCCAGTGGCCCTCTCTTCTTCCTTCTGCTTTCTGATCTGAATGTAGCGCTCTTAGCTACATCTCCAGCAAAATGCTTGCCTGTGTGCAGCCATGCATCATACCATGATAATAACAGACTAAACCTCTCAAACTGTAAGCAAGCCTGAATGAAATACTTTCTTTTCTAAAAGTTTACATGGCCGTGGCATCTTTTCACAGCAATAGAACACTGACCTTTGAAAGCTCACCTCTTGGAAACTGTCACAACATCCTAGTCACTCCTTCCTCTAAATTAATCATGTTAGCTTTGCCCAGATACAAACATCTAGTATTCATTGATTATCCTAGTTATGTAAGCTCCTACATTATTTTAAAATCTCGTTTCAGTACTATTTTTTATTTCCTCTATAACTTGAGATTTCTTGCTTGCCTACCCCAGTACCAACTTCACTGTCACTAACATGTTTGCAATGAGCATAGATACTCCAAATATATATATATATATATATATATATATATATATATATATATATATATATATATCAACCAAAAATGCTGAGACAATGCATAATTGTCTCAGGTAATCACACCGAATTGCAATCACTTCACAAGCCAGGTGTTAAATACAGTGTCAGCATAGGTCTCCTTTTTCATTTTCTTTGTTTTTATCTCACAAACAATCAATGTTATTTAAGCAATTATCAATCATATTGACAGGATTTCCTTAAATACAAATTAAACTGTCATATATTGCTCTTAAAGGATAATAAAAATGAGAGTATTTAGCTCATTTGACTCTTGATTGATGGCTTTCTGTCTTTACCAGAAATAGAAAGAGGAAGACTCTGTTTGTCCCAAAGCAAAGCTATCTTTTTTTCTCCCCTTTAGGCTAACTTCTCGTACCTTCATCACAATACTAAAGTTTGTGTATGCTGACTTTATGTGAGCTTCTGCCATGAGGCACATGCCCTTGACAGTTTCTTCAATCAGTCCTAACTGGCTAATTTCAGACACGAACCCATGAAGACACTACTTTCAAGCACTTTAAAGTGTCTTGATTCTTCTGTTATCATTATTATATAATTTTAAAAGGCACATGTCATCTCTCCCCTGCAAATTGATGTTCTAGTGTACAGATTCTAGGTCAGTTTTAAGTCATTCAAGAGTTCTTTATGGACTGGTCAATCTAAACCGTATATTACATATATCCTTTTCTTATGCATGGTAGTTTTGATGTGGAATTCAGCTGCAGACAATGAATGCTTTTGTAACATGACCTCCATTTCATGCAACCACAATTTTCTTGGGGTTTAATTTCTAAAATTAATCCAGAACCTATGCACCTACATCTGAACGACTGCCAAGGAAGATATTTATGTTTTCCCTTCCTGGTATGAACTTCAGATTATTGAAAATTAGGAGTAGCTAGGGATTGTTCTGGCTTAATAAAGTGATAGTCATTGGGTCTCCTCCAAGATCCATTACTTCAAATGACTGAATAGTTATCTAGGTTTCCAGAACCAGGCACAATTTGTCATCTTGTTGAGCAGGTCTAACGTCTAAATAGAGTGTTGTAGTTGCCACCAAGGTATGGATGCCACTACTACACCCTTAGGGTTATTGTTCCATGCTGATCATTGTTGTGGTTCAAAAGTGTCATAGATGTATATGATTGTTGGTTTCTTATCTTCCTTCTAATGTTACATGATGTCCCTGATACCCAAAACTATGTTTTATTAATGATTACCAAACAAACACTGGTTCAAAACTTTTAGTCTTAATCTGCATTTTATTTCATGGAAAACAGACTTGTAGCTATTAAAAATCACAACTGTAGTTTTTGAAGCAAGGATAATTTCAACATAAAATGTAAAAACATGGAAATACTTCATAGCCAAGTAGAATATTTAATGTAAAATGTTTAAAAAATAAAGTTTACTTGCAGATTAGAGTACAAAACACCCAATTATTTAACTAGTATTTATTGAGTGCTGTAGTACCTAATTAACTTTTCCTGGAATGAGGATATATGACCTTAACTTCACGGATTATACAAACTAATAATGTAACACCTTAACTAGAATGTTATATCCTGTATAGTAAGCCAATGATACAGTGATAATGTACAGATTGCTTAAGAACAAGAGAAAGCAGTTGTCACCAAAAACAGTAGCCTCCTCATGTGCTGTTTCTTTGACAACTATCATCTAGTATGAAGTTAAAATTATCAACTTTTTCCATGTATAAACTTTTTCCATGTATACAATCAAAGTGTATTGATAATTTTCAATGTCACTTGCTGAGGACCAACCTGAAATAAATGGACACTCAACTTGATACTAACTCATCAGGCCATCAAAATAAGCTTTGCTTACCAAGGTCAAGGAGAAACTGGGCTTATAATCTGTATACTTTTTTATTTATTTGACCATGGGCGTTGAAATCAGAGGTCTACACATGCTAGATGAATGCTCCACTCCTTGGGCTCTTTCCCCAGCCTCAAAAAGCAGCGTCTAGTGAACAAGTTTACATAAAACTTTATGTTTTAAATGAGAAATTTGTTTTGTGAATGTAGAGTTATCAAAGATCATTGAAACACCTGCTGCTAAATACCTCAGAGAACCGTAAACTTGTCACATACATCTCCGGAGAAACAACACTACCTTAAGTAGTAGTGGTTGTTAGCATTTCAATTGTTGGCAACTGCTGATTTAGGGCAATTCTAAGTTCACAGGTCTAGAGATCGATGGTACAAACTTTAAGATGTAATGAGTACTCTACTTTAACTAATCTCAAGGGAGACAGGTTAATGGGAGGAAAGGAGGATTTAGTGTAGCAGGCTCTCTCAAACTCTCATGGGGGTGAATATGCATTCATTTATTTACTACACTTGAACCCACTGGAGATTATAGATGTGGATGGGTCAATTCTGGGTTTTGTGGACTGACACTCTGAGTAGTTATTTAAGTTACATCAGCCCTGAGTCAGACTTTGAAGACAATTTATGTGTGTTGCCCTTAAATAAGTCTCTGTTCTCAGAGATTTCTGGAGAATTGTCTTGACTAAAATGTTGGCCATCTGATAATAATTAGGAATAATAAAGAAGCCAATAGATTTCTATATATCAGACTGGTGATTCCCCTATGGTTTAGCTGTTTAAAAGCAGATTTTATAGGTGGGGATGCATTACTTACTAGAAAAACTAACTTTCAACTATATCATCAGAAAAAAATAAGTGCTATAAAACATTAATTGCATTTTAATCTGACAAGCAAGATAATGCAGAAGTGATAACTTCTTCAGAATAAGTTTATGAAAGAAAAAATTACCACAGTGTTTCTTCATAAATAAAATATGGTGTATACTGAAATTTGAAGATTGCTCATAATGACTTAGAGAAAAGCGGCAGTAAGAAAAATGAGTGCTGATGAGGTATGGAATGTGTCTCTTCTTTAATTTCTTTAGAGTCAGAGCTTTAACAGCAAAGAAGTGATGGATGAATACTGGGCTGCACTACTCAATAAATATATGAAGGCTACCTTGAGGCAGAAAATCTACTCTTTCTACCTAGTGAAATTAGTTTTTTCTAAGCTGACCTATGCTTGTCACTCTATGAGTGTGAGAATTACACTACTTTATATTTGTGAATTCCATCTCAGTAACTGAATAGGTATGGGGCAGGCATTCATGAATCTTATATCCTGAGTAGGGCTCACCTTTGTGGATAGATTTTAAAAGATTGTGAGATACAGGAGATAATAGTAACATCACCTTTTCCTTAATATCTCAATTTATCTTTCCCAATTCCCAGTGTTAATTTATTTTTTTTCAAATGTATCTTTGAGATACTTTTTCCTAGTCCTAAATTTTGAACTTTTTTGACCACCAAACTCCAATGGTTTGAAAACAGATGAAGGCCTCCTGCAAGGCAAGAGGGGGATAAAATAATAAGAAAAGCAACAAATCTGAGTAGGAGGGAGAGTAAAGCCAAGAACACTTTCATAGCAATAAGACTGGTCAGTAGTTTGCCATCATCCAAGTGTCAAAGACACTCTGATTTTACCATCTCTAGCTCTTGATTATCAAGGTTGTGGGCTAGTGTATTTTGTCAATAAAATCAATTTAATATATTTTGGGGGCAAGGATGGTATTTGTAACACCTCAGTTGTATAGAGTTTGTGTTGCTTTGAATATGAATGTCCCTGCCCCCTCACAGGCTCAGGGTTGAATGCTTAGTCATCAGGGAGTGATACTACTTGAGAAGAATTAGGAGTATATCCTGGTTCAAGTAGGCATGGCCTTATTGGAGGATGTTTGCCACTGTGGATAGGCTTTGAGGTTTCAAAAGTCCAAGCCAGGCTTAGTCAGTTTGTCTCCCTGCAAATCTGGATGTAGAAATATTAGCTACTTCTATAGCACCTTATCTGTGCCACAACAGTTCTTGCCATGTTGAAAATAGACTAAACCTGTAAGAGAGCCTCTACCCAATGTATTTTTTCCCATGGAATTTTCATTGTCATGATACCTTTTCACAGCAATAGAACACTGACTTTAACAGAATTTTGTACCAGGAGTGGGGTATTATGGTAATAGTCCGGTTCATACTACTTATTAGAAAAAAAACTAAAGACTTTAGAACGTAGGACTAGAGAAGTGATTGGAGGCGTTAAGTGGATTTAATGGGCCACTATAGTAGGAGCATGGCAAACAGTGCTAAGTAAGATTTGAACTGTGGGGGCCCAGCTGAAGCATTTTCTGACAGGAAAAAATGTTATTAAGTGGCTTAGAGAAAGTGCTATTTCAGTAAAAAAATGTAACCACTTTCTATTCTTGCTTCCCACCCCCCAAAAATTTGCCTCAATCAAAATTGAAGAAATTGGGATTAATGGCATTGGCAGAAGTTATTTGAATACAGTCTGGTACCAACTGTTGTGTGAGTATTAGTGATCACTCTTACGCAGATCTCCAATGAAAAGGAGCAAGCTGAGCAAGGGAAAATACAAAATGTCCAGACTGAGGAGAAAAGAGAACTAGGAAGTGTAAAGGAGCTTAGCTAAGCTAAGCACAAGGAGATAAACTGTTTAAAGAAAAGCCCGGCATTATAAAGAATACAGGGTATGGTTAGCTTAGGGCAAGACTGCACCCAGCTAAGGTGAAAAGGGAATTAAAGGAAACATTAAGCAAGGAAGGAAACCATCAACACCAAGCTGATGCAAAAGTAATTGAACAAGAGGGACATATTCTCGCCCCATCAAGCAGAAGAACTTGACAGGTTTGGCCATTTGATTCGGGCTTTAGAGTCAAGGATATAAATTAGGATTGTGAAATGTTCCCTAGCAGATGAGGAAAGCCACTGAGGCCAGATATGCGTCAGGCATGTCCCTACACAGAGGCCCAGAGGGGTCATTGCTTGAAGCTATGAAGGTGAAGCCTGGAATGTGTTGGGAACCCCAACTTGTTGGAGATGCCAGAATTGTGGGAAACCTGCCATGGACATCTGCTATGATGCTTCGGAATGCAGCAGCCCAAGGGAAACAAGTGTGTTGTAGTCAATAAAAGTGACAGTAGTTGGAGTTCTGAGGAGCATTTTGGTATAAAACATGGAGATCCAGAATTTGGCACTTTTCCCTGCTCATTTTCAGCTGTTCTTTGTTCCAGAACTTCCTTACTCTGCTCCCTTTCCTCCCTTTTGGAATGGTAATGCATGTTCTGTGCCATTGTATGTGACAAGCACTTGATCTGCTTTTGGATTTTGATTTTACAGGGGTTATACTTAAGAGTCTCAGTAGACATTTGATCTTAGGACTTTTAAGTTGTGTTGAGTCTGTTACAGATGGTGGGGTTTGAAGTTTGACTGGGTGCATTTTTGCATTATGATGTATCTATAAACCTATGGAGACCTATGAAGTGGCTTGAAGAAGAACGGCCTCCATAGGTTAGTATATTTGAATGCATAGTTATTAAACTACATTGTTGAGAAATATGACTTTATTCAAAGACTTGCTATATTTGTTTATGTTGCAGCATATTATCTTATCTGTATATAGGTGTGTTACATTTGTTTATGTTGGATTTGTAAAGCTAGGCAAAGATGGGTTACATATAGTTATGCTGCATTTGCTTAATTATGTAAAGTTATGTTGGTTTGTTTTACCTTTACCTGCCTAATAAAATGCTGAATGGCCAATAGCTAGGCAGTATAGGGATAGGGGAGGCTGGTGGGCATCAAGAAGAGGCAAGAGGAGAAATCTAGGCTGGAGAGGAGAGAACACAGGAGAATTAAATGGATATTCCAGGGGACAGTCAGCCAGACAGATGCCAGCTAGACAGACATGGAGGAAATTGAAAGGTACAGAATGAAAGAAAGGTAAAAAGCCCCTAGGCAAAACATAGATGAAGAGAAACAGGTTAAATTAAATTCTAAGAACTATTGGGACAAGCATAAAATAAGGTTGAGCATTTATAATCAATGATAATTCTCTACATCATGATTTGGGGGCTGGTTGACAGCTCAGAGAAAACATGCTACACTGCTTAGAAGGATTAGAGGCTGTGTGTGACTGGTTGGAGGAAGTCTGTCACTCAGGGTTGGTTTATAAGTTTCAAAATCCCAAGCCAAGCCCTGTCTTATCTCTCTTCCTGCTGCCTGCGGGTCTGTATGTAGAACTTTCAGTTACTCCTCCAGTGCCATGGCTGCCTGTGTGCCACTATGATTCTGGCCAGGATGAAAATAAACAAAGCCTCTGAAACTCTAACAAGCTCCAATTAAATGCTTCCTTTTACAAGACTTGCCAAAGTCGTGGTTTCTTCAAAACAATAGAACACTGACTACAACAGAATTCAGTTACAGAATATAACAAAAGAAAAAGGTCATTTGTGTAGCAAAGGTAAATTAAGTCTTAATTGAGAAAACTAATTTTTCTCTCTCTCCTACCCTACCTCTCTTTTCTTTCTCTTTCTCTTCTATTTTCTTTTCTTTTCTTTCTTTTTTTTTTCTTTTTTGGGTATAACTCTTCAGGAATACAGAGACAGCAGCTCCACTTTTCTAGGTACAGTCTTTGCTCACCAAATATTTCTTGTGTTGTTTGCTTGAAACAGGGTTTCTGTGTGTAGCCCTGAGCTGGCCTGGAGCTAGCTCTGTAGACCAGCCTAGCCTCAGACTCACAGAGATCTGCCTGTCTCTGTCTCCTGAGTGCTCAGATTAAAGGTCTGTACCACCACCACCCAGCCCCAAATATTTATTAACCCAGGTCTTTTCAAACGTTAATAATAACTTCAAGAGACAACTAAGGATGGAGATGGTGTCACACATTGGCATAAACAAGGGACTAAATAGAAGCTGTGAAAACAGTGAAATTTGTGCTCCACAGTACAAACTGTCAAGGGAAATGAGTATGTGCTAGAACAGTGCTCCTGTTACTAATGTACACATTAACTTACAGACTAAACCCAATTTCCCAAAGCAGACGACGACTCTATAGACACTGTGGACAGCTACATCCCAGGGGAGGAAATGATTTGCTTTAGCAAGGAGAAAAAGAGTGGTCACTTTCTGTGTTTTAGCATCTGTGAGTGGTGTCTAAGGACACATTTGTGTCTCTCTGTCACTTCAGAAATGCTAACCAAATAATCATCCTGCTCTATCGTTACAGATGATGGTGGAGGAAGCAAATGAATGATTAGTAACTTTGGCGTTTAGTGAGAAAGACAAGTAGTTTGGTGGTGATTTCAATGCACTAGGATAAATTATCTCTCTCACTTTTGAGTGTGTGTGTGTGTGTGTGTGTGTTCTTATTGTTGTGTTGAATTTACCATCAAAGTTCCATTGGTGAATGTACTCCCCCTTCCCTTCTTTCCTCCTGTACCCTCTCTTCCTTTTGTCTTTCTTTCTTTCCTATCTCTCTCCCCTTTTTTGGATAGGGTTTTCAAATGTAACCATGACTCAATTGAATTTTCCTTTACCTCCTAGCTGGTGAGAAAACAAGAACACATACTACCATATAAGGCACCAAATATTCTTTAGCAGTTGTTGAAGGCAATATGACAGCACACTCCAAAGTGGAGGTGGCTTGTAAGAAAATTGATTCCAAAGGGAGGGGCACTAATTAGGAGGTGTGGCTTTGTTGGGGAAAGTGTGTCCCTGTGGGGGTGGGCTTTGAGGTCTCTTTTGCTCAAGCTTTCCTCAGTGCGATGGTCATTCTACTTCCTGTGGCAAGTAAGAGGCAGTCAGGGCCACATCGGCTTACATGTCCCCATGTTCTCTGCCATGATTGTAATGGACCAAACCTGGGCAACTACAAGTGAGCCACCAAAGTTAAATGTTTTCCTTACAAGAGTGCTGGTGGTAATGGTGTCTCATAGCAACAGTAACACTAACTAATACAGAAGTTGGTACCAGGAACTGGGGTATCCCTGTGATAGGCCTGGCCGTGCTTTCATTTGAAGGAATATGGACCTTGGACTATGGATGGGACTGTGGATTAGAAAAGCATTTCAATACTTGAAGTGCTGCTTAATGGGCCATATTAGTAGACTAGATAAACTTTGGGGAGCTGGATCAAGAGGTTTTAGAGGAAAAGGTTTTAGCATGTTGCCTAGAGATCTTTCTTGGGATATTTTGGTGATAAAAATGGATGCTTTTTGCTCTTGTCCAAAGATTCTGCCTGAGGCTAAAGTGAAGAGTTTTGGATTAATTCTGTTGGCAGAAGAAATCTCAAAAGAGCCTAATTACAGACTATGTTGTGTGATTTTTAGTGATAACTCTAATGAAGATCTATAATGAAAGGGAACAAGAGAGCAGGGAGAATTACAGAATAAAAATGTTGAGTTGAAAAGCAACACCAGGAAGTGGAATGAATCTAAATTCTCTTCAAGGAGACAAAGGAATTAAGAAAAAAAAAACAAAGGAGTGGTAACCTCAAGGCAAGATGCCACCCAGCTAAATTTCCAACTTGTGAAAAGGTGCTGAAGAAAAGTTTAGAGCTAGGTGTGGTGAGGCACACCTTTAATCCCAGCGGTGGGAAGGCAGAGGCTGGTAGGTATCTGGGTCTAAGGCAACCCTAGTCGGTCTACAGAACAAGTTTCAGGACAACCAAGCTTAGACAGTGAAAGACAAAAAAAAAAACTGGTGAAGATGTGATTCAACAAGGTGGGCCATGTTCCAGCCCCAGCAAGCCGCAGAACTTGGCATCTTCAGACACGTGTCTTTAGAGTTAAGGATAGAAGAAAGAAATTATAGAATAAAGCTGTTAGTACCCCGGTATTATGCTGACCCCGCCCCCTGACCATGGGTAGGATATGCAAAGCAGCATTCAGGCAGATACTTACTTATACAGCTCAAAGGGTCCTGTGTTGTCTGGCCCCATCACGGCCATGTCATGCGTTATGGGGCTGCATAAGGACTCAGTACGTATGTGCAAGCTTCCCCTTTTAAGCAAGCGCTCCTCACCCCTTTGCCCCTTCTCTGTTCCCAGTTGGCCAACACCTAACCCCGTCTTGTTCCCTTCCTTCAGTAAACTCTACGTGGGTATGTTGATTCTCATGGTTTTTGTTTTATCTCCCACCAAGCAAAAGAACAACAAAAGCCACTGAGGCAGGGACATGTGTCAGGGGTGTCCCTAAAAGGAGGCCTAGTAGAGACACCATTGTGTGGTGCTGTGAAGTTGAAGCTGGCATTGCCATGGAAAATCCAAAATGTTACAGACGCTGGAGTCACAGATTACCTGTTAAGGAGAGCTGCTAACAGGGAATGGAACCAGCCCACGAGAAGTAAGTGTGTTGCAGTCAATGAACAGAACAGACTGGGAGATCTGAAGAGTGCTTTGACATTAGACATGGAGCTACCCATGGAGTTTGCCCATCTGGTTGTCAGTCTTGCTTTTGTCAAGTGTTTCCTCACTATGCTCCCCTCCCTGTGTTTTGAAATGTTAATATACATCCTATACTATCATATGTTGGAAGTATGTGATCTTTTTGATTTTGATTTTTATATGGGGATTATAGTTAAGAGATCGCCATGTGTGGCTCCGAAGAGACTTTGAATTTTAGATTTTCAAACAAGTTTTAGACTCTTACAGACTATGGGGACTTCTGAAGTTAGATTGAATGCATTTTTTTTTTTTGCATTATAATATGGTTATAAGGCTTTAGGGGCCAGGGAGTATAATACAGTAGTTTGAAAGAAAATGGATCCCAGAGGGAGTGGCACTATTAGGACAATAGTGTGGCCTTCTCTGAGGAAGTATGTCACCATGGAGACAGGCTTTGATGTCTCTTTTGCTCAAGTATCACCAGTGTGACTATTAGTCTACCTCTTGTTGTCTGCAAGATGCAACCAGCACCATGTCTGCCTACATGCTACCATGCTCTCCACTATGATAATGGACTGAACCTGCGAAACTATAAACATGTTTTCTTTATAAGAATTGTTGAGGCCATGGTTCTCTTCATAGCAACAGGAACCCTAACTAAGACAGGAGTAAAGTCTGGTAACTTTGCATTGCCAACCTAACATGAACAATCACCGGCAAAAGAACATTGGCTAATGAAACAAGCTTTGTTCAATCCACTGACATAAAAAAAAAAAAAAAAAAACTCACTACTAATTTAAATCTCTGGAGTAATTACTTACATATATTCATGATTATATTTTTTATATAATTTATGTATCTGAGTAGGAAGTCATACCAATTTGATTGGTTGATTTATAAATCCAATTTCCAGTCTACTATTTCAATTTTATCAGTCTTCTTTGTCACCTTCACTGCAATTACATATGTTTGAAAGACCTTGCTTTTGCCTCTTCCAAACAACTGCCCTCATTCTTTAAAGAAATTTTTAATAGAATTTTTAGTGCCTTCAATGTATGTTAGGTTACAACATGGGCTGTACTGTTTTATCATTATGATTGCTGTATAATCTTTGCTTTCTCCAGAATGAGACTGTACAGACTTCAGCAAGGAGAGAGAATGAGCAACAAGAGAAGGTAAGAGAGAGAAGGAGACAGACAGAGAAGGAGACAGTGAGAGAGAGAGAGAGAGAGAGAGAGAGAGAGAGAGAGAGAGAGAGAGAGAGAGAGATGGAGGGAGAGGCAGAGACAGACAGGAGACAGAAACAGATAAAGAAACTTAATTTCTCTTGACATAACTTTATTATCAAAGTCAGACAATCCTTCTAATCCTTTTACAGGTTGTTTTTTATTTATTTGACATAGTCTCCCACTGTAGCCCAGGCTGGCTTGGTCATCTCTGGAATGCAATCTGGCCTTAAAGTCAAGGCCATCCTCCAGCTTCGGCATCTTACTTTTCTGGGCTACAGTTATGAGCTAATGTTGTTGGCTTTGAAAGCAATTTGACAGGTGAATGTTTTCCAACAAGTTTAGTTACTAGTTCACTAGCTACTAATATGTCTTCAGGTCACAGTATATCTTGACCGCATGCTTTCAATAAAAAAGGACAAGACACATTATCTTAACTTTTATAAGAATTTAGAATTAACAATCAAAAGATCACCTTGATATTGACATAAAACTCAACTCCTTGGTGGTAGTAAGCTTTGCAGTGGTGTTTGAAATCACCATAAATTTTAGTCAGAGAAAAATAATATGTATTAAGGCATGGAAAGATACAGAATTTCTACTAAAATAGAGAGTATATTTTTTAGGAGGATGGTAAAGGCATCCTCATACATAATCAAAATAATCACAAGGTCAGTGTTGAATGCATCTCAGACAGCATACAAACAATGTTGAGAGTCAATGGGGTAAAAAGATATTTAGAATTAAGTAATGAGGCAAAATCCTAGAACACCTTAAAGCAAACCATTAGACTAACTGTGGATGTCATGTGCCCAAACTGAAATCCTTGACACTTAAGAGCAGAAAGGGAGTTGGAAAGCCTGTATATTTAATAGGTATTCATTTCTGAGGTCACGGAATTCTGAGACAGGATCTGGAAGGTAATGAACCATGCATATGTGATGCAACAACTTAAAATGATTTTGTTAAGCAATCATTTTTCACAGAAGTTTGAAGAGTGCTTACTAAGACAAAGCAGTAGATGAGGAACATTTTTTAACTTGGATACCTCTAGATGGTTTAAAAATGATTTATGACTTG
Source organism: Cricetulus griseus (assembly GCF_003668045.3). NCBI lineage: Eukaryota > Metazoa > Chordata > Mammalia > Rodentia > Cricetidae > Cricetulus > Cricetulus griseus. The sequence goes on along the minus strand of NC_048603.1, from coordinate 6,476,491 downwards.
CATTTCAAAACCATGCCTGATAGACTATGCACTAAAACTACTCACTGCTCCTCACCCCGTTTTTTTTTTTTTTTTTTTTTTTTTTTTCATTGTATTGTCACTGTTATTCAGTGAATGTGCTGTCGGGTGCAGCTTTCAGGAACTCTGAAAAGATTTTTGCTTTTCAGGGGGTACTAAGAACACAGTGAATTTACTGTATATGTGAAATGAGATGAGCAGTTTAACCTGACTAAATTAAAATGCAGCAATACCCTGAATACAAGGATAAAGATGTATAGCTTGAATTGATTTCCATTCTGCAATAGCAGTTGTCAAATTAAGTATAAATGAAAAGCATTTTGAATATATTTGAATTCTCTGGGTATTTGAATCAGAATATCTTAGTTATAAAACTGAAAAACAGTAGAGGATATATAAAATTTTATAAGACATACTCCACTAATTATATGACAGAACTTTCAAAAAAGGATTTGCTTATAGTAGATCATATATATGATACATACTACATAATGTAGTCTCATTGCTATGTACATAAGAGTGCATGTGGTAAGAATGTATCCCATGGGGTCTGGAGAGATGGCTCAGAGGTTAAGAGCACTGGCTGCTCTTCCAGAGGTCCTGAGTTCAGTTCCCAGCAACCACATGGTGGCTCACAACCATCTGTAATGAGATCTGGCATGTAGGCACACATCCAGGCAGAAGACTGTATACATAATAAATAAATAAATAGATCTTAAAAAAAAGAATGCATCCCATGTATATATGCTTGCATGTGAAATCCAAAAGAGAGTATCAGATACCTTGACACTTGGATTATAGGCATTTGTGAGCTGCTGGATGTGATTTCTGGGAACTGAACACAGCTCCTCTGTAGGGAGGCACCCTAGCCCTGCCCCAGGCAACCAGGACAGGTGTGCCAGGTGTATTGGGACATGCCCATGAGGGCAGGGTGAAGGGAAGTCGGGGGGGTGATGTAAGGGAAGGTTCTTAAGGGCTGCACGTGGAGACCCCGCCCTTCTCTCTTCTGCTCCCCCCGTCTACCGGCGCTGGTTCCAGCTCCCTCCCTCTCACTTGACTGGTGTATCTCAATAAAGAAAACCTTAGCACTATTGGCTGTGGGCTGTTCACTCTTCAGTCCTCTGTGTTATGATAATACATGGGGGGGGGGACTTTAGTGGATTCCATGTTGGGCATGAGGGTGAGCAAGGTAGGGAACAAACATTCCAGGCAGACAGAGCTTAATTGATAAATTTTAATTAAGGGGGGAGGGGAAAGAAAAGAGGTAAACATGAGATACAGAGACAGGAGGACAGGAGAAGAGGGAGGCAGGAAAAGTCCTGTCTGCCCAGTGGGACAGGGTTGGGGGTGGGAGTGTAAGTGGGCAGGGTTATTTCTTTTAAATGGGTCCCTGGGCTGACCATGGTACAGCCTGAGTGCATTCTGCCAGGTGACAGGGGCAGGCCAGCATAACGCCTGAATTCTTACACTCTGGAAGAACATTAAGCATTCCTAGTCACTGAACCATCACTGAACCTCATCTTGAGAAACAATTTTTTGTTTTATGTTATTTATTTATTTATTGGTTTTTCAAGACAGGGTTTCTCTGTGTAGCTTTGGAGCCTATCCTGGCACTCGCTCTGGAGACCAGGCTGGCCTTGATCTCACAGAGATCCGCCTGCCTCTGCCTCCCGAGTGCTGGGATTAAAGGAGTGTGCCACCAACATCCGGTTTGAGAAACAATTTTAATAAAATATCCAGGCAAACATATAACTAATAATAACATAACTACTAAAACATAGTGAAGAAAATAATGGAAGGGGTTGATTATTTTCAGTGCCTTTTTATAATAAATAATATTTAATTCTCATGAGAATTATTAAGACAAAGACAATTATATCTTTGCATGGTAAAAATCCTTTTAATATGTCACTACCTTTATAAATATGTATTTATATAGTTTATATTCTACATCTCATGTTTATAACTAAAATAAAACCTTTACTAGATAATGATTTTTTAAATTTTTTATTTTATTTTATATACACTGGTATTTCTCCTGTACGAATGAATGTCTTTATGAGGGATTTGAATCCCTGGAACAGGAGTTATGGACAGCTATGAGCTGCCAAGTGGGTATTGAGAATTGAACCAGGGTCCTCTGGAAGAGCAGTCAGTGCTTTTAACCTGAAGGAACCAGCTCCGCATTTCGGCAGCCATAACAGCCTAACACGTGCTTGCCTGACCTTGTCTTGGTCACTAGGAGGTCAGATGCCTTCCTCACGGCAAGGAACCAATCAGAAGTTAGCTGGTGGTGCTATGCTTTACAGCTCTGGGTGTGCTTTACAGACAAGTGCACAGCAATGACATGCAGAGCATAGCAACCACCCTGGGAGGGCCTATGGGCCATAACAACCAGTTGACCAGTCAACACAGGGCAAACCCTCCAATCCTGGAGGCACACCAATCCTGAGCCTGTGCGTACCCCTAGATACTCCCCTTATGCTGCCCTATAAGATCTCTATCCTGTGGCTTCTTGGAGTCTTTCCCCAGCCAGCTGCCATGATGGATAGATGAAAGGCCCGAGCTAACATAGTGTTAGCTCATTAAACAACTGCAATAAAGCCTCGTGCTGTTTGCATCAACTGGACTGGACGCTGAGTTCTTGGGGGACTGGCCGGATCGGGGAAGACTCCTCACCTCGAGGGTCTTTCAAACCACTGAGCCATCTCTCCATCCCCATTTTTTTTGTTTTGTTTTGGTAGTTTTTTTCTTTTTGTTTTCTGAAGTTTCTGTGGAGAGATTAGATGCTGTTGTGCTCTCATGGCCATATTTCTTCCCTATCGACATTTTAAAACATTATTTTATAATCTATGACATGTGTTTGAGTATGTGCACTTGTGTCAGGAGCCAGCTCTGGTTAGATATAAAAGTCCTCCTTACAAGAGGCCTGGCGAACTCCATGCTAAACCGCCAATTAGTCAAGCACCCCACCCCTTAGGTTCCCGGACACCTGCCTTGGCCTGAGGGCATTTGACACCCATTCTTCCCCTCCCTGACTTCCTCCTTCTTTAATTCCTCCTTTCTCTTTAAAAACTTGCTTAACTTCAATAAAATTAGACCTTGACAAGGACACTGCTTGGTCTTGCTTCTCTTTCTCGCCCATTTATTTTCAGGCTTAGTCCCCCTCAGACCCACGAATTACCAGAACCCTGCGGGCCGGCACAGATGGCGCCCAAATGTGTGGCCCGAGGTACAGACTCTTCGCTGAACAGAGACCTTCCCCCCAAAAAGAAAACCTTGGTAGTGCACACTGACAAGGAAGTTCTGCTCACCGACTGCAACAGACATTGGTCAGGGAAAAGTTCTCACCGCTCATGAGTGACTGATTCCCTGGTAAGTCCCTACATTCCGTTCCATAATAATGGGCCAAAAGTTGTCTAAGAGTCAAGACTTCCTTTCGGCAAAGAGGAGTTCGAGTAAAATGTAAGGACTTGATTCAGTTTTTTGCCTTTCTGTCAAGAACATGTCCATGGGTCATTTTAGAAGGCCCAGACATTCATCCCCTAACTTGGAAAAAGATCGGAGAGGATCTTAATAGACTTCTCAAAGAAAAGGGACCTGAGGCAGTTCCCTTACAGACTTTTAGTTATTGGAATCTTATTAATGATATCCTTACTAACTCCCCTGGCTCTGCTCACCTTTTTCTTGAGCCCCCCTCCTTCACTCATTCTCCTGCTTCTGACTGCCCCATAGACAAAACCTCCATCCTTTCCCTGTCCTTCAATTTCCATCCCTATGGCCCCTGAAGAGACCCAAAGCCCCCGTCACATCTCACATACAAACCTCCCCATAATCTCTATCGCTCTTTACAGGGACTCGAGCCTCATTCCCCTAAAAACCTTAAATGTTTCCCTGTCTTTCATTCAAACCCCAAACCAGAAACTGATCACCTAAGTCCCTCAGATGAGGAGGACCTAGAAGCATCGGTGGCCGCTTATTACAACCCCAACTGGCCTCTCTTCGCTGGCTTTATGGCCCCTACAGGGCCTCCGCCCTATCCTTCGGCTCCCCTTCTCCCATTTTCAACAGATGCCTTAATTCAAGCTAAAAAACATCTCACCCAACAAATATCAGAACTTAAAGAGGTCTTACAATTACAGCAGGAGTTTGCACAGCTCTCTCTAGACCTCACATCCCTCCAGACCGCAGTTGGCCGATTGATCTTTGGATTCCCCACTCAGCCCATTACAGCCCCTACAACCTCTCTTCCACCAGGCACCAGGCCAAAAATCTCCAAACCCACTAAGCTGGCCTTTTCCTGTCCTAACCCGCCAGGGCTCCAGACATATACCATCCTCCTCTGACCAAGACCTCTCCTCTCCTCATACAACTAGGGAGGAGGACAAGGAGGAAAACTCAGAGGATGAAATTAATGAGAGGGATAAAAATGACTCTGAGTCAGATAATAAGGACCAAGATAAACAAACAGAAATAACCGGAAAATACCTTTAAAAAATTAAAATTTAAAGCCCTTAAGGAACTTAACTCATCGGTCAAAAATTATGGCCCCAAAGCCAATCCCCTTCTTGCCAGCATCAGGACCAAGCCTGCAGGCACAATCCTTCCAACCTGTGCCTCCAAGCTCTACAGAGCCACCCCCAGAAGCTCAGGACTGGACCTGTGTGCCACCACCGACTCAATACTAAACCCTGAGGACAGTGTACAGATTCTCTCCACAGGAATTTCTGACCCATCACCCCCAGATACTTGTTTCCTCATTCTTGGTCAAGCCTCCTCTACCCCTAGGGCCAGGGGATCATTGAGTGAGCTCACCAAACACTTAAAAACATGCTATTTAAACTATATTCAGGAGGAGGAATTCTATACCCCACTAAAGGCAAACATAAGAACTTACTCAATCATGCATTATTTGTGCTAAATTTCCTCACATATGATGCTACAGGAAAATCAGCCACGGATCGCCTCTGATATCCATCAATGGCTCAAAATTATGCTCAGGACTTATGAAAAGATCCCCTAACTCACAAATGGCATGGACCAGACCCAGTCCTTATTTGGGGAAAAGGATATGCATGGATTTTTTGATACTCAGGCCAATAATGCTAGATGGTTGCCTGAATACCTTTTAAAACTATATAATCCACCCAGGGAAGCCACTGAGAAGTCTTCTAATTCTGCTTAATTTTAGACAAAAGAGGCTGTCTTTTTGGCTACTTGTGTGTTTCTCACCTTTGACTGCCATTGCCGATGCAAGCCCTTATCAGATCTACAACTACACCTGGATGATCATCAACCAAGCCGGTGATGTTGCCAACGCCTCCACAACTATTGCGACCGCCCCTCCTATTTCCCCCAGGACCTCCCTCCTCCGCTGACCTTATTCTCTCATTGATTAACTATACTGTTCAGGCCAACCACTCCCTCATAGAGGACTGTTGGGTCTGCTATTCTTCCACCCCTCCCTTTTATGAGGGAATTGCAGGCACTTACTAATTCCTACCTTGCCTGTTCTACTTGATTGACTACTTATATTGTCACCTCTACCTTCTTAGAATCTGTCTAAGAGAGACTATTGTGTTTCAGTTCAGCTGCTACCCCGACAATCCTCCTAAAGGCCTAGATATTTCTGGCCTTGAACATCGAACCTCTGGGTTCCATTGGCCTTGGAGAGATCAATGAAGGGATTATTGTGATGCGGCAGGCCAGACGCCGACCCATCTCACTGGCTGTAGTGCCCTCCATGACAGGATTAGTGTGAGTCCGACCCCAGGGGCCCACTCTCGAGCCACTAGCCTTATGAAAGGTCCCCTGATTGCTGGGGGGCAGATTCACCTCATGTAGCCTAAGACAGAGGCTCTACCCCTCCCTGTCATATAAATGACAATATCATAAACATAGGGTCCTGGCTGCGGATGCCCATCACGTAGTCTAAGACAGACGCTCCATTCTATTATACATAGAAGGGGGAGATGTCAGGAGCCAGCCCTGGTTAGATATAAAAGTCCTCCTTACAAGAGGCCTGGTGAACTCCATGCTAAACCGCCAATTAGTCAAGCACCCCACCCCTTAGGTTCCAGGACACCTGCCCTGGCCTAAGGGCATTTGACACCCATTCCTCCCCTCCTCCCTTACTTCCTCTTTCTTTACTTTCTCCCTTCTCTTTAAAAACCCCCTTGTTTATAATCAGTAAAATTAGACCTTGACGAGGACCTGCTTGGTCTTGCTTCTCTTTCTCCCCCATTTATTTTCAGGCTTAGTCCCCCTCGGACCCACAAATTACCAGAACTCCGGGGGGGGGGGGCAGGTTGCACTTGCATGCAGGTGTCCATGTTGGCTTGAAGAGGTTTTTAATGGACCTGGACCTCTGCAAGGGCAGCAAGTGTTCTTAACTGCTGAGTCATTGCTACCTGAAGTTTAACTCACTGGCTGCTTCATCCACCTTTCTTTCTGGCATCTTGAATACATTACCAAGAATAGAGCGAACAGCTCAATACCATGATGGTGTTTGACACACACTGTAAGGGATTTGCCACATAAATGGATGTGGGAAGTCAGCTCCAGGTGCTCAGTCGGGGCAAGCTCATTGTCTGCTTTTAGCCTGTGTGGACATTGCTCTTATTCAAGCACAGCTAGAGACTTATTAAGATACATTGTTCCTACACTGCAATGAAATTCTTGGGATTTTGTTAAGATTTAGTAACCGAATAAAAAATAATGTGAAGAGCTATATCAACATTACAATTCTGAAAAGAATAAATCTTCTGGAAAACTAACAGTTGAAAGCAGTCAAAGCATCACGAGGCTTAATTATTTCCAGAATGTTTCAAGTATTTCTGTCAATTTATCATTTGCAACAAAGAGACAAAATCTGTTGTATTTCATTGACTTTTAAAGTCTCAAGGTAAATAACTCCTCAGTGTGTATTTACTCACTAAAAGAGTTTACTTTTGAATTGAATTTGCACACTGCTTTTTGGCAAGATGGAGGCTCTGTATATACCCTTTAATGGCCAAATAAAAGCAGGTCCAGATTCAAGACAAGATGTCAACAAATCATGGGAGTTGTAAACCTTATGTTTCTCTCTTTGAAGCAAGTGTAAGTTGTCTGTGTATTTGTACAGACATTAGCTCTATGAAAAATAATTTGGATAAAAAATGTTCTTTCAGAATAGTATTCCAATATATAACTTTCTAAAAGTCACAATAATAATTCTTACACAATTGATAAATATTATTGAATTAGCCAGAGCAAAAGAAATCATGGAGTTTTTTTTTTTTTTTTTTAAATATGGAGAGTTGAATAAATGCCAAAGAGCATTTCCTAGACTTGAACTCTTCAAAGTTCAGTGGTATGTGGCTTTTTAACATAACTTATTTGATAGCTAGTCTATGACCACTTACCATTGCAGACTTAGTTTCCTTTAAAGTATGATCATTTCTGGCTTCCTGTACTCGTTCCCCTCCTCACACATACACTAATTTTTGAAAAAGCAGAGATTTGACCCTCTTCACAAACTACTCTCAACCCCACCATGAGTCTCCATCAGGCTCGTGACATCACCAGTGTCAGCGCAGTGAACATTTATTTACTCTGTATGCTTCTTGTTTATGAAATGTTCATTCCATTCACACTGAAAATTATTACATTATTTACAGTAATAAAGCTTTAGTAACCCAAGACCAGTTATCACTGTTGGAAAAGGAACATGTCTGTGGTGAAAATAGATGATCAGGTGGTAGAAATTTTAGTCATAGAATTTTGTGTTCAGATTCAAAATCTAACTTCTAAACTATGGTTGACCTTCTGTATTCTTCATGGCTGTCAGGTCCAAAGCCCCTCTTTTACCCAAAGGGTTGCTGAAATTGTTTTAAACAAAGGGACTTTGTCTGGATAAACAGAAGGACTGTAATTATGTAAACACTCTAGAAGATTTCTGTTTACTACAAAAGCAGACTTCTTAAGGTGGTTTCTGTTCACCAGAATATACCCTAAATCCTCCAGGAACCTCTTACCCTTTCCACAAAGGTCAACTACCTGACACATAACTAAGTGGGTTTTACACATATTTATTAATGATTGACCTTCGAAATGCTGTCACCACTTTTAGTTTTAGTATTTCTATTAAAACTATTTCTCTAACCACATTCTAGGAGATCCTAATTTGAAATTTGAAGACAAGGAGCACAACAGAAAAATAGCCAATTTTTTAAATTGCTTTTAAAACAAATTAGGAAAAGAATTTGATTTTAAAATTCTTTATAAAATATCTAATTAATAAATCAAAAGGAATCTCAACTGACTACAAACAAAATTAAGAGCATCATAAAAAAATTTAAGGGCTGGAGAAATGGCTCAGTGATTAAGAGCACTAGCTGGTCTTCCAGAGGTCCTGAGTTCATTTCCCAGGAACCAAATGATGGCTCACAACCATCCATCTGTAATGAGATCTGGTGCCCTCTTCTGGCATGCAGGGATACATGCAGACAGGATACTGTATATATAATAAATAAATCTTTTAAAAAATTAACTTTTGCTTGGTATACATACATACATACATACATACACAAACACATTCATTTAATGCTCAATACCATAGATTTATCAAAGGGAATTTAGTTAAGTTTAAAAATTATTGTAATCAATTATACTAATTCCTTAATTCATTTGACTGCATTTCTGCATTTCATAACATATTCATTACTTCTATTGAAAATTAATTCCTACAGATATACCCTGATTATGGTTTACCCTACTCTTCCCAGTTCTTCCTTAACTTGCCTCCAATATGGATCCACCCTCATTAGAAAACAGACAGGAATCTAAGGGAAAATAATAATAAAAATTAAGATAAAACAAAAGCAAACTCATCAGAATAGGAAAAAGAAACAGAAGGAGCCCAAGGCATAGGATATAATTACAGGCACAGATAGCTATACATTCCCACATCCAATAATCCCATAAAAACAGAAAACTGGAAGCCATAATTTTTGTTCTTTTGCTTCAATAGCGGATGATGAAACAAAGACTCAACACACCCATGTGGAGTTTATTGCAGGGATAGGGGTTGGCTTACTGGGAACAGAGATGGAAGGGGGGAAGAGGTGGGGGAAGGATGCTAACAGTAGCATATAAACAATGAACTTGTAGTGTTAACTAAAAAAAGGAAAAGTTTAAAGAATAAAATAATAATAGAGATAAAATTAAAGTTATAAAAAAGAAAGAATAGAAAAAGCTCTGACATGACACTATGAACACTATGGGACAGGGAAACTCCAAAAGTGACACTGATTTTGTGTTCTGTTGACTATCTACTACAGGGGACACAGCCTACCATTTCCTGTAGTTCATGTCCCCAGTGAGACTCCTTAGGAAAAAAACAATTCTCATTTGCAATTGGTAATCGGTTGGTGATAGCTTCAGTTGATAGGTATGTGGGCTTTTTATCTTCTTCTTTCTCCTCTAGGACCCATTTGGTACAGACCAGTGCAGGTCCTGGGTATGTGAGAGTTTCTGTGAGTTCAGATGTGCATTGATCCTGCTGTTAGAAGGGCTTGTTTTTATGTTGTCTCCATACCCTCTGACTCTTATACTCTTTCTGCCTCCTGTTCCATGGATTTCCCTGACCATGGTGGTAGGGATTTGATTGGGACATTCCAGTTGGTAGCCACAAGTGTCCCAAGGAAACCTCTAAACAACCCAGGGTGCTGCCAAGTCTATGACTTTCTCTCAACCACTTGACATAGCCCTATTACTGAAGACAATGTCTACACAATACATTGAACAAACTGGTGCCTACATAGAACTTTTACCGCGATGGGCTTATGTTCCTGTTATTGGACTGTAGTCTGTATGCTATTAAAGGAAAAATATAAACACCAATCTAACTAGAAATTCTTCAGTTAAGTACAATGGTGTCCTGCCCACAGAATACAATAGTACACTCGTAGCACAAAGCTTGAAGAATAACCAAATATCTGTTTCGACTTAGGGCCTACTCAAGGAGATGGAACCCAAACCAACACTTCTTGGGTCACTAAGAAATCAACACTAGCTAGCCCAGAGACCTAGGGTAAAACTAAATAATACAGTTATACTAAAGTAACTTCCTCAGCTGTTGTAAGAGAAGCTTCCTCTTGCAGCAAATGAAAACAAATACAGAGACACAAAGACAGACAATATGTCAAGAGTGAAAGACATTGGAACACTCATAGCATATTTCTAATGAGTTCATTAATAAGTAGTGTAAATTCTTCTCACAGTATTGATTAAATTATAAGGAGAAATAAGAATATATTCTATTATTGGTTGGTAACTTTTATACTCTGCTAAACTGACAAACTGCTTAACCTCTGCACACAGTTCTCACATGTAAAATTATTATAGTCACATCTCCTCTTTGTAGTTCAGAATATTATGGCAATAAAATGAACTTTTTTAAGGACTTTGGAAATGGCAGTATATTATCAACTATAAATAATCACATTTGGAGAACAGAAACAATTACCTTGACCTGAATATCATGAACATATATAATCTATACAGTGCTCTCATGACTGGTGCACAGAGAAGAGCATAGGATATTCTAGAAAATTCCCACTACCTATGGACATATAGATCTCCAGTCTCAGCACTGTGCTTTTTGAATTTACACTCATTTCTAACATTCCAGAAATGTAAGACCATTTTTTTATGAACAGTAACTTGTGCCTAACAGGGTAAAATGAAACTAAAAATGAAGCATGAAATATTAAGTTTAGCTCAAGTTAAAAGAAAATTATTGCCAGCATTAAGAAAAAAGTATCCAGAAAATATTTCTGCAGGAACTTAGTGGGATATCTTTTTGTAATGTCACATAAATACTGCACCCTGAAGTGTTCTGGCCTGACCTGGAGACCACAGTACATGCAATCATTTTCTGAAGCTCAATATAAATTTTTATAGGCTTGTCATAGCTACTTTACTTCAATTCTTACATGATGTAGTAGTCTTCAAAACTACAACAGTCAATCTCATAGACTGTGGAGAACTAATTCATTTTAAGTTTGGTTAGATCTCTGGTTACAGAATTAATTTAAATACTAAATGGCACTAGGTACTAGAAAGAATGAATCTGTATTTTTTTTCTTCCAAGGAGAATTTAGAAAACTCAGAAATTTATCGTTTCTATCATTATTATTGAGTCAAATGAGAATAGAGGGCTTAGTAGAGTTTTCCCAAAACACACAAAGGAGGAGCTATGGGATACATATTCAAACTGGAGTAAAGACAAAGCTTGCATTCTTAATCTATTACGCCACCCTAGTATCCTATGATTGTCCTATGTTCCTTCTTTAAATGTCCACCAAATAAAGTGCTCTATTTTACAAAGGGTAATTATGTTCCCAATGCAGCAACAATATAATTGCAAAGAGAACTATAGCCTGATAGAATGTTGTTAACAAGGTTTGAAGGTGCCCACCATCAAGAATAGGGTACAAGCGTTTATGAATCAGTAGGCTGAACACTGTGTAACCAGTTACAAACCCAGGCTTCTTTTTATTTCCTTAAAACTTTTGCTTTGAGACATGATCTTCCTGACTTGCCATGTCAGGCCTCGAACTTAAAAAAAAAAATCTTGGTGTCGCAAAGTGCCAAGCTAAGCTTGGTTCTGTTTATGAAGAATGATTAAAATTTGTCTGTATTTGTAAAAGTGGCAGAAAGAAAGAAAGAATATAAATGTGATGTTTTATAAAGATTTTACTTGCTTTATGAGATGTCATTAGCTTGGCATATTCCGTCTTCTAAGAATGCTTATATAGCAGACACTATTCCATATTTATCAGTAGCACTTGAATTAGGAATATGTTATTTACTGGTCTTTTTGTTGTTTGTTTTGTTTCTGTTTGTTTTCTCCTTGATTTTTTAATGACAGGGAGGGGGAAAAAAGAGGCTTGGAGTTGTGTGGATGACTAATTTTTTTATAATTAAAAAAAACTATTTGCATGAGATGACTCAAAAATGCCTTATTTTCAAGTTTCCATGGAGTCATCGTCATCTTTCAATAACCAGATTATGAATCCTTATTTTCTGTTTGGAGACCAGCCCTGGGTTTAGTTTCAGTTTTGACTTCTCCTGTCACACACCCTCAACATTTTATCACTCAAGCCCTGTTGTTTCTTCACTTGTCATAGGAGTATTGTTTACTTCAGATACTTTGCCATGAATTCTATTCACTGAGTTTTCTGCTAACATTTACTGGTGCCTGATTAAAAAAGCAATTGATTTCAAAAGCATAGTAACATTAAAATAATTTTGAGGAATGACTATGATATTTTCTTTTAGCAGCACTGAAAACATTGAGTAAGATAAAGATTTTATTGAACCTCTGATAAAATGCTACGTTAAGAACTATGTCACATCTTATATATTATTCTCTATTTTAGTTTGGATATTATAGCATTGAAATTTTACCTAAAAGGGGAAAAAAAGGAACAAAGCAGTGGAATGTTATTCATCCAGCAATGACCCAGTATCAGCACTTTTAAATTTATGGCTTATCTTGATCTTGTTTTATACATGACACCAGCATCTGATTTGATAAATACCATGTCTAAAACATGCTATCAGCAGCTTTGTTACCAGAACAGAGCAAATCAAAATACCTCAGCTAAGAAACTTAATGCACATTAACTCATTCTTGATTTCAAAGACTTAGGAGTTTGGCCTTACTGTCGTGACACAATTCTAAGAAGTAGATGGATATTAAAAAAAAAAAAATTGTCAATATAACTTTGACTACTTACTGTATTAATTCTTTACTGTCTATTTAATGTGTTATGTATATGTGTGTATGCCTGTGTTTGGCATGTGCAGGTGATTGTAGGTGCCCATGAAGAACAAAGAATCATATTCTTTGGAGTTGGAGTTAAAGACAGTGTGAGTCTCCTGATATGTGTCCCAGGAACTAAACTCAGTTTCTCGGCTACTTGTTTGAAACATAGTTTACTTACTTATCTTGGCATAGGATTCTACTTCATACAATCTTACAACTGTAATTCTTGTGAGGGAGAAAAGCTTATGAAGGAAGGTCTTTCTTCTACAAGAAATAATTTCCATCTGTGTTTAAGAAACCATTGCCCAAATTGTAATTGTACAGAATGACTTGGGACACTCTTTTAGAACTGTTACTAGGAGGCTTAAAATCAACTAAAGCATAATATAAAACATACTGATACACAAAGTTTAACATGAAGGTGAGCTACTATGTAGGTATCATTTCTTACTAAAATCATATATTAAGAGTTCAAATTACTCGGGACTGATCCAGACCCCCTGAGCGTGGTTGCCAGTTAGGAGGCCTTGGCAATCTATGGGGCCTTGGGTGGTAGACCAGTATTTATCCCTGGCACACAAATGGACTTTGGGAGCCCATTCCACATGGAGGGATGCTCTCTTAGTCTGGACACAGAGGGGAGGGCCTAGGTGCTGGCTGCCTGGGATGATATGGCAGACTTTGGAGGTCCCCCGTGGGGGGCAGGGGAGGAGGGGAGGGAGAGGGAGCTGGGATTGTCATGTGAAGCAAGCTTGTTACTAATTTTAATAATAATAATAATAATAATAACTGTTCATTCAAAAAAAGTTCAAATTACTCAAGAAAAATACAGAGCATGACAGTGCCTCCTTTTGTCAATAATATCATATAAATATTGACATTTTAGCATTTGTTAATTTAGTATTTCAGCGCACTAATTCATAAGGTAGCAACCTCATGTTACAAGGTGATGTCAAGATGCTGCAGTGGAAGATAAGTCAGAGAAAGAAGCTTGACAAACGACAAATTTAAAACAAATTACCCAAAATGACCAGAAGTCCTTGAAGAATCAAATATTTATGAATAGCAGGACACTACGCTGTCAACCCTAAAGCTCTAGAGAACTAGGAGGAGGGCAGAGATGGATTACAGCATGCATCATTTTCATGCAGGTACCAATTTCTAGTTTCCAACTAAAGTTCTTAGTGACAGAGGACTGCCAGTGTAGTAAGGAAGCCCACTTCCTGGCAGAACAGTCGTTAGACTATCTCTTTTCATGCAATATTCCAGATCTGCCTTTCTTTCATATCCGTCTCCAATATTTCCTATGATGCTGTGTCTTAGCAGAACCCCCCTCTTGAAATATTATCTTCTAATTATTCCTTATATGCTTTTTTTCCTTCTGGAAATTGCATCACCTTTGCTAATTTTTTTGAGGGGAAGCTGACAGAGTGATTGTACTAAAGTTTCCATCCTAGACACACTTTGTTTTGCTGTTACCTTTTTTTATTTGCATCCTGTTCTCTTTCTGATACACCTCTTCAAGTCTATTCTCACGTGTCTCATCTTCCCAGCTCCTCTCTTTTTTGATGGTATCTCAAAGGTGCTGAATACTTTTTCTTACTTATATGTACTATAGAGTGTATTTCTTAATCTTTATGGAAATCCCATCAAAATGTTTAATGCTCATTTGTTAAAAAGAAAAAAAATAAGATAATAGTTTTGCATGTCATAATTCATGTCTATATCCAAAATTGGCTTTCAACTAAAGACATAATCATTTAATCAAACTCATAAAATCAAGCAAGTACTGACTTGTCTCTACCCCTTACTACTATTGGAGAAGAAAGCCAATGTTTCTTCTGTTATGAAAAAAAATCACGTCTTTGTTAGATGGCTTTATCAACTTTTAAAGACCCATTCAATAACCGAATCTTTGAATATAGTCATTTGAAAGCAATATAATGCTCCCGAATTTTTACATATGCTTGACAAATTGAGACTGAAATGCTATAGTTACTTGGAATTCTGAATTATTTCTAGATTTCAAACATCTTTAAGAAACTAAAACAAATCTGGTACAGACATTAGCAATTCTAGCATTTGGGGAGTTATGAAATAATTATCCACCCAAATGCTTATGTTATATAGAATTTGTTTCAAAAACTAAAGTAATGCTTCTCAGTCATTGGAGATAATACTGTGAAAGGCCAGTTTTATTATATATAGGTAAAAGTATTCATAGTAAATGTGTATGAAACATTTTCTGTACTCCTGGTCATGTACAGTCACAATCCTTCCAACTGTCTTAAAAGCTACATGTGATTATCACATTCATCTTACAGATAAAATTCGAGGCTGGGAAAGGTTAGAAAATATGTTCAATGTCATAATTTTATTGTGGTTTAAATTAAATCATAAACGATTTGATGCAGTGATAAACAACACCTGTAACATACTGTGGACAAAAAAGCAACCAAACAAAAAACCCTGTAAAATGCGTCTGTAATTCTATTGGTGAGAACACAATCATTTCAAAGTATCAAATCAACAAAATTTTCTATAGTATGATGTGTACCATACAAATGAGCACACATACCAGACAAGGTGGGATGAGAGAAGGCAGTGCCTAAATCCATGTATGGGAGATAAAAGATCAATCATTTTAGGTCAGGCAGTGTGAGAATACAATGTATGGAGAGCACAAAAATGTGTTTCAGGCTGTCAAAATTTTAAAAATGTAAATCCATCAGTGAATTATTTTGTGTAAAGTTTCTGTGCTAAAGAGTAATTTTCATTAATTCAAGAAGAACTTTTCCTCTATGGGAAAGCGTTTGTAGAAGCTTGGCAATGTCAGTCTTCTGGCCTCTTTGACACATCTATTTCTCTGGGTGTATTAACAATGGTATCTGATTGAATACATTGTGTAGTTGGAGACTTTTGAGTTCTGAAGGGACCTGTTCAAACCTCACTCTTAGAAATGCAAAGCTATGAAGAGAACTTAAAATTATCAGCCAGTTAGAAGCATCCAAGGCGACTCTGAATTTAACTGAATGCCTTTTCCTGGACAATTTAATTGTGAGGGGCGCCTTGAATTTGTAACTAACTTGCCAGAAGCTTCCGTTTAACTGGCATAAGTTTTGTTGCAGATACTGAGCCAACTGGCCAATGACTGGGACAATTTTCTTACCTATTCCCTGGGGTGTCAAATCTGTTCAATCTTTCTGAAAAACAATGCAACTTAAAAATTGTATTAAGAGCTGAATTCTATCTGGGAATACTGTCTACAAGGGATTGAAAACTTAATATGCATGTGTTTCTAATTGTGATATTTGTGAAAGATAAAATAAATAGAGAACAGGTGAATGTTCAGAATGACAGACTTTTTGGGTAAAGTTTTATATGACTATATAGTGAATAAATACATTAACTTCTTAAATCTCATGCTGAAAACATTTGATGACGTATTAAATTTCTTTCATTGCAGTTGGTTAAAAATGGAGGTCAATGGGAGGTCAATGGAATGGAAGGTGAGCAAAGTTGCAAGCCATCAAGAGAGACCACCTGAATTTTATTGCTAGAACCCATGCCCATGGGAGAACAAACTCCTACAACTT
Organism: Cricetulus griseus; assembly: GCF_003668045.3. Taxonomy (NCBI): domain Eukaryota; kingdom Metazoa; phylum Chordata; class Mammalia; order Rodentia; family Cricetidae; genus Cricetulus; species Cricetulus griseus. The sequence goes on along the minus strand of NC_048603.1, from coordinate 6,460,063 downwards.
GTCCTCTGACCTCCACAGACATGCCATGGACATACCTACCCTGCAACCAAAAGCAATAAATAAATGTAATAAAAATACGAGTAGAAGTTTGAACTGCTTCTCAGTTTCTTTGTCTTTGCTAACATATTAATACTATATGTAAGCTTCTAGAGAAAAAGACTAAAATGTACACATTAGACAGTTAATGATGTTTTCTAACACAATGTTTTTCTGAAATGGCTTTAAAATACTTAAAATAAGATAACATGTGTGTTTGAAAGACTGTAGGAACCTATGTTAAATTGTTAAATATGAAGTTAACTATTTTCAATATAAATACATTATTTATATTGCTTTACTAATTACATGGTTTTTAAATATTAAACCAAATTAACAATTAGTTTGATCTTTTTAAAAATACATTTTAATTTAGATTTTTAAAAGCATTTTATTTTGCTTGCTATAAATAAGTTTACCATGATAATTATTTTTAAACAAATCCTGGGAAAGTTAACTTTCTTGGTGAGACATTAATTGTCCCCATGGCATCTGCACAGTTGGTCATATTTCTGCCATGGAACCGGTGGCTGAGATTGTCCCCAGCTGTGACTTATGATCTGTTTATATACAATCTGCCAGAATATGCTGCCAGAAAGCCTGCAAGATTCCTGGGTATGATGAGAGTGAGAGTGAGCTTTTTCAGCTCAGGCCAGACTTCCTCCATTAAACTTTTGAATCTTAGCACACTGAAAAGTTCAGTTGTGTGCAAAGAATCTGCAACAAATCCATAGCGGAGGAGTTTACAGAAATATATTTCAATTTCAGTAATTGTTTCAAGCTTTTGATATACTGCTATTGAAACACACTGAAAATATATATACATCATACCATCACATGCATTCCTGAAAATATAAGGTTCCATGAAAAAGAGCAATGAGTTAAATGAAATGTGCACAACAAAAAAACAAATATATATATCCTGAGCAAGTTCTATCTATCTGTCTGTCTGTCTGTCTGTCTGTCTATCTATGCATATATACAGATACATAAAACAACACTTAAAGAAGGGGAGATCATTAATTTGAGAGAGAGGGGAGTGTTGCATGAGAGAGGTTGTAAGGAGATGAGGGAGGGGAGAAAAGATGAAGTTATAATTTCAAAACTGTGTAAGTTATTTTTAAAACGTTAGGTCTCAGCCCCAGAAAGAAAGTAATTTTGACCGTTGGGAGATGGATTTCAAGTCGCTCTCAAGGACGCACCCACTTATTTGTTGTCTGATGTAGAGTGTTCTGCCCTCAAACCTGTGGGAGCTTTGGTGACTCCACCTTGGTGTGTTGGGTCAAAAAAAGGGAACAGTAATTTTGCTCAAGCTTTGCTAAAATAGGACCGACAGAATATTTTGCCAAGAAAAACAGCAGGCAGGTTACCTCCTTGAAAACATGTTTTGAACTAGTTAAACTGTTCCTTGAACCTGAGGTACCTTCAAATAAAGAAGTCTGGAACAATGTTGTCCATCTCCTAGCTCTTTATAAGCACTGAGCAGAATAGACCAGAAAGAGCAGTATTCACTGATAGTCTTCCCGTGTGCAAATCTTAGTCTTGGCTCTTTCTTTTTCCTTTAATCCTCACACCCCATTTTAGCGAGTATTCAACCAGGTCAGCTGGTTCAGACAGAAACCGTATATACATATGCAAAAACAAAATCAGACTCAGCAGGTTGTATTTACATATTTACGCATACACATATGTATGTAATAATAATAATCCAAAAGGAAAGAGGCTGATGCCTCAAAGTAAGGAAACACTACAAGGGCTGGAGTATAGGCAGGCATTGGAATAGCTTTGAGAGTTTAGGAGGAGGAAAGTAAGGTAGCAAAAATGATGAAATTCTATCTCAGTTAAAGCATATTGAAAAATGAGTGTTGGTCCAAATGACACTGAGAGCATTACATAGGTAGATTTTTGTGATTAGACATTCTTTGAATTTTTTTATAGGATAGTGACTATTTTACCTAATAGGCATAATCTTTCCCCTATCAAAGATGTGAACTATTGGATGGGAGGCATGGTTCTACTGAATTTTGAAGATGATTCCAAAGGCAGCTTTAACCCTTTAACCCTCCCTTTATTGAGGTAAATAAGTTACCACATCACAACTCTGTGGAACATCTATTACTTGTTTAGATAATGCTGTTGTGTTTAATTCAGGAAGTTGGCTCAAATAATGATCCATGGATATTCATATTCTGGATCTTAAAATAAGCCTGACCTGTTCATGTTGTGAAATTTAATAGGTAAATCTGCTTGAATTAACAGATATATTTGATCCATTAAAACCAGGCATGTACATTTATTTACCATGGCACCAGAATAAACAAACAGCATATACTGCTCATCACATCATAGGTCAGTGAAAGGAAATTAAAATTTATACTTTCAACTAAATTTTAGGACTATTATTTTTTTTTGTTCTTATCACAGTAGCAACTGAAAGATATAAAAAATTAACTACTTTAAATATTTTGAAGAATTTTTGTCTGATCTTCTGAATCATGAATGAAGAACAACAAAGAGTTAAAAGATTATATATAGTTAAAAATAATGACTACGGGAAGTAAGGTTATTGCAAATAGTAGTGAAAATTTTTTTAGTACCTGGTACATGGTGTGGATGGAGCTCAATGTTCTAAAATCTCTTCATAGAACATTCTCATTTCTTTGTTAAAAATCTAAGACTCTGGTATAACTGTTTACTCCATTTAAAGAAAAACAACGTATCACTCTGTCAAACTCATAAAGTAAATAGCACACAATATAAAAATCCACATCTAATTTTCATTCACTGGAGATACCTAGCAAGACAAATGGGTCACAACAGATTCAAGTGAAATGGAAATCCTAGTAAAATTTTCCCAGGATTCATTTCGGTGCCTGCATTTTAGTGACAATAAAATCAAAACCCAGAGCCTTTTAGCTGATTTTAAAACTAAGGCTTGACTGTTTCATTTTTGGGGAAAAAAAGAAAAAAAGAAAAGGCCCATTTAAAGGCAATGAAATCTAAGTTGTTAAAGAATAATTTGCATAAAATTGCAAAGATTTCTTTTACCTCAGTGGGAAACTTTATCTCTTTTTAACTCTTCAAGTCTGAGAAAGGCAAATTAGTGATTAAAAAACAAAAAACAAAAAACACCACAGAAGGGAAATTCCTAAAGAACAACAACAAAAAAAAATTGAAGAAATAGACATAGAACAAAGGATTACCAGCCTATGATCCACAACCCCTGATAAGCTAGTAAACACGCAGGACCCTAAGAGAGACATACATGGACTCCCCTTTGAAGGGGAAAGGGATGAGATCTCTTGAATAAATTGGGAGCATGAGGGGAGAAGGAGGGGAGAGGGAGGTAGGAGAGAGAGAGAAGGGGAGAAGGAGACAGGGAGGAGAATATGAGGAACCAGAGAAGGAGAGCAAGGAAAGACATTCCTGACAGAGGGAGCCTTTATGGATTTAATGAGATACCTAGCACCAGGGAAATACCCAGGAACCCACAAGCATGACCCCAACTAAGAATCTAAGCAATAGTGGAGAGGCTACCTTAAATGCCCTTCCCTATAATGTGATTGATGACTAACTTAAATGACATCATAGAGCCTTCATCTACTAGCTGATGGAAGCAAAGTAGAGATTCACAGGCACCAAACTCCTGGAATCAGTAGCAGAGAGTGATAAGTGATAAGCAAAGGAGTCAAGCCCATGCTGAGGAAACCCACAGAAACAGCTGACCTGAACAAGTGGGAGCTCAAGGACCCCAGACTGACAGCTGGGGAACCAGCATAAGACCGAACTAGGACCTAGGCCTGGCCTAGGATGATGTGGTGGACTTTGGGGAGGCCCTGTTGAGGGCCCTACCCTCCCTGGGGAGTGGAGGGGGGATGGGAGGTAGGTGGGGTGTTGGGGGTAGGGATCGAGAGGAAGAAGGGATTGACAAGCTTGTTCCTAATTTGAACAACAACAACAACAACAACAATAAAAAGACTGAACTAGGCCCCCTGAATGTTGGTGTCAGTCGGGGGGCTTGGGCCCAATGGGACCAATGGGACCAATGGCAGTGGAACCAGTGTTTATCCATAGTGCATGGACTGGCTTTTTGGAGCCCATTCCCTACGGGATACTCTCTCAGCCTAGATACACTTACTACACGGGAGAGGGCAGCAGTCCTGCCCTAATGATATGACAGACTTTGATGATCCCCCATGGGAGGCTTCACCTCTGAGGAGTAGATGGGGGGGATGGGAGATATTGACGGAAATGGGAGGATGGGAGGAAGAGGAAGCTGGGATTGATATATAAACTAACTGTTTTTAATTTAAATTGAAAAATATTTAAAAAATAAAATGGTGATGAACTATAAGTTCTTTAACAACAAAATATTTTTTGGTGACCAGCAACCTGATTTCATTTATCAAGCCATCCTAGCCCTGACCCCAGGAATATTCATCCAGAAGTAGATTCACATAGCTTTCCTAGGTATTAGAAATAGAAACGAAACTTAAAAGTAGAAAAACATGTGACAGAGAATTAAGGTTTGGAGGCTGTAAATGATAAAAGCCAAAAGACTAACAACCAAAATGAGCTGTAAAGCTTTGTAAATAGGACAAACTGTTACCACCAACGTCATTGTCAACTAGGAAGTCTACAGAAAAAATTACTGCGCAATTCGGGAAAGAAATGAAAGAAGATAACTGGCTGAATGGTAGAATATAGTAGACTGAACTAAAAGGTAATCACCAGATGTGCAGAGGAACAATTTATGGCTCAGATTTCATTAAATAAGAAAGGCTAGAATACCTATAACTATTTCTCAAATGTGGTAAGCATAAGAACAAAATGGTTCTTTGGAATCCTATGAACAAGAAAACCTGTGTGCTTTCTGGGAAGAGAAGAAGCTTATTTGAAGCAAACAAATGCAACCAAGTACTTGTTCAGTACAAAAAAAAAAGTTAACTAGTGTCCATAAAATATAATTCTTAATATTATTTACCCAGGAAAGAAAGTATTAAGAAGACCTAAAATAACATGAGTTGGATTCTCATGATATAGGTTACAAACATCCACAGGAAGACAGATTTTCTTGCTCAGGATCCACAAAAATATGTGTGTTAGGGTAGGACAAAGAAAGTCAATACTGTTTTGTGGATGAGATTATGTTGAGAGGAAAAGTGACTTGACTAATGTGACAGATGGGTAAGATACCTAGCTAAGGCTATGTTGTTCATGTAACTATAAATGTCTTTTTATGTCTAGTGATACTCTTAGGCTGAAATCAACATTTCTAATGTTTAAATCAACATTCCTCATTAAATTATGAACACTGTGTTTGAAAGGTAATAAAAAACAAGGAATAGGCCAATTAAGGCAAAGGGATCCATAAGATAATTTATTGTTCACATATAAATAAAAATGGATTCATTCTTTAGAAACTACAAGTTCATATAAAATCATGCATAAATCTATATTGGCAAATGAGTTTATATGGCACGGAATATTTCCTCATATCCACAAATGATTCCTCCCTCAATCCACTTTATCTCTCTCACATTACAGAGGAGAACAGCATATAGGTAGATACTTGCTTTTGCAATTCCAACATAAGGTCTGAACATCGAAACTAAACACAATTGGAAGTGTGTTTGTTTAGTCAAGATCTAGTTTTTCTTCTGCCTTCTTCCAGCTGTACTGGGAAGGGGGATGAAGGAAATCCTAGGATTGAAGAAGAACTTGTCACTCTTATCCCTAAAGTGACAATCATAATTATATGGGCTCTAGAGAGGTCCGTTGCATTTTAATTTCTGATAATACAGGTGATCAGAACAAGGGCTTTGCACTAGGCAGGCAAGCTCCTTATCATGGTACCACATCCCTATCCCTGGGACTTTTACTTTTGGGAAAAATCTGGGTAAGTGTGAATTGATGATACAGCCTCCAGGTAGCAGAGACTTGGCCAATCTGGTACTTTAATATCAAGGTAAGACTGATGGAGCCAAAAATCTGAACATAAATTGAGTTTTGAAAGATACTGTGGTAGTTTAAGAGAAAATACCCCCCATAGGGTGTGGCATTTCTAGGAGGTGTGGCCTTGTTGGAGAAAGTGTATTGCTGTGGAGGCGGGATTTGAGGTCTCATATGCTCAACCTAGCACCAGTGTGGGAGAGAGTTCACTTCTTATTGCCTAAGGATCAAGATGTAGAACTCTCAACTCCTTCTCCGGCACCATGTCTGCCTGTATGCTGCCTTGTTCCCCACAAGATGATAATGAACTAAGTCTCTGAAATTGTTAAGCCAGCCCCAATTAAATGTTTTCTTTTATAAGAATCACTGTGGTCACGGTGCATTTTCACGGTGATACAGCCACTAATACTGTAGAAGAACTGCAGGACCAAATTCCAAATTCTGCATCTCTAAGTTCCTACATTTCCTCTTTACCCATGTTGCGCTTTGAGACTCCTTAAATTTACTCTTCCTCACACTCTCTAAACCAGAAATTTAGGTGAAACTTGGAAGAGATGGTTAATTTCCTGCCTTGAGCATTCGAGTTTCTGATGTGAGATTGTTCCATTTCTTACACTTAAGAACTTCTCAAGATATTTTTCCATAGGATTCTTAGAAAAATTTTCAACAATACATACTCAAGAGAATATGCTGTAGAAGTTTGAGTACTTAAGACATGGCTGACAACACTGTACTTCTGAGCCTGCAAAACTGATGGCTAGACGTTGATTTCTCTTTTCAAGACCATATACCACAAGGGCTTTGAGCATTAAGACTCACTGCCTCTGTATGTCAATGTCCCCTTTCAAAGCATCCTCCACACGGACACCACAAAATACCACAGCACAATTCACAGATGCCTATGAATTACTCTATAGTAAACACACATCCATTTCATTCATTTCCAATTTCCTCTACAAATCTTCCTTTTGCTTAGAGTCTAAATTATTCTCCACATTATTTCTCCCCAGTGACTCAGAAATGTCTACATTTTCCTTGCCACCAAGAAATCAAGATCATGTCCTTTAGTCTCTCTCTATCATGCGGTTGACTTGATAATGCTATATATTTACATCTATATAGATTTCCATTTTAAGACCTTCATTAATCTTCCTGATCTATTTGACTTGATTTGACAGGAGAGTCCTAAATTAATTAAACAATATGACCTAGGCATAGACAAGTTAAGAAATACCCTTTTAGTTACAACATATAAGAATTAAGAAAAAGGCTGAATCTATAAGACGACCATTCCCAAACAAGAAGGACTCTAAGAGAGACATACATGGTCCCCCGGAGAAGGGGAAAGGGACAAGATCCCCTGAGCAAATTGGGAGCATGGGGAGGGGGTGGGAGACAGAGCTAAGAAAATGAGAAGGAGAGAAAAGGAGGGGTGAGGGGGACATCAGGGAACAGGAAGTTTGAGTCAGGAAGAATAGAAGCAAACAAAATAAGAGATATCATAATAGAGGGAGACATTGTAGGTTTAAAGAGAAATCAGGCACTAGGGAAATGTCTGGAGAGCTACAAAGATGACACCAGCTAACAATCTAAGCAACAGAGGAGATGCTACCTTAAATGCCCTCCCCTAGTAATAAGATTGACAACTAATTTATATGCTATCCTATAGCCTTCATCCAGCAGCTGGTAGAAGTAGAAGCAGACACCCAAAGCTAATCACTGATCTGAACTGGAATTCAGTTGCAGAGAAGGAGGAGTGATGACAAAGGGGTCCAGACCAGGCTGGTGAAACCCACAGCAACAGCTGACCTGAACATTGGCAAGCTCTTGGTCCCCAGACTGATAGCTGGGAAACCAGCATGGGACTGATCCAGACCCCAGGAACGTGGTGTCAGTGAGGAGACCTTGGAAATCCATGGGGCCTCCTGTAGTAGAGTAGATCAGTACTTATCCCTAGCATAGGTGTGGACTTTGGGAGCCCAGTCCACACAGAAGGATACTACCTGAGCCAAGACTCACCGGATGGGTCTAGGCCCTATCCCAAAGGATATTACAGACTCTGAAGACCCCGCTATTGAAGGCCTCACCCTCCCTGGGGAGCATAAAGGGTGTGTGATAGGTAGGGTTTTAATTGGGGGGGGTGGTAGGGGAGGAGGGGAGGGAGAGGGAACTGGGATTGACATGTAAAACAATCTTGTTTCTAATTCAAATTTAAAAAAAAATGGAAAAGATAAACATAAGAGGACCATTCCCTATGGTACTCAGCTTTAATGCAGGGGGGAGGGGCTTGGTCCTGCCTCAACTTAATGGGCCAGGCTTTGTTGACTCCTCAAGGGAATCCTTACCCTTAGGAAGAAGTGGATGGGGGTGGGGGCAGAGGCAAGAGGAAGTCGGAGGAGACCTGTGATTAGAATGTAAAATGAAATGAAAAGAAAGAATTTTTACAGGATACCTGGCCCATGGCTATTGGTGACAACATGGAAAAACCTTAAGATTCCAACCTCAAGAATCTCTGCCACAAGGTAAGTAATGGGTACCATTCTGGGGTTGACTACTATACCACAGAACACATTAAAGATGCCGATCAAGCAGTCTTGTTTCACTTACAGCATGTAGCGTCGGCCTTGAAAATGGTTAATTAGGGTTGATAAGGCCTTGTTCAATTGATCTAAAGCCCTTGTTCAAGTGATTTAAACATAGCACACAGAGAACGTCATAGTGTAGTCTTTGTCGACTCCCGAGGACAGCCCAATGGTTTGTCCTTTACCCCACAGTGAACCAAAAATCATGTACCACCCGACTACGCCTTACTTTGTTGCTCACTCTGGCTGGAAAGCTCTTCTCCCACTATCTAACAATTCCTAGTCCCCTAAGACTCAGGGACTTGGTGTCTCATCTGGCAAATGTTTCTAATATGGTTACAAATCATTCCCAATTAACCTCCAGGCCCCTTTCTGTGCTAATACCGGATTTTTCCAGAGCTTTTTCTCAAATGGCAACTTCCATAGTTTTCTCCCCAAATGTCCACATTCTTACACAAACTGCTCAGTTAGATGGTTCCTTTCCTATGTTCTCCTGAAGGGCCAGAAACTACTGTTGTGAGTTGGGAATCTGTATCACAAGTGAAGATAAACACAGTCTTTGAAAAAAAAAAAAAGTTGACCAATTTAGGGAAAGACTGTCACAAGCAATGCAATGTAGATCTCTCCTCATAATTATGTTATAATTATTAATAGCACATTTCTATACATTTAGAACTAAAGAAGAGATAAAAAGAGTTGACTGGGTAAATGGAGAGGAAGCCATTATATAGTTAAATATAAACTAAACACAGGGAACAAATTACCTTGACAGTCAAAATAATTGAAAAGATGACTTGCTCAGGACAAAATAAGATTTCAACTTTTGATATTAAAATGTTCTCAAGCAGACAAGTATCTTTGATTTATAACAATACAACTGATTTCTACTCAGTATGTCCACATATTGCTCTCCTTTGTTTTTCCCAACTTTGATTTCCTGTAAAAATACTTTTAGTAAAATTTTAATTGGTAATACCTGTCATAATAAGTATTAGACAAGATTAAAGCTCAGAACATATTCCTTTTATAAAGCTCTTTAATAAACAAAAGCAAAGGAACCCTGACATTTACACAGAGTCCCTGAATTCGGAAAAGATGCCAGCTGCACACCTACTTTTGAATTTCCCCTGTTTAACAAAAAGAATGGAACTGAAATATTAAATGTTTATAGAATCTACGGGGAACCCTTTTTACATCCCTTTTAAGACAGAGACTTCGACCAACATTCTATACTACAATTTATAGCAGGCATTTGTCTACCAACCAAAAAACAAGTATTCTGGTCATAAACCTTATTCAAAATGTAGGCCACAGAGTTTTCAAACAGATGAATTATTACAAAATGTAAATTCTGCTTTGTTTGGTAGAAAGTAGATAATTTAAATCCCATGGCTGATCAAAACAGAAGCAATTTTTTTTGCTATATCCACCACTGGGTTCTGTGTTAAAATACTTGGAGATTATTATATTCTCTTTGGGGAGGCAAAAGGTACCCTATGAACCACATCAAAGACCAGTATGGCATGAGAATTCTAAGGACACAGTAGTGGCATACAAATGTTGGCAGTCACCAAAAGCTCTCTAATTAGACATAAGACCCACTCAATAAGAATGAGACCATGTATGTTACTAGAAACCCAACTAAGTAGTTAGTGCTAATGAAGTGCTACCACCACCAATTTACTATACTAGAGTAATCTCTAACAGTAATCTCTAACCATTCATCCTTATGCCCACAGATAAATGAAGTCTTCACCCTTTACCAAGAAAACTTCTCTCTACAGCAGATAGAGACCGCTATAGAAACCCACAATCAATCAAAATCCAGAATTGTCAGGCCAGGCCTAGTAGAAACATCTAGAAAATACTCAAGCACCTAAGGATCAGGAAACATAATGGAAGAGGAGGAGAAAGATTGTCAGAGCCAGAGTGTAGGGAGTTTGCTGGGACAGTGTATCTCCTAACAGTATCAGAAGCTGCATCCATAAAGTCTCATCGTCATGTCTACCTAATGGAAGCTAAATAAGGATGACACCAGTGAATATGCCAGACTGGTTCCCAAACCTACACAAAGAGCTACAGGCAACTGAGTAAAACTAGGAGCAGGAGAGGTGGCCCTCCACAGGGAAATGCACATCAATTAGTTGTTCAGTGCCAAACATTCCGTCCTGAAAACATAATGCCGGTATTATACAGCCCTGACAGGCTATATTTAGGAATACATATATATATATATAAACATACGTGCAGACACACTCAGGCATTCATGCAATAACAATTGTTAAAAAGAAAGAGACATGCATTTGAAGGAGATTGTAGATGGTTGGATTTGTTGGATGGTTTGGAGGTACAGAAGGGAAGGAAGGAATGCTGTCATCAAATTATAATCTCAAAAATTAACAAAAACATACAAAAATAAAGTGAGGAGTATTTCATGTTTGATGCCGAGTGTGACATGCTGTGTATTTTGCAACTCATTTACCTTCTAGCTTTAATCTGCCATGGCAAAAATAGTAGAAATATAAATCTCTACAACGGAATAATGAAATGCTTTTTTAAAAAAGCTACATGTAATGACTTCTCAATGTATGATGTCCCCTCCAGGAAAAATGATTTGCACAGAAAGCAATACATACGTAAGCAGAAATATGTTTTTAACCTTCATTTTCTTAACTATTTGCACACATTGATTTCTTAAAGGGAAGACTAGCAATTTTAGTTCGAATTTCAAAGGTAAGTTTCTTTATGTTTGTATGTGGATATGAAGGTTTTCTCAAAGGACTATTTAGTGCCTAAGTTCCAGTAGTCAAATTCGACAGAAAATTAATTATCATACTGAAATATAGACCATGAAGAGCCAGTGCAAATATTTATGGCCCTTTTAGTGCAGCTGAAAAGTGAACATAAACATTGGGATTAATGTTATACATTAGAAAAGAAAGAGAGAAAAAGAGAAATAAATGGAACTGTGTCACATAATGTTCATAGGACTTTATAGGAATATAAGTGATTCAGATCCAGCTTGACATCTATAGCTATTTATGGAAATTTCATAAATCCCATGGATTTCTGTGAGGTGACTTGGATTTCAGAAGGCCCGGCGATACTTTCTAAATTTTTTGTTCTATATTCTCTTATCATACCCTCTGGATTTGGAAGTAGATTTCCATTGGGAGCCTAAGCTTGGGACCAGGACAGGTGAAAAAAAGCAAGAAGCCATTTCATAAGTAAATCAAAATCAAACAAACAAATATCCTTGATGTCACCTGTCATATACATATAGAGAGAACGCAGAACAGAGAGATCAGACAAACTACAATGCAAACACTATGTAACTATGCAAGTCAAGAATAGGATCACTAACAATGGAGCCAGGGTTTATCCCTAGAGCACAAATGGACTTTGGGAGTCCATTCCCTACGGACGGATACGATTGCCGCCCAGATACAGGAGGGCCTGGGCCCTCCCTCAAATGATGTGACAGACCTCGACAGTCCCCCGTGGAGGGCCTCATTATCCCTGGGGAGAGGGTGGGCGGTTGGTAGGAAGCCTGGGAGGATGAAGAGTGTGAGGGAATTGGGGGGATAGATAGGTAAATAAGAGTGCTTCTAACATAAAAAAAAAATTCTCTGATACAAAAACAAACAAAACAAAACAAAAACAAAAAGAATGGGATCACAATCCAGGCATAGTGGCCCAAGGCTTTAAACCCAACAGAGGCAGGCATGTCTATGTGTATAGGCTTGCTATACAAAGTGAGTTCCAGTACAGCTAGGGCAACCAGAGAAACACTGTCTAGGAACAGCTACAGAGAAGGAAACTTGACAATCTCCAGTTAACTCCTCATTTGTGGAGAAGGAACTGGGATTGGTATATAAAATAAGATTGTTCTTCATTTAAATAAAATTTATTTATAAAACAAAACAAAATCCCTTACCCAAAACAAACCACATAAAAAAATTAAAAATTAAAAAACCTAACCTGTAAAGAATCATGGGTGAGAGAATACACCATTGTGGCGAAATATAAATTTCTGTATGAGTAAGACAACTAGCTTCATGCATCTGTATCATATTTCCCAATTTTCTTTGGAATTATTAAGCATAAGCTGTTCCTCTAACTGCTTAAAACCTGAGAGAAACTTGAAGCAGCAACACTGACATCCGTCACACAGTGTGTGCACCTGTATTAGAGCAAATGACAGTCACTTTGAGAAACCATCTGATCCCATTCTACAGCATGCTATAGTCATTTCACTGCAAACTGAAAGGAGGTAATTTTGTTTGAAGAGAAATAAGAATACAAAATGTGATAACAAGGGCAAATATTCATATATGTATGTATATATTGTGATATATGAATTTCTACCTTACTTATTTGCCTAAAAACCTGAAACGTGTTTGCTGTTTGGCTGTAAGCAGTAAGGCCCTCTTGCATTACTTACATGGAGCCCCATGCTTGGAGAACTGACTAGCAAGACTGAGGATTCTCCGTCAGATACAGCAGAAGTTTAGGCCCTGCAGGTCTATAAAGAGCCTTGTAACCAGGCAGGCAAAGGCCTGGCTGGAGGGATATTAGGACAGAGGCTACAACCAGGCAGGCAAAGGCCTGGCTGAAGAAAGATTAAAGGAAAGGGAGTGTAGGCCCACTATGGAGCCCAGCCTTTGTAGATAAGAGTGAGAATGTGTGGAGTTTGGCAAAGTGTGATTAGCACCATTTAGTGAACTATTTAAGGACCAGCTCAGAACTGGGAATTTTAGAGTGTACCACGACTCTATGTCCTGGAGCTCTCCTCTACTAACCTAAGACAACCAGTCCATCAAGCTGAGCACAGCCTGCCCAGTTCTGAGCCTGACTACACTGAATCCAGAGGAGCAGAAGTCCCTCTGCTGTGAGCCTATTGTCTGCGGTTCTTAGGATTGTTTGCTGATGCTTGTGTGTTGCTTTGACATAAGTGTGAAGTAAAACTTACATACTCAAAACCAACTCGCTGAGTTTGTCTTTCCTCCCAAGTCAAAACCTGGTAAGGGTTTGAGACAAGGTCCTTTGGCTTTACACAGGTTCATTTAACCATGCGTAAAACTCCAAAGCCAGGATCCCCTTTTTGCTCCCTTGTGCCTTTTTGTAACTGTTTTGGAGTGTGTCCTAACTTAAAATCAAGACTGTGATAATGGGGACCTCTGAAGGCAAGGGTGTGACCACCCAAGGGATTGGTATATTCGATACAGTTTTTTTTTTTTTTTTCTGGTAATTTTGCACATAGAGCTACGCTGACAAGTTCTAGTAAACACATATAACAGATTTCATCACCTATGGTAGAAGCTGTGAAACTTTAAATGTGAGAATGGGTTTTTGGGTTTTTTTAGTTTTGGGTTTTTATTGTTTGTTTGTTTTTTGATACCGGGTTGGTTTCTCTGTGTGCAGCCCTGGCTGTCCTAGAATGGAACTCACTCTGTAAACCAAGGTGGCCTCGAACTCACTGAGATCTACCTGCCTCTGCCTCATAAGTGCTGGGATAAAAGACATGTGTCCCTACTTGAACAAATAATGTCAACTTTTTTTCATAAATATAATTTTATGTGGTAGCTCTAAGTCTACAATTATGAAAATATTAGCTGTTGGAATATATTGCTTCATCATATAAATTTGCACATAAAGTATGATTTTTGAGATAAAAAAAAAGAAAGCCTGTGTGCCCTGTGGAAGGCCTCACCATCCAGGGGGAGCAGAAAGGATATGTAATAGGTAGGGTTTTTTAGTTGGGGGAGGTAGGGGAGGACCGGAGGGAGAGGGAACTGGGATTGTCATGTAAACCAATCTTGTTTCTAATTCAAAAAAAAAAAAAAAATCTGCAGGGGCTGGAGAGATGGCTCAGAGGTTAAGAACACTGACTGTTCTTCCAGAGGTACTGAGTCAATTCCCAGCAACCACATGGTGGCTCACAACCACCTTGAATGAGATCTGGTGCCCTCTGCTGGCATGTAGGCAGAAGACTGTATACATAATAAATAAAATCTTTGTAAAAAAAAATCTTAAAAAAAAAAAAAGACATGTGTCCCAACCCAACTGCCCTGCAATAGTGAGTGCTCAAATTGAACCTGGGGTATGTGTCACAGTTTAGACATATCTGCCTAATATTGAATAGTTGATGCCAGTTTACAGGACAGGTATTTACCTATTGAGAGTTTGTTGTGCCTATCAAGTAGGCATTCCTCCCATCCATTGGAAACTCATTACACATTCTGGCATCTTCTTCATTATATGTGTTGTGAGTCAGTCAGTTGTATATAAAAGCAGTTATGATGATGAGTGGTAAGCTGCAAATTGCAAAAACCATGTATCTCGAGAAGATACTGTGAGTGTCTTTGGTAAGTTCATTACCTGGAATCTTGTTACCAACAAGGATATCAATCTCTCTCTCTCTCTCTTCTTATTACAGCATACTATTTGATACCCTCATGGTACAGCTAAGGACTTCAATCCAATTGTCCTTAAAAGCAGGTGTTTATGCCCTACAAGCAAATACTTTCATGAGGCAATCCTTAAACTTCATGTTATTATTTTGAGTTATGAAGGAGTAAGACAATTATGAATAATATCAAAATAAAACAGTCCCTCAGAAGTATAAATAATTATTGGCAAAAATAATTCAAATGAATATAAAAAAATGACTCAAGACAAAATAAAAATAAAAATTTCGCCACAAAATTTGGAAACAGATCCTGAAGGGCAACCATAACTTTGCCTACTTACTAATCTGAATATACTATAAAAATTTAAAAAGTGAAATTATAAAATACCCATCGTTGTTTTACATGCTTCTAAAATACAGGTTTGGAATTAATATTACCATCTGCTGAGACATACCAACTGGCAAACCTTTGTGCCATGAATCAATAGAGCAGATCAAATTAAAGATATTCATGGGAACCCTTCTAAATTTAAACAATGCCCACAACACGCTGTACACTAGTTGTAAGTAATAAAATGGTGAGTGAATAATTATGCCTCATTTTAATCTCCAGAAATATCGCATTGACTAATATCTCACAGTGGCTTTGGAAGATCTGGCCAAAATATTAATAAATTCAATTAGGTTTTTGGTACTTGTAATAAGCTTGACAAATTGGGACTGCTATAGATCTTTACCCTCAATTAAAATAATTAATGTAGCCAAATGTACAATAATATAAGGCCTTCAGAGACTGAAATTCAATATCCAAGATTTACTCAGAAAATATGAGGCAGTTAGCATTACAATTTTACCACTTCACAGCATAAATTGTCTATCTTAAAAGGCAAAGCAAATGGCATCGCCAGATACACGGTTAAAGAATTCCATGTTCCTACCCTTTTAGAGACCAATCGGCAATGTTCTAAAAATCATCCAGTACAACTAATGATCAGCTGATAAATATTTTGCTACCATTGATTTGATCCAAGTGTTGTAATTACTGTTCATGCCAGTATCCTTTCAACCTACACATTTAATGACGCCACAATCCAGTCATTATAGGGGAAGTTTCATCTACAATTTTTAGAGCTCCTTAATGCCCTGACTACTGCAATGACCTCTGCAATGCAGCCAAGAAGACAACTCCAATTTCTTGTGACACACAGGTCAAGACATCTCACTTCATAACACCATCCTACAAGTATCTTCATTTCCCACAAGTATTTGAGACATCCTGATAGTCACAAAATGTGTTCACCAAGGAAAATGAGGTTCTAGTATCCAACATATGAGGAACATTGCCTCAAATTCTGAGAATTAGTGAGAATTATATTGTCATTCAAAGGCTACAACCCCATCAAAGCCAAATATTGACTCTCTGAAATGGAAACCAGCCTTATATTTCAGCCAAGCCTCTGTCACATCCCATTAACATTCGAGTAGCCTTTCGTGTCCTCTGTGACGACATCTAAGTAACCTGAAGACCTCCTTGGGATAAACTGAGTGACCAGCAAAACAGTGTCTGGAAAGTTCAGAGATCACGTGAGCATTACTAGCACATATGGCTGTTATATCTGGGCATATGCTACTTTATTACCTGACTCGTGACACCCTTGAAGGGGTCTAGGGGCCAGTATAAGAAGCAGAACCAGGAAGGGTGGGAGTTGAGGGGGCAGAGAAGGTGAGGGAGGGAAACTGGGGTTGGCATGTAAAATGAAAAATAAATTTTTTAAATAAAAAAGAAGCTGACTAGTGTCTCATATATATATATATCTGGTGAACATTAAGTCTGGCCTGTGTACTCTTACATACTTTGAGGCTACTGCCGAAGGTCCTGTCTGTAATACTGTTTATTATTGATTAAGCTTGATCTTCATTAGCTAGACATCTCAAAGAATAACTTCTCTCACAGATACCCAATATAGCAATCAATCAAGACCATGCATACTTAACACCCCCACACTCAATGGATAACTGATACACTTAAATGGGTAGCCAAGGCACTCATTACAACCTATCTTAAGACGTGATGCTGACATTTTAAAAAGGGCATTTAATGAAATTTACATTCTGTACTGCAGTTCCAAAAGTATACTGTAGCTTAGTCTATCTAGCTCAAACCTAACAAAATGAAATAAACCATAATTCATTCATGAGCTTAACACAGATGCTTGTAATGAATACTGAGGCTCTTTCTGAGGTCTTATCTCAGACACTCAAGACCAGTTCCTCCCATGATTTTGTCCTGTAACTGGGTAGGCTGATAAGAAACCCTGTGTGCACCATTAGGAAATTTGTGGTACGTTGCCCAACTGTAGTAGTCCATCTCATAAAATTATTCCTAAGAATACTTTAAGTGCTAAAACTGTCATGAAAAACTGGTCTGTGGACCAGCCCTAAATTCCTATATAAGTGACTCTGAGCTAAAGGTTTCCTACATGACCGTTTAACTGCTGCTTCCCTACTTCTGTAACAAAGCTTGCTTTCTTTATAGTCACAATTGCATTTTTGCCCTTAAAGTCTCAAAGCAACTGCATATAGAGCTGCTTCTTACTAATTGACTTGGGACAGTTCTGGTACAAGTTAAGAGTTTATCATTGCTGAGAACTTTACAACAGGAAACAAACAAACAAACAAACATGCTGATTAAATGAATTCCTGACCTAACATACAGAAAACACCATAAAACAAATTGCCACTAAAATATTAGAGAAATTATTTACAATAAATTACTGAACTAAGTGTGACAGGTAGCTATAATATAAATTATATAAACTATTCTGAGTAAAACAGGGCACTTTAAACTGCATGTAGACTTATTACAAGGAAAATGGTCCAATACATGGGTCAATTTTAAAGTAATATATCCACAGTTCAAACAATCCCATTTAAGCATAAGAGATAAGAAAAGCTTTGCCATCCTAAACAACATCTGCATACATTCAAAAGTCCAAGTGCTCAGAAAGGTAATTCATGTTTACACTCATGGTCTTGTCAAAGCATCTTAGTTCTACTCTATCATTTATTTTCCTTTCAAATTCTTGAGAATGCTTACATTTCCAATGGTGAGCTTTCACACCCTAATGGTTTATGCAATAAAGTGAACAATATATTTTGAAAATTTGTTGTCTATCTCCATCAGGTAATTACCCCAGCGGACAGGTCTGCAACCACTAAGCTTAATCAATGTAATCCGAATTAATGAGCCATTTGTTATCTAATCATGGCATTTTCAATGTAACACCATGGGGTAAATGAAGAAATAAAACTTAGTGCTGGGCCAGCAATATGGCTTGCGAGGCAAAAGCACTTGCCACTGTGTCTGAGTCCTGAGTTTGATTCCTAGAACCAACATGGTGGCAGGAGAAAACCAACTGTGGCAAGTTGTTCTTTGACCACTATATGTATGCTGTGGCACATGAGTGTACAGATATATAGATACACTATAAATAAAGAAATAAACTAATGACATTGTAAAAACTTTAATTCTGTCACATAAAGACATAAAAAAGAAAGGATGCTTGGAGGGAAAAATGCATATATAGCCAAAATGGGGGAAAAAAATGAAGATGTTGAAAGCTATTTCAAAGCAAACAAAATTCCCCAAATAAAAACTAACCCAAAAATTCTTTTGGGCTGGAGGCAGTATCACATCCTTGCTATTGAATGGGTGTGGTAGGGCAAGACAGTTGCTGCCCTTTGGGCTTCATTGTGAAACCCTGACTCCAGTGACAGGGACAACAGAAAGCTCCACACCTGAGCAACGCAGGGAAGACTTAACAGTTAGGCTGGTTAAAACGTTAGATGATGCCGGGCATTGGTGGCACACGCCTTGAGTTCCAGCACTCGGGAGACACAGGCAGGCATATCTCTGTGAGTTCGAGGCCAGCCTGGTCTACAGAGTGAGTTCCAGAACAGGTTCCAAAGCAATACAGAGAAACCCTGTCTCAAAAAACAAACAAACAAAAAACCAAAAAACAACAAAAAATAACCCATCAGATGGCTTATAGCTCCAGGAACTTGAATCATGTGTAATGAAGAGACTGTCCAGTGATCCAGTAAGACAGGAAACACACATTACCCACACAAGGGATTTTATACCCATTTCCTGGACATCAGTCCTCAAAATCTAGTCTAGAGATGATACATGTGAAGAAATAGGAGTTAAAGTAGGATCTTTCATAAGACAGAACTATGTAGAAATCTGACCAGAAAATGAAGTCAACATAGATGTATTATACTCAATATTTTTGTGAATTAAGAATCTCGGGCTGGAGAGATGGCTCAGAGGTTAAGCGCACTGACTGTTCTTCCAGAGGTCCTGAGTTCAGTTCCCAGAAACCACATGGTGGCTCACAACCATTTATTATGAGATCTGGTGCCCTCTTCTGGTGTGCAGATATATATGGAAGCAGAATGTTATATACATAATAAATAAATAAATAAATAAATAAATAAAGTCTGTATAGTACATACCTGCTATGTTACTTAAGAGGTAATTATTATTAAAACTTTCTATATAAGTTATATTAATATAACTTATGCTTTATTGTCTTCATTAAATATTGTCTCCCAAACTTACATGAATACCAAAGCTCAGAATATAATCACTCACGGAATGTGATCTTAGAAGACTTAGTTGGTTAAGAAGCAAAGTGATGAGAAACTGATTGGAGTGGGCCTTCAATACTGGTTACCATTATGGTTGAACACAGCCGTGGTCAGTAGGAGTGACAGAAATCCTTCCTAAAATGCCCCATTGACACAAGCTCAACAACAGTTACTTAGCTATCAGCCCAGAACTCAAGGGTTGCTTAGAGTTACCACAGCCAAGAAGATGCTTTCCCAGAGCCTGCAGGGTCTGTGTGACATCACAACACCTTACTTTCAAATGTTTATTATCCTCTGGAGCTAAGAGAATTAATGGTCATTGCTTTAAGCTTCTCCGTGTGTAGCACATAATTCCAGCAGCCTCAGGGAACTCACGTACTAGGCTCTACAGAGAATTCCTCAGTAGCAAGGAGATGGTAGTCACAGGAGATGGAATTTGGAAAATAAGCACAGATAATAGTTCTAATGCACCATGTGGAGCTAACTCTGTGTGTATTTGGTTTTGGTATTATTGTAAAATATTCCTTTTCATGCAAACAGATGTTCAAGTTTTCTTAATTTCAGTCTTCTCCATACCTAAAGGATTTTGTTTGCAAACTACTCTGACTCATATCTTCAGTTTTGCCATCTAATCTGTGTTTTTCTCATTGAGCTTCACAATAAAAATGTCAGCGTCCTTTATCCCAAGAGAAAACTCTAAAACAAAAATGAAATATAAAAGCAAAACACAACTTTGATTTCTTGGTGCAGTTGTCAATTATCCTATATCTACTTGATTTTCCAGCTGATTTTTAGAATAGACATCCACGTTTATTAACCAATTCTACTAGCCCTACGTTCTATGTTATCTGATTTACTTAGGTCCTGATGTTCTGTTATAGGTTTGCATTAATGAATCACTTACTCTTTGACCATGCTAAGAATTCTCTTACCTTCTGTAGTTTCTCACCTATGTAGAAGTCAAAATAAGAGTTGGCTTCCATATTTTCTCACTTATTAATGCATGAATAACAAAGAAACCACACTATAAGAAAACAAAAATCCCTCATGATTAAAAATTGAAAGAGGGCCAGGCAGTGGTAGTGCACACCTTTAATCCCAGCACTCAGGAGGCAGAGGCAGTTGGATATCTGTGAGTTCAAAACCAGCCTGGTCTACAAGAGGACAGCCTCAAAAGCCACAGAGAAACCCTGTCTCAACAACCCCCTCCAAAAAACAAAACTTGAAAGAAGAAAAACTAAACTATATTTTTTGCTAATAACTGCTTCAATCTTAAAGTGAAATAAAATAACTTAATACTATAACATAAGAGCAAAACCACAGTAAACCATCCAACTGACCAAGAACTGTTCTTTTGAATGGAAATCGATCTGCAATCTTAGAGTACAGATATTGGCAAACTGACCTAAGATATGAGGATCAAATTAAAACCAATGAGAGTTCTGGAAACATGAGTTGTCAGTCTGCTTCTCCAGAGATCAACGAGGATAGACATTTGCTGGCAAACAGTCTGCTCTCAATATGCAAAGTCAAGTTTTTACATGTGTGATTCTAAGTGAAGACACTGACACCCAGGCAAAAACAAATGAGCAAGTTCAGATACCACACAACCGATGGGAAGCACTCCAGCTCATCCAGTGTCATGTAAACTACTGTCTTTTCCCCCCACACTCAAGGAAGACTGTCATTGAGAGATGCTTCTTGAGAGATGACATGGCATATGTACAATCATGATGATCATCTTCTATGAATAACAGAATGTTTTCCCTATTAGAGCTTTGAGGTAGGGATTTTCTCCTCGAGGAACTACTTCAGAGTCTCAACTCTTGTTGAAAAGGCAGTTGCTACAAACGAACTGAGTGTATTTGACAGATAATGTGCTAAGTGATTTACAAGTCAAGTTCTAAGAGCATTCCCGTCTAAAAGATATAAAAGGTGGAATGGTCATAATTTGGAACAAATGACAGGAACAGAGAAAAATGTGAGAAGTGGTATGTGATGAAATGATAGCAAAAAGCATTAAGAAATAGCTCAGTGTGGCACTAACAGGGAATTATGGCAAAGAGAGAATGAGAGCAGACAGAGGCAAAATAGGAAATTGATTTGTAGGGAACCACGGACTACCACTTAATCACCTCCTAGCAAAGAGTCAGAAGTACAGACAGGAAGATGTAGTGATTGGTCTGATTTAATTCCACAACTGTTTAATTCCCTCCTTAAGTTCTGAGGCATAATAGGAAGAGGTGGATGAGTACATGTCTGAAAATCTGACATTTATGTTTACCACATGGCATTTGATTTCTTAGCTAAATAATACAAACGGTCATTTCGCGTTTCAGCCATGTGAATTTTAAGAGCTAGCTTAACTGAAAACATCGGTCACTTGATTCCTTCACCCCTTTGAGGGAGAAGGTCTCGGTGTGCTGGATGATGCTCCATCCAAATGTGAATGTGAACAAAAGTGTGGCCATGTGTTTGACTTTATGTCAAGCATGTGCTCACATGGTAAATTTAATTATAATATAATCCCGAGATTTAAATAGTCATCATTGCTATTTTGGGGATGAGAAAAGCAAAGCTGGGCTGAAATGGTGATTTTTTTTTCTAGCAACAACAACAGAAGTGAGTTGTTGAACTGAACATGAACCCACCAATCAGGCTCTAAACTGTCACTCTCACACCCAACATTTTTGAGGATGGTGGTTAAGAACCATCCTCTAGATACATATATCTCTTTTCCTTTTCATCTCTCTCCTTCTGATACACTTGTCCTCTCACAAATAAAGAAACTGGGACTCAGTGATAACATGAACTTTCCCCAAAGAGGGGCTTGAATTAGAATTCAAATGTTTAAATTAATTCTTTATACAACAAATTATTTTTTGTGTTAATAAGCCAAAGTATCCTTTATTTTATCTACTGATAACTCAAAATTTCCCCCCACAATTCGTTTTAAAAAACCACTCATGTGTATCTCCATGTACCATTATTTTTAAGCTAAGAGGATTAAACTCAATTTATATTAATCCGCCAAAATAAAGATTACATTAATTAGAAATTTATTAAGCAATTACTATTTCAATCAACGATTTTTCTTTCTCTCATGAAATATATACAGACTATTGTCAAATATCTCCATGGTGTCCAGCATGTATACTTGTCAGAAAATAAAAGAGTCATTTTTCTCTTTTTAACTCTTGTGGCCACAAGTCTACCCCCGACAAAACTGTAACATAGACAAACAACAACTTTCAAAGGGAACGCAGAGAGCCATAACATTTTTATGTAGAATCAATGATAGCTTTCTCTCAGCAGTCATAAATAGTTTTTCTATCTGGGGGTCCATAAAATTCTAGAAGGCAGAGGATGGTCTTGAGCACAAAAGGCGATGCCCATGAAATCCAAACCCCCACACGCAAGCACTGTGTTCTTTCTAAAAGGTCACTCCTCAGTATCAAAATACTCAAAACGGTTTAAATTGATCCAGGATGCTGGGTTGAAGCAATACTTCACACAGTACTAAACTCGACACCTTGCTTGCATGCTAGCAGAGTATCTGTAGCACAGTGACAAGATGAAAGGATAAATACTTCCTGTTGGACGCCCATGTTCTCCATGGAGTCGAAAGTCTTAGACTAGATTTAGAGACAGGAAAGGAAAAGTGTATAGGTAATAGCTGATTGGAAGAAATTGGACTGGAAGCATCAGCTTATTTTATGAATCCGCAGCAGAAATGGTAAGTTGTTGTCCAACAGTCTCTACTGAGAAAAATCCATGTCTTTCTGCCAGAATACTGGATCATCTAGATCCAGACATTCTTCACGGTTACAAATAAAATCATCCATTGCCATACAGCACACGGCTGTCAGTCTAAATTTTGGAAGTTGAGGAACTTTCAGCCACTCTCCCTCTCTCTACTGCTCATTAAATGTCCATTGCCTACCCATGCATGAACAGAGCTTAATCTGGGACAAATCCAGCTGGATCTCAGATCTACCACCATCATCATAAGCCCTCTAGGGTGACTTCTGAGCCCCACAATCAATCATGGGCAAGTTGGGACAGCAAAGGGCACAGTATATTCTCAGTGTTCATATAGAAAAGAGTGTCAAGTTAACGAGAAAAATCAGAAATGTTTTTTGTCGTCAGTTTATAGCTGTTGTTCTGAACTTAGGTTTATTAAATCAAAACACTTCAACTCTGGAAATGTGTTAATAAATTATAAGCCTGATATATGTTTTATAAACAATTCTGTTACTGCTACAAGAGTTAGATGTTTAAATCTGTGTTCAAATTGCACTGCAGATTTTGTTATCTGCTCCAGTAATTTCTCATTATATGTAAACCCAATATGAAGGCACTTGCAAGGTTCCTGGGTGTTCTTATTTTTTAAAAATTAAAAACAATCCTGTTTTCATTTTTGTATTGTTGTTCACCTGTATACTTGACTGTTAATTCAGATTAAATAAATTGACCTCAGTTTTAACACAGAGCTACCACCTGAACAATTGCAGAGTAAATTACTTATTGAGCAGTAGATAGTCTCAGGAAAATTGTGCAAATACCAAGTAATGAAAATCGAGCATGCCTAGAAATGAAATAATACATGGAGAGATGACTCTTACTTACCAAACTCCTTGGGAACTGCTATGGAATAAACACAATTGTGTTCCACACTGTAATTTTTGGGGTAGTTTGGTGATAGTACGGTGCCTTCTGACCCAGTTGAACGACTTCCACAGGGTGCTAGTAAATAAAAGTGATCAAACATAGGTTTTACAAAAAACACTTGAAAATTTAAAATAGGAATATCCTCTTTATCTATGGAAGTTGTTTACTAAATTGGAAACACCAAACTTTATTTTTCTTACTTCTGCAAGTATCTTCAGTGTTAACTATTTAAAAAAAATAAAGTATATATAAAACTTCATGAGCAATGAAATTTACTGTCCTCGATAGCAAAGCAATGTATCGATGTTATTGCAGTTAGTTCTAAAAGTAATAATGACTACTTTTCATTTATAAATGTAAAATTAATAATATCATTCTAATGATGAGAAAATATATATGCAGAGAGGAGAGCTTCCAGGTATTGAAATATTGCTCATTACGTCAGATCCCATTGTAGTTATGCTGCTGTCAAGTGAATCATTGCTACACATGGGTGTACATGGTTTTATAAGTGCATCTTCTCACTCTAAGTCCTCTTTCTCAACCTGTGGGTTGCGTACCAGATATCCCAAATATCAGGATTTACATTATGATTCATAACAGCTGCACAATTGCAGTTCTGAAGGAGCAATGAAGTCATTTTTTGGTTGGGGTTCATTACAACATATAGAACTATATTAAAGGGTTGCAGCATTAGGAAGGTTGAGCATCTCTCGTCTCAACTTTCTCTTTCCGCCCCAGTCTTTATCTGCTTTGAAGTCAAACCAGTTCATGGTGCCTTGACACTGACTCATTTGCTGCCTTAGACCCACATTTCCCACAAAGCTGAAACTGAAAGGTTTTGGGAAGTTAATAAGAAGCAATCCGATGGTGCCCTTCAACAGGCAGAAGACCCCCTAGGAGTCCTGGAGAGAATATGGTGATCTCTGGTCTAGTGCTCTGAGGAATTTAAGCTGTTGCTAAATTGCCAGGAATTCATTAGAGCTGATATTCTCTAAGCAAAGAAACAATTTAGGAAACTAAGTACAAACAAGAGAAATGTGAGCCTGGTATAGCATGCCTTTAATCCCAGCACTTGGGAGGCAGACTCAGATGGATCTGTGTGAGTTCAAGGCCAGGTTGGTCTATAAAGCTACACAGAGAAACCCTGTCTCAAGAAAAAGAAATGGGGCAGAGAGAAATGTGGCTAAAACACGGTTGTAGATTACACCAAAGGTTCTTGATTAGCCAAAGGGAAGCTATAAAGAAAGTAGACTGCACGTTCAAAGGAAAGAGAGTTTAACTAAAAATAGCTTCAAACTGCTAAATGTTACAAAGCAAAGCAATTATTAAACTGGAAAGGAAAATAAATCTTCTGTTATGTGAAGAAGAGAGTCCAACCCCCTTAGACTGAAACTGACACAGCTTCTTGTACCAGGCTTTTTGCTTTTAGTCCACCAACCAGCTCCCAAATCAGGACACAGAGTCTTACGATTAGTTTGGAATGCTCTTTATGGAAACCTGGGGTTTCCATAAAGAGTTTCCCAAAACACGGAATCTTAGAGGCCCTGCCTCCTGCTCCTTTTTACAGTGAGTTTCCTGATTGATAGATTTTGGTAGGAACATTTCCCTTTTCTGTGGCTGGGAGCTGTTCTGCTTCTATGCAAACTCACTGTCCAGCAAATGCTCTGTAAGTTGGTCAGGGTGTATCTCCCCAGGGAAAGGATATGGGCTTGTGAAAAGTTTGAGTTTTCCTCATATTTTGTCAACATCAGAGCTTAAATAGTCAAAATCTTTGGTCTGGCTTCATTTCTCTAGCTAGTTAAGATTTTTTCGGTACAGGTTTCTTGGAGGACAAGAAGGCTGGAACAAGTGTAAAGAGGTGTTACCTGGCTCCTGAGATTTCAGACGTGCCCTGAAACTGAGAGGGACTTGTGTGTGTGTGTGTGTGTGTGTGTGTGTGTGTTATTATTTCTCTTTTCAAGAATCTGGTTTCCTTTTGCCCTACCCTAGGTATCTGAGTGAAGCTGAATGAATGGAAATGAACCAATTTGTTTGGGAGAGAAAACTTCAACTGGGGAAAGCATTGAGGCTGCTTGTGTGTTGGCAGGCTCAATTGTTAAAGAGATCTGAGATCATCTGCCCTCTACCAGGACAACCAGGAAGACGACCGAAGAAGCTGTTGTGGAATATTATTTTAACTGGGCAAAGATGGGTTACATTTGTTTATGCTGCATTTGCTTCGTGATGTGAGGATGTATGTTTAATTACATAAAGATATGCTGTATTTGTTGCGCCTTGCCTGCCTAAAAGCTAATAAAGAGCTGAATGGCCAATAGCTATGCAGAGAAAGGAGAGGCAGAGCTGGCAGGGAGAGAGGATAAATAGGAAGAGAAAACAAAAAGAGGAAGAGAGAATAAGGAGACACCTGGGACAAGAAGCCAGACAGATACCAGCCAGCCAGACATACAGAAGTAGTGAAAGTCAGATATACAGAAGAAAGAAAGGCTAGAGGCCCCGAGGCAATAGGAAGATAAAGAAAAATAGGCTAATTTAAGTTCAAAGAGCTAGCCAGAAATGCGCCTACCTAGGCTGAGCATTCAAAACTAATTGTAAGACTCTATGTCCTGATTTGGGAGCTGGTTGGTGGACTAAAAGCAAAAGGCCTGGTACAAGAAGCTGTGTGAGTTTCAGTCTAAGGGGGTTGGTAGTACTGGATAATGTTGCCCATGTAGTACGAGATCTGATGGCATCATTTCAGAGAACAACTGAAGCCTGCCCATGTGTGGCAGGTTTGGAATCCCTGCAAGGGAACCCTCAGAGGCCATTCTGTGTTTTCAGGATCCGGTAGTACATTGAGATGTCTCAAGAACTGTGGCTGTCTGAGAGGGCCAAACCTTTGATGAATTTCTAGTCCAAGTTAAAAAATGAAGGTAATTAACTTTTAAAATACAATCAGTTTTGTATTGACTAGGGTGGCAACTAATGGTTTCACGTATCTTTAAAAAAATATTCAACGAAAACACATGAAATAGTTGGATTAAAATAACAAATTCAAAAATCTCAGGAAACAACAAATTGACAAAGTGATAATAATGAAAAGGGTTCTAGCTCCTGTCATCTCTTGTCGATTAAAATGAGAGCAGTCAGCACTTATAACCTTAATCTGCTAATGCCTCTGGTGAGAGAGTAGTTCAAGTGTGAAGGGTGTGTTGTACATTTCCTTCCTTTCTGATTGTAAGGGCTTCCAAACTTAAGACAGTACTTTTGAATATACACAAAATACATTCTTATTTCCATACTTGGGGAGTATGAATGGAAGCGACGTCTCTTAATTCAGGTTTAGCTTTGTGACTAAGTCGTGACTGAATTTTGTGGCAGTCCCTATTTTCTGTGCCTATCTTCTTTGACTTGTTTCATGTGTAGCATTTTTGCATAATAGACATTAAGGTCTTTGATTGAACTTTTTGTATCTAGACATGAAAGATTTCTGCACAGATGTATGGAGATGGCCCACTTTATAGACTATGGTCACTACTTACAGACCCTGTAAACTTTCTAGTAGCCATTGTGCTTTGTTTCTGGTAGTCAACATGACAAAGTTTGTAGCCAGTGAAGCCTAAGCTTATAACAGTTGGCAATAACTGTGAAACATGTGATTACATAAATAAGGGGAAATTGTGCTAACGGAGATCTAGTGTAATTGATTTGCCGTATTCTGACCTAATACCCGAGTCCCCCGAATATTGGTCTCCAGCATCTATCTCTACGTGTTCTTTCTAGTGGGGGGGGGTTGGGGAAAGGGCAACTTTTGCTTTCCTTTCTCTTAATAATTAGAAGAGAAAAAAGGCATATGAAGAACGTTTTGCCCTTTCCCGAAACTGGCCATTTTCTCAAAAGAGCTTTTAATTACTATAAAACTTCAACCAGGAGGGCTCACCTGATGCTCATTTCAAATTAAGCTATAAAAGTAAATTCCGATGGTATGTGATTAGGCTCACAGAAGCAACTAAGCAGGGCTCACATCAGCACACAGAGGAAAAAAAGGGGAAAAAAAGGAGGTGTTGCATGGGATTGCACCAGGTCCTCTGCATATGTGTCATGGCTGTTAGCTTGGTGTTTCCTGGGAATCTTAACAGTGGGAGTGGATTTGTCTCTGACTTTTTGGTTTGTCTGTTTTCTTGGTTTTTCGAGACAGGGTTTCTCTGTGTAGCTTTGGAGCCCTCATTCTGTAGACCAGGTGGGCCTTGAACTCACAGAGATCCACCTCTGTCTCTGCTGGGATTAAAGGCATGCACTACCACTGTCTGGCTTATCTCTGACTCTTTGTCTGATCTTGAGACTCTTTTTCTGCCTGTTGGATTTCCTTGTCCAGTCTCAATACTGGGGCTTTCACCTTGTCTGATTGTGTCTTGTTCTGTCCTATCTGGCTGTCATCTCTTTGAGGCCTGCTCTTTTCTGAAGAGGAAATTGAAGAGGGTGAGGAGGATCTGGGAGGACAAACTGTGGTCAGGAAGTGTGGTATGAGACAAGAATCTGTTTTCAATTAAATAAAAATATCACAGATCTGCAAGTAAGTGTGGAGAGGAGACAAAGAAACAATTGGTATCCTTTTAAAATGATATTATGATTTAGGTACCTCTACAATCTTTAAAAACTCTTTGATGCCAGACAACTCCTTCTTGAGTTCCATCTTACACGACCAGACTTCTCAAGAACACACTTAGTAAAATAACACTTTGATGTTGCTGAAATGTGCCATCTTAGCAACTATCTATTAATGTTTACATAGCTAATTATAATTAATCACTACTTTGCAGCACTGAAGAATATATTTTGAGAGTACATACAGAGCCTAATCATTTTCCTGATGCAAATGGTGAAATTCTCTTTCTAAACAGCAAATTCTTACTCCCTCTCCCTGAGTCAAGGTCAAATACAACATGGATTTGTTGTTTATACCCTAGGTCCATTTATCAGCTTCTCTCTATCATCTCTACTTTATCTGTTACAGTTCAGGCTCTCAACTGTTCCTAGATGGCTATTCCAATCGACAGCACCCTTATTGATTTTTCTAACATGCAAGTCTTGTGGTTCCCATTCGAGATTCTCTATAAATCTCTGTTAGATAACTAAGATTCTCTATAAATCTCTGTTAGATAAATAAGCGAACTGTAATTAGCAAGGCCAGTCTGTTGTGAAATGATGTCCAAAACTCAAAATGCAATTGTCTTTAGTAGAAATTATGCTAGAAAAATCACCTAGATCCAATTTAAAATCCAAATAGGTCTTCTACTAGCCAACCATACACAACACTGTTCTCTTTCTCCAATTCAGACTCCATTTTTGCTGTTTATTTGGTAACTGGGAATCACCCCAGTTTTGCATGTAGCGTTACTGCTTTATGGAGGATAAATAGCATTTAAACGTTCAGGTACCATCAATAATATAATGTTTAAATATGAGGGCTGCACAGATACTGGAGTCCACTGAGGAAACTGCAAATCCATGCCAATTGAAGGTAATTAATCCTTGCTAATGTTGGGTATCCATTTGGGATAATCTTCAGTGAGTCTATAAAGTCAGATACACAATTTAAATTCCCCTTTTAGTTATGGATTTTTTTTGAAATCTTTATTTTTTCGTACAATATAGTGTGATCATGCATTTCCCTCCCCTAGGGCACAGATACTCCCCACTTCTCAACAACTCCAAACCATTTGTCTCTCTCTTACTGTAAAACACAAGTGAACAAAAAGCCAATTCAAGCTAATTAACAGCAGCAAAGCCAGGAACTCAGCCGGCCCACCATGGTGCCTCCTTCTCTCTGTCTCTATCTGTCTAACACACACAAACCACAAAATCAGAAACCAAATCTGTTACGATAAAGCTCGAGGGGGACGTCCCCTTGCATGGGGAACCTTGGCGGATTCCATGGCAGGCGAGGGTGAGCAAGGCGGGAGACAAACACACCAGGCAGACAAGAGTTTCAGTGAGAAGTTTTATTAGAAAGGGGACGTAGGGGGAGAAAAGAGAAAAGAGGTAAAGAGACACAGAGACAGAGAGAGGACAGAAGAGAAGAGGGAGACAGGGAAAGTCCTGTCTGCCCCAGGGGAACTGCAGGAAGAGAGAGCAAAGGAGAGCATAAATGGGCGGAGGTCTGTCTTTTAAAGGATCCTTTGCACCTGAATGCAGACTACACAATCACAGAACCCTGGGCTGACCAGGGTACTGCCTGACTTCATTCTGCCAGGTGACAGGGTCAGGCCAGCATAATGCCAGAACCCTTACAAAATCCATTAAGTAAAATGCATTTAGGACCAAATTATGCACCTATGATTACTGTATTCTTGAATTATATATGTAATGAGAGCACTAAAAAAGATGACACAAATAGCTCGCCAGTTTGTTTTGCAACGAAGAAGGCTCTCTACTGTGCTTTGAGCAAGGACAAGGGTGTATGATAGAGAAGGACAAGTGTCACTTTGCCACAAAGTGAGATGGAACAGGGGACCATTTATGTGGAGAGAGAGTTCTGGAGTGCTCAGCTATCTTAGAGACTTCATAAGACGCGCAACACAGCCTCAAGCTACTGGGAATTTCCTACCTGTCTCTCTACCTGTGTAATGTATAATTTATTATCAAACATACCGTGTAGTGAAAATTATGATGTATAAATTATTCTCAGAAACCAAGTCAGGTCCTTTGAAAAGTGACGTCTCCTCACAGGTCACAGAAGAGCAATGCACCATATTAAATCAATAATTTACTAGCTGCGACCTGTGATCCTTCGGTTTGAAAGGAACGCTATACCTTACAAAACTGCTGGTCCACTTCTCATAAATTACTTATGCCCTGATATAGCCCGAGTGGATGTCACAAACCATAAATCCTCCTATGGAAGGCATTTGAAAGTTACATCCCCACGGAACCTTGTTTTAAAACATAAAACCTCTCCCGACCCTTAAACTGTCTGCTGTGAATTTTAACACAGACAACTATTATTCCCCGGATTGACCTTAAAATTAAAGATGATGTTTTTCTTTCTCAGGTTTTGTTCAAGACCTTGATCTTTGAGAAAATCTCCAAGTACCCAGCTACCCCTTTTGTGGCTCTGTTCATGACTCCTACACAAACTTAAGAATTTCATTTTGCTTACCAGCCTCAGACAAAAGCTTCCAATGTTTTTTCTTTTCTTCTCAAAATCCATAATGGTGATAAATACTCCTTTAAGTTATAATTACACTTAAATTAATTTAGCTTTGATTCGCCCCTCTGTATTGGTATAATCACATCTATTTATTCATAAGATAGTAAAACAATATTGTGAGTTTTCCTTTGCTATGTTTGTTAATTTCAGAAAAGAAGATAAAAATCATTCTCCATTCTCCCTGCAATAATTTGGTTTTGTAAGTTCAAACTTTTTCAAATATCTATGTTGCTTTTAGTTATGTTTACATGTGCATTAAATTGAGGAAGGTGCATGGGTGAATCCAAGGGCCTACAGAGTCCATAAGACAGTGTTTTTCTCCTGGAGCTGAAGTTACAGGATTCTGTGAGCAGCCCAGTTTGGACTCCCAAAACCAAACATAGGTTATCTGCAAGAGAAGTAGATCTTAACTACTTAGCCAGCACTCTAGCCCTCATATTGAAGGGACCAGACCTCACCCATCCCCCTGCTTTAGCAGCCATGACAGGCTGCAGAAAAGGCTCAGCAAAAAGAGCTTCCTGACTTTGCATGTCCTCCCAGTCACTAGGAGGTCAGATACCCTCCCTGTGGAAAAGAACCAATCAGAAATTAGCTGGTGGGCTCTGGATGTGCTTTGTGGTGCTTTACAGTAAAAGTGGCCAAACAGTGACGTGCTGAGCACAGCAACAGCCCTGGGAGGGCCTATAGGCCATAACAACCAGTTGACCAATCAACCCAGGACAGGTCGCCCAAGCCTGAAAGCGCACCAATCCTGAGACTGTTGTGTACCTAGACATTCCCCTTGCTCTGCCCAACAAATCCCCGAGCCCCCCCCCCCCCCACCTCACAACCTCTTGGCGTCCTTCTCACACCAGCTGTGATGAATGGACCAAGGGCCAGAGATAAAGACAGTTAACTTGTTAAACAATAAATAAAAGACTCTCTGCTTTTGCATCAGAATGGGTCTCTTGGTGATTTTGGGGTTAAGAATTGGGGCACAGCAATATAACTTTTAATAGTGTTTTTTTTTTTCTTTTTTTCATAGCATGACAATTACCGGCTTATGAACTATATTAACGGCTCAATATGTAAACGCAATAGACTGTGCGTTCTACATCATCAACTCGCTGGCTGTTTAGACTCATTCATTTGATATTGTTCATTAGGAGGAGAGTCCCTTTCCCCAAAACTCTGTGAACTATGGATCCCATTATTGTATACTTCCAGAGAGAGTAATTCAATAGCAAAGGCTATGAATTTGCTAGCGTTCTTGCATAGATCTGTTTCTACTGACATAATAGAAATTCAGTACCATTCCTGGGGATGCAAATAGCTAACCTGGGAATGACATACCATTGATTTTGATTGATTCCTCATTTTAGACATTGAGATAGAATACACATGTTATAAAAGTCATCTGCTCAGAGTGTAAAGTTGAAAGAGTTTTACCTGTTGACAAGTTGCAGCATCAACATGACTATCTACTTTCTGGATGTTCTCCTCATCACTATAAGAATTTCAGCACGCAAAAGCAGCCAATTTCCATTTCTGTCAAGCCCACCTCCATGACAGTGACAAACTGTGATAAAGTGTGCATGAAAATGACAACCACTTAAGATGACTGCTAGTGAATTATTGATGTCTTTTGAAGCTAAAATCCTTCATGCAGTTTAGTTGGAATTGTACTTTCTGAGACAGTTTAAGTTATGCTAATCTTTTATTTTTAAGAAACTTCTTCAAACACAAATATGTTAGTATAAAATGATTTTAAAAAGAGATCTTTTTTTTCTAATATTTCAGGACTTCCACACAGTGTTTCTGTCTCTGAAAATCTATCTTGAATTCTACAGTTATATAAAGCCCCAATCATTGTCCAGCACTCTGTTAGGTAATTTCAGGAGATTGTAATCCATAATCATATGTTATTATTTATGTGTCTTATTAATATGTACCTCTATTTCTAGATTGACGGAGATATTAAGATCAATGTTCCTGTCACTTTTCTTTGGTGGTGGTGAGACATGGATGGGAACTTCATTCACACACACATACGGACTGTTTTAAATGGAGTTAGTGAGTTATAAAAAGAAAAAAGATATACAGTTGGGAAGGTGTGGGAAATACTTTGTGGTACTCAGAGGACTTGAGGGAGGGAGTGACAGGTGGTTATTAATAGGATACATTGTAACATGCATGGAATGTTTAAAAAGAAACTGGTAAACATGAAAAGTACATACAAAATATTTCTACACATGTATGTGTGGTGTGTATGTGTGTGCACATTCACACATTTGTAGGGACACACATGTGTGCATGCCTATCTGGAGGCTTCAAGCATTGATATCTAATGTCATTATTGATCATACTTCACTGTATATATTGAGGCAGAGTCTCTCAGTTGAACCCTGAACTCACTACTTGCCTCGTCTACACAGCCAGCTTGCTCTGGAAATGTATTGTTCCCAGTTCCTGAGTGTGGATCATGGACAGGCTATGATGCTTGCCTTACATATATGTAGCTTCTGAGGACACACACTGTGGCTTTCATACTTGCACAGTAAATCCTATTTTGTGAGCCCCCACCAACATATCAATTATTGTATTGTATCCATTGATAGCTATACTGAATTGTAATTTTAGTTTCTCCTTTGGGCTTTGGCACTTAAATGACACTTCCAAGGGGCCATCAGGGTTTGTCAGTACACCAAGCTTTGAAATCCTTCCTCCCTTTGTTTTATTCTCCTTTCTTTCTGTCATTCTCCATCTACTCTTACACTCAATGTATTTTTTCCAGAGGTTTTTCTTTGCTCTCTATGAAGACAAAGATGATTTTAGGTGCATTTGAGACTCTCGTGTTTCTCTTTTATGACATGATAAATCGGTTCTCTGAATCATAAAGGTCCCCAAACTGGACTTAGAACTTGGAGAAAAACCATATATTTGAGTTGGCCTCAGGCTATTTAGAAAAGCATCATGGTCCATTAACATTCCAAATAATTCAGCCTAACTCACTGAAGTGTGTATTAAAATGGTGGACCAGAATCTTAGTTGCACAACACAAACCAATTTTGTCTTTTGATAAGCATACATCTCTCTTAGGAATCTTGGGGGGGGGGAAATGATTTGCTCAGTAGAGTTAAAATGTCACTTGGAAATTTTTCTTTATTTAATAAAAGGAAAGGTAGCGCTCACCGGCTCTTCGAAGTGAGGCTATTATTCATTTCCATGAAAGTATTCTAATTTTCCAGCCTTTTGATCACTAGTATCCTGAACCTGAGAATTTCATTTGGGTAACACGAGACAAAAAAAATAAAAAACAAAAATATCAACCTGTCACTCAAAAACAATACGTTTTAATTCTTTTCTTTGTTATTAGTAATTCCTATTTTTGAGAAAAAGTATCCAACATTCCAGGATGGACTAAAAATTCGTATAGAGCAAAGTCAACTTGGATTTCTCATTATCCTGTCTCAACCTCCCAATTGCTTGAATTACAGGGACCTACCTCCAATGGTGAGTAATTTTCCTTTATCTTACTTCAGGTAAATTTTTTATGAGATTCTCTTTACTCTTTGTACACTCTTCTGCAGATTGCCTGCATTCTAGATATGTTTATTAAATAATGCCATAGCTTCCATTCTTTCTTAGGTTTTGTAGAAAGATTCTTATCAGGAGTTCTATGTCAGCAGTAGAAGTAAGATTTGACCATACTTAGATCTTTTGTCTTATTGTTAACACCATTTGAATGTCTCCGTGACTTGTCAAGTTGCTGCTAGGCTTGGTTTTCCTTAGCAGTAAGGAAATCAATGAGTTGATTCAGCTTCCTAGATAATTTTTTCCTATTTGCTACAAAACCAGTAACACATTAGAAGGTATCTTTGAAGCCTGAATTAAATACAGATTACATGACAGTTCAGAGTTTAGGATATGCAAATATGACAAAAATATTAAGGACATGTCACTGCCCTTCTTGAGGTACTGGTGAAATAGGAGCCCAAGCCCAGTGCTCACAAAAAAATAGCACACTGAATAAGCATTGATTTTTCAGACAAACTGCCCTACATATAGGCTGTTCTATGTAGTAGGACTGCACAGCATCAAGGATTTACTTCCAACAATATTGATGTCTATCCTGCTTGAAGCCAAGTGACAGATAGTAAGTATATGTGTGAGTGTCTGGAAAATGGAAGTCCTCAATAACATTTGCTTCTCTTCTTGTTCCCTTTTAAGAAATAGTTTTTCACCCATAACATGAAAACAAAATCTACTTTGGTTTTATCCTAGCCATTTCACAGCACGAAATACTTTGCATTTACTATTGTACAATCAATGTCTTGTATCTGTGAGGAAAACCACTATGTGTTGCTCATGAAAAGCAAATGCAATTGGTGATGCTCAGGTATCATTTAGAAGAAGGCCTTTGTTCTGTGAATCCTTCATCTCCCTGTCTTAATTATGTCAGATTTTTAAATGACAGCCAATGCTAGAAGGCTCAGTGTGCTAGATTAGGTAAATTCTATATACATTCACAATGGAACACTACTCTGGGGTTTTATATACCTCTAAGACGTTTGCAATAAGAAATTCAGCATAGCCTCGTAGTGGGCAACAGCACCAGCCATGTCTGCCATGTTGACATCATTCCCAGGGTTGTGGACTGAAAGAAATGATTCCTCTAAGTTGTCCTCTGACCTCTACCTGCAAGTTCTGGCACATATGTATGTACACACACACACACACACACACACACACACACACACACACACAGATGAAGTAAAATGTAATTTAAAAAATTTACGTAGCATCAAGTCAACAAAAGACTTATTAAGACAAGTACAGCTACTCATATCCTGAAACATGCAGATAATATGATTTCCTTAACAGCAAGTCTTAACAGACTCCTCATTTGAGATCACACTCAAGTTGGAAAGCTATTCAAAGACTTAAAAATTAGCAAAGAAATAGAGCCCAGATAAGGAAACTCCACAAATGGAATGCAGGGCTGCCTGACCCACAAACTGACCAAGGCCACTACTATGACTTAGTGCCTGGAATTGACCAGCCGACAGCAATTACTCCCTTACAAGGCCATAAGATAACTGGGCACCAAGAATTCCCAGATGGCCACCTTCCCCCGAGGGGCTCATGAAGGAAATAGATTGCCCCACTGGCCAATGTGTCACCAATTAACAATTTGCTCAGGCAAGATTAGTTAGCACATCCTGAGGTCTGCAGGTTTTACAAGTGGTGTGTCAGGAGGCTATCTGATTCCCAGCCCTCTCCTCAAGACAAAGGGCCTACTAGGAACTCATGACTCTCTGGTCATGTACCCAATGGACAGAGATTCGAGGCCCCTCCCTAAGCTTATGGTTTTTGCCTTTAAAAATGCCTGTGCCTGGGGGACGGGACTTCCCTCTAGCCTGAGCGCTGAGGAGGCCCGTCTGTACAAACGTTCACCTTTCAGTAAGCCTCTTGCTATTTGTATCAAGTTTCCGCCTCCACATGGTGATTGGGGTGGCCGAGGTCCTGGGCTGAGATCCTGGGGGCCTGAGTCTCCAGGGGTCTTTCACTATTAACTATGAAAGGGACATCTTCAAAATGTTCTAGTTTTCTCTTCAATGAGGAGGGTAAGAAGACTCTGCTTCCAAATGCTTCCAAGGTAAACTATGGGATCTGGTGGCTGTTGGGTTTAATCTCAACATATTTGGGTGACCACAAGTCTGTGGAGAGACTTCTAGATGAGTGGTGAATTCATGAGTCCTTCCAGCATATAATAGGACTTACATTAGTATTAATGAAAGGAAGCTATTAAAATAGCAATGCAAATTTTCAAAGAATTGTTAGAACTACATCTAGAAGTATCTATTAAGGTCATTATTTTCTACTCAAAGTTACATTTGAGATGAAATGTAAAAACACATTTTAGATATTTAGTTAACATGTTTGTATGAATTTGTCTTCATTTAAATCTCCTAGTTAGCCTAAAGGAATATTCCAGAAAATAGTGGAAAACCATTAATCTAACCACTTATTCTTGACACCATGTATCCATCTGTAATATATATTTTGTGGTCATGAGCCTGGCCTTTAATGGCTGAGCCATCTCTCCAGCCATTATGTATTGTTTTAGATTGTTACAATTTTGAATGTCTTTGCTAAATTCCTACATTTGAAACACAACGCTCAAGGTAAATGCTGAAGGCTGGTCCCTGGAAGAGGCAGTCAGGTCTGTGAGCTCTTTCCTCTTCTCCCGATTGGTGCTATTATCAGGGAAATGGGGCTTTATTTGGGGAGAAAGTTAATGAGAAAGGGTGTGCTTGGACAACCTTCCTCTCTACTCCATGTCCACCTTCGCCTCTGTCCTCTTATTTCTTGCAGGAAAGAAGAAACACCACTTCTTTCCCTCTGGTCTGCACCAGCGGACCTTCCAGCAAGAGTGTCTGACCCCAATGTGGAAGTCCATGACCTAAAGGTTTTCCAGCTCTAACACTAATACTAAGTGTATCCACTGTCAGTAAATTACTAAATTTCAGGTACTTTGTTCCTACTAAAATACTAGCAAAACATTCTGGACACTGTTAGATGGTAGAGATAAAAAAAAATTCAATAAAATTCTACCTGTGTAAGGTCACTGTGCCACAGTAACTGTTAGAAAGGCACACCTTGGAACAATAACTGAACTTTATCTTGTCTTTTCTCCTCATTTGTAAGGTAGCATTCTTTCCTGCTTCTAGGAATGCAGCAAGACTTGTCCCTGTGCTCTTCTAACTGCTTTCATTGGGAATAAAGAGCTCCCTTGTCTATGTTTTTCAGATTGTGAACTTGACAGGAGAGGACCCATGGCTAACTCCTGTCCTCATGGCCAATACTACTGGGGGGTTAGATACAGAATTCTGACTTCTGAAAATGGCTGCCATATAGAATGAAAAAGCGCAGGGATCCCTTTGCAATAGATGGTAAGCTAGTGGCTTTTTAGCAGTTATGTTTACTCTTAGGTTGTTATGTTTATCAATTCAGTTTTCACTGTACTGGAAAATATCAAGGACACTGAATTGCTACAACTTCTTTTGAAAGGTTTAGGCATTATGCTTGCCTGGCCCTGTTGCCTGGCAGAATCCACTCAGTCAGTACCCTGGTCAATCCAGGGTTCCATGAAAACTAAGTCTCCATGCAGGTGTAAAGGATCTATAGTTCGTGTTTCATGGAGCCAGTGGTTTCCATCTCGAGGTTTCTTTTCTTATAGTTTTAAACTTTTACAAAATAACAACATCTGTATTTTATGATGTAATTCTCAAAGTTCTGAGTCCCTCAGAGTATCTGTGTGTGTGTTCACACATATAGATATAGATATACGTATATATCAGAGATATTTAATCATGAGCAAATATTTGCAATTTCAAATATAGGTACTGATTCCACTCTGAGAGACCTATGAATCAGGGCAAAGGTAACTATGATTTTTTTTCCCAACTAGACGACAAGTGCATACATTTTAAAACAAGTGAGAAAGATAGTCATGTGTGAGGCTCACTTTTGTGTCAATTTGACAATTTGATGGAGTCTATAGTCATGGGGAAGTGGAAACACCAACTGAGAAAATGCCTCCATCTGATTAAGCCGTGGGCAAGTCAGTGGGCCATTTTTTTTTTAATTGAGTCATGGTTTTGTGGGAGACACCAGCCTATGGTGGTCTGTGTTAACATTGGGCAAGTAGTTACAGAACTTACTGAGTGAGCCATGCAGACCACATCAGTAAGCAACACTCTTCTACAGAGTCTCCTTAATTTCCAACCAGAAATATGAAGATGTTAAAAAAAAAATTCAAAAACTTTCCTCCCCAGTTGCTTTCAGTTACGGCATTTACCGAAGCGACATAGAGAAAACTAGGACAGTATTTTGGACTAAGAGAATAGCAAGTGCAGGAACCTGAGTGCAAACAAAGGTGTCTGATAGGACTAAACAGGGAAGCCAGTGACAGAGTATCCAGGGATGCAGAGAAAAGAAGTGTATTTTGGCAGGTGGAATGGAGCTTGGTATTGCACCATCTTTGGGATTTGTTATTTCCTGCAAAGATATTGGAGACTTTGAATTCATGCTCACATAACCCCATGTATGCTTTCAAAGTCATCCTTTCATTCATAAGATACTATATTAAGTGGAGGATAGAAAAACCACTGAAGTGAGGGCGTTTGCCAGATATGGGACACAGTACTCTAAGGTAACTTACACTGTCTCATCAGATGAAATAAATCAAGCCAAAGTGACTAGGTAAAATAAATACCAAGGAAAATAGGTAGAGTCTGTACCTATTTCTGTTTAATTCTTAATATTGGGAGAAATTTATGGATAACACCAACACATGACTGTTGTTTTAATACCATATGTCTGGTAACAACTAAATTCGATTTCAGCAGATGCTTTTCAACACACAAAAAAGAAAGAATTATTTTCCAAGAACAATTTTTTTCCTGTATGTTAAATTCAAGAAAACCGTGGGTATAGATTTGCTGTTTTGCTGTCTTTTGATACACGTGGCAATCTTTTGTGATAAACAGCAGGGTATCTCAGTAATGAGTAGAAATTACAGCAGAATGCAACTGTTTGGAACCTACCACTGACAAACAGAATCTCAAGGTGTCTACACTAAGCTCTTGAAGACATATTTTTGAGATTTAAAATGAACGCTTAATCCTAAACAGAGGTAATAAAGCTGTCTTCTGAAACAGTCAAACTTCGTAAACTGCCGGTCTTGTCCACAAATCTTTTTATAAGAGTCTGTGTGTATAAATTAAAGTCAGATGCTGAGCAGGAATTGGTAGACCATCACACTGTGACACTTTATGTTTTTTCCTAGGGTGAATCTCAGAAAGCATTAAAAAGCAAAATACAGCCATGCTCTAACAGTTTATAGACCACGACCAGGCTGTCAAATTTCTTCATCAAAAAGACAGCACAAGGTGTTGGTCTCAATACCTGGGCACAGCAAGATAAATGAGTAGACGACTTTTGGCCATTATGGATCATTTTCCAACAACCACTAAGCTTTGAACATTAAAACACAGCTGAATAATCAGTCAGTCAAGATGTCCTGATGATGTCCTCAGGACCTTCCTGTGGGAGAAGACCTGTCACGAAGAGCTGTAGAAGAAGAGCCACCTATTTATCCAGTAATATTGATATGAGGAACAGAGGGTGGGTATCCTAACAGAAAGCGGAAGTGACTGCTGGACAACTGGAAGTGATATAATGCAGACACACAGAAGAGTAAGAAGGACGTTGATGGCACATAACTGCCTTTCTATCAAGAGACTCAGCAGATGATGTCACACACACACATATATCAGGTTGAATCAAAGGAAGTTCCATAAGAATCAAAGAAATCTTATCAAAAAACCCAGTTTCCATGGGGGCAGGGGAGAGATTCAAATGGGGTAGAGGAGACAATCACTTTATTAAATATATATAATTTTGTAGACGTAACCATAAAAAGACAACTGATCCTAAAAATAACAATTTGTTTTCATGAGCAATGAATTTTGCTGGAACTATTACATATGCCTTAAGAAACATTTAACCTTTAAATGTTCTTACCACCTTGGAAAGCCAGCCAGCGTTATATATAATTACAGTTAGGGAAACAGGTAGCTTTCTATTATGCTGATTGGTCCCCCAAAATAATTTAAGTTTTTTTTTTTGTGAGATAGTAAAAACCATAATAGCAAATGCACTGAGTTTTGTAGTTCAATTTTCAACCATGTCATAAAATAATGTAGTATATCACATGATCAGATACACCATATAAATATTGAACAAGGACACAGAGCTATTCTTACATTTAAAAATACTATTAATGTTAAATATATCTAGTTCAACGTCACACACTTTTTTCTTTAACTGTAATAAATATTGTTTTTATGACCAATTATTTTTCAGGTTATATTTTCTTATAGCTTAAAGAATCCACCGAACAAATGTGATTGTTAATCATAAAATTTACATTTGGGCTATGTAATAAATTGTAATATTTTAAGAAGGCTTGAACTATTAAATGTCTCCTTATTCTATTAATGTAAGTGAAATTATTGTAAGTACTCAGATATTAAGACAGATAATTGTTTATGGCACCAATTGTGGGATCAGTATTTGTTCAATTGAACACAACATACAATGTCAGGTGAAGCATATGTCTTAGATACTTGGGTTCATTGTGGCAATGAAAACCAGGGCTTCGCCCTGCTAATATGTAATAGCTATCAATCACCTTCTGAGGCCCCTGTGTATGTTTTGCCTATTAACTAGATCTTAGCAGTCTAATGAATTATTAAACATTAATCTAAAGTTCAGCTTTCCCCAGTTTATAATGTCAAAGGATTCTAACCTAGATTTGCCCTGCTTGAAAATGCATATGACAATATATACTTACTAAGAAATATAGGTGCTACAAAATAGTTTTCTTTCAAAGGATTCACTTACTTAAGTATCACTAATGTTCACCTACAATTAAGCTAACTCACTACATGTTTTTGTTTGTTTGTTTGTTTATGTGCAAGGCCTTTGCTATGTAGATCAGGCTCAATGAGAGCTCAGACACCTCCTACCTCAACCTCCTAAATTCTGAGATTTCAACTTTGTATTGGAATTGGTTCTTTATTTCTTACAAAAACCAATGTTTACACAAAGATTTGACTCATCCCAATTTTAGAGGAAAGAGAGGCCAAATGACTTGGGTAAAGAATCTCGCAGAACTAAGTGTGTCAAATGAATACATTTTACAGGAAAACAATTTAGCATGTATATTAGACACTGAGAGTCTATTCATTTCATCATCATGTCAAAATTTTTTTTTCTCTGTCTCTACTTTTTTAAAATTAAAATATAAGGGAATCAGTTTACTTTTACAGAATGGTCCAATGCACCCACAATCAAGTTGACTGAGGGCTGTATATCCAACCATTCATGCACATGAGCACATGTGTATCTACTGTGTTTGTATTTCTGTACATAAAAAATTTTGAAAGTCAAATTCCCCTTACTTTGATCTCTGAATTAGAATATTTTTCTCTTTTATTTATAATTCAATTGTATTCAACTCAATTCTGTATCCATTATGTAATTGATGGTTATGACTAAGTAGGTTGAT
Organism: Cricetulus griseus; assembly: GCF_003668045.3. NCBI lineage: Eukaryota > Metazoa > Chordata > Mammalia > Rodentia > Cricetidae > Cricetulus > Cricetulus griseus. Next base: position 6,417,449 of record NC_048603.1, on the reverse strand, counting down.
TTCATGAATCACTGGTGGGGCTCATGTTTGGAAGCTCTTTCCCAGGTGACATCATTTTCTAATAGCCTCTGTACCTCTTTGTACAATGTATTAGGATTATTCAACTGACTAGCGTGTCTATGGTATTCTTCTACTGCTTGTCCCTTCCTGTGAGAGCTTTTGATATAGAGTTGTACTCAAGCATATGGTTGTAAACCGCAGTAATATTGTGTCTCTTTTTAGACACCTCCTTATTTAGGGAAATGCATATTGGTCTGTATCCTTATTTCAGGTAAGTGCACACATAAATGACAAGTTATTGCATTTATCTGTGTCAAACTTAGTCCTAAAGACACAAAGGAAGCAAAACAGGTCTAAATGCCTGTGTTTTGAGATAGCTCTCCTGCTAATCCAGACTCCCTTCTGTAAAGACAGTTAAGAATATACGTACTCTTCCAAAGAATTTCTTTATTAAATCAACTGTGCAATACTTTTCAAAATCTTATTACCTATACCACACTCCAGGTTATGTTAAAGGAATGGCTTTGAAAATACAGAATATTTTATATGATAATAAAAAGTTATCAAAAGTTGTATTTCTTACCATGACAACTTGGCAAGGCTCTGTTCCATCCAGGTCTTCCATCATCTCCCATGATACAAGTGAGTGTTGAGTAACCTTGAAGAACATAGCCAGCGTCACAGTAATAGGTGACCGTTGACCCCAATTTATAATCCATTCCAAGTCTGGTACCATTCATGATATTGCCTGGATCAAAGCACGATTCCCGGAGTTTGGCTGGAAAATAGTATTGGTAGGATATTAATTTGTTTGAGATACTCTTTTCGGTGACATTTTTATAGTATGTTCATATCCTGAACACCAGCAGCTACATACAGCAAGTACTGAGAACGAACACAGCTCTGTGAAAAGAATATAGCGTGCTTTGGTGCGAGCCTGGATACATCCACATCTAATTCAGGTTCAGTGACTTAATATTTTCCTGAGCTTAGTCACTAGCACACGCACCCATACCCACACATTCACAGATATTCCTTCTCGTACAACAGCTTCAGGTGACTCTGACATAGCATGGCGAAACAAGGTGTGCTGCATCCATGGGTCCCCTGACTGTGGGAGTCAACGAACTAGGTCAGACTGACAAAATACAGGTTCCAGGAATTTCTTAAAGAGCAGTGTAGGGGAAGCTGTAGCCACGCCTACTTAGGGGCTGGCTACAGGTGTGCCAGACCATGCTTGCGAGGGCGTGGTCAGGGTGAAGTAGAGTGATGGTGTTTTCTCTTTCGGTTTCACTTTGGTACTTGCTGGACAGACTGCTGCCACACCGGCTGGCTAGGTTGCTCTGTAAGTAAGGCTTTTCCCTATTAAATAACCTTGTATTTCTACCTGACTCTGTATTGGTCATTTCCCACTATAGAGCAGTATTTCAGTTTTCTACACACTGGACACTGAACTGGAGCCACTGAAACAAAGTGTGGTCAGTCCCTGGTCTAGTCTCCTACCTTTCACAGGTCCTAAGGATTTAGCTGTTTGAGCATGACTGCCTTTACACATTGGAATGTAGTGTGTGGTTAGGACTAAAATGTTTATGTCTGTGCTCATCATTATAGATGCTTGATCATTGATCCCTAAAGAGTACAGAGTAACAGCTATTTTTATTATGGTAGATGTAATAAATAATATAAAGATGTTAAACTGTGTGTGTGTTTGAGGATATTCATGAGCTGTGTATAAAACACCATTTTATAAGGAACACTAGCATTAAAGGATGCCGATATTTGAAGAATGTCTTGAACACAACCACTGAGAGATAGACTAGAACAACTATATTCTCCAGGTATAAAATATACTAAAAACACTGTTTTTAGAACAGATTCAGCAAGGTGCTTACGGCATGGTGGCACTACAAATGGTGCTTCATGAATGTAGAGGGTAATTTACTTATTTTGTCAAGTACAACCGCACGGTGAAGAGGAAGGATTACACAATGCAATTTAAGAAAGAACAGTAAGCAGGGCAGTGGTGGCGTGCACCTTTAATCCCAGCACCTGGGAGGCAGAGGCAGGTGGATCTCTGTGTTCGGGACCAGCCTGGTCTACAAGAGCTAGTTCCAGGACAGCCTCCAAAGCTACAGAGAAATCCTGTCTTGAAAAGCAAACAAACAAACAAAAAAGAAAGAACAGTAACCTAGCCTTTCTATAGTTGAACTAAGTCCATGGAGGAAAAGGAAGGCTTGAATTAATGTCAAAATATTAATCTATTTGGTGTTACTTTTACTAAAATTCATCTTTTTCAAAGTCGACATAACCTTTTTGTAATTTTGTACGTTCAAAAACAAGTCATTGAAACTGTAATGAAAACACCTTGCTCTTTTCTGGAAACATATTGACATTTTTATAATATTACTTCTGCAGAAAATTTTGATTGCTAGCTTCACTGTGATATGGAATCATTTATCATGACTTTTATGCATTTTTTTAAGATCTTGGTGAATAAACTTTAAATAACACTGTCTTTGTTTATTGTCATGTGTGCTGTATCATTTACATCTGAAAACCCTGAAATCAAACCTAATACAAATTATGAAGCAACAAAATTTAGAATTATTTCTATGAATAATATATTGCAATTTCCTTAATGTTAAGTCGACTGATGAACAGATCATAGAAATCATCTTATTCTCCTCCAATTTTCCAAGTAAGATATATTAGGTGATAAAGTTCTTTCTTAGTTTGTTGTAAGATATTTTAGTTTACCTTTGTAGAACGTAAATTAGTTAAGAAGTAGCCATGAATCTACATTTAGCTGAGATATGGCAAATGGGCTTTATCTTGTGTACAATTGCAAGGGTATATGGAAAACAGGCTCATGATAATATGTGGGGAATTTTAAGAACTGATGATTAGTTTTCATTGTAACTATCTGCACTCAATGGGCACATTTGTCATAAGCATTTCAGTGGAACATGATTCCTGTGCCTTTCATCCGGCGGGGTTTCAGAAATGTTTCCTAAATTGGAATTCAAAATACGACTTACATCTAGGTCTAAAGTAATGACACCTCTTCTTTCTTAGTTCTTCTATCTTTCCCATCTTTGTTCCTTCTCTTCTTTGCAGATGTATGCCTACCTGTTCTCCTTGAAATACAAGGAACTATTCCAAAGCTAAATTCTCTTTGACAACATGGAGACCAGGAATATATTTCTAAAGCTGCTTATATCCCAGGAATGGTACTATTACATTATCCTAATTACCATTATGTTAAAAAAACCAAATAATACTTCTAAGATGATCAAAATGGATCAACTGACAAAAAATTACAAGTTTCTTTGTATATGTGGAAGTGGTTTGTGGACTATAGGAAGGATAGGCTTATATCTTACAAATAATGTCTGGAGATAGCATTAGACACTAGGTAAGGCTCTGGGACTATTGAGATAATGTGGAATCTTTTTTTTTTTTTTTTTTACTCAGTCATATGACTTTAGGCAATTTACTTAAATTTGTTTGGTCAAAAGCTTTAGTCATAGAAGCAAATGATTTTTAAATCATACTTCTTCAGAATGAGCATGGATATAAGAGATTTTTCTAGTGTTGCTCCCAATAAAGAGTAACCATCACACTTAAAGATTTGGCTTAGGTTCCTTGAAAGATATCATCAATGATACTAGATTGATGTTGAGAACTACTGATATTTAACATGGTATTGAAATTCCAAAACAGAAAATTAAATAAGCAAGAAATAGAAATGAAATGTTAGCAGAACAGAAAGAAATGGAAGTATCGCTGTTATATAGAAAGTCCAAAAATACTACAAGAATATTATACCAATGAAAGGGTTAAGTAATTAGAAATACACAAAGAAATTATTAAATGTCACCATGCCTTCATTATAAAGAACAACCAGAAAAAAACTAATACTAAAGGCATTACTTATTCCCTGCAAAGTATAAGATGTTTTAATTAAAATGAGAAAGAATTTATAAAGAAAATTATAAAGCATTACTGAAAGACATTAATGAAAACAGGAGTAAATTGAGAGACTAGCTGTATTAATAGATGAGAAGATTAAATGTCATACATCAATTTACTCCCAAATGATTTATTAATTCAACATGGTGACAATCAAATGCAATGTATGGAAGAAGCTTAATTCTAAATGTGAAATCAAGGTTCAAAATGTTGTGACAGGCATCAAGGACAAAATTAAAAAGAAAACTAAGACTGTCTGGTTAAGCAACCTTCAAAGTCCATTGCCTGAGGCTTAGTCACTAGCTGAGGGACCTATTTTGGGAGGTTTCAAAAATTACAGGAGGTGGGGCCAAGCAAGTAAAGCAGGTCATAGGAAGACACATGCCCTAGAGGACAGTGAGGGGGGCAATCCTTCTGTAAGCAGTGATTAAGAAAGAGCTAGCCAGTAAGAAGCCTAAGCCATGGGTCAAACAATTATAAATAGATATTAAGTCTCTGAGGGATTATTTCATAGTGGTTGTGGGGACCCAATTAAGTGGAGAGAAACAGGTCCAGTGGGACTGAAACTTGACAGAGAAAATTTCAAGACTGTATCTTGAACTAAGTTCTCTCTTTTCTCTTTGCTTCTCAGCCACTGTGAGGCTTAGGCACAGGCTATGGTCCTGCCTTACCACTGGACAGTAGCCAGTGGAATATACTGTGATTGTGAGTTGGGATCCCAAATAAACACTTTCTTGTCTTAAGTAAATCTGTTGGTGTTTGGATATACCAATAAAAATCCCACTTATAGAAAAGGTGGTGCACACTTTACCATTGCCATTTTACTGTTCTGAAAAATACTGCCCTGGAGACAGAAAAAGAAGTCACTAGAACAAATAAGAGACCTAAAAGTTGACACAGGGACTTGATAGCTGATGGCAATAGCATTGTTAGGAAGTGGTGCTAAATATTAAAATTAGGGTACTGCTTTACAGAAAATAAACCCCATATAAGTTAGTGACTAAAAAGTAGAAACTATAGCCCTATTCTTTAGAAAAAATCTAAGAAGAAACATTTACAAAAATTTGTACTAAGAAAGGATTTTTTTAAAGCAAGACATAAAATGTATAAATTATGAAGGAAAGGAAGAATTAAATGTGATGTAGATTGTTTTAGATACTGTACAAAATAATACAGAATTACAATAGAATGTTCCATTGACCAAGGATGGAACTGAAATAGTAATTAAAATATAAATGATCAAGAGTGATGGGGGATGTCCTTTTGTATTATGTTTCTCTTATTGTCTGATGAAAAAACACTATTGGGCCAATGGGCAATGAGGCAGTAAAACAGGAGGGACTAGGAGAGGAGAACTCTTGGAAAGGTAGGCAGGAAAGCCCACCAGTGTCAGACTCTGCGTGAGATGGCAAAGGGGTAAGAGGTCCAGATATTTTCCAGTAAGATAGGACCATGTGGAAATAGTTAGATTAACAGAAATAGGTTAATAATTAAGATACAGCTAGCCAGTAAGAAGCCCAAGCCACTGGCCAACAATTTCATAATTAATATAGAATCTGTGTGTTCATTTGGGGCAAAGCAGCTATGAAAGCTGGTGGGAACTCCTTTATTTCCATGACATAAAATATTTCGTGTATATAAAATAAACAAATTAGAAAGATTTGTGATTGTGCAAATGCACAGATCCAACAAGAAATCACTGTGCAAAGTAGGGAGAAAGATGCAACTTAAGATGACACAAAAATGATAAAATGTCAAAGATCTAATAACCACGAGGTTAACAATGTTCACATTTACTAAGATCACTCATTTTTTAAATCTTAAAGCTTTTACCTTCTGATGTTTAGTATTAGTGGAAATAGACTCTCAATGTCTTTTAATTAACTTGGCAATATGGAATTAAATTGAAGCGTTTTATACCCTTTGACTCAATAATCCTGCTACCACAAATACTAATGTCTCTATAAGATTCTCACTCACAAATTCATGGAGACCCATAAAAGAGGGTTCTTTTCTACAAGATTCTTTTCTAGCAGTAAAAACTGGAATATCCTATTGATCAGAAAATAAAGTTAACTATAATACAGCTACATTAAATAGTAAAGAAATTAATATATCTATCTCAAATACTATTAAACTCTTAGAACAATGTAAGGAAAAATAATTAAATGGTGAAAGTAAAATGGTTATATGAAAACATGATAAAGCATATACATATTATAGATGTCTTAGTTACTGTTGTATTGCTGTGAAGAGACACCATGACCAAGGCAACTCTTATTAAGGAAAATATTTAATTGGGGATTTGCTTATAGTTTCAGAGGCTTAGTCCATAATCCTCATGGCAAGTGGGACATGCCAGTACTCATGGGGCTGTAGCAGTTGATGAGACCAATATCTTGATCAGCAGGCCAAGAGAGAGGGGAAGACACTGGGTTTGGAATGGGCTTTAGAAGTCTCCAACAGTTTCTCCAGTAAGACCACACCTCCTAATCCTCCCTAATCTTTCAAACAGTTCATTTCCTGGTAACTAAGCATTCCAATACTACATGAGCCTATGGGGGGGGACCCTTCTTATCCAAATCAGCATAATGGAAAGAATAAAAATTGGTATAAACATTTAAAGGCGGAAACGTTAAGTACCAAATCCAGGTTGAGGAGCACATAATCATTTAAAAAGCAAGGATGAATGCACACATTTGTCTGAAAGAGAATGGGGTATCAGGGTACATGGGAGCCTGATTTGATGGAGGGAGGAAAGGCAAAGGAGAAATGATGTAAAATAAAAAAAAAAATGAAGCCAGGAGTTGGTGGCACAAGCCATTAATCCCAGCACTCTGGAGGCAGAGACAGGTGGATCTCTGTGAGTTCCAGGCCAGCCTGGTCTACAGAGTGAGTTCCAGGACAGCCTCCAAAGCAATACAGAGAAACCCTGTCTCAGAAAAAAAAAATTGGAATGCTAGCTCAAGCATTGATTTTGGTTTTCTTCTTAGCTATTTAGCTGAGTTCTTGCAGAAGCTATAGACTGTCTTCCCAATAGAGACAGTCGTAAGGTATTTAAGTTCAATTCTTATAAATTCATCTAGTTATGTAGTTCACTGTCCCAACCTCTGAGAAAAACTACCATCTTCAGGGTCAGGTGAATTACCACTTGCAGAAAACCCCAAAAGAGCTGATACCCCAAATTCTCACTGTCTGTGCCAAGGAACCTGTTCATCCCTCTCCTGACAGGCCATTTATTACTTTGCCCTGTGAAATGTATGATGCACAGAAGGCTCAAGGTTTCCACTGAAATCAAATTTGCACCATGGTTATGCTCAGCATTTATCATTGGTTTGGGCACCATCACACACATTTCCAAAATGATAATGATAGACATGCCTATACCTGCTGACCTGTGAACATTCCCGTTACCCACATACTGATACAACTGATTTTATGTTGATTTCTTATGATAGTTATACAAAGAAGAACCCAAGGTCTGATAGCAAATAGAAAAGGAATTAACATTGTGTATGTGATATTGGACTTTTAAAAATAGCAATAAAGGACTTTTTTTGGTAAGGAAATACGGTAGGATATTATCAGTATTTGCTGAGTGTGTGCTTTGAAACTATATTTTCTTCTATATAATTTTCAGTTATTAGAAATTAATGTTGAGGCTAGGTAGCTGGTAGGACCACTTTTTAATGGAAGCACATGGACCTGGTTTATATTCTTAGAACACAGATAAAAAGCCAATTGTGGCCCTGAACACCTATAGTCCCAGGGACAAGTGTAGGGGGTAGGAATGGATCACTGATGATGGCTAGAAATTAGTCTAGCCAAAATTAGGAGTTCCAAGTTTAGAGGGAGACCCTACCACTAGGGAATAAGGTGTGGAGAGGAATAGAGCAGCAAGCAGTATGTTCTCTTCTCGTCTTGGTACACAACCACATAGGTGCATGTACACACATACAAACACATAAAATAAAAAAAAAATAAAGTATTTGAGGAGATAAATTTAAATGTTATGTGATAGATAAATGTATCAAACTACCACATAGTAACTGAATAATGAATTTATCCCTTCTGTATTCAGTCAAATTTAAAATATGTAATTAATCATTAAGTTACAGAATAGTCTATGATTCACAAAGCACTATTTATTAAGTATCCATGGGCACTTTAAAATAATTATAAAAAATGCAATAAATGTTTCTGAGATTTAGCCATCACTGCATTTTGCCCTGTCTTATGAGTATAAAAATATTTTAACTACTAAGAATTGAAACACAATTCTCTTATTCTTCATTTACTTTCCCTGAAAGAAATCTCTGAAATAAAGTGCTTTAATGAAACTTCAGCCCCGCCAATGAAGTAGCTTTTTTTCCTTAAATATGGTGGGGCCTTAGCTTCTGCTCCAGTATACAATGTGACTGTCAGTTACATACCATGGCAGAAATAATTAGAGAAAGGCTAATCTCTTTCTCACTGATGGGAAGCTACACAGAGAGTTCTTTGTGAGAAAAACTGTACACAGCCCCATTTCCCAAGCACATACAACCAAAACTAGTAACAGTCAGCACAAAATAGTTATCCTGTAAACAAAATTCCAGTTTAATCAGATTGCTAGAGCTGAACTTGCAAACATACCTTTATATTCTAAATGAAATCCCGTGTAACTGACCGATCCGTCACTCCGAAAAGCCAGGTGCATGGTATTTGAGCTGCTCTCTATTCTTTCTGGTAACTTGCTGTCTTGAAAACTTCCGATCAATGGGCTATTACTGTCTGGTCCATCATATATATAGAGGAAGTCATAGTTGGGCTCGATGCTAAAACTAAGAGAGAAAGTGGATTGTTATTAAAAGGGTGTTTAGCAAGGTAGATGCAGAGTCATTGAACAATAGATCCTGGGAAATAAATCTGATATAAAAGTTTGCCTGACAAGAAAACATACTGGGCATGAGTAGCAAATTAATGGTAGAACCAAGAAAGTCATCTTGATATTTAAATAGCTCATGTTGACAGCATGTCTAAAGGGTTTCCTTGATACATACTGTAAGGTGGGTTAACAGAGGAAAGGACACAGCATGAGGAATAACTTGTGTTATTATTATTATTATTCATTTCTTAACTTTCTAACCTACATATTCTTTGGTGAGTTATTTAACATATCTTTTTAATTTACCATGTATTTATATGCTAAAGGGGTAATGCTTTACATTGTTAGTTATGAAACCACAAGCACTTTAAGATATATGGAGTATCAGATTCAATAAGACGATAAATGTAAAAATTGTTTTAAAATTATTCAGTAAATACAGTATACTGTATTAGGTAGCATTATTGCTGAAAGTGAGTATATATATGTATTAATTTATATATATTATATTTATATATATTTTATATTATATATATGTATATATATTTAGAATAATGCAAAGAAAATAATGCTTATAGATTTTTCAAAATTAGGTAATGGCTAGTGACTTTTATAATGTAGATGGTTCAAGCTCACAGGTATTAAAATACTTTGCATTAACAACTTTCTTTCACCTGACAAGGCATAAGAAATATCTCATACTGATCACAGTTTGCACATATTTAGGATGTAGGTAATCAATCGATAATCTGGCTATTGTTAGTACCATCTGATTCAGAAACAATGAAGGAAAAAGAATGACCTCCTTTAGGCCACTAAGAAAAGTCAATTAGCCTATGATTTCAAATGAAACTGGAAAGCTTGTCAATATTAAGATACTGTCTGCTGTAACTTTATGATATTTATATTTATTTAATATATTTCAAATATACAGCATGTAACAATGTGAAGTTTCTGTAGCTGTTTTTTCCCTTAATCATTTCCAGGACTAACCAATTTATTTGTGCATAAATGGTCTTGGAGAAAGACAGGGTGGCACAGAGCTTCCTAGCCTTCTCATACATGAGGTCATGCATAGCATGAAGAAATTAAGAAAACATTAGACATTATTCTACTACTTAATTCTACTACTTAATCTTAAATCCTGTCAATGGATCACCGGCATGGACTTTGGTAACTATTGATATTTAACAGGAGAAGGCAGAATCAGCTTGATTTCATTGGTCCTTGTGGACCAGAGCATTGTGAATTTTCTTCCTTGCAGTTAACTTTCATTTTAACAACAATTTGTTATTGTTAAATAACAATGTTATTTGTTATTTAACCTTGTCTATCTCACTGCCAGAGGCTCAATGGAAACAAATGCTTTGCAAAGGACATGACAGTAGTTCCTGTGCTTGGAATGCTAAAAATACCCCTTTAAATACTGAGTACTGGATAGCACATTGAGCTTCTGGCTTGGACTTAAGTGAATGCTTAATGTCTTGATTTATAGCTTTTTGGAAGATGAAAGTGAAAAAAAAATTTAGGAAATTTTAGGCTCTTATCTGCAATGATTCCTTTCATACAAATACTTGGATGATTGTATACTTGCACAAATATGCTGTTTTCTTAAAAATTTATTTGATCATGAGATATTGAGAAATAAGGAAAGGGGTTTAGTTTTTATTTTACCCATGAATATACAGAAACACTTAAAAGTCAGATATTTCCTTAATGTCACATAATAAATGACAGAATTGAAAATCAAATTTCTTTTCTATATTTCCTGCAGTATAGCCCTTTATCTCCAACTTATTAGCTAAATTTAATTCATGAGAAACAATGCCCTGTATCAAATATCTTGATAATTTCTATTGGTTTAAAATGCAATTTCTCCAATAGCAAAAAAAATGGGGATAATAATCTCATTTGCTAAGGAAGTCCTTGCAATGATGTCCTGAAATAACCCAAACTCATTGTCATTGTTTTGGCAGCAACAATCATCATTTATTCAATACTTTGAATTTAAAATATAGAATTTCTTTATCTTGCTAATTTTTGTGATTTTCAGTTACCTGCTTTTTAACTTGGCTTCAATGGGTTAGAAATACTTTATGTTTGAGCTTAACATTTTACACAAACCACAAACCTCTTTAAATTATTATTGAAGGTAAAATGGCCAGCTGTGTTACTTAGAACCAATCTATTGCCTGCATCAGTGTTTGCGAACAAGAGGAAAACTGTAAATTAGGGAGAACTCGGTCACTTTAAACAGTGCAAACCCAATAATCCCATTGCAATATTTTCTCTTTTGCTTTGCTTTGAGGTTCTGGGGACTGAACCCATAGTTCTGTCCATGCTAGTCAGCTGCTCCATCTCTGGCCTAGACTTCCTGCCACTCACACCCCCTTACTGAAATCTTAAATCAAAAGAGTCACGTTTTGTGATAAAATATCATGAGGAAAACAGAAAAGAGAAACGATAGTGGCAAGTCTAGCGTCCCATCTAGAGTTCAAACTCTGTTAGTTCCCGTGCAATGGTCCCCCCCAGGGCTACAGTACATTAAGATGAACTTGTGAGCAACCCATGGAAAACCTCTCAAACCCAGAAAGCTCTGTTGAAAGATCTAGCAATGACCCGTTACATTTTTCTCATCTGCTGGACTTGATGAGACCCCGGGGAGGAGGAATGATTAAATGAGACGCTAAGAAGGAAAGTGATTAGGAAGACAAATTCTTCCAAATCCAGTAACACACGCATGGCAGCAAGGGAATGTTGTTGCAGAGAATATGAGACAGAAGATATCGATTCACTGACTGCTTAATCCTTGAGTATAAGAACAGATGATTGGTGGAATCAGAGGTGATAAACACACAGAGAAAGAAAAAGAATACAGAGCAAAGTTCACGATGCAATACATTTCTGGATCTTTCCCATCTTCCTCTGCCCTGGATATCCCGTGACAATTGACAATTCTCACTCCCACCCTGCAGAACTGCTGAGGCCTGCCCACCAAGGCTTTTCAATCACCCACTCCAAAGTATTAGTGTTGGCATTCATTTTTTTTAAATAAATAAAAACCTTACCTAGTACAAATGCCAAGGCAAAATAAACAGAATTTTTTTTTTTTTTAAATATTGGAGAGGTGTAAGTACTCACCTGATAAATGCCAAGGAGATGACGTAGTCAGTGTTGACGCTGATAGTCCAGTCACAGTCCCTGCTGTGCGGGTACGGATGCGGGAAGTTTGGTGAAAGTATAAAGCCTGAAGAGCCTGTTAAATTGCCTCCACAAGGTGCTTTAATTTAAACAAGCAAACAAAATACCTTAAGAGATCAATAAGATCCATTAGCGGTCTACATTTGTGAAAACATTTCTTTGCGGGTATGAACTCTGCACATGCTTCATGTTTACAGCACGGGTTGCTGGGCTATGCATACATGCATTCTGATACATTGACTTGAACTGCTTTACTGGCTTGCGAAACTTCCTAAAAAAATAACGAAGTCACCTGTTACTGTTTTGTGTCCCACAGACTGTAAAAACATCACAAGAGGGATTAAAAAAAAATGGTTTCTCCTTGGATATTAGAAAAGAAATCTGATTCCAGTTGCTTCTCAGAAATAGCGTGTGGAATCAGGTACAACATGATGTGAGCTACCCAATGACAACACATTTGCACCTATTCTTCCTTTTTTTCCCTCTTTCTGGGGAGTTTTCTCAGCAAAAGAGAACTTCCTCTTCCATCGCTCTTGCACTACATATAAAGATAGGACAACAGTGTTCACACTGTTACAATTCTCCTTCAATGTATTCCAGAGCTACCCATAGCTACATGGGCGCAAAAAGACTTTAAAAATAAAAAGTCTATGCTTGCTAAATTCAACTTGGCAAAGGAAGTCTGATTTTATTGTCTTCTAACCTTTACGTTGTATTTACTTGGAAGAGCAGACAAGTGTGCCCATGGATGAATGAGTAGACAAAGGCTCTCAAGCTGTAGTACTCCATTTTGAATTGTGTCCTACCTGGAGATCCAGATGTCTTTAATCTGGGTTTTGCTTTCTGCACTATCTCCTCCAATTTTCTGTTTACAAACCTCTTCAGCTCCAAGGCAAGCTATTGTCAGTTCAATCTTAACCTCTTTTAAGTTTACAAGTATACTAGGGACTACTGAATTTTTCTGTCTCTTCATAGTCAGTCCTTTTAACTTGTTGACTTCAACTTGAATCTACTGGGCTAGTTCTAGGATTTGCTGTTCAATTTCTTCTAGTGAATTTGCCTAGACTTCAGTTTTGTCCTGAAAATTTCCATTTCATTTTAAGGCCTGGCTATTCTCCTGAGTCCCTTATGAAGCCTCCATCCCCACCCCCTAGTATATTGTATTCAGTTATAGTCCTCTTTGTTGAATATGTTCGTGACTTTTTCTTTCACTTTTATTAATGGAAAGCTTGTTTTTTTCTATCACAACCTGCCAATAATCTCTAGTAAGTCACAAATCACACAAGTCTTCAAAGCTATCACTACACAGTAATGTGCTACATAAATTATGTAACATCAAAATTACATAATACTCAAATCAAATGCTTGTTTGCTTTGTTAAGTTGCTTGATTTGTATTACCAACATATGCATATTTCTAAGCCAAGGGCCTAACGGTTTTCAATGAATCTTCATACCCAGTTCACTAAGATGTATCAAGAATCTATCTCATAAAATGCACTTCAACTTGACCCATTTTCCTTATTTGCTACCATTGTTTCTTGACCTAAATTAACTCATCTCTTTCTTTACAATAATGGCAATAGCTGACTTCTGTTTCTACCGATTATCTTTGAGTGAAAATTATCTAGTCACAGCACAGAAAGGCAAAAAGTTTGCAGTCCTGCTGCAAAACTTGAAAGACAATGCCTCAGTTGTAGGCCGCCTGCATTACCAGAACTCTATACCCTTTGCAATACCCATCTGCCATCACTTTGCATGTATAATTTACATTGAAAACACTACAAAAACAGCTTTTTAAAATTATAGTAATTCATTAATTTGTGTGTTTGTATCAAAACAAGGGAATGTTAAAGAGCAACTCCCAGGAATTGGTTTTCCCTTTCTATCATGTGAGTCACAGGAATTAAGCTCAGGAGGTCAAGATTGGCAGCAAGCACCTTAAACTACTGGGCTGTAATGCTGGAACTAAAAATTCTTACAATTCCATGTACTTTCTGTTCATGTAATTCCTTCTTTTTGAAATGTTTTCCACGTTTTGAATTCATATAGTTTCCCTTATGACTTAAAATGCACCTCAGCCTTTAGGAGCATTTTAGAAAACGTAGGTTCATCTTGGGTAAACTGGACTCAGCTTTAGCTTCGCTGAAACACACGATTGTACCAGCAGCATCCTCTTTCAGGCTTTCTCTGTTTTCATAGTCTCCGTTCATCTAAACATTATTCGCCACTCACACGGAAAGTCAAGACTTTCTTATACAGCGGGTCAATATTTTTTTTTTTTGTCCAGACACATGTGACATCTATATTATTTACCGACATGTTAATGGTTCTTCATATTGACTGTGAAAAGTATGTTAACACTATGAATGAATGTGTAATCTAATGAGTGGTTCTCTGTTCTGTGGCTAGCAATAGCTGAATTTGTGTGCAGGTCCTTAAAAATCATGTATGAATGATGCAGAAGCATGAAGAATGTACAAAGCTGGGCACAACAGCAAATGCAATTATGTAGGTAATGTGTAGAAAAAAAAAACAGAATTGATAAGCTTTGTGAGTCTTTGGGTGTTATGGATTGGGATTATGTCTAATATATAAAATGGGATCAATGCTGTTTCAGTTTTCTTATTTGCTACTCAGAACCCTGATCTATGTTTTGTTAGAATTTTTATGTAGATACATATATACCCATGTGAATGTATTCTTCTCGAACAAAGCTAAGAAAGTGCAATACATGCATATTGACACTCTTACTAGATACCACCTATGTCTCTTCTTTCCTTTAAGTGTAAGGGCTCCTAAAACTCTTTTTACTCCATTGTTTATGTTATCAATATTTTCCTTCCATATTTCACAGCTATGGCAGTTTTGAAAGAACGTAATGGAGCCAACAAGAGAGTAAAACTTCCTGACATTTCTAAATCCTAGACTTCCAATAAATACATACAATTATTCTACAATACCTTCACCTTTAACTACCAGTTAGAAATCCATTCACTGTTTACATGTCTAATCAGAAAGCACCCAAAATAAAATCTGAGGCATTCATGAACTGAATTTCAGTTGGCTTCTTTGGAATCCTGACATGCCCGGCTTGTTCTGAGTGCATTTTCTTGTGAGGCACTTACAGGGGCAGCAACTGTGGATCTATTTTATAATCTTCTTAATTTTTTTAACCAATTCTATTTTATTCATGTACAGTCTTTCTCAGCTACCCACGCACAGTAATGTCTTTGTTATTTACCTTCATATTGAGAGTTGCTACTTTCCCTTTGGCAATGTCAAAGTAATCTTCACACTGTCAATTTGGTTAGAATGAATTCTATTGACTCTCTAAAGATAGCGGCCTTCTGTTTGGTACTTGCTATGAGGCTGAATTTTTTTGTTTCCTTCACATGCAAGTAAAATGCTTCATTCTCCGAGGTCTGAGACATACACTTAAGGAGTTTCTAAGAAGTTCAAGGTTTAATCTTTCGCATAGTATTTCCAATCATAGAGTTCTTTCTTATCAGTCACAGAGGTCAAGCTTTCCACAGCCTTAGCAATTTTTCAGATTCTTTTTTTATAAGTTATTTTCTTCCTCAGAGATGTTCTAATGCATATCTCTTCTCCTGAAGCTATCTTATCCTTCCAAAAAAATGATGCTCAGATACATAATCCATACAAAAATGTTCCATACCCTGTTTCACAGAAGTAAGATTTACTGCTCCACTTTCCCCTTAATATCAGGCCCTGTTAGCTAGAGTATATTGTAGTTTATAAATGGAATTTTGTAACATTCTCTCTCAGAACCCTTTACACTTACTAAAGTTTGAGCTGTGGCTTTTTCCCTTCGGTTCAGTAGATTTCTCCCAATATTTTAAGATTCTACATATAAATACACTGTTAATATAACATTATAACCCCACTAATCCTATTAAGTGACCCCCTGACCTAATAGTCATACAAAGCCAGACAATCTGCAGCATTTTTGTGACATTTCATCATTTTTCTATAAAATATATTTTATTAAATCTTTGAGACTATCAAGTAGAAATGTATTTTGATCACATCTTTCTTCCATTCTTTACCTTAATTCCTCCCAGGGTGACTTCTAAGTCCCTATTACCCTTCCATATTTAAGTCTTCTCTAAAAAAAAAAGAAACCTAGAACATGGAGTCCAAATTGTACTACTTATTGGTGTGGAGTCATCCCCTGGAAAACGCCACTTGGAATGACTCTCCTCCATGAGAAGCCACAACTGTCAATAGCTCCTCAGTTTGTTGGGGGGGATCATGAGCCTTTCCTTCACTATTTGAATATTACCTAGATTCTTCTATATAGAGATTCTCTTTATGATATGCAACAAATTTCAATTAATAAGAATATGGAGTTTTAACTTATTTATAGTCTCACATGCTAACCAAGTAGTAAAGAAGAATATTTGCATCTTAGGCAAATTATATACTTTATATTTTTAGCCTCTTTTACTTAGAAAAGTTCCTCAAGCTGCTTCTGTTACCTCAATTTGTTGATTCAGATTTTATAAATACGCATGATAGTTTAAACACTGCAGTAGTACATAAAGAACAATAGAGCAGCATAGAGATAGTAGATTAACTGTAAAACCAAATGGATTGAAATCTGAACTAGTACAAGCTATGCCATTAATTTGTTTCAGGTTTGAATTCTCTTTCATACTTTTGGTTCCTCATTATCTGCCTCATTATCTACAGAAGTGACCTAGAGATACCATTTAGCCTCCAGGAAGGATTAGGCCTTTGAATTCTAGTGAATATTTTTAAAAACCTATCTACAAAATACAGAAAATGTGCTGTAAAAATATGGTTTTTTAGCTTTCATTTCATTGAGAATTACGCTGATAAGAAATGGTATTTTTTAATTTATTGTCAAGTCTCAGTGGATGGGAAATATCAAGGAATGAATGAACTGGACTTTGTAACTTTCTTGAGTTACTACAACAAGGAGTAATTCATTGAGTTTCCTTGCTTCTTATTCAAGTATTGAAAACACATTTTCTAACTCCACATGGTATTCGATAAGGAACTATGAAACTGTATTGAAAATGTACTCATAATCTGTGGACAAATGAGGCAAAATAAGGTGCTTCATATAAAACACGCCTTAATGTGGCAATACAAATAGTAAGTGAGCAGGATGCAGAATCCCCTTCGAGGCTGCTTATGATGAAATGAAATTGTGAATATGTAAATGAATAAAAATTTCACTAAGCTTGGCTTAGTAAAAAAATATTATAAATTGAGGATATCATCTACATTGATACTTGAACAGAATGGCTTAATATTAAACATTCTAATTGAGATTTTCTTAATGTTTGTATGGGGAAAAATGCCCATTTTCCCAAGCTTGATTTTTTTCAGCTCTGTATCAAAGTCGATATCGTGAATCTCTATACGGTGTGAGTTGGGGATTTGAGAATAAGGCCATGGAAAGCACGGAACAAGGTCTGGACACTCCTTAGATCATCAAAACAAAACTTGATGCTCTTTTGATATTCTCGACTTGAATGGAAAGTCATCCTTTTGAATCTCTAAAATAGCTGTTGATACAAGTTTCTTAGAAGAAATAAGCGTATGAAGTGTAAACCAACCCAGCTCAATTTAAATGTAGATTCTCAATGCCTCTAAATTTTAAAGCCAAAGATAATGATTTATTCAGTGAATAGAGGCTGAAAAAATTTTCAGGAATTTTGATTAATTAAATTTTAGAAATTTTGAGCTGTTTATAATATACTGAAATTATGGACTCTTAAGTATAGAACTTAGTAGTCACCCTTTATACTTTTGTACACTTTGGGCTATGAGGATACTGCTCTGAAATCTCAGACTCTTACACAGTGCTTTTCTGGAACAGAGTGTTTAAGAACATCAATACCGGCTTTTAATCATTGCATTGTATTTTATAAAATCTTAATTATTCTTTAATCATACCTATACAGACTGGTGGGCTGGGCTGCCAGAAGTATCGATTTTCTACCTGAATGCAGGTTATTCTCTCTTGTCCCTGAAGTTCATACCCAGGGTCACACTGGAAGACAACGGTATCACCGGGCTCTCGTCCATCCCCATTCCGTGTCCCATTCATGGGGACTCCTGGATCACGACAGGCAGTGGCAACTGAACCTATCAAAAGGCAGGATGGCATTTAGTTTTTATATTATCAAAATCAGTTTCATGGTTTCGAACTGAAAGACTTAACTTCTACAACTTTCCACTGTTTTATGTCTTCTTAGGAAACTGACTTTTAAGACGGCCTGAGTTATCTTTAAAACATCTATGAAATAAATGATTTTGTATTTCTTGAAATGTCTATGCATTAGTTTTTTCTAAGATGCAGCATAGCATGTGAATCACTAAATACTAGACACCCAAATAAATTTCCAAACTCTATGTTACAGACATTTCTTTTTTGTTTGTTTGTTTGTTTCTTGTTGTTTTGTTTTTTTGTTTTTCGAGACAGGGTTTCTCTGTGTAGCTTTGGAGCCTATCCTGGCACTCAATCTGGAGACCAGGCTGGCCTAGAACTCACAGAGATTGGCCTGCCTCTGCCTCCCGAGTGCTAGGATTAAAGGCATGTGCCATCAACTGGGCCTTTTGGCTAAGATCAAGTGTAGTATCTGTTCTTATCAGTTACACATATTTCTTTTATGTGACAAACACCCTTTCCAGAAACAACAACAACAACAAAAAAAAAAAACAATTGGAAGGAGTGGTTATTTATTTGGCTTAGAATTCCAGGATATAGCACCCCACTTTGGGAGTTCAATGAACTAGTCCCATCACAGTACACTTCAGGGTCAAGAAACAATGGACACATCTTTACTTTGCTACATTCATCTAGCTTTCTTGTCTCATACAGCTCAGGGTCCAGACTATGATGCTGGTCCCATATATGGTGAGTCTTTCATTTCAACTCCATTGAACCTCCTATAAAAATGCTTAAAGGTCCAAATGTACCTGATCTAGAAAATTCCTCAACTGAGACTCTCTTTGCAGGATATTATAGCTTGTGGCATGTTGACATTTAAAACCAATCATTCCACTATGTTCAAGTCACTTCGAGGGGTTGAAATGAATGGGAGAAAATAATTGTTTGGGAGATATCCAACTTACATCAGAGTGAGGGAGAGAGAAACAGAGACAGACACTCTCTCAACTCCTAGTAACAATCAAATTTCAAGACGAACAAAAAGATGTTTTTTCAAAGATCACCAAACATTATGTGGAACTATACTTCACATCTTTAAGTTGCAAAATGAAAACAAAAATCACAGAAAACCCTTTATGACTATTAAACTTTCTAACGTTAAATAAGACGACTTGCCTATGTGAGTAGGCTAACTGCTGGCAAAATTTTAGCTAAAACTGCATGATTATCCACACATTGAGGGACAACTGAAGAATGCTATGACATTAAGATACTTAGCTTTGTCAACTTGACACACTCCAGAATTACCCTGGGAGAGTCACAATGAGTGACAGTTTATAGAGACTGGCCTACAGCCAAGATTGAATGAGGGTGGGTGTACAACCACATGGGTTATACTCTTCCCTGGGTGAGGGACTTGAATTGTATAGATTAGAAATATCTAACTAAGCATAAGCAAGCTAACATGTAAATATACATACTTTAAAAAAAGATAACTGGTTAGCATTGTAGATGTGATGTGACCTCTTTCCTGTCACTTTGACTTTCCCATAATGATGGACTGTAATTAGGAATTGTGAGCTAAGATCAACATTTCCACTCCTAAGTTGTTTTTGTTTCAGTATTTTATTGAAGCAATGAAAATCAAACTAGAATAAGGCCCTCCATGAAGGATTGTTGCCGTTTGTTGTAGAACTTGTCATATACTTGCTTTATAGCCCAGAAGCTATAGACATAAGCATTTATCCCTACTGGAGGTTAAACTGTGGGAATGTGATACTCAACATAACAAGGTATGAATCCACACATAGCTGGTGTGTCACAGAAATTGTCATGCTAAAAGCATAACAGCAAGATTAAACAGTGTTTGGCTGCATTATAAATCATTGTTGAGGTGACTAATTTTTGAAAGTAGATAATTGATTAGTTGACAAGGTTAGAATGCATGAAGAAATGTTCAAAGGTAACTGGTTGTGAGTACTATATGACGCCTTGTAAGGTAAGTGTTCTATGTCTTGATTATGGTGGTTATCACAAAAATCTATAACCATGAGACAACTACAAATTAATAATACATTCTTGTGGAACTGCTAAACTCTAAATAAGGTTGGTGAATTACATCAATGTCAGAGCTCCCATGTTACCTGGGAAAACTGAGTAAAGTATGTGACATACACACAAATTGAACAGACATCAAGACTTGTTAGTACTGCCACAGATGAATTTTATCTTCTATGTCTTTAGTAGACAAGTATGTGAGTACATAGTCATGTAGATAGCCAGATGTGTAGGTCTATTATTTAGTTGAATAAGAGATTGTTAGACAAGTTACCTACCAAGAGAAGAATCAATGTAATCATCCACCAGACTTGCTATACTCATGTATCTGTACATGTATATGCAAATGAAAGAGTGATGCCTACATTACGTTTCAATGTATTGACTTCAGTTGTGTAGGAATCAAGACAATGTTCACAAGTAAAAAACTGAAAATGACAGCATGATACTAACTTTGACACCCTACAAATAAGCGGTAACACCAATCTGCACCTACACAAGGGCTGTGCTCGTATTTTTTAAAGTATTAATTTGTAAACAGCTGATTTGAAAAATGAAAAATATTGACGCTTTAACCAGATAATTTTATATACTTTTTTTCAGAATTGTGAAATTAAGATTTCAAGTAACATTTTACCCATCCTTGACAAAAATATAAATATCTAGACAGCTTTCTAAAACTCATGTCATAGTAAGCTGAGCACCAAAGTCTCATAGATATTCATTAATTTTACTAATACTGTAGCATTTCTGAACAATGGCCAGTGACCTTAAACATATGATTCCCTAAACCCTCAAAAAAAGAAAAAGATAAGAAAAAAGAAAAAGATCTCTATGTGTCAACTGCTATCATGTCCTCAATTTATAAATATGCCTAGGTGTGTTAAATAAGCTCACTGAAATTTATCAGAACCAAAGATGCTTAGCATGACTTAAAAGTCTGTTGGTCTACTTTTTAAAACTCACAGCATTAATAACACACCAGTGTTCTCTTTTCACTGTCACTACAAATCCCAGAAGCTACAAATCTTCCCAAGACATCGAATAATAAACATCAACACATTTTCAGAAGAGATATTTGTAATTAGAAAATTTAGTTGGCATAGTTCAAATACAGTCTTAAAATATTAACTCTAGCTCACGCCAGTTACTTCTGTAGGGATTATTTTCCTATAAGACTAACAAGGGAACCACTTAGTGAGATTATTGAGAAAAGAGAAGTAAGACATGAGGCAGATTTACATAACTACAGAAGGATGCTTGACACGTACGTACAGCATCCATGTTTGGGATCTTTTCCTTGGAAGGAGTGGCATTGTGAGAAACATGCAACAGACTTCAAAAAGAAAACTACAAGGATGGCTATTAATAGGAAAATTAGAGTTTTGGTTTATTGGGTGGGGACTTACTAGATTAATTTTACACATGCAAAATTTGTTAAGCTATGGCATTCTCATATATAACAATATATGATATATAAATATATTTCATATTTATATTGAAACATATGTATGTCTACACAGGCCAAGATAGAAACACTAAAAAGCAACAGTTAGAATGATCGGGTCATAGGGTAAAATGTGTATTTCTTACAAAGTTTTCTAGGTTTAATGATTTAAGTGAGACAAATTGTCTACAAAAAGAGGATTTTCACACTAGGCTAAGACTTATGTGAGAATATACATTTGCCTGGAGGTCTAATTGACTTGAAAGGAAAGAGGTGGTAAGGCCCTACTGTTCCATTTTCTCTCTGTTAATAAACAAATTAGGAGTAAGGTTTTAAAACATAGCAGAGAATGAGGGGGTTTAATGAAAGACCAAAGAACTCTTTCCCCAGTTGGAACTCCTGGAGTTCTAAAAGCAATTAGTTAAATGCCCACAGAAATAATTGCTTTGTAGGGATGCTATTGTTTTATTTTCTTCACTTATTCAAAGTTTGGATCCATACTGGTTGCCTTCTGTGTTTGTGAATAGGAAAAATTATAAGCATTTTAGCACCAACCATTCTTTTCCTCTGAATTAGTAGAAACAACAACCAATGAAAAAAATAACTGTTTCAGAAATTCTGCTATTTCTCCTAGGGATTTAAGAGTGAGACAGTGTCTCATAATTAGTATTATTATGAACAATTATTTAATATTGTAACTTTTTAAAAAGGAATTTGCCACATTATTTAGGAACTGGTAATTTTTATTTAATACAAATTTTTGCCCATATTAGAGCATACCACTCTAAAATTTTAAAATGCGGCTTTCATTTCTGTTGCTATTATATAAACTTTATCACCTCTTGGAACGTCTCATTGAGCACTTCCATAATTTAGCATAATATATAAAAGCTTTTGTAGAATAAATTGTATCATATAAGCTTTTATTATCTTTCTTATATACAAAACTCTGAAAGCATTATCAGAAAATAGTATATGGACTCACAGTATATTAACATACTATTTCTATTTTCTTTCTGAATTACTTTAGTTCATATTGCTTATATTTAATTATAGAACACAGTTTTGTTCAGCTATCTTCTAATACCTCTTTTGTATATACTTTTTTTATATTAGTATGTATAGTGACCAGAATTACCTTGGGTTGAAGAATGTTTTTACAGCCGTGTAAATTCTTCACAAAATATTCAATAAATTCATCACTTTAGAATGTTCAACATAATCTCAATAACAGCAGAAAAGTAAAAACATGAATAAATTCAAGATAGTATTTGTGCAAAATTTTATTCTACTCATATCATTTTAAGTTTCCTTTTAAAATGGTATAGCTAGAGAAGAGTAATTTAGTTTGAAATGAATTCACAATAGAAAGGAAAATTCCTGACCTAAGAGAGGAATTTTGACAACATTGTACATTGACAACAAATTTGAAAAATTGCTTCCCAATTTTGTGTTTCTATGTGTATATTTGTCTATATTCTTGTCTGTACAGGTACACAGGTACATGCAAGTACATACGTACCTGTGTGCTCATGCACATATGCATTTGAGTATACACACGTCTGTGTGTGTGTAGGTGCAAATACATATTGGCGTGCATACATGCACCAGAAGAGAACCAGACAGCTGGGGAGAGACCATTCCTTGGTATCTACTGTCATTTTGAGGCAGTATCTCTCATTTGCCAGGCGCACACCAGGTAGGTTATCTGGCAAACAGTGAGCTTCAGGGGTCCACTTATCACTTCCTCCTCAGTCTTAGGCATGAAGCAAATGCCACCATGCCAGCTTGCCGGCTACTTTTGCTTGCATCTGGGATAACAGAGTTCTTGATGCATTTAAGGCGAGCACTTTATCTATCTGCCCTACTCTTTTCTGTTGTTGTTTTAGTAAAGCAGTATTTCCCGGTATGGTTGCATTTGTTTCTAATAAAAATGAGGTTTTCTCTCTAGTGATTACAAAAGGAAATAAATTCCCTATGGCAAGTGTGATTTTCAAAGGGGAATACCTTTTATTGTGCTAAAACAAATATCAATTTCATTTTTTATTTAACATTCTCATTACCTGTAGTTTGAATAGACAGACTTGCAGAGTAATATAATTTTATAGCTACATTTCATGATCAATTTTTACAGGGAAAATTC
The DNA here is from genome assembly GCF_003668045.3 of Cricetulus griseus. Lineage (NCBI taxonomy): Eukaryota > Metazoa > Chordata > Mammalia > Rodentia > Cricetidae > Cricetulus > Cricetulus griseus. The sequence goes on along the minus strand of NC_048603.1, from coordinate 6,393,593 downwards.
CAAATATGCCCTTTTCTTTTGCTGTATTCCTCCCCCCCAAAACATGGTAACCATAGCATCTACCACCATGCCCAGCGTAGATCTTCCCTTTTATTTATAGCACCTACATATAAGTGGATCTTTAGCATACTGTCCCGTGCAATCGCCTCGTCAGCAAGAAGCAAGAACGACACAGGACATTCGGATCCTTCTGCAGTAAAGCTTTAATGCGTCTTGAGAGGAGAGCATAAGCTTACCAGAGCGGAGACCCCGAGCCAAGAATCCCGTCCCCTTATAAAGGCTCACAAGCTCTGAGCGATGCGTGTACAGCTGGGATAGGTGCATGACTCGTCACCCTATATGACGCCATGGAATAGGTGGGGCTAGGCAGTGGAAAAACACTGGGCACATGTATACCAACGTTGTTTACTTGATCCGGCAGCGGATGTCAGTGCCATCTTGTAATGGCGAATGTGAGTGCGGCTCCTCACAGCATACGTTATTATAGATTACTTTATGGTACAATTGAGAATTGTTTATGTACTACAAAAACATTGTTTCTAATATATCTAATTAGATTTGATATCATTTGATAATACAATGAACATAATCTACTGGTGATCATTGAATGTGTTTATCAAGTAGATGTGACCTTTATCAAACAAAACTTGACTCTGTGCTATGAGGAAATGAATCATCTTTTCAACAAGAAGAGCCCCTAAAAAAGGAGTCATTTGAACAAATAAATGCTTGGGGAATGAGTTAATGAATGAATATAAAATAGTTATTGATCATTTACATTAAGCCATATTTCAGAACAATGGTCACTTATCCCAACTATGTGGTATCAAGATTTATGTTACAGTGCAATTTGCTTCAATATGCTCTTATAACCTGAGGATGTGAGAACAAAAAGCACGAACTGCTGCTATATATAACCATTTTCTTATTAGTGTAACTTTTCTATGGTAGAAAAATATGTATTTGATTCACACTTTTTCTTTCTGTCTAATTGAGAGTGTACATTTTTTTGGAAACAGATATTCAAATATTTCACATTCTTGAAACAAGCACATGGAATATATATATATATATATATATTATATATATATATATATATATGGCCTTTAAACAAATCTGATGTCTTTAATATGATTGTTAATGACCTAGGGGAAATTAGCATTGCAGGTATTGTTTTCTCTTGAAAAATACACTGGACAAAATAAAAAAGAATAAACAAATTCACCACCCTCCTTGATTCTTGTTTGTCATTTATCTTTAAATATTTGACTATTTGTCATAAAACTGTTTCAGACCTTTAAAACAGACACAACCTTACATTTTATGCAGTTAAGTCAGCAGCACAATTAGATGCAGGAGTTAGTCTGTATTGCATAAAGAGAGGAATAATGATCAGTTTGTCTCACTTCTATAGATTTTTGCTCTCTTATCTGATAATCTTCCATGGAGGTATTTTACCTGTCTTTCCCAGGAGTAGATAAAATCTAAGGTTCCATCTTAACAGTTAAATATACAATTCTAGGAAATTATTGATCTTGGAAGGAGTTTATAACCAATTGATATACATTTCAATTTTGTAGTATACAATCATAATTCTTCAAGTGACTTCCAGAAGGCCATGGATCAAATTTTGGCCTTCACAAGACCTTACCTTCTTGTCTTCCATGCTTATGCTTTGTATTTTTTGTGTTGACTACAAACTAACAATATACTGCATACTTTGTCCTCTATAATGAAGGTCAGTTGGTAACTAGACTCCTTAACCAGGAGCACAATCAATCAGGATATACTTGTAATGCAGAGGGAGACCCAGAGGCAGAGTTTTTCCCTGGAGAATTTTATCTTGGTTGAGCATCTGGTCCATGAATGATCCATCAGTTTTATAAAGGATATTCAGTGGAATTATAAGGTCCATACTTTGCTAGTTATGCAGATAAGTGACTCCTTTCAGAATCACAATTTCTTTCCAGGATACATTATTGACACATAAAGTTGGGTTAAGATACCCTGAGGCATGATAGAGGACAAACAAAGGTCTTAATGCAGATTATAAAAAAACAAACTCAAAGCTCCTATCTTCATATACATCCTAGCACACATACATATGTTTCATGAATTCATATGCTTTCATTTATAAAGGTAAGTAATTATTGAACCAAGTAATAATATCCTTGTTAAGAGATACACATCCTTGAAAGATAACTCCGACTTAATCCCACTGGGAGAAGAAACAAAGTGAGAACACCAACAATACTGTTGTCCATTGTTATTCAAATTGTCAGAGACTATTCATGTACCTGTATGAGAAATTGGCTTATCATAACTTATGGATGATGATATGCAACAAGTTTTATGTAGAATATTAATATTTGGGTATGGTTGAATGGAAAGGATGCCTGTTACTTAGCAAGTCATTGTGGGAGGTTAGCTAGTTTGAAGCTAATTTAGGCTAAACATCAACTAAAAGCAGAAAAATGGGCCTGAGTTGAAAAGACATGAAACTAAGAAAGACATAGAAATTTACCAAAGCATGTATGAGAAAGTAATCAACCTGGGCATGTATAAGATTACAAGAATATATGATCTTGTGAATGTTAGAATCATACTAAAGAAAGAGAAGTGAGCCGGGCGTTGGTGGTGCATGCCTTTAATCCCAGCACTCGGGAGACAGAGGCAGGAGGATATCTGTGAGTTCAAGGCCAGCCTGGTCTACAGAGCGAGTGCCAGGATAGGTTCCAAAGCTACACAGAGAAACCCTGTCTTGAAAGAGAGAGAGAGATAGAGAGGTGCTGGAAAGAGTGGGTAGAAATTACAAACCCATATAAAGTGTTTCTTCTATGAATGGAGAAGCTGTGAGGAGCTGGGTAGAGAGTATGGATGCTGTGTCCTGGCAAAGATTTGAGACAAAAACTTTGTCTCAAAGTTTTTAAGGAAGATGAAACTAAACCGTAGGGAGTCTTACAGGGTGCTAGGAAAATGCCTCAGTCACATTTTATAGGAGTTCACAGCTAGAAGCTTGTGTCAGTCCCAGGGGGGAATTTTCAGTTGGACTTTTGCGTAAAGCTAAGACTTGAGTGACTCTGGAAATGGGCATTGTGAAATGGTGAATGACATCTTGGACATCAAGTTGGAGTGTCACCATTTGAATAGCAAGGTCCTCTTACATGATCATAGGATGATAGGATTTAGTTCCCAGATGGTGGTATGACTCGGGGGAAATGTTGGTACCTTAGAGGCAGAGCTATACTTGGAAAATATATGTTGCTGAGTGATGTCTTCGGGGCTATATCTTGCCCGGGTCTTGTCTGCAGTGAGGTAAAGACATCTCTGTTCCACACATTCACACTTTCGTTATATTTTGTCTAAGTGCAATGGGCCAGATAGTCATAGGCTAAATATTTCTAAAGTGTGTATCATTCTGTATTTCAATAATTAATTTTATTTAAGGTTTATTTTATTTTATATGTATGTATGCTTTGCCTGCATGTATGTATATGTATCCTCTTACCTGGTCATTGGTTGGTGGGGCTCAGAGGTTAATTTAGTGTACTATGTTTGCCCATGGAAGTCAGGAAAAGGCTCCCCTGCAACTGGAGTTACAGATGGTTATGAGCCACCCTGTGGGTTCTGGGAAACATAGTTTCTTTGAAAGAGCAACCAGTGTTCTTTACATTGAGCATCTATCAAAGCCCCTACACTAATTCTTTGTTTCATGGGTAAACAGTTTCTGTTTGCTAGTCTAACATATACTTAAAAGTTTTATTTAATGGAAGTGGCATGAACTCCCGAGCTAATTGAGAGCATGAGGGTGGGGGAGTGGGTGCTGCCACAATAAGAGCACAAGAAGAAGAGTAGAGGAGAAGAAATGAAGGAGCAGATATATTGAGTTGGGGGAAGAATAGAGGAGAGAGAGCAGGATGAGAGATACCATATCAGAGGGAGCCACTATAGGTCCGAGAAGAGATCTGGAACTAGGGAGATCTCCAGAGACCTACAAGGATGACACGATCTGACAGTCTGGGCAGTGGAGGAGAGGATGGCCTAGAAGCCCTTCCCCTAGAATGAGATTGATGACTACTCTCTATGCTATCCTAGAGTCCTCATCCAGTGGCTGATGGAAGCAGAGACAGACATCCACAGAAATACACTGAGCTGAAATCTGGAACCTAGTTGAAGAGAGGGAGGAATGAAGAATGAAAGGGTCTGTACCAGTTTGGAGAAACCCACAGAAACAGTTGGCCTGAAAAAGGGAAAGCATATCGACCCCAGATGCTCTTTGGGAGGCCAGTACGGGACTAATCCAGCCCCCTGATCATGGATGCCAATGGGGAGGCCCCTGCACTCCTGGTAGCCTCCGGAGGTGGACTGGCGTTTTGCCCTGGTGTGTGTGTGGGACTTTGAGAGCCCATCCCACTTGAAGGGATTCGCTCTGTCTCTGGACACATGGGGAGGGGCCTAGGCCCAGCACAGGAAGATTTGGTGGACTTGGTGGAGCCCCGGTTGGGGGCCCTACCCTGCCTGGGGAGTGGTGGGTGGATGGGGTGGGGGGTAGGTTGGAGGTGGGGGAGAAGGAATGGGGGTGAGGGGAGGGAGAGGGAGAGGGGAATTACATGTGAAACAAGCCTGTTCCCTAACTTGAATTAATAATAATAATAATAATAATAATAATAATAATAATAATAATAAAAAGAGAAAAAAATAAATGGAGCTCTGTGGGATTGTGTTGTGTTTTTCATCTGCAGTATTCCCAGATATAGAAAAATACTTGGGCTTATAGACAGTAGCAAAAAGACTATTTCAAATCTATTCTTGCTGTCTTCAGAGCTTTATCAACTCTGTCATTATAGGTTTGCCAAACAGCCATGGTCATCATTGCCTGATCTTCTCAAGATAGCCTTCCAGCTGAAGTCATTTGCCTAATACCCTTCTTTGCAGATATCTGTATTTTTAAGAAGGTTATATTTGGTAGATACTGAATATCATATCTACCTATAAATCCCATTATTACCAAAATAACAAGAACATCTTGTGATACAGTGATTCATTGCTAATTCACAAAATGGAACAAATCACAAATGGATTCACAGCACATTATAATTTCTAAGTAGACAACTCAACTGTTAGTATCTGTTTCTATATGCTTTAGGAAAAAAAAAAAAAAAACATTGAATCAACTTTGCAAATCATGGTCCAGAAGTTCTGTGTAGCTTTCACACCACACTGGAGTCTATGCCACATCTGGCTGTCAGAAAACTGGGTTCAGGGCAGTGGTGTCAAATAATTGTCCTACTACCATCCATAATCCATAATGGTGTATGGATTACTTATCTGGAAAAATACAATTTTATCTATAAATGTCCCCTTCACACTGTCCTGTGAGGGAAGTGTGAATTAATTTTCATCTGAAAGAGATTGGGAAATACTGGTATCAGTATTTGTCTTTCAGCTTTAACATTGGGTTAAAATCCCTCTGAGGAGTGCAAGCATACATCACATGCTACCGGATAGGTTCAAAACCTCAATGCTATGCTGACACTGTTAAGAATGGAAAATACAGGCGGATCTCTGTGAATTCGAGACCAGCTTGGTCTACAAGAGCTACTTCCAGGACAACATCCAAAGCCACAAAGAAACCTTGTCTTGAAAAACAAAACAAAACAAAACAAAACAAAACAAAAAGAATGGAAAATACAGGGCAGACATTGAATTAGTCATTATTTTAGGACAAGCACATCTGCAAATATTATAAGCAAATCAGGACACATAACATCTGTAAACAACATGCTCATAGTATCAGCCCATGGCAAGACTAATTCTGTGTAGGCGTTTTTAATCTATGCCAGAAGTGTGTATGACCTGGGTTTGGAAAATGACTAGGCGTTATTGGTCTTGAATATAAGCATAAGCTTTTCAAAGCTATGGAAGAGGATTTTCTGTAAAGAGAGTAGTAATTAGACTATATACTGCCTTTCCAGTGCACTGCGGATGGCTGCAATGTATAAATAAACAGTGAAAGCAAAAGGCTGATGGGTTGCTTGGCTGTTATGATAGCTGATAATGTGTGTCGCATTGATGCAGATGAGGAGAGGGAATTGCCTCCATCATACTGACATGTGCATGTTGGTGGGTTATTTTAATGATTGCCCACTGTGTGCGATACCGTTTCTAGGCACACAGGCCTGCACTGTAAGGAAAGATAGCAGAGCAAGCCATGGGAAGCCAGCCAGTAAGGTGGCATTTCTCCAGGTCTCTGCTTCAGTTTCTGCCTCCTGATTCCTGTTTGAGTTTTTGCCTTGATTTTCCTCTTCAATGTAGTGTAACCTGTGGTGATATATTGTTTAAGATCTAATAAAGCCACTGGAGACAGAATGCAAAGTTAGCCACAGTCATTGAAGCTGAGCAGTGGTGGCGCACAGCTTTAATCTCATGACTCAGGAGACAGAAGCAGATGGATCTCTGTGAGTTCAAGGCCACCCCGGGCTACATGAGAGTGAATCAGTCCAAAAGAGAAACAGAGCTCACACTTTTAATCCCAGCACTAGAGAGAACACAAGGAGCTCAGTGCAGTCTCAGAGAACAGCCCAGCATTCTGAGGCTTGGTAGAGAGTAGTACAGTCTGGAGATGAAATCTGAGGTTCAGTGGATCACGCCTTTGGTCTGAGCACTGACAGAGGTGAGAACTCTCTAGTGGCTTGGCTGCTTTGCTTCTCTGATCTTCAGCCTAAACCCCAATATCTGTCTCTGGGTTTCGATTATTCATGTTACAGCAACCTGTAAGCTTTTCATGGTCAGAACATTGCACAGGGGTTGGAATTTGTCAAGGTTTTAATCACAGAACAAACTCCAACAGGTACATAAGGTAGAGATTTTTTACATTTAATGACAGAGTTTTCAGTTTAAAACTGAACTCAGAGCATTAAATGCTTTTAAGCAGTAAAGTGATAATGTGGCTTTGCCTTCTGAAAGCCAGCCAGGCAGAAGTTCGGAGGAAAATATAGAAGGATAATGAAGTGAGTGTCTAGTTGACTGTTACCCAGTGCGTCCGACAATAATGAGGATAGGAACAAAGGCAGTGGTGTCATGGAGTCCTTTAAGGCTGTCAGACTCCAACCCACCCTAGTGAGGCCATCCATTTCTTTGAGAATTTTCAACAGTAGAAGTTAGGAGCCTCCGTGTTTTGTATTACCCAGCAGGTACTGATTCTTAATGGAGAGGTCAAAGATTGAAGAGCAGAGAAAATGCTGTGTCCGAATCAACTATTCTGTGGGCAAAATGACAGCGTGATACCTTCCTGTAGATCTGAAGTGAAACAAGATGGGCAGATTACAAATTCAAGTAGGGCTATAGAGGCTGACTGCTGAGAAGCCAGGGCAGCTCTCAGGACAGCATGAGGTGGCAGTGTCAGGCTTAAGTATCTCTGATTAAGCAAGAGTGCCCTGCAGATTATAACACCAAAAGGCAAAGTGACAGGATCAACAAAGCATGAACACATCATGAAACTGAAGTTTTGGCAACTGACGGTGGCTTAGTGAAGACTATAAAGTTGCTTTTCAACCTACATTTCGGTTAAATGCCCTTTATCCTAAGCTTTGTGAAATGAGTTTTACTGGCTTTGTTTCTGGCTACTGACATTTGCTTTTGTCTATCATCCCTTCATTACCGGTTATGCTGTCTTTCAATAAGCAACAGCGATCTCTTAATTGAGCAAAATTAAAAAAAAAGTTGGAAATTAGATGGGGGAGGGCACAAAAAGAATGCTCAAAAGAATCAGAGACCTATTTATTTTAATGTATGTGATAATACGGTTCAAATTTTTAAAATCATGTGATTATACTAAAAATGTGGACTTTAATCCGTAATTCCATCTCCCACTAAGTCCCTTAATGGAATGCCTTTGCCTGTGTGTCTTTGTCGGCTGGGTACTTCCAAAGAAATAGCTAGGCTGATGAGACTTATATGTTGTTGGCTTTGTAATGTGGATGCAAGTTACTTGGCTTTTATTTTGTCAGCAAAATTTTCTGACTTTGAGTGTGCTAGCCCTGTGCTAGGTGCCAAGAATCAGTCAGCAAATAAAACAGACATGTTTCTGTTATCTGGGTGCAATAGTGATGGACTCTGTCCTCAAGAGAGATTTTTGACTAGAATGACTCAGAAGTAGCTTGTATTAATTAGAAGCCACGTGTAATTCTCTGTCCCCTCCTTTTCCATACAATAATACTTTAACTGTGTACAAAAATTATTGTACATCTATGACCTTTATATCTTTTTATTAACTGGATCATTCCTTCCTGTACCATTATTATTACCATTAAAATTATAAAACTTGGAATGTTTTGATAAAATTTGTAACATAATTCATTTCTCTTAATAAGCTGATTATGTACAAATGAAAATCAGGAGCTGTATCTAAAATACAGATTAAAAACCCTCAATCAACTGCCCCAGAACTAGAGATTTAGGTCCTATGTAAAAGGTAGAAAGGAATCACTTCCAGGCAACAGTTTTTAGTTTTTATTCAGACTCATAAAGCACTCAAAACAGAAAAAAAGGATTGTCAATAAAAAAAAATCTGCCTACTCCAAAGAAGAAGAAGAAGAAGAAGAAGAAGAAGAAGAAGAAGAAGAAGAAGAAGAAGAAGAAGAAGAAGAAGAAAAAGAAGGCAGACTGAGGCCAGCCTGGTCTCCAGAGCGAGTGCCAGGACAGGCTCCAAAGCTCCACAGAGAAACCCTGTCTCGAAAAACAACAACAACAACAAAAAACTGCCTATGATATGACAATGAATTATGATTTTCTAGACTTCCCTGTTTTAGCTTTTTAAAACATAATTTCTAATATATCTATCTGGAAGGTTAAAATTACCTTAGATTCAGTCAATGAATTATGTTATTGCTCCTAACAAACCTACTTTCTGCAGAGATGTTTGCATCAACAAAATGATTCAACTTGTATCTTGAACAGCCAAAGTCCTAATTAAAAGCTTTCTAGAAAAGCAAATTGCCAAATCATTTATTCTGATCTGATCTTTATTTAAAACACATGACAACTAGGGCAAGAAGAATTTCCAAAGCAGGGGTATGAGTATCAAGTTTGGATGACCTAGCAGAAATTCAGTACCATGTATTAGAAGCAAGATGTAAGGGGAAAGGCATTACAGTGAAACACAGCACGGGCAGCAGCGTGTGATGAGCGTGTGTATGTTTGTATGCACGCGTGCGTGTGTGTTCATATGATATGTGTGTATGGATTTGCTTGAATAAAGGGAAGATGCATTTGGAGACTTACAAGGGGATTAATGTGCTGAGTGTGTCGTCCTTAGCAGACTCTACTAGAATGAGTGAGTGGGTAGAACGAACACATTTGTAGAAAAGAATCATCTAAGTGGGTTCTGGAGTTGCCAGCTATGACCTGCAGGCTGTCTTCGTCTTGCACTGGTGGATAATTAGCCCATAGTCCGTGCACATACTCTCTAATACACTTGATTACTTCGACAATTACATGTTGTTTTATATAAGGTCTTGTTTCAGCATCCATTTTACGGGGTGTGCTTGTCAGTTTTGATGTCAACAAGGTAGGGTTATTTGGGAAGAAGGAATCTTAACTGAGAAAATGCCTCCATTGGATTGGCCTGTGGATACGTCAATATGGCATTTTCTGGGTTTGTGTTTGATATGGGATGGACCAGCCTATTGTATATGATGCCACCACTGGGGAGGAGTTTTTGGGATGAGTGAGAAATCAGGATGAAGAAGTCATATGGTGGAAGCCAGTAAGCAGCATCCCTCAATGACTTCTGCATCCTTTCCTGCCTCCAAAATGCTGGCCTATGGAGCAACTGCCCTTACTTGCATCAATGATGGAGTGTTCTTTCATAGCTGTACGCTAAAATAAACCCATTCTTCCTCAATTTGCTTTTGGTCCTGGTGTTTTCTCACCTCAATAGAAAACCTAACTAAAACATAAGGTAAAATGGTTAGATCCAAAGAAAAATACCCTTTTCCAAGAGGCAAGTGTGCTGTCTTCCTTTGCTTTGAGTATTTGTAAAGTGACCAAGATAACAAACAGACTAAGTTATAGAAAGACCAATATTGCAATTAAAAATGTACAGCTGAAAAATTCTGCTTACTTTGACACACATGTATGTATATATACATACATATATATCTGCAATAATGACAGACTAATAACCGCTAAGCATTTTCTATTCACCAAACCTGAAATTAATCTAATTTCAGACATACGTGGACTACTTTCCAGATATCTGCTAGTTATAGGACAGTTACTGTGCACTAATCTGTGAATTGGGTGCTAGGAGATATTTTGTATAGTTGTTATTGGGAATGAATGAGATATTGTACATAAAGCCAAAAATAAACACAAAATAGGGTTCTTGGTACTACTAATCAAGAGCTAATTTATGAAAGCCATTTTTTTTTCTCACTAGAGAGCCTTGGAATCTCTGTAAACATGAATTACAAAAGATGATGTTCATGACCTAATTCATATTAATTGATATTTTCCATAATATATTCATACTCTGTGTGACCTTAATAAGTGAATTATGAGATTCAAGTGGCGGTATCCAATTTGATCATCTATTGCCAAGGCAGGTTCATTGATGTCCTCATGTCACTCATGTCCTGTATGACAGATGATGTATCTACAACTTTAAAATGACCTACATTGCAACACATACAAAAATAAACCCCTCATTTCACAAAAGTTTTACACAAATTCCCCAGGGAAGAATGCAAAAACTAGACTTTCTGTGTTATGAAGTCACAGACACTTGATTCTGAAGCACATTTACCATTAGTATATACAGAGCCCCATGACGGTAACTCTGTCTTACTCATGTTCAGAAATCGAAGCTGCTGTCACATGACCATCCAAAAGAATGGGGGTGAACACTTCTTTGGCATCTTTCTCACGATTTAAAAAATGGCATAAATTAAAAGAAAAACACAGAAATCATATAGGGGACATGAATGAGAAGCTAAATGAAGAACAAACACAACTGCTAGAGGTTAGACGGAACGTTCTCATAGAACTAGAAGTTCATGATTTTAGTAAGGTCACAGGGTAAATGAAGCCGTGACTGCTTTCTTCTTTGGGTGCTGGAGATACAATCTCAGGTCCCCATAAGCACATAAAAAGTACCTTCACCCACTGAGCTATCCCACAAGCCCCTACTCATTTTTCATTTTTAAATATATATATATATATATATATATGTGTGTGTGTGTGTGTGTGTGTGTGTGTATACATTTTATATATGTATGGTAACTATAATGAGATAAAATAATGTATTTTAGCATTCATTATATTATGTTAGCAATTATGTAAACTATTTTATTATATATTACATTATTTTGTATGTTCATCTTATCATATATATTATGGATTAATTATATAGAGCATTATATAATGTTATAAATATAAATAAACTATTTTAATAGTGAAAAATAATATTCTTCCATGTATTTATTATTGTATATTATTTATAAATAAAATAAAAATAATATTAACTTATTTCCCATCTACAAAAATAGCACACCTCTAAATATTATGATCTATGGTATTCCAGCCTTAACATACCAAACCAGAGTAAGCATATTGTTTCAAATGTGGAAAATCCTGTATTTGACCTCACGTAATTAGTCTCAGTGGAAATGCAGGTGTACAAATAGTTTTAGGATAATATGTGAAAGCCATATTTCTAAGCTACATTTGAAACATAAATGAAATTTATATTCACAGTTCTGTCACATTCCTAAAATATCTAAGTTAATTTAAATTTCTACAAACTAATAAAAATTTGTGAATGTGAAATACTTTTCTTTTTCTTTTTTAATTTAAATTAAAAACAATCTTATTTTACATACCAATCCCAGTTCCCTTTCCCTCCTGTCAACCTATGCCCCCCACCGACCCCTATCCTACTCCCATTCACTCCTCAGGGAGAATGAGGTCTCCCACAGAGGATCATCAAAGTCTCTCATATCATTTTTTGGGGCTGGATCTAGGCCCTCCCCCATGTGTCTAAGTTGAGAGAGTATCCCTCCTTAGGGAATGGGCTCCAAAAAGCCCATTCATACACCTGGGGTAAATATTGATCTACTACCAGAGGCCCCATATATTTCCCAGACCTCCAAACTGGCATCCTCATTCAGGGGATCTGGAACAGTCCTATGCTGGTTTCCCAGCAGTCAGTCTGGGACCCATGAGCTCTTCCTTGTTCAGGTCAGCTGTTTCTCTGGGTTTCTCCAGCCTGGTCTTGACCCCTTTGCCCATCACTCCTCCCTCTCTACAACTGGATTCCAGGCGTATGGCTCAGTGCTTAGCTGTGAATCTCTGCTTCTGCTTCCATCAGCTACTGGATGAAGGTTCTAGGATGGCATTTAAGGTAGTCATCAATCTCATTATAGGGGACGGGCATTTAAGGTAGCCTCTCCTCTATGGCTTAGATTCTTATTTGGGGACATCCTTGTGGATTCCTGGGAATTTCCCTAGTGCCAGGCTTCTAGCTAAGTCCATAAAGGCTCCCTCTATCAAGGTATCTCTTTCCTTGCTCTCCTTCCTCTAACTCAACTTTCTTGATCTAAGCATATATAAAATTTTGTGATATGATTACTTCTTTTGCTGTATCATTTTAACACCATTATTATTTTGAGGATTGTTGCTTAGACAATGGAAAAAAACATGGAAATGATATATAGAGCGAATTTTGGTTCTTCTTCCCAAGTATGTTTTGTTTTACCTGCTGTGAAATAGGAAGATCAGAACCTATATTTAACCTTAATCATACAACAAAGCAAAATATGATAAATTTTATACTTAGTATGCATTTCTTTCTATATTTAGAAATAAGCACAAAAAGCTTACTTGAAAACTGAATTGCAAATCCAGATTTGCTGATATAAAAGTCTGTATCAAATTGGATAGTCACAACGTTGAGTGTGCTATGAATCCCATCCGGAATAAGAGATCCACTGACTTCTTTTAAAAGCATCTCATTTTCTGGTGGACCGTCCCAAACTCGGAGTATATCATGTGATGCTTCTGTATCGAAAGCAAGAAACTGTAGGCTGTGGGAAAACCAAACAACGTTGATTATTTTCAATCAGGAAGAGAACCATGTTAACAACACAATAGAACTAATACATATTGTTCCTTTACTCTCTGAAGCTCTTTTTTTTTCTTAATTAGAGAGCAAATGCTGTAACAGCATGCATCACCAGAAAGAATGGTATTTAACTGAAGAATTTCTTTCCTTAGGACAATAGCATTAAATAGTTTATTTCATTATTATTGCAAATTACAGAAGGATAAATATTCTTTTCAATTTTCATCAATTCTAACTGTGGTAACAAAAGTGGATAGTTATAAAGGACATCCTATTTGCTACTTGCTTTGAAACAGGCTTTACTAATACTTTGCCTAATTGTTGTAATGACCTTACGGGGTGGAAACAATTGCGATCTCAATTTTACAGATACAGTGAATGGAGTTTAAACAGATCAAATCGTTGCTGAAAGAGTGGCTGAGTCACATTTGTCTGACTGCACAGTACATACTTTTGCCCCTGTATCATATTGAAGCTGTTCAACTTTACATAGAATCTGTACAATATTATTATCAGTTTACCTTTGGTAACATGGGGAACCTTAGCTAGATAGACTCTACATATGGTTAACATTTGATATGTGAACTCCCACAGTTTTCAGTTTGGGTTATGTATTAGTACCAAAATTTGTTTGTTGATTACAATATCCCAGTGTCTTGCTCAGATTAATTGTTAAGTGCAATGCTGTATTTACATGTCATATATAAAACTATGTATGACATTAACAAAAGATCCACAAGTTGAGAAGAGCTCCGCCATGTCCTGTTCTGGGTTCCTTACATTGCCTTACAAAAGAAATGCCACAGTTCACACTGAATGCGGTAGAGTTCACCAACTTGAAACCTGGCTGAATTTCATGTATGTCAATTAGTACATTTTTCATGCTAGTTTAAACAACCACTACTTTTAAGGCCGCTGTGAGTTCTTATGATGTAACTAGTTTAAATATCAAGTACAAGGGGTTCAGTTATTAACTTATACCCAATCAAAGCCCTAAAAGCAAAACCAGAATGGGTGCTTATTGAAGCCGATGTGTGTATTTAGGAACCAATGGTTTGGAATTTCTTAGGCTTCTGGGATAGCAGCAGTTGAGAAGTGGGGGAAGGTTAGGTGTGGCTCTGGCTTGCTCCTTCGTCTCTTTTATCTCTCCACATTTCCCCTCAATATCGATATAAGGGAAAATGCGGAGAGATAAAAGACCTATTATTAAGACCTATTAGAACTGTTGTGACAAGAAAATCCTTAATAATTTGAAGAAAGAAAGTGAAAATTCTTTACCTTACAATGTTGCCTGGATCTACCTCAATCATCCACAAGCAGCGTAGATTATTGTCATACGGAAAGGGATAGCCAGGGGACAGGATCCTTCCAGATGATTCTCCTTTGAAACGGCCCCCACATTCAGCTGGTGAAACACAGCAACATTTCAAGTCAACATTTCTCACCAACGTTGTCAAGGCAATCTCCAAACTTCTCAAGAGTATGTGTGTTCGTGTCAAGGAAAATGAAGATTTGCCTTTCATCTTCTTGAAAGTAAATATTTTTAAAAACTCCCATAAAGTTTTAATTGAAGCAATATTTCAAGTATAATAAAGCACCATGCAGTCTCTCAGGTCATATAAAAGACAAAATCCAAGCCAAATTGTAGAATAAACAAGAGGACACATGCAAAATCTGTGAACCTGGCTTGAAAACATTTTAAGATGTGTTATTAAACAATGATTGTCTTATGTGGGAAGCAGATGGCAAGTTGCTCAGTGCTAGTGAAGGGCTAGGTGAATAATTTATCTCATACCCCACCCTCTGAGAAAAACTCACCTCCTCAGGAATGCTAAGCTCAACTCTCCTCTCATTCCATTTCAACCGTTCCAAACCTCTTCTCTTTTTAATGTCTTACAAGTCAAAGTGGTATTTCCATTAGAGTCTTTACTTCAGTGAGACATAGCATAGTTTTGATTTAATATGGCCTCTAATTTTTATAAAAATGTATTGAGTTAAAATGTAAGTACAGTCATATAATCTAGTTAATATATATATTTTTTTCTTTTAAGAGATTGTCTCTGTCATACAGTTTAACACTGCTGGGATGTCTGAGTGACTTTCCACTCACAACAATATATGTTTAACTTTCTGTACTGAGAGAAGGGTGAGGACATTAGAAACTGTTTAGACTACACTCATACACAAATCAGAACTGCAGCAACAAGGAAACCATTTGCAATACATTATATATTTAAGATTTCTACAAATCATTCTTCTACTCCAGACTAAATATGTTAGTAAAAACATACTAACATAAATACTTTAAAAAATTCTTAAATCTATTTTTGTTTTTTTGGTTTTTTTTAAGGAATGAGGTGGAGATGGAAGAATAAGAATGAGAGAGCCTGCACACCTGAAAAGACAATCTAAATTACAGCAACTTTGTGAGTGATGTGTGAAAGAACTCAGGAGACAGAGGTAGGTGGGTCTCTGTGAGTTCAAAACCAGCCTGGTCTCTACAAAGTGAGTTCCAGAACAACCAGGAAAATTTTTCATACTGGGATTCTTTGCCTGTTATTCTTTCATTGTGGCTAAGTCTAGAACTGTATGTAAGGTTTTTCTTCTAAGTATACCTTAGTTCTTGTTCTAACCATATATACAGCAATATAAAGCCAACAAAATCAGATTAAAAGTCAGATCTGTAGCCGGGCGCTGGTGGCACACGCCTTTACACCCAGCACTCGGGAGGCAGAGGCAGGTGGATCTCTGTGAGTTTAAGGCCAGCCTGGTCTCCAGAGCGAGTGCCAGATAGGCTCCAAAGCTACACAGGGAAACCCTGTCTTGAAAAACAAACAAAACAAAACAAAAACAAGTCAGATTTGTAAAACTTTTTGAATGCCTTTGAAAGTAGTATAATAGTTTGTGTTTTTAAATATTAATAAACCTTTATAAATATTATAATGATCACCTTGTATAACTTTTATATCAGTAGTTAGCATTGTCTCTCACATAATTCAAGTCACATGGATGTCTCCTTCTCCCTGACAACTCTAATCCATATACCCTGATTATTTTCTGTTGTTTGAATTGTGTGTTCTACAAATTGAAACTTGTTTTTCTTTAGCATTATTAATATTATTAGGAAAAAGGGGTCCAAATGAGAAAGTTTCATCTTTGGTGACACCAACACATAATCGCTTAAGTTTATTCTCTCCATATACACAGTTGTTTCCTAGATCAATATATTATATTGCAATACTCTGATTTTTAACTTAATTAAAATGTCAGCTAGACTACAGAACTTAGTTATTACACAACTGATCTAGGCATGTAAGCACCTAAACATTGGTTAATATCTATAGTTTGTTTACTCTGGAAACTCACTCACGTGGTCCACATCCTATCGCTGGAAGGCCTTAAGAGAAAAACCATTTCTCAAGAAAACAACGATATTTTTTTCTTAAAACAAGACCTTTAATTCCTGTGTCAATTTGAAACCTCTTTACCTACCTCCCTAGGGGGAACTTGCTCGCCCCTACAATGGCATTTGTCAATTCCTATAAACAAACACCTACCATGAATAAGGCAGGAAGGGATTCTCTGGGATTTGCCACTTTGTAATCTTGACCTTTACGCTCACAGGGGTCTAGGAATTATTGTTTCATAGCAATTTTATATAGGTGATGTTTATGTAAAAGACTATTAGTCCCGTAAGAACTGGATCGCTGGCTTAGTTTGCTTTGGATAGCTGTGATACACGATACATGGACACATTTAGGAAAGGGAGGCTTCAATCAACTTATGTTTCCCTCTTCAAAAGTCACAGTGTATGACTCTGGGAAGTTAGGACAGAAACTCAAGCAGGAACGTGAGACAGGATCTGAAGCCGACTACAGTGTGGGATGCTACTTACAGGCTTCTTCTTGGTGGCTCACTCAGCTAGCTTTACTCTACCACTCAGGACCACTTGTACGGGTGAGGTACCACCGTCCCTGTTCTGCGAGCTCCCCTTTCAACCATCAATCATGAAAATCCCCCACCTTACGTATAACCACAGGTCAGGCTGACAAAGGCAGATCTCCAAATAATGTTCCGTCTTCCCAGGTTAATTCTGGTTTGTGTCAAGTTTGGAAAACCAATTAGCACAGGTACTATTAGATTTGTGTGTGTTTTTAAAAAATAAAACATCTCTGGATAACCTACAGTAATATGCAGTCAAACATAATGCACAATAAATGGTGGGCATTTCTCTCCCTGATATCAGAGTGGCTTTATCACTAGGATTGGCATATATTACTTTGAAAACAGCATTCATATTTCATCTTTTTAAAAGCACAAAACGGGCCTAAGTGGTTTGACACAGGAAGTTTCCTGGTCCCTTGAAACTGGGGTTATAGACAGTTCTGAGATGTCTGTCTATGAGTGCTGGGAGTTGAACCCGGGTCCTATGAAAGAGTAGTCAAGTGTTCTTAACCACTGAGCCATCTCACCAGCCCACATCTATCTGTTTGGACAAACAACTTTTAAATTTGTGAATAGTTTGTGTTGTGTATACCATGTTGCATCTTCAATTGTGATGCATTTTCCTACAGTTCTTTTTTTTTTTTTTAATTTGCAAATACTGCTTTGTGCGTCTGTCTGAAATGTGCTTGTGTTATATGGCTTAGCACATGGACCCACATTCTTAAGGCACATATTTCAAAGAGAAAGGTAAAATTTGATTCAACATACAGATTTCAGAGAAGACAGCTGCATAGGTAACACACACACAAATGATTGAGTAAAAAATCTTTGTATTTGACAGAGCCCCAACATAGCCGTAATAGATATTCAAGGTTAATCAGCCAAAAATTAATAATTTTGGATCAAGTGGTTGAGCTATTAGTCATCAAGG
The DNA here is from genome assembly GCF_003668045.3 of Cricetulus griseus. Taxonomy (NCBI): domain Eukaryota; kingdom Metazoa; phylum Chordata; class Mammalia; order Rodentia; family Cricetidae; genus Cricetulus; species Cricetulus griseus. The sequence continues at coordinate 6,375,594 of NC_048603.1, read as the reverse complement.
AAGAGCAACATGAAAACAAAAATTCATCAGCTGTTACCATAGACATGTTCAGCATAATTCACTATGTGACCCTCCTTTGATACTTGTATAAATTAATCCTCTGTTATTAAAAAATCATTTTTTTAGAAAATGGTTTCATCTTTCCTTAATAGCCTCCAAAAATATATGAATTTAATTTTAAAGACAATAAGGAAGTCAATATTTATAAGTTTATAGTTTTGTGATTTTTTTAGAGCCTTCATTGTTATCTTTTCTGAGTATATCTCATATTTATATAGTCAGCCCTTCACTTTTCATAGCCCATGCAGGTGGTCTATTTAACTGCTCGATTTTCAAGCTTCTCTTGTTTAATATTGACTACTGGGTTAGGTATTAGTTCCATAATCTACCCAAAATTCATATGCCATCTGAAAATAAAGGATGGTGATTATATCTGATTTACATAAAAACCTGTTTGTCTCTTTGGGAATCAGTGTTTTTATAAACCATCAGAAGACACAGAAGTACATCTAAAGCACTGTGCTTTCAAAGGATTAAATATGCATGGAGCTTTGTGCATATAAATGAAACTTCAGCAAAGCTGTGTTTGAAAGGTACACAGCAATTTTATACACATTGGCAAAATGGGGTCGGGAAGGCCTTGGGAATAACTGTTTCTCTTACTTTCCACAGATTTAGGGGTTTCTTACACATTGTTTTCCTGTTCTTTCAAATGGAACGATCTGAACTTCTGAGCCATGCATCCTATGAATATCTATGGATATTTGTATATCTGTACTTCCACTCTCCTATGCTAATTTATTATCTGCCTTACAATAGGAATAAAATGATATCAAACAAACCAACACAAAATAGATATGTAATGATCACTCTAGCTTCCAGCAGGGGATTTGCCTTATCTCTGATTTTCACAGGCCTTTTCATGGTGCAGTTTATTTTCATGTTCTTCATATATAAGAAAACCAATATATTTTATAATATTGTTCAAAGGGGCTTGTACACATAAAAGATGCATTTGAAGTTACTGAGAATAATTTCTTGTTTTTAATATTCATTTTGATTCAGAAATAGGCACTGATTATTTTTTAAATCAAAACAAAGCTGATCAATGAGATTCAAAAAAAATGCACACGATGAAACTTCACACAGACCACAGCAACTCCCCAAAATACACACCTTGGTCAGATTAAGAAAAGAATTCGTACACTCCACTTTTCCTTGGGGTGAAATTAAGTTTTTTAACTATGTATGAATTGTATGTGGAGGGAACTACTTGAAGCACGGGTATTTTCTGTGGCTGTGTATTCATTGGTCATCTCACAGACATACTCTATAAAAATCTGAAAGAGCATCTTACCAATGCAGGAAGGCAGAGGGTAGTCCCAGGCCCTTCGCTCCCCAGTCATGCACTTGAGAAGGCTACTTCCATGGAGAGTGTAGCCGGGATTGCATCCATAGATGATGGTACTGCCAGCAAAATGGCCTTGGTCACTGATCTTGTATCCAAACTGTGGAATGCCTGGGTCTTCACAGTGTGAAAGTTCGAAACCTGGAAGAACAGTATAAATTACTGAAAGGAAATATTTAGAAACATAATTTGAGAGACTACATAAATTATTTCATTTATCCATCCAAATAGGATTGCATTCTCTGCTTGAATTACTCCTATCATATTTAACATTATTAACATTTAATAAACACAGAAATCTTTTACGGGAACATTTCTTTTTATGTTTTTATTAGAATTTATCAGTTATAAAGTTTACATATCTGTGTAATGGCAAATATTATCAAGTTCTTGGTTGCTTTAAAAGTGTTATTGCTGTAGAATATTATTTTAAGAAGTGTTACATTTGTTTGTACTGTGGAACATTTGTTTTAATGATGCAAAGATGTGTTGCATTCTTTTCTGTTGCATTTGTTGAACTCTGCGAATCTGTGATTCTTTGCCTGGCTGACACATGATGGTCTAATAAAGAGTTGAACCGGCAATAGGGGGGCAGGAGAAAGGTTAGGCGGGGCTGGCAGGCAGAGAGGATGAATAGAAGGAGAAATCTGGGAGGAGAGGATTGAGGAGAAGGAAAAGGAAGGAGAGGAGAATGCGAGGGGCCAGCCACACAGCCACACAGCCAGCCACAGAGTAAAAGTGAAAGTAAAACATACAGAAGTAAATAGAAGAAAAAGCAAAGAGGCAAAAGGTAGATGAGATAATTTCAGAAAAGCTGACTGGCAACAAGCCAAGCCAAGGCTGGGCTTTTATAAGTAAGAATAAGACTCAGTATGTATTTATTTTGGAGATGGGTGGAAGGCCCCTAAAAGGGCAAAAGTGTGAAAGAAAAAAAAAAACTTGTTATTGTTAATACTAGATTAATTACTTCATTGGAAAGGATTAATATCACCAGACTCTGGTGCTGCACGCCTTTAATCCCAGCCTGGAGGCAGAGGCAGGCAGATCTTAGTGAGTTCAAGGCCAGCCTGGTCTACAAAGCAAGTTCCAGGACAGCCAAATCTACCCCACACAGAGAAACCCTGTCTCCAATCTTGGAAAACAAAACAAAAAGATTACTATCTGATTCCGTGGCTCATGCGTTTGCACACTTGATCTACATTGGATTGGATTATGGGGGGAAGGAATGAAACCTTGAGTAGGTACAAGCGTGCTGGTGGTAGGGTGTCACTCAGATGGATGCTGAGGATGAACAGCCTCTCCTACTTTCTGTCGTTCAAGAGACATGATCAGATAGTTTCTATGGCCCGCCCTCTTCCCTTCATGGACTATTGCCCTCTGGAACCAGGAGCTGAAATAAAGCCTTTGGTTCTTCAAGTTCCTTTTCCTCATGGCGTTTGGTCACAGTCACAGGAAAACAGTTAACATGGTAAGAAACATATGTTTACTTTTGTCATGACACAGAGCATGTAGGATCCTTGGAACCAGAGGAGTCTGACTGAGACCATGACTACCAGTAATTTGCCCACTATGATAGAGGTTATATATCATCACACTGGCAAACGTGATGTTTCCCATTAGAAATTTACCATATGATATCATAGAAGGGGACTCATCAATCAATCAATCAATCAATCAATCAATCAATCATTCAACATATTTTGACCTCTTCTTGCTATTTCCCAACTTTACTTCTTTAATTCATGAATAATCCTTCCCACTACCTAGCTTGCCCACAATATGAGTTATAAATATTGTAGGTATGAGGGTTATAAAAGTCCATCTCTCGGGATCCAGCCTGTCTGCTCTGATGCACATCTTAATTTTGTTTTCTAATAAATCTCCCAGTTCCTTATTTTATCTGATTTTTTTTCTCTGTGAATTATTGAAAGACCCTCGAGGTGAGGAGTCTCCCCGATCCAGCCGGTCCCCCCCAAAAACTCAAAGTTCAGTCCAGTTGATGCAATGAGCAAGAGGCTTTAATGAATGGGAATTGTTTGTACAAACAGGCTCTCTCAGCATGCAGGCTAGAGGGCAACCCTGATCTCTAGGCATGGGTGGTTTTAAAGGCAAAAACTACAAGCTCAGGGAGGAGCCTCAACCCTCTGGCTGTTGAGTACGTGAGGCCCTTTGTCTTGAAGGGGAGGGCTGGAAATCAGTTGGCCTCTTGACCCACCAGTTGTAAAACCCACAGACCTCAGGATGTGCTAACTAATCTTGCCTGAGCAAATTGTTAATTTTTAACACATTGGCCGGTGGGGCAATCTGTTTCCTTCATGAGCCCCTTGGGGGAAGGTGGCCATCTGGGAATTCTTGGTGCCCAGTTATCTTATGGCCTTGTAAGGGAGTAATTGCTGGCAGCTGGTAAATTCCAGGCACTGAGTCATAGTAGTGGCCTTGGTCAGGTTCTGGGTCAGGCAGCCCTGCATTCCGTTTGGGGAGTTTCCTTATCTGGGTTATATTTCTTCGCTAAATTTTAAGTCTTTCATTATAGTAACATGGGAACCTGTGTCAGGTTTTTATTCTACACAAGGTCATATCTGCCTTCTCCCTCAAAATAAAGGAGACCTGCTGCCAAAGAAACTCATCATGTGGCTAAGGTATCAAAAATTTCAATAGCTACAGCCCCTTACTTGCTAAGAGGAAGAGGTTGAACTGAGTGAAAGGTTCAGGCATTATGCTGGCCTTCCCCTGTTACCTGGTGGCACAGGCAGCACACTGGTCATCCCAGGGTTCCATGGGAACTAAATCTGCATGCAGGTGCAGAAGACCCCTTTAAAAGATAGATCCCTGCCCGTTTACCCTCTCTCTACACTTCTCCCTCTACACTCTCTAACCTTCTCCTCTCCTCTGTCTGCTTCTGCTTCTCTTCTCTCTCTCTCTATGGCGACCGGCCATGGTGGTCAGCCATTTACCCTGTTTCTCTTCTCTCTTAGTCTCCCTACTCTGCCAAGCCTATAATAAACTGCTTAATGTGTCTAATATGTCTCATCCTGTGTCTCATCTTGTGTCTTCCTCCTCTTCTTCATCTTTAATTTAAACAAAAATCTAACACTGAGAGTCTAGGGGGTTACCCTTGGTCAGTGACACAATCAATCGGGCTCATGCAATGGAATTTTCATCAAAATCTTATCGAGAGGGTCTCGAGGCTTCCTGTTTGTTGGATGAATTCACCACATGCTGGAACGGTTGTAGGAATAGCAGCTACGGCAGTTGTGCCCTTCTGGACCTTGCTAATATGTCTTTTTGTCTGCTTTTTTTATTTATAATAATGAATGTCCTTGATAATGCATCAGTGAAGGTAAGTAAAGATTCCAGAGAACTTTAGCAATGTTGTAAGAATCACAGGAAGGGATAATAGGACTTCCCTGTTGTTTTTGTTTGCTTATTTGCTTTTTCTTTTGTTTGTTTTGTGGTGTTTTTGTTTGTTGTTTGCTTGGTTTTGGTGTTTTTGAGACAGAGATTTTTTGTATATGTAGCCTTGGCTGTTCTGGAACTAGGTCTGTAGACCAGGATGGCCTTGAACTCACAAAGATCTGCATCTGCCTCTGGAGTGCTGTGAATAAAGGTGTTTGACACCACTGGCTGGCAGAATTCCCTGTCCTCATGCCTGTGACATACTAATCACCAGTGTAAAAAATTTTAATTCACACTATTGAATTGCCAGAGTGTCAGAACATACTTAATGCTTGTATATTTACCAACAGAAATCTTGTATATCTCAAGTGCTGAGTTACTGCTATTAATGAGCTAGGCTCAGAAACCATAAAGGAACATGGTCTCTCCTAGGAAATTTAAATGGTTCTCTTATCATTCAAGCCAAAAGACAGTTGTGCACATTTGACTTCATATAAAAGCTTTTGTTTCTTTATTTACTTCTCTACTGTCTGGTATTGTTTCTTTCTTTCTACAGTACCTACCCAGGACAAATCTTGGCACATATGAGATGTCCAATGATGTTAATGAGTAAGGATTTAGAAGAACAATCTAGAGGGGAGTTAATTAAAGTCAGACTGATTGTTTCAAAAGTGAATTTGGAGATAAAATTGAAAAAATAAAAGCTTCAAGGATCCTGTCTATGAAATAGCTTGTGGCAGTCTCGTGGGTTTGAAAACGTAAGTAAGCATCTTCAAGGAGAATTACAAAAGAAGTCATTGGCTCCCATCATAGCAGGAATAATGAAATCCACCTGCATAGAGTCAAGAAAATGAGTATTTCAAATAAGACACGCAGAGGTGAAACCTGGATTTTCAGGGACACTTTACTTTGCTATGATCTGCATAGTTAATACCATATTTAAAGTATCTCTGATCGAAAGTGGCAAGTTTGTATCCTTCCTACCAGCCTAGAGTCTTCTGCTTGGGATTTCAGATGTCGCCCCTCTCCAGTTTTATCTTACATTTCTTGTCAAATCAAATGGAAATCAAGCTTTGTTTTCCAGATTTCTTATCAAACTCATTTTTCCTTAATATGTACGTTCTGTGAGTGTGACTGTGGGGGGGATTGCTGGTGAGGACACTGAATGGAGATGTTCTTGCAAATGAAGATACATTATAAAGAATTTCTTTATAGAGAGACCACGCAGGCAGACAATACTGTAGAAGCAACAGAGTACAACATAATTTAGTTCAATTTGCTACACGCATTGTTGCTCTTTCATAAATATTCAGAACTGTCTTAAATTTTACACAACCGTTCAGCTGCCAGTCTTTTCACCGAAAGCCCAAACACTTGCAACTGACAATTAAATAAAGACTAGAATGAAGCATCAAATATGTGACTAGTATTCACCAGAGCTAGTTGAACTTAATACTGTGATGAAATAAAAGTTTACAGAGCGCACACTGAACTCATAATTAACACTGTCTACTGCTTCAGATTTTCTATATAACTTCATCTCAGAGCTCATCTTCTCACCATTGAAGAGATGTGTTTACTTCCGATTTATTTTAAGGTAGTCTTTGAAATCTGTGACATTTTGACAAAATACCTAATAAATTACATAGACAATTCATATTCTAATATTGGACTTCATTTCTTTCAGGTCAGCATTCATATCAAGGCCACATTAACTGATTCTTAATAATAATAGCAGCATTTAAGAAGAAATAAATATTGTAAAATCAAATAAATCCCACCTTTTTTTCTGTAGTCTTTTTTCCCCCTGAAATCTTTTAATATGTTAATCAGGTTGTTCTCATGCACATTTTACTATCTGTCCACATATCTTAGCAATATAGTACAATTTGCATGCATTTATATATGCAAAGCATAATAAAATCTACTTCAAAAAGTTTTGTGAGAGTTTATGGTCTACTATTCTTTATATTTTTGGTTTCCTTTGCCTTTGCCCTTCATATTTATATGGAATTGGGCCATATGAACTAGTATTAGAATTACTGAGGGAAGTGTTTCATGAAGGGCAATGGCATTTAATAACCGTTATTGAAAATTGAGCTGGCTCTCTTGCATATACACAAAAGCATAAATTTAATGGAGTGCTGGCCATACAAGGAACAGATCAGGCTAATTATAACCATTTATTTAATTTAATGTACACAGCCCCTCTTGCTTTTGTGACCTGGAACAAGGCACTCTCAAAAAGAACAAGTCTACATGGGAATCAGCAATGAACTTGTATTGTTGTGGTTTCTGTAACTTTTATCTTACACATCATCTCAGTGTATTTGCTAGGGTTTTTTTTTTTAAAGAAACCTCCCCCTTCCCTTACTGTAGTTGAGGCTATGAACAGCATAGTACCTGGAATAATAACTATCAAATTACTACATAAAGGGGTCTTTAGTGAGCCGGGCGTGGTGGCACACAACTTTAATCCAAGCACTTAGGAGGCAAAGGCAGGCGGATCTCTGTGGGTTTGAGTCCAGCCTGCTCTACAAAGCCACACAGAGAAATGCATACTCTGGAAAAAAAAAAGGGGGGGAGCAGTCTTTAGTTTGGAAAATGAATAGTAACTGAATTCATTAGAATAATATGTACCTTGAAACTATATTTAATTGAAGAAGATAAATGAAATTAATATTTATAATTATTAATATTTGTTTTATTTGAGTTTTCTTCCTTCCTTTCTTTTTTCGTTCTTTCCTTCTTTTTTTTTTTTTTAAGGAGTGCAAGAACATGAAGTTGGGGTCCTAGGCAGGTAAGGAAGAAATGGGAGGCATTGGTAAAGAAGTTGACTGAAAAGAATATATTCAAACTTTTATATACTATGGTTTTTATATTTTGTTTCTTCAACATTATTTATCTACTCCTTTTGTTTCCTCTAAACCCACTCATACACCCTTTATTGCTCCCTGTCAAATTCATGCCTTCTCTTTAATTACTGTTGTAATTAATACAAATACACAATACAAAATTAATATAAATACACAATACAAAATTTGAAATCAGGGAAGTAACAAACAGTCCCATCCAGCTATGATGCCTGTGAACCACTACAAAGACCAGCATGGCATGAGAACCCTAAGGGTGAAGCAGTGTCAAAAGTAACTTGTTGGTAAGCAACAGCTTTCTAATTGGATTTAAGATTAACCCAAGAACATGGAAATCATGACTAGTACCAGAAATCTCAGCAAATACCCTGTGTTTTTGAAGTCAAGGACTTGGAGGAGAATCTACAACCATCACTTTACTAAACAAATATAATCCCTACCTACCCTCTAAATATTTGTCCTTATGACTACAAAAAAGTTTAGTCCACACTTCTCATTAGGGAAGCTTCTTTTATATAATAGAGGGAGACCATCACAGAAAACCACAACCAATTAAAATTCAATTGTGGAACCTAGTCCCAGTGGATACATATACAAGACAACTCCCATACCTGAGGCTCAGAGAGTATTGTAGAGAAGTATTGGTGGAAAGCGTGTGAGAGACCGTGCATCTGAGAGTTTGTTGTGAGACTGGGTCTTCTGGTAATGTCAGAAGCTACACATACAAGGTCTCACCAAATTGACTGGTCAAAGGTGAGCTGAGCATGGACAACAATGACAGAAACTTCAACACAGGGAGAGGAAAGACTTCAAGGCATCAAGCCTTCACAAAGAACTATAGACAATGAAGGATCGTTCAGAGTGGGAGAAACCATCTATCTTCCCCAGGGAAAGGCCCCCAAATTGCTTATGCTATATCAAATGGTCATCCTTGAAAAGTGACAGCATCCAGATGGAGCAGGTTATATTTAGGAATACGGTTCTCCATATAAATATGCATACAACAGTAATTAAAGAGAAGGCATGAATTTGAAAGGGAGCAATAAAGGGTGTATGAGTGGGTTTAGAGGAAACAAAAGGAGTAGATAAATAATGTTGAAGAAACAAAATATAAAAACCATAGTATATAAAAATTTAAATAAAATTTAAACATTTAATAATTTGTTCTAATTGCCATTTAGGATATTGGACTTGAAAAGCAGCCTTGTTTTAGAAGTCTTTTCTGTATTTGTTCTTTTTCTTGAATGTAAAATTTAATTTTCATGTTTCTAGGGATATAACATGTCAAACAATCACTCTACTACTGAGCTACTGATATAGTATAGTTTATTTTAAATAATAAGATTGTGAAGTTTTCCCCTCTTAATTAAAAAAATACTTCACGCTTATACACATAAGGTATGATGCTTGCATTTGTTATAGACATAACAGAGTGAAGAGGGAACAAGGAGAGAATTTTGAAGAATGAAATTGCATTCCATTTCAGCATTCAGTGAATAAACATGTATACTCATCACTAAATAAACTGTATAAACTGTGAGACTATGACCATATCTTGAGAATGCTACCATACACAGATTTTCCCTTAAAACTTCAAATCTACTCAAGTTTTTAAATAAAAACAATTATAACTCTTCATTTTCAATTACTTTTAGGGAATACTTTTTTTTCTATTTATTGATGATAGTGTGAACTCTACCCAAGAAGTTCTATGTAAAAACTAGTTACTGGGAAACTTTCCTAAATTTTCATCTGCCAGGCATGATACTAAGAGCTGCTATTAATGATACTGTGTATTCATAGAACAAAAATTCACATGGCGTTATTCCACATGCACTATTAATTTTGTTCTATCATCAGAATTTTGGTATTTCACTATAGTATATAATTGGTATTCTCAAAACCTCTAAAAACTAAACTTTACTGTGTATTGCCAAATTCTTTCCCATCTGACTTCTTCAATCAATAGTTCCTAGCATATTTGAATTTCATCACCTGATAATTATTATTAACATTTAATATTCTGCAGCTTTAAAAATTTCTATTCATTTTATCAATACACACTAATATTCTTTAGTATAATTTTAATTTCTTAATTTTATTTCTCACTTATGTTCCTTCTTTGTAAAGTTGCCTTTTGCCCATATTTTTGTTGTTGGCTTGCAAAATACTTTTCCCTGACTACTTTTTCTTTTTTATACACAAATGTCTTCTTATAACACATCTCATTTCTATTTATCAAAGTTTTCCCTGTAGAGAATTTTGTGGTTGTTGACTTTTAACTAACAACTAGTACTTGGTCAAGGAAATTACAGTCATTCAGTGGTTATGAGTTTGAACAGCTGATATTCAATCAGTTAGATGGTTTTGTAGACTTTAGAATTGTGAAGGAACTACAATGTGGAAAGTAACTCCTGCCTTTGAGCAAACTGGGAGTTCAAAGCATCTGAAATAGACAGCTACCTGCCAGCATCACATTTTGGCTTATAACTGTTCTTGGAGTAATAACATCATTGGAAGGTGTAGCTGACTTGACAGATTTTTTGTTCTTAAATATCTTGTTTTAATTGTCTTTTTCTATGCATTAGAAACACAGCTATTCTTTGGCAGAATGATCTTCTGAACTACTCTAAGTTTTCATAAGCACTGTTAGAACTCTGACATGTCAGAGATAAAGTTTATACAATGTACAGAATGCTAGTAGGTATGTAAATTAAAGCTTATCTAATATGAAATTATGAAAATAATAATGACTCCTTTATTATTTAGGCCAAAGAAATATGTTGTGTTTTACGCAAATTACAAACTCTCAAAATCTTCTTGGAGAACTTGGTACTATATAATGCACCATTAGCCAGTACTTCCTCCATGGTTTGCTTAATTTGAGTATTTAAAGAAGTAAGGAAATGGCAAACGTGCCTGCCCAGTGGTTTTGAGGACATGCAACCATATGGAACCTCTCTCTCTTCCATGTAATCTACTTATTTCCTACTCAAATTTGCATTAAGTAAATTACGCACTAAGAATAAAGTTAAACTTGATGGGTCATCTGATTAGTGTTCATGGTTAGCATCGCCAATAACATGTTTGTAACCACATTACAGAGTCTAAATAGATTAATTTTAGTACATTCATAAAGCTAGTATACAAGAGAAGGCATTAAAAATTAGCCCCTGCCTGTCTTTAATGAGAACATGACATTTGGAATGGCTATGCTCTCTGAGGATATTGAATCATTTCAAGCAACAAAACTGGAAGGCTAAGTGAATCCAAATGTATTTCAAGTTTTCCCTTGGGATAATAGCCATTTCTGCTGTGGGGCTTTTAGTGAAGAAAATGAGAAGAGGAAATGGCCAAATATCATATAACCCAGTTGTATTCACATACTGGACATCTCCCAGGTCAGCTTTTGACAAAATACAACCCACCTAAATGGCATGAATCTTTATCAAAAAACAATGGTTTCCTTTTTACTGACTAAAAGTAACTACATAGGAAATGTCCGAAGGATTTGTAATGAAGACTGCTTTTAATGATGAAAGTTTGGTGACTTCCTGAAACAAGAATGACACCAGAACCAAGTCAATTTCTGATAATGATTTGCAAAATAAAGGCAGAATAATTCAACTTCTGAAGCACAAATTGGCCAATGCATTCTTGAGAAGAAAGTGATGAGCTTACTTTCTGGTCTGGTTCTTTAGAATTTAGAAAGAAATGGAACTTCCCTTGAACCATATCTGTATACACTATGTGAAACTCAGGTATATCTTCTTAGATTTCTCCTCAGAAACATGCCAACAATGAAACTGCTGTCTCAAACCCCCGGAAGTCTGCCTCTTTATTTCTCAACCTTTAATTAGCTAAGTGGTTCTCAACCTGTGTGTCACAACTACCACAGGGGGTGGATAATAGTTATCCTGTATATCAAATATTTATATTACAATTCATGACAAGAATCAAATTACAATTATAAAGTATAAATGAAGTAATTTTATGGTTGGGGGGTCACCACAATACAAAGAACCCCGTTAAGGGGTCACAGCCTCAGGAACATTGAGAAGCACTGCCTTGGAGGAAGGTTGAGATTTCTGAAGAAACAGAGTAATTGGCAATCATTACTTTGAAGAGAATATGATACAATGAAAGAGATAGGCCCTGGGAACAGGAGGAATGGAATCATTAACAATATCACCAAATTCAGTTTTTTCGAAAGAGTTATCTGTGACTGCTGCATATTACATTATATAGTTACTTCGTCAAAAACTTATTCCTTACTAAATGAAACTCCATTTTGATTTCAGGTATCATACAAGCATATTATGATGGCGTGAGGCTAATTCAAAATTGTTTAATATAAAAAGTAATTAATCTTCCAATTTGGGATTAAAGATAGGTGAATTTCTTCCAGAGCTTCCAGGAAACAGTTTTCAATCATAGTGAAAGAGGCATATGTGACTAGTAATATCTGCTTCTCATTTCATCCAACCTTGAGGAAACCTTGAGTATGTCCAAGCAGTAACTAGACTGTGACCTTGTAACAGCATATTGGAAGACATAAATGAGCCTCCAACGATGATACTGCATAGGTTAGGATGAAAAAAAATAGTGGTTGGTCAAGTTGAACAGTTTTGAATTTAGATCTCTTTCCTCTTGCATTTTTATATGAGATAAAGAAACCCTAGCTTTTCAGTTTAAACCAGAATTAGTTTTCCATTACTTGAAGTCAAAAGTTGGTTTGCTAGTTTTAGTAAGTGTGCAACAAATTTCCTATTAAAATGGGTAAAGTAAAATGCATTGTATGTCTTTAAAAAAAGTGTTGATCACTTATATTAAGTATATAATGATAATTAAAGCCCAAATACTCAAACAAATACTAAGCAAAGAAAATCAACAATGGAATAGAGAGTGACTATTACTAACTAATAAAGGCACCAACATGTTCTTTTTGTGATCAAAGACCAATTGTGAGCTGAATTGAGCATACGAGAATAACCTGGATGCAATGTGTGTCTTTCAATACTCCTCTAATAATGAAAGCTGCGATTTCCTCAATATTACACTTGCAGAAAAAGTGGAATAACTGTAAAGGACACATGAACACCAAACTTGGGTCTGTGAGGCAGACTTTGAACATTACTAGACATAAAGTTTTAAGCATCAAAGCAAGGTCTTCAACTTCTCTTATCTATTTAACTCTTTAAGTATATGTTCTTTAATTACCAATTTGTTTAATGCTTCTAAACATTTAAGGGATATATTTCTTTCCCCTTTGTTTGTGTTTTGCCTGCCTGTGATGCTGGGGAGTGCCTAGGAGGTTAGAACAGCCATCAGATCCCCTAGAACAGTAGTTACAGATAGATGCTGGTTAGCCAGAATGTCAGTGTTGGGAATCCAACCTGGACCTCTTTAAGAGCAGCAAGTGTTCTTAAGTGTGAGTTATCTGCTAGAGGCCCCACTGCTTAACACTTTTTCCTTTTATATTTAACACATTCTCTATTTGAAACTTCTTCAGGTATCAAAATGTTCTGTTAAGCCAGTATTCAGACTACATCATAATTTTCCATGTAGAAGTAGAAAGATGCAATTCACATGCAACACACAATGACAAACTCAAGAGAAATGGTCTCTTGGAGATCTAGGCATAATCTGTTTGCAAAGAAGTTTAAAAAGAAAGCAATTTCATAAACGCTACAGTAGTTGCCCATTTTTTTTGAAAGCATTAGAATGCATGCCATCTCTGGCTCAGAGGGTTAGGTAAGTAAGCATCAGGGGTGGGTGGGGGGAGGTTTGAAATGCACCTTCAAGTTCAATAGTTCAACTGATGCTCAGGAGATTAGGTCATGCCTTAAAATTTGTAGGGGAAAGGGAGCTAGGGAAGACTAAAATAAAAAGAGCAAAGGCTAAGTGAATACAACTTAGCAGAGCTGAAAAATAAACTATATACATGTAGATAGATGACAGAGATGTAGATGGAGAACACAAGTTAAAATATTTTCATACACAACAAAACTGTGTTAAGCTTTATATAGAAATACAGAATAATTGGCATTGTGAACTCCAGAAGCAATAATTAGCAGAAAATATAATTGCTGGCAAGTTTTATCTTTTAAAAATACTTACTGGTGTAGACAAGTTGAAAGCCTTCATCTGTCCCTTCAGAGTCAGAATTAAACTCAAGCCAGAGCTGATTTGAAGTGCTGCTGAGTGTCAGTCCTCGCATAGAGGCACCCGTAAAAGCACCCAACAGATGTGTTGTTTTATCTTTTCCATCATAAATCTGCAAAATATATTTATAATTAAAATTAAGTGTGACCCAAGAAGCCAGTTCCCAAGTATGTGTGTATATCTGTGAAGAGCAGGGATTATTTGATTTGTCCCTATGTGGGTATTAGTGAAGAGCAATCAAATAAACGAGTTTCAAAAATCAGAAAGTTAGAATTCACATGAAAAATTCTGAAGTTAGAAAAAAAACTCCAAGAAACACTTAAAGTACCATGTAACCTGGTTTCTAAGGTAACAAGAATTTTTATGACACATAATTTTAAGTTTAAAACACCTACTACTTTAAAAGTAGTTTACAAAGTTGGTTGGTAGGAGTTTTGTAAACATATAATTATTTCCAGTATGGTTTTCATAATTTTGTCCTTTTGTTGATTTGTTTCATTTTTGACATTTTAAAAGTATTAATTGAGTCAATACTGGGTGGCACACACTTTTTATCCCAGAACTCTGGAGGCAGAGGTAAGCAAATTTTTGTGTTCTAGGCCAGTCTGGTCTACATAGCTATTTCCAGGACATCCAGGATTACAAAGAGAAACCCTGTCTGGAAAAATGAAAATAACAAAAAAACAAAAACATTTAGCAAAGGGCATGTAGTTTACAATGCAATACATACCATGCAAAAATCCCTGGGATAAGTCCCAAAAACTAAGCATATAAAACTATCATAAAAGAATAAAATAAAAAGAATTTGGAAGTGTATTATTCAGTGATTATAAATGTTAAACAAGACAAATTATGTGACAATATAATATATTTCACGTCCTTCCTTCTACTGTTCATGCTATTGAAGGTTTACCACATTGGACTCCTATTTGGTTTTCTCTTCTCAGTGCTGAGATTATGATAATATGATAACAATGCTATATCTCATTTGATGTGTTTATCTGTATGATACATTTTACTTATGCCATGTTGGATTAAAAAAAAAAAAACATAATGTAGCAATTTGGATGAGAATGGCCAACACCGATGGATGTATTGGGGAAGAATTGGGAGGTGTGGCCTTTTTTGGAGGAAGTGGTCATTGGGGGTAAGATTTGTGCTCTCAAATGATTCACACAGTTCACTGTTTTCCTCATCTCTCTGCCTCACAGTTGTGTCTCAAGATATGAGCTATCAGGTACTACTCCAAAGCCATGCCCACTTGCCTACTGCCATGCTCCCTATCATAACAGTCATGGACTTAACTCTATGCCTGAAACTATATGCCAAATAAACTCTTTTATACTATGTCTTGGTCATAGTTTATAACCATAGCAATAGAAAGTTACTATGACACCTTTGTAGAATATTAGACAATTAAAAGAAATACTTGTATACTATTTTAATTTTGTAATTATCATTTCCTAGGTTTTAAAATTAAGTTCATGATAATTTAAAAAGGTATTGTAAGGTTTTATTTACCCTTCTGATTTAGTAAAAATAGCATAATATACCTTTAAGGTCAAACACAAGTGCCAGGGGAGGTGACATTGTCCTAAACAGAAGGACTTTTGTTGGGTAAACAGAAGTAATGTTTTTGGATAAACAAGCCTAAAGGTGGGTTTCTGTTTACCAAAGAAGCAGATCTCCTAAGGCAGCTTTTGTTTCCTAGGAATGTCCCTTAATGCGCCCCAAAGTTCAACTACTAGTTCCTAGTTAAAATGAACAGCCTGACTCAGCTTAAAGACCCATGCTGCTGTGACATAAAATCTGTTACTTTTTACACTGTTGTCCTTCTCTCTGCCCCTCAGGACAGAGCCTTGGTAGTCTGAGGCCCAGCAATCCTTTCAACCCATGGACTCGTCTAGTTTGCTAGTTTCACTGTGTTCTTGCACACAGCACCTTGGTATTCTGCAGATTCAAGATTTTCTTTATGCCGGGCGTTGGTGGCACACACCCTTAATCCCAGCACTCGGGAGGCAGAGGCAGGTGGATCACTGTGAGTTCGAGACCAGCCTGGTCTACAAGAGCTAGTTCTAGAACAGCCTCCAAAGCCACAGAGAAACCCTGTCTTGAAAAACCCAGGGGAGAAAAAAAAAGATTTTCTTTATATCTTAGAAGAGCTCTGAAGATTTGGGGTCTTTAAATTTCCAGTGTCTATTTTTTTCCTCACCTTGAAATTTCTCCTTTTTCATATTCATCCCAAACTATATTGCCATTATCTCTTATAGGCTTCATTCCTTTGTACTTTGGGCCACCCTCCGATGCAACTCTGTTACTAACAGGTAGGCTGTCTGTAGTCACTAGGGCCTTTTCATATCTTTTTGTGACATCTTAAATTTTAAAATCATTGGTGTAACTATCAGAAGCTTTTTTTCCCCCTAGGACAGGAAGTTTCCACCAGTTGCACCTTTAAGATTCCTCCAGTGATTGGGAAATTATCTTCAAATTTAAAGTTTCACGTTAAAGTTGAAAGTTCTTTCAACTTTAAAGGTGTTGCCTGTGTTACGCTTGCTCTTTGTCTCACCTACGCAATTTGTTGAAGAATGAATATTTATTTTGTTTCTAGTTTCTTGAGGTTTAAATTTATTTTTTTTTAGTTTTGACATTTTTTTTTCTTTGTTTTGTTTTGTTGACAGTGGCTAACTGGTAGCTCACTGTGGAGATTATGTTGGCATCAAACTAAGAGATAGTGGCTTATCCTTGCCTACTAAGTGATGGGATAAATGTGGGCATTATCTACCTGTCATTAGGTTTTGAATATTCTTGCTGAATAAAACAAAGGCAGATTTTAATTTACATCATACACAAATGCAGCTTTTAAAAAATTTCAGGATCCATAACAAATTCTGTTCCAACCACATTAACCAAATCTGTTTTTTTTTTTTTTTTTCTACACAGAAATTCAGAATTCGGCTGTAGGAAGGACCTTTCTGCTCTCTGCACTTGTGACTGATGCAGTCTATAACCCTCAATGCCCTCTGTGTGCTCTTAAGGCTTATTTGCATTTTAAATTTCCACAGAAGGGAACATGAGAAATCAGAAAGAGAAAAAAGAGGAAGGCGCCATCTGAAACTCAAGTTAGTGGGGCTGAGTACCTATGACTAAGCAACAGTGGTCTGTATTTCTTTTATTTTCTGTCAGGAACAAAGAACATAGATTTTCCTACAGGTCATTGGTATTATACAGAAGGCTGGGTAGGCAGCTCTTATGAAATTAACGGGTGGTAACGTGGACACCCAGAGGAATCCAAGCCATAAAGTAACTTTCTATTTTAGTTATCACCAAAGGTTTGTCTGTTGTAAACAAAACTAAAGCAAATGTTGAGGTTTATTCGGAAATGAATTTTGTGAGGTTATTTGACTCTCTAAAATTCACCTTTTCATAAGGGGTTTAATTTTTGAGAGATTTAATGATAGAAAGACTTAAACTTTCAATGAAACTTGCATGCTCTATACCTGGTTACAGTTTGCTTCATTTTCCTGACAAACAAGGGGACAGAGTGAAGGAGGCACTCACTCATGAGGTCTAGCAATGGTGGCACTATCTGGCCTGTGGAGTGCCTCTGAATGAAGGAACAAGTAACAAAAGATTATGAGAGAAGAGCAGGCCATGTGGCAAATATATGTGATGAGCCTATGAGAACACCTGTGGGTAAATGTTACATAACCAGATTTCAAATTTGGCAAGTATGTCCAAGTTACACCCAGTTATAAGTTTTTTTTTTTTTTTTAAGTAATTAATGTTCTTGTAAAAGGTTGACAAACTTTTCTGGAGAGGGGTAGATAAATATTTAAGGCCTTTGGGGCCCCGAGTGTCCTCAGTACCTTTTGCTCAGTCTTGTTCTTGCAGCAAAAAGCAAACAATATGTAAATGAGTGAACATGGCTTTCTTCCAACAATATTTTATTTAGAAAACCAGATGTCAGCTAGAGAGGTGGGACACGCTACTCAGGGGGCTGAGGCAGGAGGATCACTTCAACCCAAGAGTTCAAGGCAAGTCTAGGCAAACATAAGGAGACTCCAGACTCCTCCTCTCTTTCAAAAAAGAAAAAAGGCAAGCAAATAAGATTACAGGTATCAAGCCCAATTTGGTGCTAGGCTCTCATTTCTTATAACTGATTTCAGAGAAGTATATCACATACTTTGCAAAAGAAATAAAATATGAAGTATTCAATATTGCAAATTCTATATAGCATCTTTATAGAATACTTTGTTTTTGACAAATCTTTCTCCATGTAAATTTGATTACAACTGAAACTTAATCACAGGAAAAATGTACATGAATATTTTGTGAACAGTCAGAAAATATTAAAATAGAGCATGGCTTTATAGCAACCTTACTGTTTGGTAAAATACATGAGAAATGACATTACCAAATTTAGAGCAATTTTTAATTATATTATTTTTAATTATTATTATTTAATTTTTAATTATTTAATAATAAGCAAAAATGTTTCCAAGATGTTTGGTGCTGTTTGTGGTAGCACACCCAAGATACAGCCCACTCATTAAGAACCTAAGGCTACTTTGTGAAGGAAACAGCAAATTTGGCCAAACTTTTTGGACAGTACTTGCAACATTCTGTGGAATTATTATTTTGTGGCCAATATCAAACTGATGTCACTGAATGGGGTTTTGGGAAAAGACACTATGACAAAGAATGTTTGCTATGAGATTGTAAACACAGTAAATTGGTCAGGGGTAAATTGCCCTTAAGGGTTTATTTTAGGAATCGTAACTGTGTTCAGTTTCTATGCACATCTCAGGGAATACTCTTAAAAGGAGGTTACCTTCCTATATATATTTTTTAAAAATGAAAGTGATTAAAACTAGAATGAAGATCAGATTGGTCAAAATAACTGGAAGACTGACTGGGTAAGACCAGGTGATGACAGGTTTCTCCTCTTGCACAGGATTGAGATAGAGGGACTCCCACCATCTTTTTGGTTGAATCTTGCCTTTATGAGAAATTGTGAAATTATCTCAAATATACATTTTCACGAGTACCAGTGAATAACTTCATTTCAGTGAGAAACTTTAGCTTGATGAATCCACTTGGGTTTTTGCCTGTTTTGTCAAGACTTCTTTAAGAAGCTTGCTCCCAAACAATGTTCTTAGAATTTTTAGGCTATATTCCAAGAGACTGTTTTTAGGATAGTATAACTCATATTTATATCATTTTTCTTTTCAAAATAAGGCAATGATGAGTTTTAAATAGTAATTTTTTACCACAACCTACTCTACAATAATAGCTATATTTAACAATCATCTGTGTATGTTACAGCAAGCCCTCATGATACTCCCCAACTTGCATATGTAAAATAAATGGAATTTGAGAACCATACAGCATTGGTAATACAGACAGTGGATAACTTTTCTTATTTTATCTAAAATAATGTTCATAATTAGGGTTGGAGAGATGTCAGTTGTTGCTAAGGTATTTGGCATTCAAGAATGAAGACTTGAATTCAACAGCCATGTAAAAACGTGGAATGTTCATATTTCTTAAACCCCAGTGCTAGGCTATGGTGGAAAAAGTTAAAGCCTGTAGCTTTTTGCCTAGGCAATCTACTAATAGCTGAACTAGAGGTTCAGTGAGAGAGAGACATACACAATCTGAATATATATATATATGTTTGTGTGTGTCTGTGCATATATACATTATATAACACATATATATAGTACATGTTATATATATTATGTGAATATGTAATATGTATATTATATATATATATAATTATATAACATATATCATTTCATATGACATTTACATGAAATGTAATAGTAGTTTTCTCTGTGGCTTTTTTCAGACATCCTAGTGTTAGTTATTGGTCACCTCAATCTGTTCTCGGCTCTAAATTCCCATTCCTCATTCTAGCATACCTGAGTTACTCTCCATAGAGGATAATACTCCTCCCTAACATGTACACTGTCAAATAAAAAGCCCAATGCCATGTTTGCGAGACTTCCACTGGTCAAAGGTATTTCAGAAACTTCCTGAACCAATACAGGCTATTGTCATTGCTCTTGGTCACCTGCCAGAGCTTGATGGTAAAGTCCTGTTATTGAAGACACCATATACATTGTCTATAAGACATTAATAAATCCAACTGGTACCGACCAGGAAGTTTCCTTCCTAATCACTAGTTAGTTATCATAGCAGTGAAAGGGCTCTCTGTAAGCTGCTGGGGGGCGGATGTCATCGCTAGTCTTATCCATCTTGGACCCTCTGAGAAATAGCAGCTGGGGCAAGATAAATTCATGGTAGCCTGTGCAGTGGTAGCTCACACCTTTATCTCCCAGCACCCTGGAAGCAGAGGTAGGAGGATCACTGAATTTGAGGCCAGCCTAGTGTATCTATAGTATGAGTTTCAAGAAAGCCAGGGCTATACAGAGAAACCCTGTCTTGAACCCCTGCCCTCCCCGAAAAAGATTCATGATTGCAATAGTAAGCCTATATTGGTAGTCGACAACTGCTTTCTGGTTGGATTTAAGACCTGTTCTATAGGAGCAAACGCATGCCTGGTATTGCAAACATGCTCTTGAACCAATGTTTCAAACTCCATTGGCAATATGGGTGAAACTACTACTACTGTTTTGTTAGGATAAATGGTTCTCTATATTGATATCACTTTCCAGAGATTAGTGAAACTTTCAGAGTCATCAGGGAAGTTTCTTGGTGCACTGTATGATGGTCAGCACAGAAGAAGTACGTGGGGAGTGTTCAGACACATGAGCAATGTGTATTGTACCCATTCCCCAAGACTCAGGGGTTTTAGTGACAGAGTGAGCAGTAAGAACGTTAAGACCCAGAGGTCATGGAGCACCAGCACACTGTCATCAGGACAAGACAGGACCACTGCACTCATGAACTCACAACACTTGTAGTGGTCTGAAGGAGGCCTGCATAAGATCAAACATTCTGACACGGGGGTTGGAGGGCTTCACTGGACTCCATCTGTAGCTGAGGAACTATTGACAGCTGATGGTGTCTGGACTAGAGGAATTCCGTTTTCTTTAAGGGACTGGCTAATGGTTGGTTAAATATGCTTCATAATGAATATATAAGCAACACACATGAAAATCAGTACAAAATAAAAAAAAAGTAGAAAAAGAGGAGAAAACTGATTTGGTAGGGGTTGGGAGAAACAGAATGAACTGGGTAAAAATTGAAGAAAGTAAGGAAATATGATCAAAATACTTTGCATGATATTCTCAAAAAATAAGAATAATGTATTTGGAAAAACAAATGATATCCATGTGATTGAAGAAGACACAAGCATTGACCCCTGGCATCCACAAACATGTGCATATAGGTAAATAGGTAAGTCTATCTACACATGTGTACCCATGAACACACATACATGTAACACACACACACATGCACGCACACACACACACACACACGCACACGCACACGCACACGCACACGCACACGCACACGCACACGCACACGCACACACACACACACACACACACACACACACACAATGTAAGAGATAGCCAAGCCTGGTGGTGCAGGAGTTTAATTGCAGCCCAGGGGAGGTAAAAGCAAGTGGAGTTTTATAAGACCAATGCAAGCTAGTTCTACTTAAGTTTTAACAATCGACAAGAAATACTCATTGTCTGATGGCAGAATAACAATCAGAAATATTTTTTTTTATGTTTTCTATGTCAAGAAATCCTCCCTCATGCCTACCAATCTTGTTTACCACCATAATAAAATAATAAATAATAAAATAAAATAATAATAAAATAAAATAAATAATAAATAATAAAATAAAATAAAATAATTATTTCTTGGCCTTTTGTGAAGCTTCACGTTCATCCATTACTTTTCCATACCTGATGAGGCTTCATATTTGGAAAAAGTATATTTTACATTAACTTTTCATGTAAGATATACGTACCATACAATATTATTATATTATTATATTATATTATATTATATTGGGATGCAGAGAGACCGTGTTTCACATGAAAAAAAGTTTAAAAAAAGGAAGAAAACAGATCTTCCAGATATTTATTACTGGTAAATATTGAGTCATTTCAGCTCACCTTTTATTATTATAATTATTGTTATTTTATTATTATAATTATTATTATTAGTTGGTTTTTCAAGGCAGGGTTTCTATGGGTAGCTCTGGCTCTACTGGAACTGAGTATGTAGATGAGGCTGTCCTTGAACTCATAGAGATCTGCCAGCTTCTGCCTCCCGAGTTCTTGTATTAAAGGTGTCACCACCACCAGCCACCTTTATTGCATTCTTAAGGAGGTCATAATCATTCACTTAGCTTACATTTTACACAGGAAGTGAGATTTAAACTTCCATTTAAGCTGTGATAAACAACAAACAACAGCAACAAAACATTGCCTCATACTCTCTGCTATATTTTTGTCTAAACGAAGTGTATAGTCATTGTGGAAAACCAGAAACAAATAGGAGTTCTGGTTGTTACTCTGCCATCAGACAGTGGGGGTTCATTGTTAGCTCTATACACCTAAGAACACTGAACACTTCCTATAAAAGATAATTGAAGTCAATACATTATCTGTTACTACAGTTTACTAGTGAGACAAGGGAAGAAGTTGTCAGAATTAACCCCATATCCTGTGGCTACTGAGAACAACAAAGCCCAGTGCATTGCATTCAGATGCAAGGCAACCTAGAAAGATGAATTAAGACAAGAAGAAATGGGCTAGCTTCTGATTTCTAAGCCAGAGACTACCATTTTAATCAACTGAGCTGAGTTACACTAGGACTCTAATCATTAGAAAAAGAAAAGGTAGTTTCCTGGCTTTTCCAGGAATGAGGCAAAGCTTAAAGAAATTGACGTGCTCCATGATTTAAATAGGTAAGAGAGAGTTAGGAATGATTAGTGAGGCAAACGGTCATGAGTCATTCACATGGAACTCTGGTGTAAATCACTGTCTTATACTGGGTAGTCAGAAAGTACTTATTGGGTTGATGCCAGAAGAGAATTTGGTATTAAGACCTGGTAGACACAAATGAGATTTGCACTTGGGAAAGTAGGACTAGCAGTGATGCCCAAGTGCACTGGTGCCTGCAGGTCACTGTCATTAGAGAGGTTACAAGCTTCAGCACCATAGAACCCGTGGCTTCCTTCATCTTTCTTTACCCCATCCTCTCAGAGAGTCGCTCACCACTGGTCTCTTGTCGTTCTCAATGTATGACCTATCACAAATACTGGAGACTTCCAAATATAGAAGACTTTAATTAAAAGTCCTCTGAGAAAGATGTCCGGGATATTCTGCTTTGTAAAAGGCATTACCTGGTACATAAAATATACTTTATCCAAATAAGACATTTCATCTAGCATGTAAAAGAATGGACACATTTTATTCATGACAAAGGGACATGAGGGAGTTCTTTTTGAGAGAGAGGTGGTAAACAAGACAGGTAGGTGTGAGACGGCTTCTTGATGCTTATCTCATAAATGCATTATTAGTGCTACTGATGTGGTATTGCCCAATGGCTGGGTTTACTTACTTCATTCATGCATTGACATATCTCCCTGCTAGCCTAAAATAATCACTACTTCAACTCTTCGTAAAAGCATTTGGTTGATTTTAATATTGCAAGGATTATTTATTTGCGATTCTGAGAATCTGACTGATGGCCTCATGACTGTTGACAGGAAAAATTATTTAAACAGGAAAATCTGAATGATGAGTTGGAGCTGAAATGTTTGCTATAGTGAACTTCTTGCTGGGCATACTCAAAACAGCCATAATTATCATCAGCATTATATACATTAGTGCACTTTAAAAATCTTTCCATAAATCTATACAGATCTTACACATTGGAAACTACCAAATATTGTCAATGATATGATTTTAAAATGAGAAATAACCAATGACTTAATATTCATAGATTTAACAAAAGTCTTCTACTGCTGTCAATATGGAAAATGTAACTTTGTTTCAAAATGTGTAAAAATGCTTTGTCTTGCTTAAGAAAATATTAAGGGTGAAAAATATGAATCATTTCTTAAAATATTCCAATATAACATTACAGTTGTAAAATTATTTTTAATCTGATTACCTATTGTTATAATCCATATTTACCAAACCATTTGTATTGCAGAAGGCAAATCAGTAACTATTTAAACACTAACTTGAAAACAATTCATATATAATCTTTAAAATGATGTTTTATTATTTCAATATTTTATGTAAAGATTTAACACTAAATATTATGGGCAAAGTATTGTTTTCTCAGTTGACAATGATTTATTAGGTATACTTATACACAAAAGTAACTTGTATCATAAGTTATTTACATGCTAATAAATAATAATTTTTCTTAATAGATATCAAACTTACAACACAAGTCACCACTTATTAAAAACAACAAAGCTTATGATATAAAACACGTTACTATTATGATTTTTCCTAATGAAATGGTCATTCATATGTTAGTTTTTTTTAATATCTAATGTTTATTGAATAAGATAATTTGCAATAAAGTTTCCTTATTTTGATGGTAATGGAACAAACATATCATAAAATTTATGATTTCTTACCATAAAAAAATCTTTGGAAGCAAAAATAACAGTAGGATTGGGGCTTATGAGCGTGTGAATGAATTTACATTTTATTACATGTACAAATGAATGTCAACACATTAGAGAAATATAGTAATGATAAGCGTACAGCACATTGGTGCACTTACCTTCAAAACATCTCCTTGTGCTAAGTGAAACGTTCTGGCCGAAATGTTGATGCCCTTCCCTGCTTGAACCTGAAGACTGTAAATGCACTCGTGGTTGTTTTCATAGTTCAGTGGGTAGTTTGGGGAAAGCAGAATTCCTTCGTTATTTGTAGCAGAAGCCCCGCATTCAGCTGCAGGTAAAACAGAATATTGAAACACAGTTTAATAGAAGGCATTACGTTTTCCAAATAAGTTTGTGTATGGAGTGTAAATGCTTTGTATTTTGCCCAGACCCTAATAGGATATTGTGTGCAGAAAAGTTTTGTGCTCTAGAGGACCAAATGTTTCCTGAATGACTGAGGGGAACAAAGAACTAGGTCTCTAGAGATGACCCACCTACCTGTGAGAATTTAGAGTACTTGTCACAAAATATTAGCATCTTCTGTCATACAAAACAATAGTAAAATGCAAAATATCTTCAATAAATCACCTAAGTTTGTGGATTTCTCATAAATGGATTCAATTTATTTTTTTAATGTAGAAATTAATTTTCATGTCATCTTCCTTAATTTTGCCTTTAAAGGCTTTGGATGATGCTTTCCTCCCAGTAATTAACATTCCTTCAAGAAATTCAAACAATACTTAGTTTTTAATAATTGTACAATAGTAAAAAAATCTACCAATGCATAAGCTATTTAGTGTGTCTGAGCCATACAACTTTTCTTAGCATAAAGCATTTCTATAAAACAGTGTAGAGAACTATACATACTGTACATGCCAAATATGAGGAAATATGGAACTGGGATTTTTAGTATATTAAACTAGAGGACCTTCAGTAATATTACAGAATTTAACAAGTCTGTACTTTTAAAATGTATTTTAGAAATCTTTGCCTTAGGTTTTCTGCTTTAATTGCTGACTTCATTATCATACCTTAGGGTGGATTTGAATCTTCAAAATTAACTAAAGAGGTAAAAACAAACCAGCAAGCCATTTTTGTCTAGAAATAAGATTTTAATATAATTCTTTCTGGGAACAGTATAAGATGAAGACAGGAAGATGAAAGATAATGAAATGCTTTCTTTCTCCATGCTCACACGTTAAAAAACAAATTCAAAAGAAAAACACACTGATGAAGAACTGAAACTGCCAAGAAAAAGCAGAGTAAAATCACAGGTGGGAAACAGTAAAAATGAGTGTTGAGTGCTTACAGCCAACCAGGCAGGAGGACAGGCTGCTTCATGGCAGTTTCACAGAGAACTCACAACTCGAGACGAAGAAAAACTACTCGATGTATTGTTCAGAAGGATTTGTATTTTAATGACATCTAAATGTATCCAAAGAGTAATACCTTTCTGGTTGCTTTTAGCTCTATGCATTCACAGTAGCCCAATGAAAGGATGACAAATTAAACTTAAAAACAACATGCATGCAATGTGGCGAATTGTATTGTTTTCCTGAATGAACTCCTACTTAATTCTAGTATCTCGAGTGGTAATCTGTTCATCATCATCCAGGACACTATCAACTACAGAGAACGTGCCTCGGTAGAGTACCACAGAAAGCTGAGCATCCTCCTAGGGAAGAATCATTGGCTATTGAATCTGCTTCATCTCTTTCTTTCTACCTTATTAGACCCATCATGTGCTTGTGGAGACCTACTGTGTGGGTGCGTGCATGCGTGCATATGTGTGTGGTGTGTGTAGTGGTTAGACCTACAGTGCATATATTTTCTTAAAAGCATAAAATTTAAAGATACATTCTCCTATGCAAAATATTGTTACATTTATTTCACACTTTTGTGACTAAGAGTTTTTTAACTAGGCTTTAATGACTTAAATTTAAAATTAGGTCCATTTTTTTTCCTGCGTATATGGCTTGGGTAAGTTATTTATTGTCTTTATATTTCTATTCTTATAATAAAATAATACATCTTGCTTCATGTTTGTGTTTGTGTCTATGTGCAAGTCAAAGTACATATAAACACTTATCTGTATGGTACAAAAAAAATTTAGTCCTTTGTAGGCATACAAAATCCCAACACACTAATCATTATGAACAATTTAAGTATACAAAGTATATTTGGCCTCACACCACATATACCAGCAAAATAAAATAATGAAGCTTGCCATCTTTTCTTGCCCCAAATTGAAGAACTACTTCAAAGTATAGAAGCGTATTTCTATTTAAAAAATCAGAGCATCGTTTTGAATGTTAAATGATAAACTATAATGTTTGCTTTCTTGAATTTGACCTTAAGGATGTCAAATTAAATTATAAAAATAACAGCAAATGGTGTAACTTACTGAATATTAAGGACATTGTTAGAAAAAATGCATATTTGTTGACCTTCATAGAATGTACAAAGTATCAATACAGTTCCTACACTAAACACTGGAGTTTCTGATGACTTCTGTAGAAAACAGATCCTACTTATGTGACATATTTTACTTTAGGATTCTTAGAAATGCATTTTATTTGCTGAACAAAAACTAACACATTGATAGATATAGCTCAAGCAGGATTGATGTAGTAGAGAGATAAGTGCTGACTTCTGGAAATAAGAGTGACTGCTATAGTGGTGACCTCACTAAGCTCCAAATCCCGTAGAATATAGATTTTCTTGCATAGAATAAGCAGGCAAAACCTTGCATCATTAATCTCCATTACTGTGTTGGGAAAATCTGAGCATAATCTATTACGTATACACAGTCACATGTTTTCAGGTAAACTAGCAAAATGATTTTTGGTAGTTTGGCTGGGAAATTAGAAAAATGTCTGTGATCAAAAACATTATTTTTAGAAATCTTTCTTTTATATGGTAATTACACATTGCAAGATACATAACCATTTCTCAGATACTAATTATTTAATGAGGCACCTAATGAATTGTAAAACACTAATGAAATTGATAATTCTTAAGAATTATTTCTAATATGCTTTCTAGATACAGCTGTATTAATACTGCATTGGTTCACCAGAGATTTTTAGACAATCACAAAGTTTTCTCCCAAGTATTTTAATACTTAGATTCTTAATTAAATTTAGAGGGCAGATGCGTATTAATTCTTTATGTCCCTAATGATAATGCGATAATCTTATTTCTTCATTTAGATATTTTAGTGTCCTACTGTTTCATAGGCAACAGTGGGGTTATTGTATAATGATGCAGACTTGTATGTTTGAAACTGTTATGTGTATCTCCTTTTAGTAATAGGCCAAGAAGTTTTAAAAATAGTTTTCATTATTCCATGAGAATTTGTTTTGTGTTCATTCATTCTTCTATCATATATCACATCCAAACACCTGTTTCCTTTCCCTCCATCCCTCCAAGTCACCCACCCCAAGCTCTTCACTATCCCAGATTCACTGCCCCTGTTTCCCTCATGAAAAGATCAGGCCTCTCAGAGAAATCAATGGAATACAGCATAGCAGTTCAGGCCTCTCAGAGAAATCAATGGAATACAGCATAGCAGTACAGAGAGGCACAGATCTTTAAGATCAAGGCTGGACGAGGCAACCAATAGGAGGAAAAAGGTCCCAAGTCCCCTGGCTACACAATAATCTAAACAAGAAACACACAATAAAATACAGTCAAAGGCTGCAAAGGAAAAGGAGCCAGTGATCTATAAGTTAGACCTATTGGAATTATACCCAACTTCTCAATGGTGGCTCTAAAATCCAGAAGTGCTTGGACAGATGTCTTATAGACTGTAAGAGACCATGAATGCTAGGCCAAGATACTATACCCAGTAAAGATTTCAATCACCCTAGATGGAGAAAACAAGATACTCTATGATAAAGTCAAATTTAAACATTTTCATGTAGAAATCCAAACCAAAGAAAATATGAGAAGGGAAACTCCAACAAAGGAGATTAACTACACCCATTAAAATATAGGAAATAAATAATTTCTTACCTGCAAACCAGAAGAAGGGAAGCACACACACACACACACACGTGCACGCGCGCGCACGCACACACACACACACACACACACACACACACACACACACACACACACACACACCAACATCACCACTACCATCAAATAACAGTAATTAACAGTTCTTGGGCATTGATTTTGTAAATATCAATTGAGTCACTTTTCCAACAATAAACAACAACAACAACAAACACAGACTAACAGAATGGATATAAAAATAGGATGCATCCTTTTGTGGCATACAAGAAACACACCTCAACTTCAAAAATATATATTACCTCAGAGTAAAGTGTTGGAAAAAGGTTTTCCAAGCAAAGAAGCAAGCTAAGACTTAAGAAGCAAGCTGTTGCAGGCATTCTAATATATAACAAAAGGGATTTAAAAACTAATCAGAAGAAATACCAAAGGACCCTATGCACTCATCAAATTAAAAATCCACAGAGAGGACATTGCAGTTCTTAGTATCTATGCTGAAGACACAAGTGTACCCAGGTTTGTAAAGAAACATTGCTAAAGCTGAATTCACATATGGACCCTTACATGTTGGTAATGAGATACTTCAGTACCCCACTCTCCCCAAAAGACAGGTCATGCAGATAAAATCGCAACAGAGAAATACTGAAGCTAGCAGACATTATGACCAAATGGACCTAACAGATGTCAATACAAAAGAATATACTTTCTCAACACCTCATGGAACCTACTCCAAAACTGACCACATACTGAGTCACAAAGCAAGTCTCAGGAGATGAAAACAATTGAAATAACTTCCTGCATCCTACTAGGTCATGTTTTAAAGCTGGGTTTACAACAGAAACAAGAGAAAGCCTACAAATTCATTGAAACTGAACAACTCTCTACTGAACGACTACTGGGTCAAGATAGAAAGAAATTAAAGACTTTCTAGAATTCAATGAAAATAAATGCACACATACCCAAACTTATTGAGACACAGTGAAAGCAGTGCTAAGAGAAAAGTTCACAGCACTAAGTGCCTACATAAAAAATAAGAGTGCTCTCTTACTAGCAACTCAAAGGCATACCTGAAAGGTCTA
The DNA here is from genome assembly GCF_003668045.3 of Cricetulus griseus. Taxonomy (NCBI): domain Eukaryota; kingdom Metazoa; phylum Chordata; class Mammalia; order Rodentia; family Cricetidae; genus Cricetulus; species Cricetulus griseus. Next base: position 6,346,035 of record NC_048603.1, on the reverse strand, counting down.
GGACAATAAGAAGCAAACACCTAAGAGAAGTAGAAGCTAGGTAATAATCAAACTGAGGGCTGAAGTCAATATAGTAGAAACAAAGAACAATACAAAGGATGAATAAAACAGTTGGTTTTTTGAGATCAATAATATAGACAAATCCTTATCCAAACTATCTAAAAGACACAGATACAATGTCTGAATTTAAAAAAAAATTAGAAGTGAAAATTAAATTTCTTCTAATGTGTTGTGATCATATTCATGCCTAACTCTTTCACAATCATCTTCCATTTCCCAGTTTAGTAATTTAGTGTCCTTTTTAAAACACACCTAGTCTAATTTATGCTGCTTATATATTCCTGGGCATTGAACAAATAAAAAGGATTTAAAGATAATTTAAGTTACTTAGAGATTATTAAATTTCCTCCTTAACAATCCAGTTCATCAATAATAATTAGGCATGCTATTGTAATTATTATTATTATTATTATTATTATTATTATTATTATTATTATTAGGTACTTTTGTGAATTGCAGACATTATCAGAAAATCAGCGGTTCAAAAATTCTTAAAATAATTTCTAAAAGAAAGATTTAGTTTTGTAGCCTACTAATGTAATTTCACTCTTCCTTCCCCAATAACTTATTACTGTATTTAGCTACTCATTATGAGGTATTAGTAACAGCAGTACCTATGAACTGGGCATGGTGATTCACACCTATAGCCATAACACAAAGGAGGTTTAGTATGATACCCTGTCTAAAAAGCCAAAATAAAAGAACTATCAATATCTATAGATAGATGGCTATGCATCTCAGGTCTTGGCAGTGAGGCCTTCATCTTTGTTTTAGGCACTTTATAAGAAAAGATAAAAGCATGGACCAGTACCTGCAGTAACGTGTAGTCGGAAGTGAGACACTTTTCTGTAATGAGCTTGGATGACAGAAATAAGGAACGTGCATATTTTAGGAACACATAGATGGCCAAATCTGCCAGGGTGAGTTTGTTTCTGAGACACAGGTGAAAGAAGAGGCCCGACTCTTGCAAATTGTCCTCTGTTCTCCAAATGCTATTTCACAGCACATGCTTCTCTGCATACACATAACAAATAACTGTGGTACCGTCTTAAAGACAGGATATATTTTATAGGACTGGTAAGAAAAACAAGAATATTATTTTGGTTATGGTGTTTTTTATGTGAGTCTAAGAAATGGTTGCAAAGATCCAAATTTATGAAGAGAAATCCCCAACAGTTACCTTGGGAAATAAAATATAAAAGGGTTAACTTGGATGGTACAACTAAGTGGGATGACAGCTGACACACCATCTAAAGTCTTTAAAATTTATTTAGTCGTGCATTTGATGGTGATTCATGGCAGGATTTTTAACCAGAAAATAATCATCTGTAAGGAATCCTTTCAGCAGCTCTCTTAAGGAATGGGTTGCTGTCTTTAATTTTCCTTGGCTAGCAAAACCTAGAGAAGGAGTTTTAGAGCAAATCAGACAAGAGATGGTGAGAACTTGAATTACAGCTCAGGAAATAGAGAAGACAGGACAGGGGAAGTTTTACAACCTGAAGACTAGTTATTGTGGAAGAGGGGGGAAAAAGGCAGAGCAGATGTCAGAGAAACGGTGATTTTGAGTATATGTTGAACATAAAACTCTGTATGTGTATTGTATGTGAGGTGGAGAAGTGTGCCAAAGAACTAAAGATTTATGTATACTTCTGAGGTTTATATTTCAAGGCATAGACAAAACGGCTAACTGATATTGAATGAGAATTGGAAAACAAAAGAAAGCAGAAAACCTTGAGTATAAAAGCAGTATCTAATATTTTTCATATTCCAGCATTCTAAAGTACACTTCTAGGCCAAGGGAGATACCAATAAGGAGGCATGAACAAAAAAAGACAGGGAGCCAGGGGAGGGACTAGTTATTCTTGAAATCAATTATGGCAAGTTGCACTTGTAGAAGGCACTGGCAATATATGTTTCCTTATGGGCAAATATGATTACTTTAAATATCATATGCCTCCATTTCTAAAGTGTCTCAAAAATTGCAACAGTTGATAGTTTCTTAACTGCTCACTGCATACATATTACAAGTCCATCTTAGGAACTTCTCGTTGAAACAAGCCTGTGTTTCTGAAGAAAATTAGATGTGGGTAAGAAAGCTACCCGAGAACATAAACAGGGTATGATCCTGACCCTGGACATTTCAACCTTACATGTTTCCTCACAGAGATGAGGAGAATATACTGTCTGGCAGTAGAAGGACTTCCCTTTCATCAGGAAGCTAGCAGATGAGGTAAATCACTCTCCTACGAATCACACAACTGAGGAGAGCAAAGAGGAGAGCTTCAGGGAGGAACTGTTTCTTGTGGTTAGAGAGCATCGAATTGACAGGTTGGTAGTATTTTCAAGAAAGTGAAGAATTATGGTGGACCAAGAACAAGGGGATAGTTACATGGTAAGGAGAAAGTTCCATAAAAGGGTATTAATTTTCATGGCAAAGGAAGGCAACGTCATTTTAGTTTTCTTTAGTCCCATGTATTTTTTTACGGTATTACTTTGTAACACCCTTAGCACCATGGAAACCTTTTTCTCTGCAATGAATTGATTATCTACTTACAAAGAAATGTAGTCTTAGTTCGTAGATGAGATGGTCAGAATGTGTTCCTTTTTTATAGATTAAAATGCGACCCTCAGAATAAATAGGAATTTAATAAAGTTGACTAATGGGTCATGTAAAACAAAGGACACAGAATGAAACAGTTTCTTTTCCATGTATTTGTTATTTGGTGTGTTGAGTTTGTGCTGGTGGGTAAGCACGTATCACAATACACATGCATGTGGAAATTAAGACAACATTAAGGAGAGAGTTGGGTCTCCATTTCCACCATGAGGGCTCCAGAGAATGAACTCAGGTAATTAGTCACCCGACTTTACCTGCTAAGCCATTTCCTCTCAGTTCCTTTATTATACTAGTATAAGCACTGTCAAACTATTTGTATGTTTGTGTGTGTGTGTGTGTGTGTGTGTGTGTGTGTGTGTGTGTGTGTGTGTGTGATGTTTTCTTGTGCTATGTTGTTGCTGTTTCTGTTACCATTGAGGGAATGCAGGTTTTCCCTGTCAGACAAGAGGGTGTACAACTGTGGTTTGAGTAAGGATGGACCCCACAGGTTCACATCTTCAAATGATCAGTAACAGTGGATGGAACTGTTTTGGGAAGATTAGGAGGAGTGGCCTATTTTGGGTAGAAGGTATATCACTGCAGAAGGGATTTGGAATTTCAAGAGCCCAAGCCATTCCAAGATAGCTTGTTGTTGTTTTATGTTTGTGGATCTAATGTAAGTGTTCAGCTTCTATTCAAGCAACCCAAGGAGGAGAGGGAGGGAGGGAGGGAGGGAGAGAGAGAGAGAGAGAGAGAGAGAGAGAGAGAGAGAGAGAGAGAGAGAGGGAGGGAGAGAGAGAGAGAGAGACCGCCCCACTCTTCTCTACCTTCCACCCCACCTGAATCCACACCCAAAGGGATGTGGCCACCAATGAATTCACTGGCAAGTTGAGATGCTACTATAACTCCCAGCCATGATGGTAGTAGACTTCAATCCTCTGTAGCCAGGAGTCACAAATTAAATCCTTTCTCTTTTGAGTCCTCTAGGGCATGGCGTTTTTCCATGGCCTAGAAATCTAACTAAAACAATCACTGAGCAGCATCCTCATTCCTCTTTATAGTTTTTAAATGAAAAAAATAAAGAAATTAAAATAAGTAAGCCACTTTACTAAATGAGGCTGGTTTCTATTATATTCAAAGATTCCTAATACCAGGCTGAATAACACAGATACTGTAGTAATCAAAATTTCAAGGGACATTTAAAGAGTGAAGTTCATAGCATGAAATAGTACAGAAAATATTAGCTAAGTTAATCTACTTTTACCCAACACAAATTGATCCTTGAAAGTAAAAAAAAATCATTATTATGGGATGAGCAATAGGATCTGCATCATATTAATCAAATTAGATTTAATTGCCTATATATAATAGAAAATGATTTTCCATCATACAGTTTTGTTAATTACTGTTGTGTCTACTCTTCAAACAAATGTTATTTACATATATGAAGTTTATACACAAAAATATACATACAGAGCCTGGAAAGATGGTTCAGTGGTTATAGGCACTGACTACTATTACAGAGGACCCAGGTTTAATCCTCAGCACCCCATGACTGCTCATAACTACCTGTAACTCCAGTCCCAGGGCACCTGACACCCATGGCAAAACACCAAAGCACATAAAAATATAGTAATAAAAAACCACAAAATGTATACACATACACAAAGCTAAATAAACACTTTCAAATTGGAGTTAAAGAGGCAATGGAAATATTTCTCAGTAAATATTCAAAAGATCTAGACGTCTTTATTAACTATTACCAAGGCTTATTTCATACAATTATAACAATTAAGCTTATAATATATTATAAAGAATTTTTTAGCCTAGCTAGCAAATTTGCCCTTAGCGTTAATCCGCTTAATGCTTTATACAGAAAGAACTAAGTCTGTTTCCTCCTTTTAAGGAAAAGCATTACCCAACCATCAGAACAAGACTTAAGAATACCAAGGTCCCTTTTATAAAGGCAAAGGAGTATCCATTTAGATAAAGAGCCATAAAAGTGAACCATTTGTAGTAGTTTGGAAATCCAGTGGAATTATCCAATATATATCCTTGCATCACAAAATCTAAAGATGGATTCAGTGAAGACGGTAAGAATGTTTTCATTTTAGCTATGTTGTATCATATTGACAGCTAGGAATAAAAGAATCTGTCTTTGAATACACAGCTGAGGAGGACATAGAGTCTAAGGGAACAGCTTGTTATTTTGCTAAGCGGTCATAACATTAAGCTGTCCTTGACATACTTTTTCTTATCCCCACAGGTTAGTACTACTCTCATGCAAATCTCTGATGAAGTTTGTTTGTTTTTGGAGTAGATGGCTGGACAAATTGTAGAGAATAATTGACTGTGGAGTGCACAGCCCTAATTGGTACATCTATTTCAAACCTTTTCCTCCAAGAGTCATAGAATATCATGGAAAAGAAGGTGGGGAGAATGTAAAAGACAGAAGTTCTGAAAAACTGCTGTAAAATACTGTCATGTCAACAGGGCAGGGATGCTGTACTCGTGAACTGACAGAATCTGTGTTTGTAGTGACAATATCTGAACAATGTAACACGAATAATAAAAACCCAGAGATAGATACTGGGGTTCAAATTGAAGATCAGAGAAACAAAGCAGCCAGCTCTTACCTCTGCCTCTGACAGAAAGGGTAACCCTATCTCCATGAGTCCTCAGACTCATGACTCTAGTGTTGGCATTAAAGACATGAGCTCTGCTTCTCTTTTAGACCACTTCACTCTCATGTAACCTAGGCTAGCCTTGAACTCAGAGAGATCCATCTGCCTTTGTCTCCTGAGTGTTGGGATGATAGATGTGTGCCACTTTTCTCTCATGTAACCTAGGCTAGCCTTGAACTCAGAGAGATCCATCTGCCTTTGTCTCCCGAGTGCTGGGATGATAGATGTATGCCACCCCTGCCTGGCTTCTATGGCTGTGGCTAGCTTTGCATTCTGATCTTCAGGCAAGCTTTATTTGATCAGAAACAAAACATCACCACAGAACAAGATCAAGCCAATCAACATTCTAGCCTGAATGGAAGAGCTGGTCATAGGCACCAGGCAAGTTATGGGTGTTGGGGAAGGGAAGTTGTCTTCAGGCCAGCAGCCCCTGGTAGGCTTCCTATGCTTCCGTGGATACTCCTGTACTTATGAGCACATTGCCAGCCATAGTTTAGCTTGGTGGGTTATACACAAATAAACCAACAAATAAATAAGAAAACAAGAAGAGGGCATGAACCTTAAGGGAATGTAGAAGAGAGGAGTCAGAGAGTGCAGGAAGTAAAGACTGAGAGATTGATATGAACAAAACATGTCAAATACCTGTATAAAACTCTGAACGTCTGAATATATTTTAGTTGAGTAATTTTAAGAAGAAAAAAATATAGTACTTCTCAGCTCATGATTGCTTTCATGTGAAAAATATGAGCTAGGTCTGTAAGCACCTGGTTCCCCCAGCAGCCAAGAGAGACTCTGCAGAATAACTGATCAAACTCTTACCCTATTTACGACTCTGTAGCTGATTTCATTGAGTGGTAAGAACAGGCTGAAGGCAGGAACACAAAACAAAAGAATGTGAAATAAATGAGACACTGCTGAATTTAGTAAGAGTAAGTTCTGGACTAACACCCTGTGGCACAATCCATGAACTTACCCTCCAAACCCCAAATAACCCAAACAGAAAATCAGTGGAAGGATGTGCTTACAATACTGTGTAGACCAAAGAAACTGAGCAGACATATAACAAACGCTCTGTGTATGTCATTCTCTAGGGCACGCTGAGAATCCTCCAGGATGAGTCACATATTAGGTTGCAAACAAGTCTTAGCAAAAGTTAAAAGTTCACAACCATATCACTTGTTTTCTGGATTAAAGAATTCAGTAAAATTTAGCATCCTTTCTCTATTTAAATAGCAGCAGCAACAACAACAGAATTCGTCATTGATTATGCATAGAAGTATCACAGACAAAGTTTCAGTCAATGACTGACCTTCAGGAGCATGAAATTGGAAATCAATAGCAGGATCGAAACAGGAACATTTACCAATACACGGAAATTATACATGTTTGCAATAGTGAGCGAAGGGTGAAATCCAAAGGAAATTTAATAATTTTTTTCCAAATGGTCAAACGATATTTCATTGCATATATATATGTACATATATATATATATATATATATATATATATATATATATATCTTTATGCACTCACCTATAAGTTTATACTCATGCTAACTTGGTATGTAGGAATCATATGCCACTATGTATACACATAGAAGAAGACTTGCCGGATTATATGTTGGCTCTGTTTTTAGGAATGTCCATATTGTTTTCCAGGAAGGCTAGAGTAATTTGCATTCCCACCAGCAGTGTGTAGGTGCTCCCTTGCGTTACACTCTCACAAACACTTGCTTTTTTTTTTCCCGTCATTTGGATAATACTTGATTTTGGTGATGGTTATAGATTCTGTGGTCATACTATTAGAACACACACTGCAAGTGAGTGGTGTTATATTTAAATTATGCTCAATAACCTTAAAAATATCTCATTGAACAAAAATTTGTATACTTTTATCTCAATAAAGGGAGAGATAGATAGATAAATAGATACTAGATAGGCAAATAGATAAATACAGAGAACCCAGGAAAAATATATGGAAAAAGACGATATTACAGAAAATATTATTATACACTATAATAAGCACATATGTATCAATTAATTGGAAATCTTGAAAGCAGTGAGATACTGAACATATTATAAGTATGAATAAAATTTACCAAAGCTGAATCACATAAAATGGAAAATAAATAAAGACCATTTGAAGCACAGGTGTTGAAATATTAGAGAGATTCCAACAAGTATATGCAATTATACATTCACATAAAATAATAAAAATTATCTTTTGAGAAATAGGAACAAAAAAGTCTAGCAGACCTTAATGAAAGGAGTGCAAATGATGAGCAAATGAACAAATGAAGATTTGTAAGGAAAATGTATACAGAGTAACAGAAAAATGTCTCAGATGAGTAATATAACTTTATCCATTAAGAAAATACACAAATAAAACAAGCTATAGCTTTGTTTACATTTATTTATTATGTATACAGTATTCTGCCTCCATGTATGTAAGCATACCAGAAGAGCACAGCAGATCTCCTTATAGACGGATGGGACCCACCACATGATTTTTGGGAATTGAACTCAGGACCTCTAGAAGAGCAGCCAGTGCTCTCAACCTCTGAGCCATGTCTCCAGCCCCAACAAGGTATAGTTTTAACAGAGAGAAATAAATGGCAAATATAAGAACAGTAATAAACAAATTATGAAATGGAGAAATGAAAACAAATCAACAAAAACTAAGGTTTGATTTTTATAACATAAAAAGTTTGACAGAACTTCAGCTAAACTGAGAATTAACGGAGAGAAACCTCAAATAATATTACCAAAGAAAAACAGGAGACATTACAACTGTTAGCACGGAAATATGAAGAATCATGAGATTGCTGTAATAATTATATCTGAGAAACAAAGCTAGAGAAATGTATAAGGTACTTACATACATTTTGCTGAAATTTAGATGCAAAGAAGTGTAATTGTAAGCCAGGCAGGTGGTGCACACCACTGATACTAGGGCTTGATAGTCTGAGGAGGTGGATCTCTGGGACTGAGGCTAAGCTGGTCTACATAGTAAATTCTATTCTCTTCCTAGGTGACCATAGGCTTTGACCAACTGAGTTGAAAGCAAAACCATCAAAACCAGCTACACATTTTATTTGAAGACATGATGCCTATCGGACTCATGGCTTTTAATATTTTGTTGCAATTCAACCTCCACATGGCTCCTTCTGGCTAATCCAACACTGCTTGTTGGCATCAGCCCATGTGCAATGATTTATGTTCTCATTAGAGATGCTAGTTAATGAAATGAAATTCAGAAGGTGTCTTGGATGAGACTGCATTCAAAATGGATAATTTGTCTGTGTAAAAAAATGATGTTTCTCTTAAATAGCAGGCATATATGCTCTTAAAATATAACAACCTCATAAAAACATGGCAGCGATGCTACCATAACAGAGTTGTTCTGTACAGAGGGGGGGCCTTCCTGGTGTGCTGAGTAGATAGGAATTAGCAGACAGATCCCATGGTAACGTATTATATGATGCACTGAAAGCTATCAAACATGTAACCAAACTAGAGGGATGCTGTTCATAGAAAAAAATTAGTTTTCTCTGTGGATGTCTACATCCACAGAGAATAAGAAACAATCTGATCTTAAATATGCCACATTAATTAATTTTACCATCAAATTTTATCTTAAGACACCCATGTCCTATGTTCCTAAGATCCCATTGACAAATTAAAGCAAAATCTTCCCAAAGGTCCTTACCGAGAGTAGCTGAGTGATTATTTACACAAGTGTGACTTCTCAGTTCCAATCAATGGCACCTGAAAACCCAGGAGGCACGAGAGGTTCCCCAAAGCCATACAGAAGGCTCCTACGTCTAGTCTTCTCTGGCCTAAATACTGTAACCCCTCGTTGGGAAAGCTGGGTACAGTAAGTGGTAGGGAGTGGCCAGGTGCTATTCTTATGACCCCTCCCGACTCATCCAGGAGTGCGTTTAACAGTCATCAAGCCCATCTCACATGTTCTTTGCCAAGTAGGTACAGGTTAATCACCTCCCCCGCCAAAGATGGTTGGTGCTTGGATCAGGGGACAGTTACTCACAACAGTCCTCAAGAACATGAATAATAAATCTCTTCCTGAACTGGGAGATGGCTCAGGGGTAACGTGCTTGCCAGGCCAAGGTGGAGTCTTGTGTTCCAATGTGTAGAACATACATGCAAAAGCAAAATCGGGCGGATTGGTCCTGCTCTGTGAGTGCAGTGTTCCTGATAATAGGTGGGAGGTGGAAAAAGAAGAGCAATGCGGGCTCATTAATAATCGAAATTGAGATATGTAGTAGTGAATAGTGGCTGTCTCAAATAGGACAAAGGGAAGACTTGTCCTGTGACCTAGAAATGTAACCCATGGTGAGCAAACAGATACCTCCACAGATGGATGTGGACACACATACACACACACACACACACACACACACACACACACACACTCATGGACTAGAAAGATTTTAAGAGAAGGTATTTCTTTTTCCTGGCCTTTAGCAGGGTGGTTCCTCAGGACAAGAGCTGAAGTTAAAGGTTCTTTGATTATCTCATTGCATAGATTCAGTCTCCCCTTTGTGCCCTAATGAGCTTTGACTAAGAGATCCACAGCACTGAGGGAAGAGATTATTGTATGGGGCACCATGTCCGGAAATCATAAATTCCAGGAGCAGCTGGAAAATAGCAAGTAAACGCTCCTTATTTCTCCATGGCAACAGCCATGGTTCCAAAGTAAATAAACTATGATTAGACCTAGGGAGCCGTGTTCATTTGAAACAAAATATAAAGGAAGGGAAAGCATATTGAGATTGTGTGTATATTTTTAGATAATCTAAATTACAAATACTTTACAAGTTTAATTTCTAATGGAGAATAAATGTGCTATTAAATAACTAAAAAGGAAATGCCCCCCATGTGTTCATTCAGTACATTGTCAACCACTGTTATCTATATTTTTCTTTTTCTTCTTCCTAGTTTGTTATACTTTGCTTTTCTTTCTTGTTCTCATTTACCCACCATTATTGTGAAGAGAGGGGATTGGGATTGGGTTTTTTCCCAAACATTTTTTCCCAATGTTTAAGAGGTTTTCTGTTGTTGAAAAAGTACATTGTAAACCAAAAATGGAAAGGAGAAATTCGCTTCTTGTGGCAGATCACATATGTGGACATTTAATAATAATTTTATAATAATGTCAATATTTTAAATTTGAAATAGCAGTATTGGAAATGGTAATAATTACCGAGTTGACAAAAAGCATTTAAATTAATGCAAATAGATGAGTTAAAAAATAATAATTACAGGCTATAGACCATACTCATCAGTTCAAAACTATAGAGTACTCTAGCCTAGGACCAGAACTTGGTTCCCGGAAGCAATGTTGCATGGCTTGTAACTCTAGCTCCAGGGCATCCAACACCATTGGCTTGAGCTGCTCTCTTAATCACTTTCACCTAATCATATACACACATAGACATATGCTTTTTAAAAATTAAGATAAAATTATTTTACAATAATAATCACATATTTTCAGCGATACACTGTGAAAGATGTTTACTTTGGGATGCCACATTGCCCTCCTCTTTGTATTAATGGTACAGTTATGGCATTATTTGGCAAACTGATTTTAATTAGACATTTATAATCTTGAAGATATTTACTGAGTATTGAGCACATATTATGTGGGCAGACACAAACTTATACACAAAAACCTACACACACCACACCACACACACACACACACACACACACACTCACACACGTACACACACGTACACAGAGGGAGAAAAATCTTTGAAGCAATTCTCAATGCGAAAAGCAGGAAATAGATGAGGATTATTATATTATTATGATTATTATCATTTAAGTATATATATACTCAACTACTGTCTAGTCATTCCATGTGAAGTTACAACTTCTTCAGGAGAAACAAAAAGTCAAGAAACGACAATGGGAGGAGTTAGGGGATGTTTGAGCAGAATTCGGAAGGCAGAAAAAGCACAAGTAGGCAGTGACTTGGGAAAAAGTACTACTGGTAGACCAGTTAGAAAATGCAGGTGGCTAATGTGTTTGGTGTCCCTAGAGCAATACCAGAATGGCCAGTGCATGCAAATCATGTGTCTTAATCACCATTGTAGATACTTACTACTCCGCTCTCATCTTGGCTCCCCATGATCTACTCATAAATAAAACCATAACAGATATTTCAGAATGTGTATCATTGAATCTTCTTGGGTTTGTCCATTTAGGAAGCCTTGCTCAGAGCTCTAAAATGGCTTTCTATCCTCATCCAATAAGAGCAAATCCTTTGCCACTCCTAGCCATCTATGTGATATGTCTATCCATCCTCTTCTCTCTCTGACCATGCCTCATGCTCTTCTCCCTGGTACTAATCTCGCTCTGCTCTCTTCTATCTGTAAAGGAAGCTGTCACAGGGAGTGACACCAAATGATCCCCAGACATGTATATTCAATAGATTATCAAGGTCAGAGTCAAGAATAGGTTCTGGCCATTATTTCTCTATTACCATACGAGTCATCTATTCCAGCTAGCAGTAGCTGTCAATTTCACAAAGCCTTGAGCTACATCTTCAGGTTTTCAAAGAGAGGTTTAATAGAGAGATTGCCCAGACCAGACTAGCCTGAGGATATCTCTTTAGGGGTTGTCTTAAATATACTTAATGTACAAATGCCAAGCCCACATTGGGCAATTAATTCTCTAGGTAGGCTGTCCTGAACTGTTTATGAATGCTTGTGGAGTATAACCTAGACCTGCCAGCCAGCAAGCAAACAGCATCCTTCATGGTTCCTGCTGTATTTCTTAGGATGTGAAGTGAGTTACTACCCTAGCTTATTATAGCTTGTAAGCTGAAATATACCCCTTCCTTTCCTTACTTGCTTTTGATTAGAGTATTTTATTAGAACAGCAGAAATAAAACTAGAGCATGCTCTTTGCAATTTACTTGCAATGTAAAAACGGCTTCTGAGCTTTCAGTATTTATAATATAATTAGTGATGAGAATGGCAGAAAAATAAAAGAAAAATGATACTATTAGCATATAAATTGCATATGACAAAATAATTGTGAAATGGCTAAATCTATGATAATCTTTACTGTTCGTTCAGGACAGAACATTATATTATCTATATAACGTTAAAAATAATAATGAGTAATTTACAAAAGCACTATTAAAACACACACACACATTTTTCCCCACCCCTCTCCTTCACAACAGGCTCTACTACTTGGGAAGGAGAGATGTGATTGGGATGCCCCTTTTACGGTTGAATGTTCTTTAGTCTCTTATGCATTGCACTTAGACCAGAGCTGGGTCTCCATATTAATTGCAATGTATTGCACACAGAATCATAGAATTAACCTGTTGGTCTAACGAAAAGTCAAGGAAAGTTTCCAGTAACTAATAAAAGATGAACAAAAAATTGCAAAGTGTTTTAAACAAAAGTCCCTAAGGGCAGTCAAGATGGAATGAGTCACCAGGTAAAATAATTTGATATGTAACCTAGTAACCCGAGATCTTACATCCAGCCGTGAAAGGAAATATCTACTCACAGAAAGTGTCCTCTGAACTCTACGGTACATACTCTTTCTTTACACACACACACACACACACACACACACACACACACACACACACACACACCATTTTTATACCAATAATTCTGAATTTATAAATTTTGAGAATGTTTTTCCAATGCTTCACCTTGCTCAGTGTTGCATATATAGATATAGTTTTTGACTTTCATGGATGTCTAGCAGGATGTTCTAGCAAACCTTTGGATGGCCATCACTAATTAAGGTATAAACTTCACAGTATATGTAGTTAAGATTAGTATATTCACACGGGTTATTTTCTTAATTCAAACGATGGGTTACATATTATAGTTGAGGAATTTTGCTATATACCATACTCATGTACACATAAATAACAGTATAAATATGGTCATATATGATTGATTATACTCAGAGAGAGAGAGAGAGACAGAGAGAGACACAAAGAGACAGAGGAGAGAGAGAGATACTCTTGAAGGTGAAAGACTTCAATGGCAGTTTCAGTCCTTAAAAACTTAGATCTCCGAGTTTCTCCCATGACAGCTTACTTCAGCACAAACATCCTTACTTATCTTTTACCAAAAATTCATATTATAAATGACGTATGTTTGGGACCATGAGAGTCTGCTCGTTTCTGAGTAGTTAATACAGTCTACTTCCTTCTTTACAATCTGCTCACACTCACAGGAAAGGGAAATTCCTTTTCCTTCAACTCTCTTCCTGACATCTCCTTGCTGCCTGTCCCCATGAACAATAGTCAAAGGCTCACCACTGTTTCTCTTTAACAGAGCTTCCTACTTTTTTTTTTTTTTGACATGAGCCTTCTGCAATTGCACTTGCTCTTCAAAGGGTGCTCTATTGAGTTAAGAAGGCAATGCTCACTTACTTCATATACATAAAGTTTTTAATTGAAAAGGTCAGCATGAATTTAATGGTCTAAGCTTGGATTTTTTTTTTTAAAATTCAGGGAAAAATTACCTCATACCTTTACTTCTTCAAAAGCACAAGCATTTAAACTGATTTACTATTAAATTGATTTCTATCGATGAGACATTTATGATGCTATTTGGTAGTAAAAAGTAAGAATTTATGCATTAGGGTATTAAGGTATACCAGCAGGATAAAACCTCAAATCATTCTCTTTGTTGAAGACATAACGAGTTGACTGAGAGTTGAGATAGACATAATTTTAAAAACCACTCCGGAGGCAGAGGCAGGTGGATCTCTGTGAGTTCAAGACCAACCTGGTCTAAAAGAGCTAGTTCCAAGACAGCCTCCAAAGTCACAGGGAAACCCTGTCTCGAAAAACCAAAAAAAAAAAAAAAAATCACTTTAGCATCATAAATTATATGTTTTAACTAATAACAGTTAATTCTGTATGTTTTTCAATGACTAGTGACCTACAACAGATTAAAATGCAAAACAGAAAAACTGTATTTTCTGAATAAGTGGAGCTAAAATTGGAAAGTAATAAAGCCACCGTTTTCTTGCCCAGGGATCATGCAAAATGTAGCATACCAAATTCTATAATAAAGCACATGAACTTGAACTGTTAGAGCCCATAGTGAATAAGATTAATTTAGGAGCTTTGAACCGTGACAATATAGCATTTGACAAAAGGTGAACAAATACGGGATTTCGTTCTCAAGGGTTAGTCTGGTGATAAAACCTGAACGTAGTTTTCAAAATGCCATTTTAAAATGCCCATAGCTGTAGTCATGAAACTTGTGAACCTGCAAATTTTAATTGAGTGTTTGTTGATCTTTCCAGACTGTTAAGATAGCACAGATAGTACCTAGAATCATGCAGGAAGCTATCTCAATGCAAAACAAAACAGGGTTGAACAAAACATTTTACAGTTCCCTTTGGCAAATTCTGGATATGCCTGTATCATAATAGTCTATCAACAATGTAAATACTACATGAAAATATCTGTAAGAATTAATCACTAAGCCTGACCCATAAAGGTAAAATTATAACCTGCATACTATAAAGAGTTATATATTTATAGTCTGTATACTATATAGAAAAGAGTTCTAGATTCTGGGGTGGAGTTATAGATATACATCTAAGGTCCCGAGGGATACTTGTATTGTCATACCCAGAGTACAACAAAAGGAAAGTAAAAATATAGTGTTATTTTTTCATATAAACAATACACGCACAAAATATTTATATGAACTAAATATCATGTTTTCACTGACAATCTCTGAAACTGAGTAAAGAAAATCCCATTATCTTATTATTTAGTCTGTAAAGTAGAAGTACCCTTGTAATATGGCCATGAAAATTGTGGTAGTCTTTAAATGTTAATGCATGGGAGTTTCATATTTATTAACTGGAGACACAATACTATATAGTTATATAGTAACTGGGAGTTCTGCTAAAGTTATAATACCTAGCTTTTCATTTGGGCTCCAACTATGGAAACTTGTTCAAGTTTCTTAACATCATGTCTTCAAGTATACAAAAAAATCTTTAGAGCAGGACATTTGTGATTGTTGTAAAATTAAATTAATTAATGTGTACAACTGGTTTTTATCAGAACAAGAAAAAATATATAGTGAAAAATATGTTATTATTTCAATTCATCTGCCTGTACAATAAATACATTTCAGTAGTATTTTTTATTAGGAAGATAGAAATACTCATTGATGATTTCAACATACAGAGTTAGAAAATGCCAGTGTTCTATGTACTATGGTCTTGCTAGTAAACTGTCCACCTACTCTATAAGTCAATAAGCTGTGGACATTTGATGGTGCTCCATTTCAAATCAATGCATTAATGCTTTATGTCATTATTAAGTGTTCCTGCAGTCCCTCACAAGCAATGGAACAACTAATAAAAATCTACAAGGGTTACAGATGGAGCAAATGGCTTGTTTGACACATTTGGGTGGCTTACATGGTAAAGCAATGAGAAGTGTGTTAAGACAGTTTATTAAGAGGGAAGAGGGAGAGGTAGCTGGGATTGACATGTAAAACAAGCTTGTTTCTAATTTTTTAAAAAAGGAAAAAAAAACAAAATTAAAAAAGACAGTTTATTAATCTCATAGGGAAGAAACATGATTGGTATAATGTCAGCTCTCAGCACTCCTAGTACCACAACAACAGTATTTCTCAACTTCTGGATCATGACCCCCTTTGGGGGGGCATCTGAAGGACCTTTTCACAAGGGTTGCCTATCAGGTATCTTTAATATCAGATATTTAGTTTATGATCCATAACCATAGCAAAATTACAGTTATGAAGTACGAATGAAAATAACTATATGGTTGGGTGTTGCCACAACATGAGGAACTGTATTAAAGGGTTGCAGCATTAGGAAGGTTGAGAACCACTCTACTATTGTATAATAACCAAGAGGCCTGAGAGCCTTTGGCATACACTAAAAAGTGGTCTGTCTCAACCCCATGGAGAGATGCAATGTTATATATTGAAGGACAGAAAATGACATTGAGTTTTAGAGGCATATTTGCATATATACCCTTAGAAGAGAGAGCTCTAAAGCCCTGTGCTACACCGGTATTAGGATGGCAAATGACAAAAGGACTAATGACTGCTCACTGGGCTGCTTTTCTATTCTTACCTTAGATGGATCCACGGGACACTCTGCCAACAATTGGTTAAACTTGTAAACAAGCCTTACATACATGATCTGTGAAGAGATCCACACAGCTATCTAGATACTGACAGCACAGTAGAACTGTTTCTTTCTATATTTAACTCCTGGAAAATTTGAGACTAATGCATATGCAAAATCTTTACAACAAAATTATATAGATGATGTTTAGTTGGGGGAAGTTGTAGGTGGTTGTATGTTACTATATATAAATTTTCGTTTTCGTGTTCCAGCATAAAAAGAAAACCTACTGCCATATATATATATATATATATATATATATATATATATATATATATATGTTCAGGCAAAACATTACCACTAATTCTATGATAGCAAATAGGTCCCTTTATTTTTCATATATTTCTCAAAATATCCATACCTTTTGTTTAGGCTATTGCTAAAAGAGAATGGGAATAACACTAAAAAATGTTGAAAATTTGAATAGGATTTTTACAATTTGTGGTAGAATATGTATAAACATTTCCATGGAAATAAAACTTCAGTAGCTAAAAACATTTAGTACTCTGAGTAAAGAACACAGTGTTTCTAGCCTTCCGTTGTTCAAATAACCTATTCTATCATAATCCGTGAGGGTGAAACACTGAAAAATTTTAGTTGCTTTAAATATAAGTTCCAGAAGAGAGGGGCATCAGGTCATCTGACTTGCTGCCTTTTATGATTCTAAAGGTAGGATGCTCACCAGCCACTGTCCAATAAATAACAATGATTTCTTTACCAGGGTTCAATTTTAAGACCTTAACATAGATAGCAAAGCCATGCTATCTACCTCTCTATCAACATGCATGTCTTGGACAGCCAATGAGATTAGGCAGAACCATCCCTTTGCATTTCTTTAGGAAACCAGGCATTTACACAGGAGTGAAAGGACTCGGGGATATATCAACCATACATGATAACTCTGCCATAAGGTCTAGACCCTGTAGAATGTGCCTGATATGTCTGAGTGGGTCATGAGACTGGAATTGGGGGAGGGCTGGGGGATGGCAGGGTGAAGAACAGCTGAGCACAAGGTGGAAACAGACCAGCTAAGGGAAGTGATTATTCAGACACACATCATCATTGCTGAAGGAAATAGACCATTGGTCAATAGTTACTCTAGAACAGTGGTACACAGTGTATTCTTTTAAGTTATAGATCAAAGATCTCTCCTCCTCGGGATTCAGCAAGATAGACTGTACAAGTGCTCTTAGGTAAGTCTAAGTTATTCTTAGTAAGTCTTAGAGGAAAGTAAGCCTATGTTGCCTCTTGGAAAGAGTTGAATAGAGCACTACCATTTAGCTTTGTTTTGAAAGCAAGACTTCATATTTGGATATTTGTCACCCAGAGCTTGGTATGTCCTTTATGGTAAAGGTTTTAAGAATTTGGGGTAACCTGAATGTGTGTTCCAGAGCTAGGGCCACTCATGTTTTGCTTCAAAATAGACAATCTCATATTCCTTCTGAGATGAAAGTTGTCTTATTGTTTTGAGAGTACCTATTCTTAAAATATATGTTTCTCTGATAGAGTCAGTCATATTATATTTCTATGTCTATTTCTCATTTCAAGAAAAGGAAAAAGAGAAAAACAAAAGACTTACCATTAGGGTTTATGCTTCAGAGACTTTTGTTCTTTTTTACTACCTTGTGGCTAACTTCATATGCATAATTTTGTAGTAATTTAAGTAGCTTTCTAAAATTAGTGAGTATTAAGTAACAAAAAACCTTGCTGCACTTCCAGAATCAAGTTCTGAAGTGTAGACCACAGTGAAATACATGTAAAGAGGGTATAGGCTGAGAACAAAGACCAGGGGCCAAATGAATAAGGATTTAGGCCAGAATATAGGCGTTACCTGAAGTTCTTGGCTAAAGTCTGGGTTAACATTCTTGAGATGGGTGTTCATTATGAGCACTCTCACTGTGTCTGTGTATGTGACCAGACACAGCAACATTAACATTTCTAATCAATCTGTTGCAGCAAGGAACATTCCAGGTAAGTCTACAAGTTGCATTGCTGTGTTAGGGTGGAAACCCTTCATATAAAAAGTGACTTATGAACCTTTGATTCAAACTGGGAATGTAGTTTCTGGTTTACTTAACCTCCCTGGTTCTTAGATTTGACAAGTATACAGTGGGGAAATATGGAAGAAATGATCTGGACTCACTTTTGGGGTAATATTCAGGTAAATTCCTAGCTCATTCCTAAATGGGTATTACAGCCTGGCAGCATCAATGCATTGCAATTTGTGTTGTTTTTCTTTCTTTTTGTCATAGAGTAGCTGTCCTCCTGCCTACATTCAGATTCCTGTTGCACTTAGTGATAGTAGGACTACATACAGCTCCTTATTCTTACAAGACTAAATTCTTTCCCTCATTTTGGGCTCACAAAATACATCATCAGACACCACCTCTTCTGTTGCTGTATCTATAAACACTTCTTACTCATTGGCGTGGCTTGACAATGCTGGTACTTGTCACTCTTTGAAAATTTAGTATCTTCCATTTTTAAAAATGTGTTCACTATTTCTTAATCCATTCGGGCCAAATCATGTTTCTCATTATCCATATTAATTTCCCCTCCAAAACATCCAACATCTTCTTTACCATGATCTCATCCTGCATGTAGAGTCAGGACACAGAGAGAGATGAATGGCAGGCATCATCAGGCTTCCCCACTCTCCCTACTCTCCCGTTGCTTGCCTTTGGCTAAGTCCTGGCACCCAGATCAAAGTACAGTGTTTTTTTTTTCCTAAATGAATCCTTCACAACATCTTAAAAGATATACCCTGAGGCATGGTATGCCAGGTGATTCTAAACCCTGTCAAGCTGGCATTCACGAAATTCGTCAGATTGGATTTATTACAAAAGGAAGCCCTTCTCCCTCTCTCATGCTGGTTTGTCGTTCTACCCGTCCCCAAAATGGCCCTTACTCTGTATGTCTTTTCATCTTTTACTACTAAGCACCAAGAACCATAAGAAACAACCTTCAGTTCTTTATAAATTATGCAGTCTCGGGTGTGGTACTGTAGTAGTAGAAAATGTACTCAGACAGCCTTCAACAGTTGCATCAGCTCACTGAGATCTCATATCTTCAAGCTGTCACTCTGATACTGAAACTTCACTTGACAAGGTCTTCAACAGCCTGCATCTCACCATAATGCATTCTTCATCTTGCTTCACTGCTGGCAGTCCTTGTAGCAGGAATTCTCCTTCTCCTGACAACTCTTTGACTTAGATGCTAGGAATCTCTTAGCTTCTGATTGCTTTTCTTTTCAAACATTGCAGGTTTCTTTCTCCTCTGCTGGCCATTTTATACCTCAGATCCTGGCCTCTTCTATGCTCAAATTCCTCCCTTACTTACCTAATCCATAGCTCGTGTGATATGTGGTGTGTGTGTGTGTGTGTGTGTGTGTGTGTGTGTGTGTGTTTGTACACATATGCTGATGACCTATTTTTTCCTTAGAATTCAACCTCTCTTAAAAATTCTAGACCAGCAGTTCTATATCCTGCACATCAGATATTTACATTATGATCCATAACTACACAAAATTACAGCTATAGAGTAGCAATGAAATAATTATTAGGTTATGTGACACCACAACATGAAGAACAATACTAAAGGGTTGTAGCATTAGGAAGGTTGATAACCATCACTCTAGCGTTCATAGCCTGCTCCTGATGACCATGCTAGTAAAGTAATCTGGATTTCTTCTTATTCTTTTTCATGGTACATCAATCAAAAGACTCGTACTGAGCTAGATGTGAAGTCTGGCAATGGAATAAGAACACACACACACACACACACACACACACACACACACACACACAAAGACATAGGAAAGCAGGTACAGGAGAATGTCAAAGATCTGTGAATTCAATTAAGCTGAGTATCTCACCATGAATTAAAGATATAACAGTAGATCTCAGAAAAAATATCATACTATAAACAGGCTTTTCTGTATGAATATTACATTGTTAAAGTGTTTATCATCAGATAGTCTAAAGACTTCGAGCACAGCTATCACTCAAGTTTTAAATAATGTTCACAGTCTTTCTAATTTCTCTTACTCCTGAATTTATACTTAGAGTATTAGCATAGCCATTTGGATTTAGTAAAGCAAATGGAAGCTAAGGAAACACAAGCTCATTACCTGTTTATATAAATTCACCAATGATGCTGCAGGATGTGTTCTTACTTCAAACAAGTTAGTAGAATTTTACTTAACACAGTTTACAAGATTCTCCATCATCCCTATTAATTGATTTATTTTTATTTTTTCTAGTCCTTGTTGCACCAGGCACTGATACAAGTTTTGTGTTCGGGTTAGGTATCTTGACAGCAGTGTGGTCTTATAACTTGGGAATCTGGAATGATGTAAAAATACATGCAATATGTTCTGTGTGACCTTTCACATATAGAGACTCAAGATGCTTGTCTTTGGGAGTGTCTGGTTTCACCAATATACATGAGAATGACCTGCTGTCCACATCACATTTCTGAGAGAATGTGTGGCTTGATACATGTAAATCTTTTAACAGTGCCTGGCCATAGTAACAAATTACCAAAGGTAGGAAACTGTCACTGTACTCCACTGTATGCATGGGGAATCCAGAATATATGTTCTGTCCAACCAGTCACAACTTCTAAGTAATACATGCTGGGTGAGAAACTAGTTTTCCTCTCTTGCCAGACTACTGGATGCTATTGGAGAGTTGCTGTTTGTTAATAAATTGACTCCGATAAAAACTAACCACAGATCTCAGCTTCTTCAGAAAACAAATGTCTTCTAAATAAGATTGTCATTGTAGGATATGTACATTTAATAAAAGAAAAAGACCGTGTTAGCTCTACCTTGAGCACAGCTGCAAACAAGTGAGTGTCAAAAGAAAGGTGAAAAAAATAGGTTTGTATCCACATTAGTTTCACCTGTGTGGGGAATGTGATTTTTTTTTTTTTCAGCAGCCTACCAAACCTTTATCATTTTGTTATCTGGTTCTATGTAGCTCATTAAAACAGACATGTTAATTTGTGAGAAAATACCTGTCAACTACCCTTCTACTTGAAACAAAAGCCTGCTTGCCTGCTGTTTGGTGGTGACTTGCACCTTTAATCCTACCCTTTGGGGAAGCAGAGGAGGGTGAAACTGTGAGTTCAAGGCCAGCCTGGTCTATATAGTGAGTTCCAGGACAGCCAGAGCCGTTACACACAGAAACCTTGCATTGAGAAACAAAACAAAACAAATTATTTCCTTAGACTTAAAGAGAATCACAGATTGTTCATTTAAGTTACCAAAACCTGATACAGAAACAATATGTCCAATGTACTTTCTGATTAATCGTCTATCAGAAATGATAATTGTGCAAACTGAAACAGCATTGTCGAGAGCTTCTCATGTACACAGCACAATGCCAGTAAATACACTTATCACACAAGAGTCCCTCATCGGCACTCACTCACTGCAGTCATCTTATTAGACAGGTCCTGATATTTACACTTCCCTGATGGGAAAGCTACTCACAGAAGCAAAGTGATACATGCTAAGTGTCACAATCAGTGTGTGAATAATAGATCTCTCCATTGTCCTTAAAGTAGTGTCATCCATATTTTTTATTTCAGTCTTTTTGTCTGAATTGCAAAGATGACACAGGGTCAAATAGTGCGACCCTTTAAAAGACATGCTACTTTGTTGGAACAGGGAATGCTATTTAGTTTTCAGGGGAGAGAAAAAGAAGAAGGTTTAGAGAGTAATACTCTATTTTCTGAGGTGGAATCTCTCATTACATATGGAACTCCCAATGCAACTAGAATGCTTGGATAGCAAATTCAAGGGAACTGCAAGCCTCTATCCTCTAAGGTGCTAGTGATATTGGTGTGTTCACAGTCACCCTTAAGGCCTCGGGCCTGTCAGCAAACAGGGTACTATGGTGATATCTTGCTTGTACAATAAAGCCTGCCTGAAGATCAGAGGGTGGATGTAGGGAGACACCCTAGCCCCGCCCCAGGCAACCCAGACAGGTGTGCCAGGACACGCTCGTGAGGGCGGGGTGAAGGGAAGTCTGGGGTGACATAAAAGAAGGTTCTTAAGGGCTGCATGGGGAGACCCCAGCCTTTCTCTCTTCTGCTCCCCCAGCTACCAGCGCTGGTTCCAGCTCCCTCCCTCTCTCTTTGGCCTGCACTTGACTGGTGCATCTAAATAAAGAAAACCTTAGCACTATTGGCCGGGGGCTGGCCACTCTTCAGGTGGGGCTTGCCACTAGCTAACCATAGAGGTCTGGAGGTCTGTCCAGACAGACAGGAAGTGAGATGGCTGGGTGGAAAATAGATATAGAGGAATACCCTGAGAAATCAGAGAGAAGAGGGAGCAAGCCAGAGCCACCTTTATTTCATTAGTTTCCCAACAGAATAGGAGACTGAGTTCCTGTTTCCTTCTGCCTATATCCTCTCTCTGCCAAGCCATCTCACTTCCTGTTTGTCTGTACAGACCTCTAGACTTCCATGGTTAGGTAGTGGCAAGTGTCACTGTCTGATCTTCAGACAGGCTTTATTTTATAAGCAAGCTATCACCACATGGTACCTACTGAGCTGGCTTCCCAAATTCTCTTCACTTAAATTTTCATATACTAATTTGCTCATCATGAGTTTACTCCTACATGCAGATGAGATTGAAGTAAACCTTTATTCAAATTGTATGCATTATACACAGAAATTTTTATTTCAAATTAATGATTAAATTTCAATGGGCTTTTAAGTATATTTTAACTAGGGTTACAATTATCCTTTGCTTCTGGTTCTTTTGAAAAATTAGAACATGATTAAGCAAGTGGGAAGTTGTTTTATATTGACAGAGATGAGAAACATGTTTTCCAGAATTTAAAAGGAAAAAAAAAGTAGTAGTTGCTTTAGAAATAATTAAAGATACTCAAAATGATATTTGATATGACGGAGAAAGGATAGTATTTAAACCTTGAAGAATTCCGCACCAAAAAAAACCAAATCTTCAAATGCCCCAAATTTGGGAAGGCTTAGTAAAAATACACAGGATAAAAACTTATCAATGTTTGAAACATAGTAGGTTAAGACTGATTCATGCATATGAAGAAAAATCAATGTGACCCACATGTTTGTGTATCCATGGTGGAGCTTGGATTCAAAGACAGCACATGAGTAGACGAAAAGACGCAAAAGATCAGCTTGTCACCAGAAACTTAAGTTTTTTTTTTGGGGGGGGTGTGTGAATGATCTTCATTTTAAACACCTGCTTGTAGCTCAATGTGTGAATTCTGGTCCGTTATTTCCTGTGTTTTAACAGTGACTGGCTTTGGGAATTTCTATGATTATGATGCTTGTTACTCATTTAAATACGCATGCTATTCACTCCTGAACTTGTACCTCCCTCTTGAGTATCAGTTTTAACTTATAATGCTCATCTTTTGTCATCATACATTTTTCACGACACTGGTCTATGTAAGTTGCAGAGAACAGTGACTTCCACTGCTGTATCCGGCATCGCAACTGGATTTGGAAAGAAGCAGCTTTAGCTGAAGAAAAGGAAAATAGCTAAAAATCAGATATAAGGAGCAAGAGGAGACTGTCATAGGTTCATATACCTTTGATTATGGACTGACCACATTTACTAGGCAAAATGGTCATACTATGTTCCTCTTATCATCAACTTAAAACTACCCCTAACACTCCTCTGAACTGTGGTCTGTTTATCTACAAAGAATAATCCCTTGCTACTAACTGATAACTCTAGTTTGTGTTAATGTTCGTCTAAAACTCTAAGTTCATTTGAAAATCTCTCATCTTGTACATTATCAGATGATATACCAAGCTTTCATAGGTCTCAGGCTCCACATTAATGACATGCATGTTGTCTGTCATTATTTTTAAAATGGTCGAAAGAAAAAAATACACCAATAATTCACATATAAACAAACTGAGTAGACATATGTACTTTATAAACATCTGGAATTAGAAGTAACTTAAAAACCTATCTACCTAAGGCAACAATGACCTTTCTTTCTAATTTTGAAAGGATTTTAGGTGATGTCAGTCTATTGCAACTTCAATTAGATCCTACCATCTCTTGAGACATGGCATCAAAATCTCATTCAGCTACAAGTAACAGTAACATTTAATTATCTCCTCCAGTTGTCTCCACTGCCAAATGATAGTCCTCCCAGAGTCTTACATGTCTGTGAGATACGCAACAGGCAGCTTCAGAATAAGCGAGCAGTAACAGTCTTAATTAATACTTTTATTTATGTGTATATTTGTGTGAATGGGCATAGATGAGTACAGGTGCCTGCAGGGCCCAAAATAGGTCACCCAAACCCGTGAATCTAGAGATAGAGCTGTCTCTATGTCGCCTGACACTAAACTCAAATACTTCTGTGAGTATTATGTTCTCTTAATCACTAAGTCAGTCCTCTAGCCCTGTCAGTTTTTATAACTTGTATTTATAGATGACCAACTTTTGCTCTCAATCAGAAATAATTTGAACTAATGTCATGTTTCTATATTGTCCTAAGGTAGAAGTGTTAAACCATCAGTATACTTATTAATACTTTACAAGAGAATATGGAGTGTTTGAAAAATAAAAACGAGTATTAGCTTTTTATTATATAGGTTAAAATTGATATGGTACTGATAATAGAGACTAGCAAACACCCTCCTAATAAGGTGAAAGTATTAAAGCTGAAACCCATAAGTAAAATTATGGGATGACAAAGGAGACGGACAATACACTGTGTAGGGTAATATTACAACATCAGTTTCTCTAATAATACCACTCTTGGGACAGATTTTTCTGTCTTTTCCATTTTTTTGTTTCTTTGACACATACCTAAAGAAGAAATATATAGGTATTTTTGAACTTTGGCATGCTTGCACACTAGAGTGAGGTCCAGAGTTTATGTAAAGGATTAGTTAAGTATATCTAGCACTTTGTTTGGGGTATAACATTCCCACCATTAAAGTTGTTTCTGGACAGCCACTCTGAAGACAGTCTTCACCTTGTTTGGTAATTCAAACTTCACCAAAAAGGTCAGTTCCTTGCATCACCCAAATCTAACTCATCATTGTCTTACCTTCCAATTTACAGCCTAATTTCTTTTTTCAAACTTGCAACAAGATGTATAATTAGAGCCTAAGGACATCTGTAGAATAAGAGATTTATTTTGAGTCTGCTATTTTAAGTTTTCATCAAATGATAAACAAACAAAAAAAATGTCTGTGCAAATCTGGGGCTCTCGGAACACAGACGAGCACTGCAGTGAACACTATCCTATGAGAAATCACGCCGCCAGGGCTGACTCTAATTAACTCATTCATGA
This sequence comes from Cricetulus griseus, assembly GCF_003668045.3. NCBI lineage: Eukaryota > Metazoa > Chordata > Mammalia > Rodentia > Cricetidae > Cricetulus > Cricetulus griseus. The sequence continues at coordinate 6,320,184 of NC_048603.1, read as the reverse complement.
GGATCATGTGACATAACCGCATAGATCATTGCATTCAGGACAAGCATCTGTGATGATGCCAGGGTCCACAGCGACACATGGGAGGCAGAAAGGGGACTACCATGTGGCCTGGATGTTCCAGAAGCTCACAGCTACCAAGAAAAACAAGCTCTATACAGCACATTTGTTTAAAAAAAAAAAAAAAAACTGGCTTCAGAGGAATATCTGCGAATGCACTGGTCAGGATTTCAATGGTTTACTCCAAATTTACCTGTGTAGTAATTCTAAAAGAGGAAGAAGTGTTTAATTGCATTGATCTCAGTGAAACTCTACCAACCAGAACTGTTTACTTCTTCCTGATTTTCTGGCTCTTATGTTTCTCTTGGGTAAAATTGCTTTGAATTCATTGATAAAATTTATTATTGCTTCTGGTTGATTTTTGTTCATATTGGGGAAATATTTCTTCCACAACTAGATGCAAGATTCATTTATTTGCCATATTCCAATATTATACATTTTTCTTTGTTGTTATTATTATTATTATTATTATTATTATTATTATTATTAATACTACAGTGTATTCGTTCCTCATTTGGTGTATTATTAGAGTTGGGTTGTAGGTTAATAATCAAACAGAAATGCATTTTAGGATAAGGAAGCATAAGAAACCTCTGGGTCTCATGGTGTTTATAAACTTGCATTGCTATTGGGCTATGGTGATTCTACTTCTCTCTTGAATGCAGCTCTCTCTCTCTCTCTCTCTCTCTCTCTCTCTCTCTCTCTCTCTGTGTGTGTGTGTGTGTGTGTGTGTGTGTGTGAATGTGCCAATGAAAACTAATAAGTTGTAACCATGAAAGAAAAGAGAGTTCATCTGTGTTATAGATTCAGATTTCTTTATGAACTCAACACATTAACTGAAAGCTTTCTATATGCTAAACACTGTGAAGATAAAGGACAATTCAATAGAAAATGATGATATCTAGGAAAAGGAAAATTCAGTAATGCTCTTGAGAGCTGCATGGACATCTAACTGCACTCTTGGGAGGTCGAATAGGGCTTATCAGTGCGGGCAAAATGAGTTTAGAGAGTGTTGGCCTGAATTAGAAGGTGGGGGTGAAGGATGAGAGGAACTTTCAGAATTTCTCCTAGGGGATGTGGACAGACAAAAGGAAATTGTAAGCAGGACAGTGACATCATAACATTCACATCATAGGATGTTTATATCTCTTTCCAATAATCAGTTTTTGGAAAAAGGAGCAAAAATGAAGACTACAGTCCTGTTTGTGATATTAAAATAATAAGGTAGACAATGACGGGAAGGCATTTAAGAAGTAGCTGACTGTAATTCAGAGTGTTCCAGCAAGTGAAAAGTCCGGTCAGGCTTCATTAATTGTGATTTTTAAGAAAATATTATTCAGGATAAATAATTTGATTGTTTATTTGCTTATGCTACCAAGTTGTTGAGGAGGCCATATTCTAAAGAATTTTAACCTGTGATCTAGAGAGAGTAGGTGGTATATTTCATAATGACATGGTACTCCATGTGGTTTTATTCTAGTATGTACAAAAGCTAATGGAAAACACCGATGTCAACTATGAAGGGGCTCAATAGTGTAAATTTATCTAGTAGGCAATGCTAAGTCACTTTGTGTTTAATCAGTGAGTAGAGAACTCTTTGGGGTTTTCTAAGGATGACTGGCAGATTGAACAGAACGTAACATAAATCCTTATGGTACTCATTTCCTGATAGTCACATGTTAGTATAGTCCCTCCTGTTGAAAACAGATGGGAAGCAATCTACAGATTCAATGCAATCCCCATCAAAATCCCAGCACAATTCTTCACAGAACTTGAAAAAACAATTCTCAACCTTATATGGAAAAACAAGAGATCCAAGATAGCCAAAACAACCCTGCACAATAAAAGAACTTCCGGAGGCATCACCATCCCTGATTTCAAGCTCTATTATAGATCTATAGTCCTGAAAACAGCTTGGTATTGGCACAAAATTAGACAGGTAGACCACTGGAATTGAGTTGAAAGCCCTGATATTAACCCGCATACCTATGAACGCCTGACTTTTGACAAAGAAGCCAAAGCTATACAATGGAATAAAAGCATCTTTAACAAATGCTGCTGGAATAACTGGTTGCAGCCATGTAGAAGATTGCAGATACATCCATGTCTATTACCATGCACAAAACTTAAGTCCAAATGGATCAAAGACCTCAACATAAACCCAGCCACACTGAACTTATTAGAAGAGAAAGTAGGTAATACCCTTGAATGAATTGGTACAGGAGATCGCTTCCTGAACATAACACCAGTAGCACAGACACTGAGATCAACAATTAATAAATGGGACTTCCTGAAACTCAGACGCTTCTGTAAGGCAAAGGACACAGTCAACAAGATAAAAACGACAGCCCACGGATAGGGAAAAGGTATTCACCAACCCCACAACCTACAGAGTGATGATCTCTAAAATTTACAAAGAACTCAAGAAGCTAGTCTCCAAAACACCAAATAATTCAATTTAAAAGTAGGGTACAGAGCTAAATAGACAATTCTCAATAGAGGAATCTAAAATGGCTGAAAGACACATAACAAAGTGTTCAACAAACTTAGCCATCAAGGAAATGCAAATCAAAACAACTCTGAGATACCATCTTATACCTGTCAGAATGGCTAAAATAAAAAACACCAATGACAGTTCATGTTGGAGAGGATGTGGAGAAAGGGGAACACTCCTCCACTGCTGGTGGGAGTGCCAACTTGTACAGCCACTTTGGAAATCAGTATGGTGATTCCTCAGGAAAATGGGAATCAGTCTACCACAAAATCCAGCAATTCCACTCTTAGACATATACCCCAAAGAAGCACATTCCTACAACAAGGATATCTGTTCAACAATGTTCACAGCAGCATTATTTGTAATAGCTATAACCTGGAAACAACCTAGATGCCCCTCAACTGAGGAATGGATAGAAAAAATGTGGTACATTTACACAATGGAGTACTACTCAGCAGAAAAAAAAAGGCAACGGAATCTTGAAATTTGCAGGCAAATGGATGGAACTAGAAGAAACCATTCTGAGGGAGGTAACATAGTCACAAAAAGACAGGCATTGTATGAATTCACTCATGTGGATTTTAGACATAGAGTAAAGGATTGCCAGCCTTCAGCCGAGGCTGCCAGAGAGGCTGGTAAACAAGGAGGACCCTAAGAGGGACATACATGGTCCCCTGGAGAAGGGGAAAGGGACAAGATCTCCTTAGAAAATTGGGAGCATAGGGGGAGGGGGAGAGGGAACTAGGAGAATGAGAAGGGGAGAAGAGGAGGGGTGAGGAAGACATGATGGGACAGAGAGTTTGAGTTGGGGGAAAAACAGAAGAGAGCAAGATAAGAGATAATATAATAGAGGGAGACATTTTAGGTTTACAGAGAATTCAGGCACTAGGGAAATATCTGGAGAGCAACAAAGATGACACCAACTAACATCTAAGCAACAGAGGAGAGGCTACCTTAAACACCCTCTCTTGATAATGAGATTGATGACTAATTCATATGCCATCGTATAGCCTTCATCCAGCAGCTGGTGGAAGTAGAAACAGACACCCACAGCTAAACCTTGAACTGAACTGAAATCCAGATGCAGAGAAGGAGAATTGATGAGCAAAGGGGTCCAGACCAGGCTGGTGAAACCCACAGAAACAGCTGACTTGAACAAGGGAAAATTCTTGGTCCCCAGACTGATAGCTGGGAAACCAGCATGGAACTGATCCAGACCCCCTGAATGTGGGTGTCAGTGAGGAGGCCTCAGAAATCTATGGGGCCTCTTGTAGTGGATCAGTACTTATCCCTACCATAGGAATGGTCTTTAGGAGCCCATCCCACATGGAGGGATACTCCCTGAGCCTAGATACAAGGGGGTTGGCCTAGGCCCTATCCCCCCAAAATGTGACAGACTTTGAAGACCCCCTCCCCCATGGAAGTCCTCACCTTACCTGGGAAGCCGAGAGGGTATGGGATGGGTAGGGCATTAGTTGTGTGTGTGTTGGGGGGGGGGTCAGGGGAGGAGGGGAGGGAGAGGGACCTGGGATTGACATGTAAAATAATTTTCTTTCTAAAAAAAAAAAAAAAAAAAAAAAACAGATGGGACTCCTGAGTTTGTCCTTATTACTTTCTGTGATCATGGGGTTGCCTACTATAGAGCTTTATCTTCTAGAAGACTCACACGAGAGAATCATCTTGCTGGACTGATGAAGTAAACACCTTTACTAGGAAGTCCAAAAGGTAAAAACATGTAGATGAAATTCAGTAAAGAACTGAGGCTTCATTTTCCCCCAACTCCTCAGACCTGATTAGTTCCAAACAACTGTATGATTTTGATGAGGGCACTGAGCCTAGCGTAGAGGTATTGCTAGAAAATTTACTGATTACAGTTTCAGATGCCATAAAAACTTTGCGTACACTTTTAAAAAAAATAAGTAATCACAAAAAACAACAACAAAAAAACCAACCAACCAACCAAAGAATAAAACCAAGCCTATAACCTACAAACACCACCAGAAATAAACTGTGCTGATTAACCTTCTCAACTTGTTGTTTGTTGTTTATTAGTAAAAATAAAATGAGAGACAGCATCACCCAATGATGTTTCAAGAATTCAACAAGTGTTATAATTAATCTAGTTACTTGTTAGATAAGAAGATAATATCCTATATGATATGGAGCATGGTTACATAGAGGGCTGAGTAGTAGTATATAAGGTAAACATGCATACAAAAATAAGTATAGTTTTACTCAATGCTTAGCATACAGTATGTCATGCTGTTTGGTAGTTTTTGTGAGGACTGAAAAGAACTGGAATAGATGATGCTGATGAGACTGAAAATGATAAATTTGACCAGCAGTTTGGGATGGTAAGGCTCCCACATGATTCATATTAAAGAGAAAAATAAAAGGATGAAGGAGATATAATGAAAGATGACATAATTCCTAGCTTTTCTGATTGAATGAGAACGATGCTATAATTGCCATAAAAAGTGTATCGGGAAGAGTTGATTTGGCTGAAGAGATAACGAGTTCTGTTCTGGCACCATGAAATCAGTGTGCCTGTGGGAGGATGCCCATATGGAGAGGACCAGTGTCAAGAGGGATGGGCAGATTTCTCTTAAGGAAGATCTGTCTATATAGAGAGATTTGGAAATGTTTGAGAATTAAGTTATCTCTTTCATATTCTCTCTCTCTCTCTCTCTCTCTCTCTCTCTCTCTCTCTCTCTCTCTCTCTCACACACACACACACACACACACACACACAAGGAAGGAAAGAGAGAAACCGAAAGAGAAAACAAACTTTGGGTGTGAGCCTAGACTTAAATAGCTAAGCCATCTCTCCAGTCAAGAGGCAAACGATTTTAAAATCTTCAAAATTATAATACATCTTCATTCTTGATAACTAATTATATGCCAGTTCAGTAAAAAAAAAATCAGGCTAAAAGTGAGAATTAAAGTATCCCATTATCCTTTCCTTGAGAATTTCTTAGAGTAAATTCTAAATTGAAGGGGGTTTTAGGTCAACTCAGTTTTTAAAGTCTGGTACAGGTGTTAGCAAATTGGTCCCATAGTCACATCCAATCTGTTGCTTGGTTTGGTAAGGGAAAGATTTTTAGAGTACCATTACAATTTTTTGTTTATGTATTGTTAATTACTTACATTTCTATCTAATATCAGAGTTCAACAGTTGCTCCGGAAGCCATATGGCTGTGAAGCCTTTTTTTCTACCTTCTAGCTTACAGTGTTTGCTCACTCATGCTCTATAGCATTTGCTATGGCTCCTATTGATGATTGTCTTAAATAAAGATGAATGTTAGTAATAAGAGAATATAGTACTCTTCTGATTTCAGGATTGTACATTAATCAAAAGTAATATAGAAATGCCATGACAATTTAAGAAGCATAAATGTAGGCTGTTGTCATGGATTTTTGTTCATTGTTGATAACATTTTGACCATTTTCTCAGTTGTTACAAAATATTCATAATTTCCTTCATTTCTTTATCATGCTGTGAATAAGGAACTCTTTAAATGTTAAGACATTGAACAGATAGAAATTAATACTATAGATTTCATAATATGAAATCAATTCACCCACCATTAGAGTACTTTTCTATCTAGTGGTTTACATATCTATCTATGTATCTATGTATCTATCTATGTATCTATCTATCTATCTATGTATCTATCTTTCTATCTATCTATCTAGTTAATTGTGGCTTGAGTATATGAGTACGATCAATAGGTTGTTGTTTTTATTTTTAATACAATGGTTCAAAACATGTGCTTAAGTATTTGGAAGCTTTGCTCTAATTCTTCTGATCACCATCCTCTGAATCACCCACCAGTGAGACGGTCAGCAGGAGTTATGGCTGTGAGGGGACAGGGGAGGCTGGACTGTACATTGAAGGGAGGAAGTTAAGTCCCCAAGAGCAAGAGCAAAAGGCTTGGCAATAGGATAATTTGAAGGCTATGAATGAAAGTGCAGCTAGAGTGGCTAACTTTGTCCAGGAGTGTGTTTCCTTATTTTAACAAGTAAAGAGGAGGGAAGGAGACAGATGAAGGTAAATTTACAAACTCAGGATCAATCAGATGGCAAGAGCATGGTGGCATATTCTTGCCTTTGACCCCAGCACTCAGGAATCTGAGGCAGGAGCAGAATCAGATTTTTGAATCTAGACTGGGTTGTATTCAGTGAGATGCTGTTTCAAAATTAACAATATGAAGTTCAGGATTCTACTCTCACTGATACATTGCAGCAGTGTAACCTAAAGAGAGTGGAAGGGACATCTAGGTAGAGTTGAGATTTTCAACAATGAGTCTTCCAGCACACAGTCATGGTGTTTTTCTCTACCAGTCTCTTATGTTCTTTAATGTATCCCTGTGTCAACTACACACAATTAAACTATGCTTTTAATAAATGACATGCTTATTACCTCATCTTTTTACCTCAAGTGTTTGTGTCCATTTAGCACAGTTGCTACTTTACTTTGATCCATTTGTTTTTTGTTGAGTGCATAGTGACAAAATCCTTTTCAGAGAAGGATTCAGAACATTAAGGCATTTTCTTAAATTCATCCAGATAATTAATGATAGAACAAAAAGTAATTCAAGTATGTGATGCCTAAATTTGCTTTCTACATAGGTACATGGCTGCATTGGTGGTTGGTTTCACAGATGAGTCTTATTTAACATACAACATGGCCTTATTTCCTTTCAGAAGAACTTGGATTTTGAGATGGAATAGACATCAGTTGCTTAATGGTGGATTTTTTTTCTTCTTTCTCTCTTTGCTTTATTTTATTCACTTTAGAACAGGTTTGGGTTCACAGAGACAAATCAGTGACACATACGCTGTTCACAGGCCTTCTTCTGTTATCAACATTTGTTTTTAAACAACAGAAATCGGTAACAACTATTACATGTCATTTAAGGAATCAGAAAAGTGAAAAAGTTGGTCTATTTAGTGTAGTGATCATTTTTTCTCATTTGACTCATGATTAAGGAAAGATGTTACTTGTCCAAGGTCAGAAAAAAAATCAGTGGCACATGAAATTAGAAACAGAAGTAGATGTGTTAAATGGGGATTATGAGCATGAGTGAATTAATGGCTTTAAAATGACTTCTAAATGTATGGGCTTCCTAAAATGGGTTGGCTCTTGCCGAGAGACAAATGATTGCTCATACTCAACTTGCTAATCTACTTTACCAAACATGCTCCATCATTAGCTGCTTGTTTAATTGCAACGTGGCCTGGCTTGAATTCTGGTGTGTTTGGACACCAAGTGAAGACAAACAACATATTCCTGCTTTTAAAGGTTGGCACAAGTCCAGATGCAGCCATAGCAAGGATGTGGGAAGTGTACACAAAACCTATTGCCCAACCAGAAACTATTTGCAATTGCTATCTGTTGGGAGAGGGAAAAATTATCTTTCTCCAGTGAAGTATGTCTATCCGCTGGGTTTATCTATCTACCATGCTCTAGCTCCGGCTCCATGATGCAGGCCAAGAAAAGAAAAACACATTTCATGTGTTACCTGCACTTTTTGCTTTGGTTTGGTGTTATTTGGTAGTTCTTGCTGCCTAATTGTTTGGTTTTTTTGTCGTGTTTTGCTTTTCTTTTTTTTTTTTGAGAGAGGGAAAGATAGAGAATGAAAGGAGAGAGACCGTGAAGTTCAGTGGGTAGGGAGGTATCAAGGCTCTGAAAGGACGATTTTGGGGAAAGAAAGAATATGATCAGAATTCATGCTGTATAAAAACTTTAACTGAGTCGGGCCGTGGTGGCACACACCTTTAATCCCAGCACTCGGGAGGCAGAGGCAGGCGGATCTCTGCGAGTTCGAGGCCAGCCTGGTCTCCAGAGCGAGTGCCAGGACAGGCTCCAAAAAGAAAGGTGACTCAGGGAAATAGCAGTGTTTCATCATACGAATTTTAGAAAGGAAAAATATATACCTGATATGTGACTAAATATAGGAATCCACTCTCATTTGTAAAATAAGGAAATGCATTTTTAAGTTATTTTATTTTGTTTTGCTTCGTACTATCTTACGTGTGTGGATGCTTTGCCTGCATGTATGTCTATTCACCATGTGATGACTGGTACCCAAAGTGGCCATAAGAGTCTGTTGAATCGACTCTGGTCTATGCCGCCATCAAGCAACTTATAGCACATTACACAAAATCCTTTTTTGTCTGGATGAGCAAAAGCTAAATCTGTCGGGCAGCATGCTTTGCAGCTTGGGAATGCAGCCTCTGTGTACAGCGGAGGGAATCCACCATGAAGTGTTCAAGTCCGACTGCCACAGTGTCTCTGTCCCATGGCCTGCGTGAGACTCTGAGACTAGGAAGCCCAGTGCAGCTCTATTTTTGTGCATTCAGGACCCTTTTTAAGCCTTTGCCAGGTTTTACGTAGGAATTCTTGACAGACATATGGGCGCAATTGTAGACTGCGTTTCTGTCCAGCTGCATTCGCTTTTCTCATCTTCAGCTTGAACCCCAATATCAATCTCTGCATTTTTATTTTTCATGCTAGAACACCTCATGCAGCATGAGCTTTCTCTGAGGTTTACAATGTTGATGACTAAAGAATACTTAGTAGGCAAATATTAAATAGAGAATTGAACTGTGGTAGAATTATAGGAAATGAAAAGAATAAATAACTTGAAAGAAAAAAATTTTCCAAATAAAGTGGCTTTTCTGATTAAGCATCATCCCTGTCTCCCATTACCCCGAAATCTAAATAGGGGGAAATAACAAAAAACATAAAGCCAACTCGAACTACATAATGGGTTTTAGAGCACTCAAAGTTACAGAATTAGAGCCTACCTCTATCTATCATCTATTTGTCTGTCTGTCTGAAAATAAAATGAAGTAAGGCATCTTTTAATATGAAAAATGTCAAATGATGTAAACTGTTTTTCATCTAACTATGGTGATCTATTTCTAAAACACAAGAGAATTATACAGACAAACAGGTGGATTCAGAATATAATATGAAATGAATACAAAAATGAAAAAAACATTGTTATAAAACATAAACAATTCAGTGGAGAAAGTTTAAAGAAATTATAGTATTATTAAAAGCATATTATATTCCTTATAGTCACTCGGTTTTGCAACTTAAATACATACAGGAAATGGGAAATTTGTTGTTATTGTTGTTGTTGTTTTGAGACAGGGTTTCTCTGTAGTAGCTTTGTAGACCAGGTTGGCCTTGACCTCAAAGAGATCCAAGTGTCTCTGCCTCCCTAGGGCTGGGATTAAAGGTGTGTGCCACCACCACCCAGCCACAATGGGAAATGTTAAGATTAATAGACTCAATTGTAAGTTTCAATCGGTTTAAAAGTAGGAACAGCTTTTTTATTTTTAATTTGAAAATAGATTGAACAGTCATAGAAAATTACTTTTCTAAATTTATCTAAAGGATTTTCTCATACTTTCAATTAAAGATAATTATATAAATAAACTAAACCTAGTCTGAGAAACAGTTTAATAGTATAACCTTTACATTGGTTTTTATTATAATATCAGGTTTTCAGGGATCAATTTATTAAAATCAATTTAAAATGTGTATTAAGCCTTTAAAATGTACATGTAAATATATATATATATATATATATGTATATATATATATATATATATTTTTTTTTTTTTCTGAACCAGTAAGAGTTGAGTATTTGTCACTTTAAGAGAAAAACATTTACTTGGTGTGACTTTGAGTTCTCCTCTGGGGTGACTTTCCAGAAGTTGTAATGAAGGGTTGGGCATTACAGGGAGACTTACCTTTGTATAAATCATACTCAATCCTACCACTTACAAACTTATTTAACATATAAGGCTCAAGTTCTACAGGAAAAAAAATTAGGAAAATCATAATATTGGACATTGTGATGAATTGAATGGGATTCTAATGTATGAAGGAGTCTAGCATACCCTCAACTTCTGCTATGATAAAGTATGCCCAATCCATCCATATCTTTTTCCTTCAAAAAAATAAACACTGGTAATTATTGAATCATCAGTGGCCTGAGATTATTCTTCTGTGGAGTTTCTATTTTAAATGGGGAAATAGCTTACATAAGAATTAAAAAAAATTCTACTTATTTTTGCACTTTGTTTGGTCAAAATATCCATTTTAAAAATTACCTTAGCTCCAGGCCTTTTATATTTAAATTACAGCTAATCTTTAGTTCACAACATGAATAACTGCCTTAATCCATTAATTGTGCTTTCAATAGGTGGCTTACAAACTCTTATCTGTTCTCTATTTGACACATTTTTCTTGTAATTTTCTTCTCTGTCTGTGAATTCCAAAATACTGTCCAAGAATCAGTCAGAAAACACCATCAAAATAATAGGAGAATTCAATGTGTTGAGTGCTTCTATGGAAACAATCCAACTGTGGTTTCTGAGTGCTAGACCATTAGATAATGGTACAATTTGCTTTTCTAAACATTTTTCTCATCCTCAAATTGACAGTTCCCATCTCTTTGTTGTGAGTCAGTTATCACAATAAAAAGAGATTAGCCCTGCAGATCACACACTTGGAGACTCAGAATAAACACTGCATGAGAGGGCTCATTCAGAAATCTAGATGTTAATTTTAACTCTCAAGAAACAACGAATCCATGTATCACTTCAGGTTTTGCGGATTTTTTTTTTAATCATCCTGTTTATCTGCCTATGCATCATCGATATAATTATCCCATAAGTGCGTATCGGTTTCATTCGCTCCTCAATTGTTAACTATCTGAAAACAAGTTTAGAAGCAGAACTGTTTGATTTTTACAGCAGGATATTCGGGTTGCCCCAGATAGCCACGTTGAAAAGAAAATAGAAATAACTCATGTGAAATAAATGAGGAGATTCAACACATTATTAAAAAAAAAAAAAAAAAGGAGTGTGTCATCATGCAACTTTATGGACAGTGACTACACATACAAGCAAATGAAAGCTGCTGACCACGTACCCACACACCTTGGGAGAGGTGCACTCCACACTCGCCGGCCACCGCCAAGACAGGTGATCTCTGAAGAACCTTCCAGTCGGTAACCCAGTGAGCAGGAGAAGGCCAGGGTATCACCGACTCCAAAGCTGAACCCAACTCGGCTACCATATTGAGGGATTCCAGGGTCTTCACAAGGCTCAAGGTTATACTCTGTAAGGGACAAATAAATCACCAGGAGGAAGTGATCACTTAAAGATACCTTTCTTATATTTAGGGCCTTACTATATGATGTATAAGAGCAGTAATATGCTATGGGGGGCCATCATTTCCTTTTGTTCTGTTCTAATAACTAGAAGAATACGTTCGTGTGTGAAATTCAATGAGGATGAGAAAATGTTACCTCGGTGATAAGCTGTAAATGTAACTATCTCCTGATGGTTTTTTTTTTTTTTCCCCAGCATTTGAAATCTTTTCCACTTCACAGAGTTTTGAATTATAGTAATGACAGTAGAGTTGTATATTTTCAAACAAAAGTAACATTTGTAATGAAATCATTATCAGCAAAAAAGATACACAGTTCACTGAACTGCTTTCATTTAAATGGAGCTGGCTCCTGTGCCTCCAGTATCAGGCATCCAAATTAAACCATATTCTGAAAAAATTCTAACTTGAGATGGAAAAGTTTATGAGAGAACAAAGTACCCCACCTTGTTAATGATTGCATGATGGATTTATACAGAAACCCTCCTCGGGCAAAGAATGAACATAGTGAAAATACATGCCTAAAACATTTTCAAAATGTTGGGTTGGTTAAACATTGTAAGTTATATATGGACCTAATAAGGAACACTTAAAGATATTTCTAGGTATTTCTTTACCAGTAACTATGGTAAAAAATAAACAAACAGGAAACTTTTTCACCTTAATTTTTTTGTTTGAATTATTTGGATCTATTTTAAATATTTAGATGTAAATTGACTATACTTATTTACTATTAATTATAGGTTACTGTAACTATTTTAGTAGCTAATTAGTAACATTGTTAAAAACAATATTGACAGTTGTATTGTGTGTACATACATCCACGGAAGAACTTTATTGTAGAACAGAATTACATATGCATCATTGTATGAGCATTATATGCAACACTGACTGTCTTCATGTCAGTGTATAATTTACTTACAAAATTTGTTCAGATAAAGAGAAATAGTCATTTACTCTATTATAACTATAAAATATGACTTCATGTGACAGGGATGACTTTTTATGCTCCTGGATGCAATAGTAACTTTTCTTGGAACTCAAGTCCTACTGCAGCTGGGCTCTGGAATTAAGATCCCTGTAGGATATTCATGTTAGAATTGAACACAGCCGAATGACTTATGATTCCTGGCACCAGGAGAGAATCCTTACCTGGGTGAGAGCCCATTGCCCATCACTGGTGGCTTGGATACACAGCTAAGAGTTTCTATTTCTTATCTCCATAGTTGGTAACACTGCTATGGTAGATGCAGAGACAGAGAGATGCCTTTCCCTCCCACACACTTTGGCTACAACTGCAAATAGATTGTTTCCATTGAAAATATATATTATTTAGTTTTCTTTTAATGAGAGAGTTTACAACCCCACATGAAACCTTAGGTCAGGAATTATCCTAATAGTATTCTCTATAAAAGATGCTGTTGTGTATGAAATCCTACTCATATTTGCATTCTTATCGATTATACATTCCAAAATAATGAGGGTAAATTTATCTTTTATTTTGGTTCGTCAGTGTACATTTATAAGACACAGAAAACTAAACAAATTTCACTAGCTAATTATTACAATTGAAACAATAAGAAGAATATTGTCTTGACAGTCTATGGGACCTGTAACAGTGGAGACAGTCTTTATCCCTAGAGTACAAATGGACTTTGGGAGCCCATTCCCTATAGAGGGATACTATTGCAGCCCAGATACTGAAAGGAGGGCCTAGGCCCTCCCCCAAACGATATGACAGATTTTAAAGGTCCCCCATAGAGGGCCTCACTATCCCTGGGGAGGAGTTGGGGTGGATTGGGGGGGAACATGAGAGGATAGGAAAGCAAGGGAATGGGGGCATGGATATGTAAATATGGGTAGTAATTAAAGAATATTGTATAGTATAAATAATTGAATATAATTTACATATAGTACAAATATCATCTATGTATGTATAGGAATACTCCCTTTAAGTTCAGTAGGTATTTTAGCTGGTTTTGGCCATCAGAATATCACAAGAGTTTAAGATAAGTAAAATTCAATGATTGTAATTTTAGTGACTTTTATAGAATTTATGTATTCAGTCATTACTTATTTATTTGCCTTTTTCTTAATGTCCTGCAATGTGTGACAAGAGACAACCCTCAAGGTGTTCCAAACTCGCTGAGAGGTAATATTTCCTCTGTTTTTCTACTTTATGTCATGTTAACAATTTCATAAGCGTCATTGCTCAGGGTTTCCTAAAGTGGTCCTTGATTCTTTGTTTTCTTACCAGAGAATGTGATGTTGAATCCTTCATAGGAAATTGAAAAGTCTGAAATGAAACGCAACTGAGCCCTAAAGTTGCCATAGAGACCAGCGTTGATGGTTGAAGGGAGTTCAGAGCCTGTGAGACGGGCCAGGGGCTGGGTAAAACTCCCATTCTCTGTGATCAGTAAATAGTCATGATGATCTTCCAAGTGAAACGTGTGGAAGCTGAACTGCACACCTGTGAACACAAAACAGAAAACCCAGACTTACATTGGGCAAAGCATATTTGTACATCATAGGAAGTTGCCATCAACCACAGTCTTCGTAAGCTTGATGTCTCTAAAATGAAACCTACTGCCATCACATATTGCCAATGTGCAGAAAAATTATCATCTCTGGTATATTCTTCAGCTTGCTTATGAACAACATTGTGGGTCAAACCCTAGAAACCAAGGAATCATATCTGAAAAATAGTTACCATTTTTTTTTTCAGCTTAAAGAAAATACACAGCGTTTTCAACTTCTTGGTGACCATTTACATGTCTTCTCCTTTTCCATCCCCAGCCTCCTCAACAAAATGAAAAATGGCATTTAAGGAGCTAGTTCCCAACTTTCAAGTAAGCCTGAGTCTAGTTCAGAAAAAATAAACCAAGTAGACTCAGTGAGGTACTACTATTTGTTAATGAAGTATAGTAACCCCTTACTCATTTACATGTATACCTTCCAAACTTCCTTAAAATAAATGGAAATGTGGATATTATTCATAAAGTTATTGGATTTTGACTAACTAAACACTCGTTTACAAACAGTACCCATACCAATGGGTATATTTCTGTCACTGGCGTTCCTTATATAAAAACTATCACTTCATTTCAACAAAGACAGTCAATCCCTGCACTTTTACAGCACAGTCTAGTTTTCAATTATATATATATATATATATATATATATATATATATATGCTTTTATAGTTTCTATAATTGAATTATGGATTACTATTCTTTGGGGTCTGACTAGTATTCAACATTTAGATATATGGGGCCCATCTATAGTACTACCTACAATTGTGAGTGGTTATATGGACCACATTCTTGCGCAAATGCTGATGGATGTTGAGCTACTTTGCATCTTTAACCTGAACTTTGTAGTACCATGAATATGCAAATATTACTTTTGACAGACCCACGCATTTGTTTCTGTGCAACAATGGGTAAGAATAGAATGACTGGCCCTGAGGCTGTGCGTTCAGTTTTAAGAAGAATGGCTTTACAAAACAGCTGTTCTGAATTTATTTCCAAGGGTAAGCAGGGTGGCTCTGCAACTTTGCTTCTACCGCTCGGTTTTGTTTTTGCTATTGAGGAAAGGTGAGAGCAAGGCTACAATGGGATGAAATAGGAGAAAATGAGCATGGATATGTTTATCGTTAAATGTGACCTGACATGCATCAATTTTCAGGAAAGATGAAGGTTTTTGCTAAACACTGAGGCTGATAGGGCCTGAAGGCGCCAGGAATATGAGAAAATATATGCCTATAGAGCCCATATACACTGGGACTAATCATTGCTACTTGACTCTTTTGGGTCCTACATTCTATTAAGAACAGACCCAAGAGTATGTCAACATTCTGA
This sequence comes from Cricetulus griseus, assembly GCF_003668045.3. Lineage (NCBI taxonomy): Eukaryota > Metazoa > Chordata > Mammalia > Rodentia > Cricetidae > Cricetulus > Cricetulus griseus. The sequence goes on along the minus strand of NC_048603.1, from coordinate 6,304,577 downwards.
ACACCCTGTATTCGGAGGCTGTAAATCCCACACCTGGGGTACAACTCCACAGGGGCTGCACTCTGGAGAGGCCAAGAATCCCAATATCTACTCTCTGACCCTTGTATAACCTTTGGCTAGAAAAAGATGCTTATAGACCCTGCTCAGGGCCACAGAGCAGAAATCCTCTCTTTGGCCCTAACTAGTTAGAAGTTTTTGTTTCCTGCAGTGGTTTTTTTTTTTTTTTTTTTTTTTTTTTAAGAAGTTGCTTCTGGTTGAAAGACTTTGTTTGTTTGATCTCTGATATTTGAGCAATTCCCGGACCCCAACAGGCGATTGTGTTGTTTTTTTTGTTATTGTTCTTTTTTTTTGTTTGTTTTCAAGACAGGGTTTCTCTCTGTAGTTTTGGAGCCTATCCTGGCACTCGCTCTGGAGACCAGGCTGGCCTTGAACTTACAGAGATCCACCAGCCTCTGCCTCCCAAGTGTTGGGATTAAGGCGTGCGCCACCAACGCCTGGCCTTGTTTCATTCTTTGTATCAATATAATGGCTTTCCAATAAGGGTAAGGAATACCTGAACCATAATTAATTATTCTTCATTTTCTTTTTAATCCTACAGTAAGTACTAATGCTCAGCACTTCTGCAGCTTTCAGCTAGGCACTGAATACAAGAATGTTGTCATATTTCAAAAAATGAAAGAAACATTAAAATCTGTTTTTACTGTTGCTGGAAAAATAAAACAAGGTCATTAAAGTTCCTCTAGTGTCAGTTAATTAAAAATTTAAACAGAACCTAGAACTTCATTTCAGAATGAAGATTTAAATGACTATTAACAAGCATGTCCATCTGAGGAAAAAGAAGCATAGATCAAAACTCCAAATACTCTTCAAAGTGCTATACAATGCCTTAGGACGAGCCTATACAGCATCATGGAAATAGAAGTAACAGTTAGTCAATGAGTTATTAGAGGCTTCGGAAGGGAGTGACCTTTAAAAGAGAAGTGGGTAGAGGCCGGGATCTGATACCATGAAGGAGACAGGCAATTCTAAAAGAGGAGTGAGAAGAAGCCCCTGGCTTCAAAGTCCCACGAGAATGATGATTCAAGATGCTCCATTAACGTAACTTATGTTAGATATGATCTTGTAAATGCTTGACCTTAAAGTCAAAATTGCACAGATGTCTCGGTTTTGTTAGTCAGTTCACCAACAATTGCCATGAAGGTGACATTCTTTCATTTTAATTCTTATTTTCCAACTTGTGAACTTAAAGGTTCATACTTGTTTTATTCATTATAACGTAAAGATTTTCTCATGTGAATTTTATTTTTTGCCAACTATCAGTCTTCATAAGACAACACAAATACAGCTTAAATTTTGTTTGTGTGTTTGTTTTATTCATTCGTATAGGGCATCCTTATATAGTTCAACTGGCAACTTGAAATCACAATTGCCCTGACTTAGCCTTCAGAGGTTTGAGTTCAAAGACAAGAGCTAACATGACCAACTAGAATTAGTATCCTGACTTTTTAAAAAAAATATACTGAGGTAAATTTTTATATATCACTATTAACCAGAAGCAGTATAGGCTGATGCTGGTGTAATTAAATTTCTAAGGTACCAATGTATACTTTAGCATGAGAATATTCTGAGAGTATAATGCAAATACAAATAAAATTAATTTTAATATTCCATCCTAGAATCTTAAAGTCAAAAAATAGAATGAAACTGATGAGTAAATATATATCTGTCATGAAAGTAGAAAAAAATCTATTGAATGTATAATTGTACAATGTTAGGTATTTGGGGATACCTGTAGCCTAAAGTCACACTAAACTAAAAGGATGGGTTGTACGATTAAAAACTCATCAGTTAGTGTGCCATAGAATCAAAAGAGTTTAGTGAGAATGAATATAGACTTCACTGCAGGGGGGGGGGGGTTCCTTGGAGCATGAGTGTTTAGTGTGGCAAACTGAATCTTTTTAGAGGAAGGGATTTCCATAGCTGGATCATCTTTAGAAGAAGAACCTAGAATGACAGATGGTTTGGTGATATACATATTGTTTATAGTTTTTGTTGAGGTGTTCTAACATCAGAGATCGAAGTATGTATAGCAATTTAATAAATGACTAAGGTTTTCCAAAGGAAGAACTTCCCTTTAATAATAACTGGCCATAAAAAGACAGCCCGCCATATTTCTAGAAACCAAGAGGAAGAAACCAGTGTAGCCTGGGAAAGTGTAGTCTACCTCTTCTCCCAACTTGAAGTCCTTCATATCCCTTTGTCTTATCTTTGGAACAGGGCTTCAAGCAAACTTTCCCTGGCTCTTAAAACAAAGGCACATAAACATGCATCCGTGTCATGTAAATACTGATTTAATTAACACTTACAACCTGTGATGATGTGAAACTTTAAGTGTTAATTAAAACTCTGTTTACATAGCAAGCAGTGTGTAGCCCTCCTTTTTCTTGCGTGATACCAGGGAGCTTATTTTAAACTCCATTAATCCACTGAACAGTGAAATGACAGGATGTTTCTTTAACTTCCAAGAGAAAGTTCTGTATCCTAGAATACAACACTGACCAATTTTAGGATCTTAAGAACTTCACTGCTTCTGCTACTTCCTGAATTCTCATTTTAACAGTTTTTCTTGGTAGCACTGAAGTCACTACAGGAAACCTAACTAAAAAAAGGCCTCATGTAATACTAACCTGTCAATAAAATGTTGTAGAATTTTATTAAAAGCAACTTTCATTTCTAAAACCACAAATTTACATTTACTGAAAATAAGCTTTTATTTAAAAAACTCTGACCATATTTTCTCATTCCCAATTTTTACTTTTGATTTTTTAGAGTTTTCAATAGCAATCATAAAATAAATAATAACATTGTGTCAACAGCTGTAAATGAAAAAAACTACTTAGAAGTATATTTTAAAGACCAGTCTATGCTTCCAGGTAAATAATATTGGGTCATTATTACGATAGTATGGTGGGATGATTATCTTTTCAGTGCTGCTACTTGGATGAATTGTGCTGCTATTTATATAGTCTCATTTTGGTTGAATCAATTAACCACTGCAATCCCATGTCACCTCTGACATGTATGCTGATTTTTAAAATTAACATCTGCTATGCACAGGACAAATTTAAAGTTCAGCTTAATGATGTCGGGAATACCTCATGTTCTGTTCTTGGTATTTGGCACAGAGGTGTTTATGGAATGGTTATAAATGAATATGAAAATATCATTATAATAATACCTTTTAATAAGTTTATATAAATATGAATGAAGGTCCATGCAATGCTGATGTCTTTCCCATTTTATCGATGAGAAAACACCACCTACTTTTCATTTTCTATACCATAAGAAAAGGCAGGTAGCAAAATGTTGATATAAAAATGAGCCTGGTAGAATACTCTAAAAAAGCTTATATATAAACCTATGCTGTATTTTTTTATACTGAATTTTATTTTTCTACTTATCTAGTTTTGGACATGAAAAATAGCTTAACAATAGACCCAACGAAAGCTGAAATATTATTGAATATGTTTGAATTAAACAAGTTACCTTTTCCATGGGTTACATCCACTGTCCACGTACAATTCAGAGAGTTTGGATAAAATTCTGGGTAACCAGGTGATAATATTGTCCCACTAGGTCCTCTTACATCTCCTCCACATAAGGCTGGAAATACAAAGAGAACATTACAATCAGTCACCATTGGAGAGGCAGAGACTGAACAAATCTCTTATCTCCTCTCTTGAAACAGGATGAGTCTTATTATGTTTGTCTAATCGGCTTCCCAGTAATAAGAGGAATGTGTAAAGACTTCTTCCAAATACAGCAAAACCCTCTCATCCATTGTGGCACCAGGGAAGAAAAAAACGTATTAATAGTCTCTGAGAATTATGACTCGCCCCAAGAGAACGTAGATCAAGATTGCACATTTGAATTTGAAGCATATCCTTACTCTCTTCTAATTATAAGCAACATTTGCATAAATCGATGGCCAATTAAACGTGAGAAATTAATTGTTTAGCGGCTTCTCTTATTAGACACTAAGAAATGAGTTAATTGTGTAAAGTTGTTTTCTGTAGATTCCTAAAGGGATATGTGTCACACATCATGGGATTCCTTCCAAAGTAGTGAAGTAAATGGAGGAAGCTTTGAAATCTTCTGCGTGTCTGTGTTTCACTGAGAAATGAGTATCACAAACAGAGAGGAATTCTGGCAGGGCTACAGAAGGCACAGCTATCTTGGGGATAATGTTTGTAAGCAATATCTCAGCAAAGTCAAGGCAAATAAATGTTCACGATCTGCAATTGATTAAATTAACTGAATCAATAGTCATGTACTTGGGGGAAAATGGTTACATCTTCTACCATATAAAATTCACCAATGCCTGTGGTGCACAGTAAAACCGGCTACTAGGCAATTTTGTCAATGTGAAAAGTTAAAAAGGACCAATAATCGATACAGGTCAGGATTTGCATTCTGGTCATTGTGGAAAGGACATCTCCCTTGGATATATAGACAGGGTGGTCACATTATAAACACAGCATGCCCCATCTTGGTTGTTTTTAGACCAGTTTCCCCAAGACAGTAGAAAACCCAGTGAGCTTTGTCCCTGTTTCTGTCCACGATCATTGTTTTATTGCCAATGTCAGTGATGACACTGGGAAGATGCAAGACAGGTTTGGCTGCTCCCCAACTACCTAACTGGAAATACTGAGCCAGCAATCCCTATGAGTTTTTAAACATGAAGACTCGGACTTTCATAGATACTGAAAATTTAAATACATCTACATGTTTTTATAAATACAGAAGAGATGACCTGGACATTTACAGAGTTGTCTAAACAAGCGATCTTCAGGAAACGAATTGCCTATTTCCACACACAGAGTTTTATATAGTCATTACAAAATCATGCTTCAATTGGGAGGTTATGCTCATGCAAGGGCATGTTCAGTCTATCACTGATCATCCTTAGTGCTGAATTTCTCACATTTCTTCTTGTTTTACAAACCTATACTCACTCAACTACATCTACCATTCCAACCTGTCTTTCTGATAATGCCATTACTAAGGTGAACTATATTAATTTTATTTCTTTCTCTTTGTCTTGCTTGCTCTCTCTTCTGTGGTGTGTGTGTGTGTGTGTGTGTGTGTGTGTGTGTGTGTGTGTGGTGCACAAATGTGTCTTTCTGCACTGTGATCTGATCTGATTCCAGAGCTCTCTTGTTCTACTACTCTAGTTAGGCAGCTTTCTTGGGAATCACCCATGTCTGCCTCCCAAGGGCTATCAGCCACAGGTGGTGCTATTATTGGTCCAGGCTTTCACCTGGTTTCTGGCAATCTAAACTCTGGAAGGCACTTTATGTATCAAGCCTCCTCTGGAGACCCCAGAACTTTGAATTAATTTTCTAGATTATATCACACCTGTCTGTGTATTCCTCCATTCAGGAAAACAATCAATAAAGCATTTTTAGGATTCTATTTAGTGAAAAGTAGTCACTAAAAATAACCTGCTGGATTAAAGCCTCCCAGCCTTTGTGAAAACATGTGGAGTTTGCACAAACTTGTCGGTTAATAGCAATAATATATCGGAAGAACGATATAAAGGTCTCAGAAACACAGAAAGCAGACCAGAATGTAATTTGTAGTTCCCCTTCCCATAGGCGGTATTTTCAAAGGTGTGACTTAAAAAGAGACTTGATAACTTATATCTGTAAGCCAAGTACTGTATGTTTAAGACAGGCAGATTACTTGGGAACTCTATTTTGGAGCAACTCCGAACAATGTATCAAGACTCCTAAGGCACAAAACAAAGCACAGCATCCACAAATTTAGCACTCATTTTCTTTAACAGTCATTTAATTTTAGCATCCTCTAATCAGTCTCTTTTTTCATATCCTAATAGGGTAGTGTTCTTTTTGATGTCTTGTAACTGATCTGTCTTTTAAATTCTCATTTTCCAATTGTTTCATATGTTACTGAGACTTTTCTGCCGCCAGCATCAGCCTCCTTGTCTGCATCCATCTAATGATAGTTATCATCTTCCTAAGTGGGAATGTTTTACACTTCAAGTATTTTGAATGGTGGTTTCTTCGCAAGGTTACGATTTATAACAATGTTTAGCATGTGAAGTATTCATATGCACACTGGCGTAACCTAATACGTGTGTGGGTTAGATAAGTCTTAATAGTGGCAAATTAATAAATACATCTTCCATACTCTTTGTCAATATAAAACCTGACCCTTCTATTAGATAGAAAAACAAGGTGTAAGGGAAGATTGACAGCCGATTAAACCCAATCATGAGACGTACTCAATATTAAGACCAATTTAACTCATTATGTATATTTAAATCCAGTTTTTAAAATATGTGTTTATTTTTTAGTTTTTACTGTGAGTGTTCACCTGTGTGTTTGTATATGTACTATGTGTGTTCCTGGTGTCCACCAAGGCTAGAAGAGGGCATCAGCTCCCTCAGGACTTGCATTATAAAAGGTTGTGAGCTGACATTCAGATGCTGGGAAATGCATTCATGTACTCTACAACAGTAATAAGTTATTTTAACACCTGAACCACATTTCCATGGCCTAAATATTAAGATCTGAGTGCACGCACACACACACACACTGTGTCTGTGCAGTTTTATATGGGCACATACAATTTTGACTGTTTGAAAGACAACTGTTGCCTATCACCTAGGGTATTTAAAATCTTGGTATCTGGTTGCTGATGTTGTTTTGGGGTACTTTTAAGCAGTACAGATGTGCTAAGGGGAGAATGTCACCGGGAGACAATGCTGAGGTTACACAGCCTCATTTCTATCAAATTTGGAGTACCTGTTCCTAGCTTGTAGTTCAAGATTTGAACTCTCAGTTTTCTGATCCTGCTGCCATGCTGAACAGTTACAGCTATGTCGTCTTTGATGCTATGGACTCTCTCCTTCAGAAACCATACACTAAAATGAATACTTCCTTCTACAATTTGTCTTGATCATAGCACTTTTTCCCCTTTGTTTTTTTTTGAGACAAGCCTTTTCATTCAACAGCTATGGCAGTCCTGGTATTAGCTTTGTGGACCAGGCTGGCCTCAAACTCAGAGATCCATCTGCCTCTGCCTTGTGAGTGCTGGGACACAAGGCATGTGCCACCGCTGCCTGGCCAGGTCATAGTACTTTTATCAAGGGGAAAAAAAGTAATACAAAAATGAAACTAAAACAGGATATGACATGCATTATTAGCATAAAATATTTATAAAGCATGTGTACACCAAGTGTGTGTCCTCAACCTTCCCCACTAATACCAACCTTGTGTCCTCACTGCATAAAAGATCACCAATTTCAATCTCATACAAGAAAAACTGAAGTCCACCATTTGAAAAAATTAGTATTAATGACCTTTTGTCCAGTTACTCTCAATGTCAAACAGCAATACAAAATAGGTGTATAAGACAAATGATCATAATGATACCATAGAATAACTCATAGAAATGCTTCATAGGAAATTTGGAAGAGCGAGACTAGTGGCACACACCTGTAATCCCAGCACAGCTGTGAGCCAAGGAGTAGAATCAGGAGCTTGAAGACAAGTGAGTTTGACATAAACATATCTTGTCTCAAAAAGCCAAAGGGTACATCAAACTAAGTTACCAACAAAATAAACCCAAGACAGAGACAAAACTAGAAAGTTAATCCATACAGGTTAAATTTATGAGTCTTGTAATTAGGTATTTGCAATCCTTTCTCCAAGACACACAAACCCACTATGCATTTCCGACATGGAATATAACAAGAAATAATGTCAATGTTAAAAAGAGAAACAATTGGGCTGAAAACGTCATACATTGAATTCCAGGTTGACTGTAACTACTCTTAGAGATGAGCTGGTCTTGTGTTGCACCTGGACCTATATGCTTTACCCTTAATAAAAATCATAGCTATACAGTTTTCTTGCTTCTTAAGGTAATGTTGCCGCTTTTCCTTGCCGTTTTGGTGAATTTTTATCTCTCTTACCAAGTATAATGCTTTGTCGGGGTCAGCAAACCTTGTTTGTACTTTTATACAACTATGATTTTGAACAGCCCTGGGATATAATGATCACCAGACACAGACAAGCCAAAGAATAAGTCGTGCCTTCCTTCCTGTAGAAACTAGTCTGGATGTGGACCACTAAGGTAGTTTTCTGCGACTCTTCATAGTGAAGCATGAAGAGCTCCCAATCTTTTATCATTATGAAGACGCTGTCTTCTTTGGTGTGTTCTTGTGCTATCAACTCTTGTCTTATAAAAAAAGCCTTGTTTCAATAGACAAGACAAACACACGGAGAAAACTCCCAGTGGAAGACAAAATTTGAATTCTTGCTTGTTGCCAGCTATAACAAGCATTCCACCATGCCTTTTTTAGACTTGATGAGCTGAACCACAATTCTGTTTTTATTTTTTTTTTAACATCGGTGAGTGTACAGTTTTTGTCACTTGTAATCACAAGAGTGCTGACTAATATAAATGGTGTCACACCGAGGGCAGGGTAGACGTGCCGATGATTCTTTTGAAGCTTCTTATAAAAAACAAATTGGCATGAGGCAGCTCCTAAAATGCCACAGCACTCAAAGTCCTTAAATATTTCATCATGAAATGATGAAAGTGATATTCCCACATGAATAGGACTAAGTAGAGCTGACTGAAAATCATGTTGTCAGTAAGAAGTATAGCCCAAACTGAATGACACATGGGTGAACAGGCTGTGCCCTGTGAGAAAACTTCTCAATCTTAGGGGAAGTATTTTTCTTTTCACATTGAAATTTTATATGTGTGTATGTTAGTAACTGAATCCCTTTTGACTTCTTCTCATAGAATAAGCAATGGGAGGTGCCATGAAATTTGCTGTAACAAGGGGTTTTCCATCAGAGAGAAGTCTCTCTAAATTTTCATGAAGCTATGCAGCTAGTTATAATTCATTTTTAAGATAGGAGTGGACATCCATGGGTAAGAATCAAATGCATTCCCTTCAATACTTTTACATGATTGCCATTTTCAACATGGTTTTGTTTCGGCTAACGAAAAATTTAAAATGGAAGTAAATGAGGATGTTCCTCAAAAAGCTAGAAATAGATACTATACAATCCAGCTATACTTCTCTTAAGAATCTACCCAAGAATAACTACTACAGAGGTACTTGCTCATTTGTGTTCACTGCTGTTCTATTCACAACAGCCAGGAAATGGGAAGAGCCTAGAAACCCAACAACAGGTGAATGAGCAATTTAATGCTGTAATTATGTAATGTAGTATTTATTATCCAGCTAGTATGAAAATCAAAGCCTAAAATTTTCAAGTAAATAGACAGTTGGAAACAAGCATTGTGAGTGGAGTAACCCAAACACACAAAAAAATACTAAATTGATAAATTTTCTCCCATATGTAGGTGTCAACTTTTGGACTTTGGATGTGCTTGTTTCATTTAGAATACCCATGGGGAGAGGCTTTGAAGGGAAGGAAGTTAGAAGACACTTGGATAGGCCTAAAAGCGAATAATGGAATAGGAAATGAGATGAAGGACTGGGGGACTGGGAAGGGGAAGGAATATACAGAAAGCAATTAGCATTAAAGTTCATAAAAATCTTAAGACATCATATGAGAAACTACTGCCGAAGAAGGCTCCTCAATAATATAAACATAACATACATAAAAAGAGCTTAAACAGTTACCATATAACGAAGCAACAATGCTCTCACTAGACACCACTGTCTAATAAAACACAAATGTCAGGAATGGGTGACCTCAATTGCAGTTCTTAGCAAGTGATATCAAAAAATACCAAATATTACAGCCTACTGCCATGGCTCTTAGTTACCCTCTATAATTTGAAATTAAAATATATTGCTAAAAACATCACGCATTTGGGAACGTGGAGAAAGCAAGCTGGTGTTCACCGGGAGGTCTCATCACTACCGGTTAGCTCTCTTTCCCCCTCTGGAAGGTGTTATGCACAATACCAGAGTGGAAAGTAATCATCAAATCTTATCCGGCTGGGAATTCTGAAAGCTGTTATAAAGATCTAACCTAAAGGGTATTCCCACTAGTGCTATAATGGCTTGATTGTAAAGACAATAACCAACCACTATCTGACTGGATACAAGGCCAGTTCCAAAGTTGGATGCTATATCTGGCGTAGGAATTTGGACCAAGATACTGCTTATAGACAAGTTATAGTCCTTAGAGAAGATTGTACTACTATTACTCTGCTAAAGTGATACGGTTTTAAACTGAATCCTAGCAACCACTCTTTATACTCAGATTAGTGTAGCTCTCAAGTAACATCAGTGAAATTTCGTTCTTGCTACTTACTTCTTTAATTACTTGATTTACTGTTTCTCTCATATATTACAACCTGACCGTAATTCCCCCTCCCTCCTTCCCTCCCAGCTCTTCCCCTCCCACCTCTCCTCTCCCCCAGAGCAACTTCTCCTCCACAGAAGAGCAGGCCTCCCCAGGCTATCAACCAAACATGACATATCAAGTTACAATGAGACTATTATGTATTTAGTACAATGCCTCACTTCAGTAGGAGGAGAAGGATCCCAGAACTAGGCAAGAGAGTCAGAGATAGCCACCATCCCCAATATTAGGAGTTGCACAAGAACACCAAGCTAGACAACCATAACATTTATGCAGAGGACCTAGGTCAGACCCAAAGAGGCTCCACGATTGTCAGTTCAGTTGCCATGAAGCCATTTGAGCTCTGGTTAATTGATTCTGTGGACCATGTTCTCAAGATGTCCTTGACCCTTTGGTTCCTACAACCCTTCCTCCCCATTTTCCGTGGGATTCCCTGCACTCTGCCTAATGTTTGTTATGGGCCATTGCATCTGCTCCTATTGTTTGCAGAATATAGCCTCTCTGATGATCATTCTAGGCTCTACTCTAAGAATAGACTGTAGCAGAACACCATTTGCAATCATTTTGCAGTAGCTTTGGTAATTATCATGAAGACCGCAAATGCGAAGAGAACAAGGGACTATGGAGTCCTCAGTCATAAGTGGGACATTTATATAAGAAGGCTTAGGGATAACTGAAGAAGAATTGGAAAGAGCAAGATCCAGAACTTGTAGACAATGAGAAAACTATTTTCCAGAAATCTCATGGCCGTAAACACATATGAGCCCATAGTAATTGTGTCATCATGCACAAGAAATGTATAAGCCTCAGTTAGACAAAAATCCAAGCACAGAGGGCGAAGTTAATCATGAATTTTCACCTCTAGACAAGGAGCTGTTTTTAATTAATTTATAGCTACCAAGAAAGGAAAGAGTCTGTTTTCTTTAAGGGTATGATCCCCTGGTAGGACTAACAATGGATGGCCACACACCTGAGTGAGGGCAAAGGAGACTTGATGACTTTTTTAAATTGAGGTTATAAATTGGGGTCTGTATAGAATGGGAGAGTGGATCTGGAAGGAGATATGGATTGTGGATGAATCAGATCAAAATCCAGTATGTGAGATTATCAAGATTATCAAAGACTTACTAAATATATCCTAAATGCCAAACCTTAAACATGGGGTAAATATTCATTACTATCAATCTTCTTTCTTATCTGTTAAGTAGATTTGATAAAACTTTCCAAAATTGCTGGAGGGGTGGTGGTGGTGGTGGTGGTGGTGATGGTGCATGCCTTTAAGGCCACCACTAGGGAGGCAAGGGCAGGCAGATCTCTGTGAGATCGAGGGCAGCCTGGGCTGCAGAGCAAGTGCCATGACAGGCTCCAAACCTACACAGAGAAACTCTGTCTTGAAAAGCCAAAAATGAAATTGCCAAAATTCAAGATATTTTAAACTCCATGTTACAAACAATGCATCAGATTCTTTGAGTTTATGAGTAGGCATATTTCGCAAAATGAATGAATTCTTACCATCACAGGTTGGGAGTGGATGACTCCACCAGTGGTTTTTCTCACAAAGAAGGGGCTCTTCATGGCTCAGTCGGTATCCTGGATCACAACTAAATGAAACAGTTGACCCAATGGAGAAATCATGGCCGTATCGACGACCATGGACAGGGATGCCAGGGTCCAGGCAAGAGTATGTGTTCACTGTAACACCTGAAAAACAAAGGTAGGAAAACCAACCATTAGACTGATTGGATTCATACTTGCTGTATTTTCATTGGAAAAAAACTTATGTTTTTTTTAAGTTTCCTGTATTTTATTAAGAACTTCATTTATTCATACTGATCATCCAACAATAGCTGACCTTTCTGCTGGATAGTTTTATGTCAACTTGACCCAACATTAAGTCATTTGAGAGGAGGGAACTTCAAAGATAAAATTCCTACATAAGATTAAGCTGTAAGCAAGCCTGTAGGGCATCTTCTTAGTAATTGATGGGGGAGGACCCAGCCCATTGTGAGTTGTGCCATTCTTGGGCAGGTCATCCTACTGTCTATAAGAAAGCAGGTTGAGAAAACCATGAGGAGCAAACTAGTAAGCAGTACTACTAAATGGCTTCTTGGTCAGCTCCTGCCTCCAGATTTCTGCCTTGTTTGAGTTCCTATCATGATTTTCTTTGATGATGGACAGTGATATGGAAGTGTAAGCTAAATAAACACTTTCCTCTCCAACTTGCTTTATGGTCATAGTGTTTCTTCCTTGCAATATAAATCTTAACTAAGACATCATGTGGCTATTCTATTTACACTTTGGTTGTACATATTCTTAGATCATGTCATTTTAATTATAGTTAGATTCAACTGGGAATAGGACCAAATTCAAAATTATTCTTCTAGAATTTAAGGTGAACAAATTAGATTCAACTATCTTACTATCTTAAAATTTCATTATCTTTCAATGGTGAACCTTTACTCCAACTGGTTAATCTCACCAAGATGATGCCTCGATTATGAACATAATAAAGGTGTTTTACAGTAAGCTTATAGTCAACATCAAATTTAAATGTAGAGAAACCCAAACCAATTCCACTAAAATCAAGAACAAGACAAGGCTGTCCACTTTCTCCATATATAGTCAATATAGTATTGGATGCTCCAGCTAGAGCAATAAGACAACTAAAGAGATCAAGAAAATGCAAATCAGAAGCAGGCCAAGTATGCTATGATAGTATTCATGAATGCCCGCCCCCTGCGCAACAAGTTCTACCAGGGAACTCCTATAGCTAATAAACACAAACTGGCTGAGAAAGAAATGAAGGAAACAACACCTTTCACAATAGCCACAAATATTCTACATTTTTAGTTTCATATGTTGAAAACTAAAAGTGATGCTGTCTTATTAGTAGAGTGTTTTTTTTAAATTTCACAAATATGTTTTTGAACTTTACATGAACTATTTTTCTCATTTATTTAATTTTTTAAGTTAAAGTATAATTACATCATTTTCTCCTTTCTTGTTCCTCTCTCAAATCCCTCCCTTTGCTGTATCTCCAAAGTGTGGCATCTTCTCTTTAGTTATGATTGCTACACACACACACACACACACACACACACACACACACGCACACACACTTATATAAATATGAATTGCACAGTCTGTTTAGTGTACTTTCAGGGCTGGCTACTTGGTATTTGATCACCAACTAGGGGGCTGAGCGCTGGGGAGGACTACTTCTTGCCTCCTCAGCATTCTTTTGTTGTCTAAAGTTCTTTATCTGTGGGAGACAGATTGTGAGATGGAAGACCAGACAGCTACTGAGATTGTGTCTGCTACAAATAATGGGGACACATCACCCATGATACCTCAACAATATGGCTGCCTAAACAAGACCCAAAGAAGTATGAAAGCAACAGAAACACAACACCAAAGTGCAGTAAAAACAGAGTTTCTGTTATCTTTCTTCTTAGAGGGAAAAAAGCGTATGGTAAAAATGAAAGACCGTGGAATCCTAGAGTGTGAGTGGTGGTATGTTTGCAATAAATCCTTCCATAGGTTTGAATCCCAGGAGGAAATAATATTTCCTTTTAAATAATTTCATTTTAAAAGTAGATATTCATGAGAAGTTCTGACAAACATCTGCTAATGTGGAACTTAGGGAATGGTTCATCCAGAAGGGGAATTTATTTAATACAGGAAACTTTATTAATCAATTGTCCACTGAGAACCATTTTCTGTTTCTTTGTAACAAAGAAACCGTGACAGCAGAAATTATTTCACAGTCATAAATAGATGGCAAGACTAATGAAATAAACATCGGTGCAGGAGATAGCTTATGAATTTCTTAAGTTATTGCCTGCAGTAGTCTGCCAGGTCTGTAGCAATGTGTGCCTCACATTTACCTTGACCTCTCTACTCTATTCTACCACATTGTTTGCCAAGGAATTAGTTAACTACAATACTGTTGTTACCTGGACTTAAGTGACAAATTGCCCAAGAAGAAATGCATTTGACCCGAATTTCTCCTTTTTATGCCTCATTTATTTAGTATTTTTTTAGAGAACTGTTTAAGAATTTTATGAATATGTCTTCACTCTGACATTTGGCACACATGCTTTCACTTAATCTTTAAAACTGTCTTGTGACTGACAACTGATGAACAGAGGTAAAGTGTGATGGATGCAGCCGGGGATTAAAGAAAGAGAGACATCCATATGTTGGTATCCACTCATCTGTGGTAAGAATTAATAAAATAGACATGTAACATTGGCACCCCTGACTCAATTTTATAATTATGACTTAAACTACATATTCCTATTAAGAATCTTTAGTTCATTTGAATTTCAAAGTCTTTGAGAAATCTCTTTAACCTTTTAAACTACTTAGAGATACACTTCCATGTGATTAAACTTGAAGTAAAGTGAATTAGCGCAACTGAACAAAATCCCAAAGCTAAAAATAAATGCCATTTCAAGTATAATTTAGAAAGTTCATTAAGGAACTGGGCATAACTACCAAAGAATATTATTCACAAACAATACAAAATAGTGCAATAGCAAAGTGATACTGAGTTACTGAGATTGACAATAGACTTGAGAAATCATGTGTGTGTGTGTGTACTTGAAATGATGTCAGATTGTAGCAACTTGTTTCTTAAATTTCACATACAAGGGTGATTTTCATGTAAATGCACGTGAAAATTTATTGCCATTATTTAAGCTTGTGTATACACTCATATAAGTTCATGTATACACACAAACATTTATACACAGATATGTCCTATGTAGTAAGTCAGAAATGCATACATTTGCAAAATATTTGTAAATCAGAGGTACATCATTTCTACAACAATAATAGTATTGAAAAAATGAACATATAATATAGGTGTGGTGGTACATGTCTTTAATCGCAGCACAGTCAAAATAACAACTTCTAGACCAGCCAGGGCAACAGAGTGAGACTCTGCCAAGCACACAACACCTTCTACACACAGCCCCCCCCTATAAAAATAATATTGTATACATATTCATGATGTAGGGGAGGATGTGGTTATGTCACTGGAAAAATGTGTAAGTCAGAAAACAAGTTAATGGAATCCTTTTCTACCGCCGACCTTTATATGAGTTCTGCTATTCAACTTTAGTTGTCAAACTTGGACAGCTAGAGCCTCTGTCTGCTGAGCTGTCTTGCAAACCCTATTTGAGACTTTTAAAGGAAGCAATGAGCTCTTAACTGTGATAATTATGAAATGATTTCCATCTTTTGGGTTACAGCTTGTTTTAGCTGATTTTTCTTACTATCATTAATCATATGTATGTTATGTTTTACACTGTAATTTTCATTTATATTAACCCTTTACACAGAAAAATAAATATTTTACCTAAACAATGTTTGCAATTCATGTAATTAAAATATGATAGAATCCATTTCGTGAAGTAAATGCTGAAATACGGTATTATTTCAAGTATATCAAACTGATAATGATTTAAGGTTAATATGCTTCCCTAAGCCATGCAAAATAATTAAACCATGAACGCATTGATCTTATTTGGTATTTCTGACATTCACTCAGTATTTCCTTTTAAAGGGATACTAGGTAGCTACTATTTAAAATCCACTGTACCATTTACTTGCATAAAGATATTGAAAAACATTAACTTTATTGTTTATAAAAGAAAACTTTGGTTTTAAAAGGAAAGACAAATAAACAACTTACTTCTCTTAGCAATATGAAGATAATACAAATGTCAAGCAAGCATAATGGGGAAATTGAGGTTTTATAGCTACTTACTTTCATAATGAATCTTGAATCCATTATTGGAACGGCTATTGTCTGTTGTAAACAGAAGGTATATAAAGTTACTGCTGCTGAACAGAAACTGTGGCACTTGTGTGCCATTGTAAGACCCAAGCAAAGGGGACAGAAGATTTGGTCCATCATGGACTTCCAGAACATCGTAATTTAGTTCAGTCTGAAATCTAGGATGAAGAGACACAATTGGAAACATTAGAGAACACATTGAAATAGAACTTTAATATTTTGGTTACTCTACCAATAAGGTTTATTTTTTAAACCACATTAATCATTTTTTTTTTTTTTTTTTTAGTTTGCCTGGTATCTAAGGTACCACTGAAATATCTACATGTTCTAAATATGATGATCTTATGTGGGCCCAGCCAAGAATATCTACTTGTATTCATAAGAAAAAATCTTTGCTTAGTATTATAGGTTATCCTTAGTAAATAAATGACCTATTCCTGACCTATGCATGTCTCAGTACAACTCCGCTCTCTCTTCAATGCTATGGAAAACTATGTTGTCTTACATTGATTTTAACACTACATACATTTCAAACAGGTCCTCTGCCATATAGAAACTGACACATTTTATGTGGTGCTTTGAAGAACTCCACATTTTATTTTTATCTTTTAATATGTATATCTGTATAAGGGATTGTGCTTGTGAGAAAAGTGCCATCAGGTTCCCTAGAGCTGGGTGACAACTGATTTCTAACTGCTTGCTGTCATTGCTGGAAGTAGAACCTAGTTCCCTTCCCAGGGCAGAAAATTCTTGAAATCACAGAATCATAAAACGTATTTGATATTCAAAGTATAAAATTTAATACAAGGCTTCACAGTTTCTTTTTCAAATGTCCTTTTAGCTTTATATAGGTTCATTATGATGTATAGACTATATCTGTTTAATTTAGTTGTATGTTTATGTTTAATTATTTATTTTTTATAATAAATTTATGATAAAGTTTTATAATCAATTTTAAGTAAGTTTAAAAGTTTTATTATAATAATTTAAATTCTGTCATAAAAAGGAAAACAAATGTTAAAACTCTATAATAATCAAGCTCATTAGGTGCAAAGAACTCCTACAAAATATTTTAAGAATAAGACAATTATTTGCATTGTTCTTACAATCAGTTGGGTGGAAGTCAGTGAGTATTCTAGGAACTAAAAAAAGCATACTACATCTATGAAAATGTCATGAGTCCCACTGTTACATTTGCTAAATAAACGCATTCAGTTTTTAAAAGATATATAAAAAAGAGCAATAAGAGAGAGATTCAAGGAATCTAGTGAGCATTAAGGGAATTTCCAATGCTTTCTTGTTTCTCAAGATCATATTTAGAGAAAAATGAGGCATCAACAGATTATAACATCCAGAGACATGGAAGCAGTTTCATTTGCTGGCCTAATGGATAAAACCGGTTGGCTCAATAACTAGAGGTACTTGCTCATCCATCTGTTGCTAAGTTACTCCCATCCTTGCCATCCATTACCAGGTGATCATCTATGACAATGGTTTTCTAATGAAGGCCATATGATATGTTAAATTCTCAAGGGTTTTCACAAAAGAAGGAGAGGAAATGTGCTTTACTTGTGTTTCCCTTAGTTTCCAATGAAGACTCTCTCTCTGTCTGTCTCTCTGTCTCTCTCTCTTTATGTATTACAAAAGTCATTTTAAAGTAAATTTTTAATGACTTATCAGTAAACATTTCATTCATTTACCTATTTTTTTTACAGATGTATAACCAGGCTCACGTGAAGACTTTGGGCAAATGGGGTCACAGGGGAAAATGGTGACCGTATCCTGTGTTTACTTTGGTGATTATATGATAGTACCCATATGTGTGTTACACTTGTAGGCTGTATTGAGTTGGTTTTTCTTCATAGCCCTTGTGTTTCTGAAAATCTAGCAGAGCTGAATTCCCAAACCCTTAGAACGTAGGACAACTAAACTCATTAAATTAAAGGTCAGATGTTCATATCTCAGTACTGTACATATGTACAGCACAAAGGTCTTGCATATCTTAATAGTGAAGTTACAGCGGTAAACAAATAAAAAATTAACTTGAGATCAGACTGAAAGGTCAAAAGGGGCCAGACCTTCAGCATCCAAGATACAGCAATTGACTAATTTAATAAGATTATTTATTGATGTGGTAAGGGAAATGGTGAATGCCAACTAGTTTCATGGCTATTCATTTCTGTATAAGATAGAAAACAAATAAAACATTTGCAGAGACCTTTCAAATGTAATTTTGATAGAGTGTCCAGGTTCAGCTTCAATCACCCACTCACAATTCAAAGAGTCTTTGTAGTATCCCGGCCATCCTGGTGACAGAATCACTCCACTTGGAGCTGAAAAGTGACCGCCACACGGAGCTGCAGAGGAAACCATACAACGTAAGACTAGACTTCGCAGAATATGTTCTGTAAAATATTTTCTGTAGCAACATTTATCTGCCTTTTTGTTTGGGAGACAAGTTCTTCTTATTCAGTCTGTAGTACTTTCACAGTACTTACTATGTAGCCCAACCCAGGTAGCCAACTCAGAACAATCTTTGTGTCTTAGCATCCTCAGTACTGAGATGATAGGCATACACTACTATACTTAGTCCATCGATGATTTTAAATGACTCTTAACATATTCATTATGTGGTTATAACTTAGTCCTTTCTGGGAGTCAGCATTTTCTCCTTACAGAGGGAACATCCTTGTAAAATTGTGGCACAGCAACACTTAGTAGGTCAGCTTACAAACTGTCATCCTCAAGTCTCTGGATAATTTCTTTATGTACCAAGTGTGTGTGTTCATGTTCGTCATCTTCAGTTTGAAATGATGCATACATCGCCAGGTTTGGCTCCCTCTTAATCTGTCCTTATGTTGTCAAATTTTCTTAATTCACATTGATTGCCACTCCCTTGAACTCCAGAGTTGCTATTATAATTTATGCACTTACTTGTCTGAAGTTGGCCCCAAAAGCTCACATATTGGGATGCTAAGTCCCCATCTGAGAGAACTGTTTGGGAAGAATGAGGAGGTATGGCCTTGTGGCAGGAAGTGTGTCACTGGGGGTCTACCTTTGAGGTTTCAAAATCCCACACTATTCCCAGTGACTCTCTGACTTGGGCTTGTGAATCAGGATATGAAGTCCCAGCCACTGATCCAGTACCATGCCTGTTACCATTTTGGCCATGGCTCTAACTAACCCTCTAATATTATAAGCCCCAAATAAACTCTCTGTTGTCTTGGTCATGACATTGTTGGTTTAGATTGTGTGTGTGTGTGTGTGTGTGTGTGTGTGTGTGTGTGTGTGTGTGTGTGTGTGTTGAGACAGGGTTTCTCTGAGGCTTTGGAGCCTGTCCTGGCACTTGCCCTTGTAGACCATGCTGGTCTTGAACTCACAGAGATCCACCTGTCTCTGCCTCCCAAATGCTGGAATTAAAGGTGTGTGCTGCCACACCACCAGGCCTGGTCATGATGTCTTATCACAAAAATAGAAAAGAAACTAAGAGTTTACAACATCACTAACTCACCCTCTACTGTTATTTCTTACTTGTTATTTGATCTTTGGGTTTGGTTCAACTGTCAAAATAATATGCTCTGCATTTGGTTTTATGGGGCACTCATTTCCTAGACAGGCATTTTGACCTGTTTTGTTCACATTAAATTTAAACATCTACTTAATAGGATAGTTAATGCTGTATTTTATTCTCTCTATTTCCTTAAACTAGAACACAAGGGAAACCACAGGATGGGCACTGGTGGAGATTTTATACTTTGAGTATTAACATCTGATTGTGGAGATGATGAAACAGAGTTGCAAAGAGTACAATGGACTAAAGTTCTACAGGTCAGAAAATTAAACCATTGTCTGCAAATTGGTGCTCCACTATCATAGGGAACTGGTCAATCACATGCTCATGTATGTGTCTAATACATCCCTTATTTCTATCATGTTTACATTTTATTCCCAGACAAACATCTCCTTATTTCTATCATGTTTACATTTTATTCCCAGACAAACATCTCCTTATTTCTATCATGTTTACATTTTATTTCTAGACATACATTTCCTTATTTCTATCATGTTTACATTTTATTCCTAGACATACATTTCCTTATTTCTATCATGTTTACATTTTATTCCCAGACAAACATCTCCTTATTTCTATCATGTTTACATTTTATTCCCAGACAAACATCTCCTTATTTCTATCATGTTTACATTTTATTTCTAGACATACATTTCCTTATTTCTATCATGTTTACATTTTATTCCTAGACATACATTTCCTTATTTCTATCATGTTTACATTTTATTCCTAGACATACATCTCCTTATTTCTATCATGTTTACATTTTATTCCCAGACAAACATCTCCTTATTTCTATCATGTTTACATTTTATTCCCAGACATATATCTCCTTATTTCTATCATGTTTGCCTTTTACTCCCACATCCAACCCATCCTGAAATCTATACTCAATTTTTCAGCACTAACTGCCATCTTAGTTTAACATAATCTCATCCCAGGAACACCAACCTTATAACATCTCTTATCAAATACCTCCCTAACTTCTCCACTCACAGGGACTGTCAGCCATGTTGTAACTACACCAATTTACTTAAAGGTCTTCATTGATTTCTTTTGGTCCATATTGACCCCCATGACCTAGCTTTTACCCAGCCTCTGACCTTCTCCTCTGCACTGTACACTGACCACATGTACACATGGATGCACGACATACACACAGGGCAAAACTTAAATTACAAGGTAGTGTTTTAAATGTACAATAATGACCAAGAGAGAAAACAGTCAAATGTATTCTAATTCAAGGCTGCAACACAACAAAAACTATCCCTTTGATAGACTGCTTAATATGTTTTCCCATTTTTTTATTTAAATTAGAAACAAGATTGTTTTGCATGTCAATCCCAGTTCCCTCTCCCTCCCCTCCTCTGTTGCTCCCCCCTCCCCAACTAACACCCTACTTATTCCATATCCTTTCTGCTCCCCAGGGAGAGTGAGGCCTTCCATGGGGGAATCTTCAGAGTCTGTCATATCCTTTGGGATAGGGCCTAGGCTCTCCCACATGTGTTTAGGCTGAGAGAGTATCCCTCTATGTGGAATGGACTCCCAAAGTTCATTCCTATGCTAGGGATAAGTACTGATCTACTACAAGAGGCCCCATAGATTTTCGAGGTCCCCTCACAGACATCCATATTCATGGGGTCTGGATCAGTCCCATGCTGGTTTCCCAGTGATCAGTCTGGGGTCCATGAGCTCCCCCTTGTTTAGGTCAGCTGTTTCTGTGGGTTTCTCCAGTCTGGTCTTGACCCCTTTGCTCATCACTCCTCCCTTTCTGCAACTGGATTCCAGTTCAGTTCTGTGATAATCTACTTCTCATTTTCATTAATAACTGCACAGTTATGGGGGGTTGTTTTCATTTTCTCATAACCAGCCATGCTGACCTGTGACTGTGACAAAGCTCAAAGGATCCTTGAGACCCCAACCCACCTAAGCTGTATAGCAAGACCTTGCTTCAAAACAAAAAACAGGCAAAGCAACCCAATTTTCTTATTGTTTACATTTTTCTTCACTTATTTTCTGTTTTACTTAATATTATCCTATTATTTTATTCATGTTCCTCTTAAGCCATGTGAAATAAGAGAAATAAGACAGTAAATATATAAAACCTTATTAAAAGTTATTCTCTATAAAACACCCACATGAGCAAAGTCTTCATTGGTTTGATTTTTGTTTGTGTTGTCATGAGACCTAGTCTCAGTTGCCTCAGATGAGTTTCAAATATGAAATCCTCCAGCCTTGGCTGCCCTAGCTCTGTATTATAGCCATATGCCATTCAGTCTGGTTTGAATGAAGTATATTTTAGGTGAAATTATTAGACATGCTATTTGCATGAGGATGTTCATTAATAAACCAAATATCATTTAACCAATCCAACACTGACTCCTGAAAGCTTTCTAAGAAGACCACTGTCATGAGGATTACCTACTCTTCCAGTTTGAATGGCACATAATTCATTTTCATGTAGGGTTGTTGTAGATTCCCAAACTGAAAGTGCTCAGTCATCATTTACATTATGTAATTTAAAAGACAGTAGTGAGTATTACATGTGGAGGAGGGACAATGAATGCAGAATATATTTGGCAGAAAACTTTATTATGTCATCGACTCATGGTGTTCTCGGAAAGCATTCATGCATTAAGTCATTAAATGAAGTAATTAGTCATGAAATTAGCAATCAAAGAAGGGGCCAAAAACGATTAAAAAGTAAAGCATCGAGAGGCACTTTGTCTGACCAGACCATCCAAAGAGTGAGGGAGAGAAATGTGTATGGGTTGTGTGTGTTTTTTTTTTTTCTTAAAGAAAATTGTAACAGAAAGATGTCTCTTGTGTCTTCTGAAAGTTCATTCCAAGTAGTGACATCGCTCAGTGTGGGTCCTATAAAGCTTATCCCACATACTAAAGCAGCTTGTTCCAAATTATCATTCCACAAGTCTGAGAATAGACAGACTCCATAAAAGATCTGAAACCCAAGAAGAGAGAGAGGGAGGTTTGCTACGTTAGGCAGAAAAGGTCTCTTGATCTGAGGGGCTGTACAGTGAACACCAGGGCAGAGAAACTGCTCTGAGGCGCTGTCCATGGTACGCCACTACATACAGAGAGACTGCAGCAACACCAAAGAACCTTGACAGCTCAAAACCTGCAAAAGGAAGATGTTAAGTGAGACGGGAGTGATCAAGAGGACAACTGCAGAAACAGTGGACAGTTGAAAACAGTCGTGAATGCAGCGGAAGTGAAATAAGTTTCCAAACCACCAGCTGGTAATGACGATAATGTTTGCAAGACGGATAGCCTTTATGCAAAGCTCACTGCAACATGAATGATAATACAAAAAGAAAAGCAGTTAGTTGTCCGAACACTACAGTGTAATATATCATACATATAAAAATAGTGTATTATGTGATTATCTTTAGGTAGCACTAGTTTTAATTTTGGCTGAACAGTATCATTTGCCGTACCCTAATCAATAGCAATGAAATAACCAATTTTACATACTTATTATTTCTGCCAAATGCTTGAAAAATAATAGGAACTGTTGATACTTCAGAAATACATACACATTTTATACTGAAAGAAAGCCTACATATTCTTAAATGAAAGACTGAAAATATTTCTAATCAGAAAAAGAAATTTTAGAATATTTACCAGGAAGGAAGTTTAAAATCCTAAAGAGGTATTTTTCAAAGCCCACTTATTAGCTCATTTATTCATTCATCAACCAACCAATCATACTTGTTAGCCACACAGAAACAACTTTAAAATTGTTTCTGTTTGTCTGGTGGTATGCTAAGACAACTCCTGGGCCATGGAAAGTGACATGTATGTCTAATACCAGATGCACTGACTTTGTGGTCTGTGACGACAGAACCAAATCTACTTGCAGATTGGGCTATATAGCAAGTCAGGGGTGGGATATAGGTGGCAAGCACGGGGAAAGGAAGGAAAATCTAAAAGAAAAGAAACAAAGCCAGAGAGCTCGTTAAGTTGCTAGAACTGTGCACTGTTATCAGGCATGGAAACCGAGATTCAATGCCCAGCATTACACTATATGGCTGCAATCATGGGATTCTCCAGTCTCAGCACATGGAAGGTAGAGGCAGGTCAATAGGAAACCTAAGGACCAAGGAATACATGTTGATGTCTTAAAGAAGGCCTTGGCCCCTCTGAGGGATGGGGGGGGTGGGAGAGGGGAGGGAACTTTGGGTAATGTGTAAAATAAAAAAATTAAAAAAGAAATAAAAACAACATAAGGTCATCTTTAGTTACACAGTAAATTTAAGGCTTGCCTGGGATACAGGAGAGGGTGGGGGAGGGAGAAAGACAGAGAGAAGGAGGGGGAGAGGGAAGGGGAGAGAGAGAAAGAGAGGGAGGGAGAAAAGAGAGAGAGGTCACTACTATTTTGAATAATTATAGGTATAAAGTTAAAGATTATAACTAATTTAAATATTATCAATCAAGGATCTGATATGAGGTATTCTGACTGTAGAGTGGTATGAAAGTTAACTTACTTAACATTAATTTATATTATATAAATAAGATGCCATGTTTCTGTGTTTTGTGGAAAAGACAGAAACAGAAAACATTAAAAATAATTAAGTTCTAGCTGGGCGTTGGTGGAGCACGCCTTTAATCCCAGCACTCGGGAGGCAGAGGCAGGCAGATCTCTGTGAGTTCAAGGCCAGCCTGGTCTCCAGAGCGAGTGCCAGGATAGGCTCCAAAGCTACAGAGAAACCCTGTTTTGAAAAACATAAAACAAAAAAAAAAGAAAGAAAAAAGAAAAGAAAAAATTAAGTTCTATAATAAAGATATGCTCCAGGTAGAGGACATGAGGGATTTAGGGAAGGTATTTAATTTGATCTTCGAAGGAAGAATTGGAGTTCTGGAAAGAGAGGAGAAGAATAAAGAGCTGAAAATAGTGTAGAGCAGGATTCATGTCTCCATTCGATGGATCATGCATGTCCCGTGCATTTGGACCTCGTAAAATCAGCAAGGATACTTTACAAAAAAAGTTAGAAGACAATCAGAATCTGACATAAGGCTATGGCAGGGAAGAGCTGAATGATGTATTGAGAATAAAATGCTAAAAGCATTTCATGGTGACACCATGTGACACAAAAATGAAAAGAACAAAAACTCTTCCTTATATTCTGGTCACATAACCCAGAATGGATGCTGATTTCACTTCAAACAGTGGAGAACTCAAAGCACATGGGAGTTCCACGGAGAAAGTCAATACCGTGTAGTGCCTAAGTTAGAGAGCATGCTGGCTAGTTTCATGTCGTTTTAATTAGCGGTGATATGGGAGGGGCCAGCCCATTGTGTGTGGTGCCACCCCTTTGGTGGTAGTCCTGAGTTCTACAAGGAAGCAGGTTGATGATGCCATGAGGAAAAAAGCCAGGAAGCAGCACTCCTCTATAGTCTCTCCATCAGCTCGTGTCTCCAGGTTCTTGATAAGTAAGCCTTTTCTTCAATGTCTAGCTTTTGGTCATGGTATTACAGCAGTGGTAACTCTAATCAGGTCAGCGATTATGTGAAATAGCATATATATATATATATATATATATATATATATATATATATATATATTAGAGTTCTTTTCATAGGAATCATTATTATCATTGGCTATATTAAAGCTTTAATGTGTGTAGAGGAAGAGGTGAATATTTATTTAGCAAAACAGAGCGGCAGAATATGTAGGCCTTTTGTACAATGGTTTTATGTGAAGCCAACTATTAGCCAATAGCCATTACATCACCAAATGTAGGATGGACTTTCTGTTGGGGGTCTTCCCTGCTCTGAATCGTGTAAATTAAGAAGCTAGTAACTGTTAAAATTATTTCCTAGATTTGGAAAAACAACAAAAGAGCTGACTTATACTTGACCTGGGGAAACCAGTCTGAGGAAGTATTAGCGACAGCCCCATGGCCTGTTGCCTGTGACTGGCAGTACTTACTTTAGAAACCATCAATTATTCTCCCTCCCTTTGAGGTACAAATCTCCCTACAAGTCAATCAGAATCTCACAATTTTCACAGCCCCAGGAATTATGCCTTTACTCTTGAGCATCAGCAAAAGCCCCTGGCTTAATCTCAGTGGGAGGGTAGGAGATGACTTCATTCAATTCCAGTTAGGGAAGATAAATGAGCTAATCACACTGGGTGTCTTCCTGTTTACCTCCCCCTGGACTTTGCTACAAGTACACATCAGTGTTTCGGAATCTTCTAGAGTAGCTCACAAAAACAGCTGACCTGAACAAGGGGGAGCTCATGGACCCCAGACTGATATCTGGAAAACCAGCATAGGACTGTCCCAGACCCCCTGAATGTAGGTGTCAGTGAGAAGGCCTCAGCAATCTATGGGGCCTCTGGTAGTGGATCAGTATTTATCCCTAGTACTCAAATGGACTTTGGGAGCCCATTCCACATAGAGGGATACTCTCTCAGCCTAGACAGACAGGGGGAGGGCCTAGGTCCTGCTCCAAATGATATGACAGGCTTTGAAGATTCCCCCATGGAAGGCCTAACCTTCCCTGGGGAGCAGAAAGGGGATGGGATAGGGCAGTCAGGGGAGGGGAGGGGAGGGGAGGGGAGTGGAGGGAGGGGAGGGGAGGGAGGGGAGGGGAGGGAGGGGAGGGGAGGAGGGAGAGGGAACTGGGACTAACATGTAGAACAAGCTTGTTTCAAATTTAAATAAAAAAATAGAAAAAATCTTTAAATTGAAAGTTAGGAACCACTTCCATTTCAAATTTATAGAATTAATTTTTCTAAGAAAAAAATGTTTATTTAGATAAAGTTTACCATCTTTAGCTTTAGTGGAGACAGAGACTGATGGAAATCGAGGCTAGCCCATTCTGTCCAAAGGTTTTTATTATAAATTGAGGCTTCAAAACACCATGCTAACAACTTTATTGCAATCATTTTCACTCATTGATAAGAGGTATCATGTCTAATACACTGATAATTTACTAACTGCCAACACATTAAACATTAAAAAGAAATCTGCAATCACATGTATCTGCCCTCCATAGACACACAAATTTTAAAGGTTCATTTTATTATTTTTACTTGTGTTGATGTGTGTTTGTGTGAGTAAATACCATGTATGAGTGGGAGCCTAAGGAGAGCAGAAGACAGCATCCAATCCCCTAGAGCTGGATTTAGCGGCATTTGTGAGCTTCCTGACACAGGTATTCATATCTGTAGTTAGATTCTCTGAAAGAGCTTCAAGTGCTGTTAACCATTGAGTTGTCTTTCCAGTTTTGAGAGAATGCATACAAGGCAGGTAGATGTAGTCAACATGAAATATAATAAACACATGCTTGACCTCTGGGGGGGGTGGAGATTCTAGATCTACAAGGGAAAGTAAGTCAATGCTCTAGAGGTGGGAAAGAGAACTTTCTCAAGTGAAGAAAAGCTAGCTAGAAATAAGCCAAACCAAGGCTGGGCATTCACAAGTAAGAATAACTCTCTGTATTTATTTGGGAGCAGGGTGCCAGGCCCCCAAAAGAGCAAAGAGTGAAAAACAGCCAACTCCTTAGGAATTATAAGATGCTAGTATTTTAAAATTGGTGGGTACCTAGGAAGCTTGGTGAAATATAGAATTGCAGAATACAACTCTAGGGTTGTAGGGCAGGATTCCAGATTCAAGGCCCGCCTTGATCCTTCAAGTAATTTTACTGAGTAGATGTCAAAAACCAACCCCATGAAACTACATAAGAGGATATGGAAAAAATGGGTGTCTCTCTACATCAGAGATCTCTGGAATGCTATCTCTTTCCAGCTTCTGTGAGGTAAAGGACTATGTTAGCATATATGAGAAATATCCTCCTAAAGCTTGTAGAATTGAACCCTTGGTCCCATTGTTGCTGTTGTTTGTAGAATCTCTAGGTGGTAGAACTTTGTTGGAGGAAGAAAGAATTCGGGGAAGTGTTGTCATTGTGTAGACTGGTCCTACTTCTTTTTTTCTTGGAATTCTATTGGTCAGTCCTCAAGCTGTGATCTTGTCTTTTCCTTGTCACAATGAAATGTATACCTTCTGGTACTATAAGCCCGAATGAAACTTTTCTTAACAAGATTTTGTCAGGGTGTTTTATGGCAAGAACGGAAAAGCCACTAATGCTGGGGATGATGTGCTTATATTAGTCAGATGCAGCCTGCTGCCTATACTGTCCCCATTTTGCAGCAATGAAAGGGGGACCTTCATTGGAGTTGGTTTCTCCAATTAGATTTTTATAATACATAAAATCTTCTATAGATAATTTGCATTCAATTATTGGCTCATTTCTTGGTTTTTGCTTCAAAGAAACACACTCAACATACCCAATCTACTTGAAGACCTACAGGGCTCTCTCTATATATGCTTCAGATAGAACTCAGATAAAAATTGTCTCCAAAAGAGTTCTGAAGAAGTTAGAAGTTTCAGAGCAGGAGGTGATGTCTGTGGACAAGTCATCTTCAAGTACTCACAGTAAAGCTGAGGTCTGCAGGCAGGGTTAGCAACAATGAATTTGAAAGGCAAACATTCCAGAATTTGGTCAGAGAGATGACCCTTCTGTGGAGAGGGGCCTGATACACTCAACATCTCACTCGTCATACGCTTAGCCTCTCCCCTTGTCACACACCTATCTCTCCATTTTTCTCCCATCCTTTAATTTGCTTTCTACTTGTAGTTGTGGTGAATGATCTTTGGTTATACCTGATGTATGCACACTGGATGATGCTTCAATGAAGTCAAAGAACATTCATATTGAAAACTCTCATTAACAAGGATGAAGCTATGTCCGATGAAATGGAAGAGTTTGAGTGTCCCTGAAACTTGAATGTTAACTCCGCTTCTCCTTCAACTATCATGTTTTTCTGTCCCTTTTTCAGACCTAGGCTAGCAAAAACTAGGGCTATTATTTGTTCCCCGATGCTAGTCCTCCATATGCAGCTCAGTATTACAAAAACATACAGATTTTTTTTTAAAAAAGAGTTCTTCCTTTGAGAAAAATGTTTATGTGTGAACAGACATTGTATTAGAATTACAAATCAGTTTGGATATATGCATAGAGTTGTTCTTCTAATTGCTTCTTCAAAAGAGCACTCTCCACAGAGAATGTCATGTCTGTGCAGAGGGCTTCCTTTCCTCTGTGGCTGATTGAGATTCAGGAAAAAACCCCTTATCTTCAATGAGGAAGCTCATCAGGCATGCAAGTCCCTCCTGGTCTCCAAACAGTTCTCCAGGGACTCCAGTTCCATCCTATTCATTCTACAAATTTTCTCAGATATCTCATTAGGGAAGGGGAGGGACCATAACCCTGAGTAATTCAGCGAGATCTATTCTGAGGGCAAGGCAGTTTTTGCTTGAGTTGGCATTTTATGGAGCACTCTGGAGTCATTAGAGCAAACACAAAGCACGGTTTCATACTCACATATTTTATGATTTCTGCTTCAAATATGCACTGTCAAGTCCCCTTCTCCTTCAAAACAAACATTTGGGGCATATACTCTAACTTTCTACATTCAAGAGTTTTGAAACGGCTGGCTTTATTTTCAAACCCTTCAGTTTCTTTTATCCATTCTTCCAAGACCCCCTCTCTGGGGTGGTAGAGAGCTGGGCTCCCACTTGAAGATTCTCTGGCCCACTCTTGAAATAGAGAACTGGCAGCTTCTTGTGCATTTTTTAAAATCCTCTAGCTTTCTGTTGTGGAAAGAGTCAAGGCAAGTATGAAGGAGGTCATGCTCCAGTAGTCTGCTTTTGGCACTGGTGGTGTAACCCAGTGTTAACAATGCTTGCTGTCACATGAGGAGAATCAAAGAGTCTTTTGTACAATCAAAGAACTAGGAGAGAGGTCTTTCAATAGTTGACTCCCTATAGAGTAAACTCTACCATTTCTAAATACTGCTCTGCTCCCAGCTCTTATAATGAATTTGTAAACTCTTCTAGCATTTTAATTATTAAGAAGCCAATCCCAGGTACCTACTTTGGTAACTGGCTGTTGCAGACAGCACTCCCATCTTTAATTGTCAAACTGTTGGAACTACAGGCCTCTGATGTCTCTAGCTTGCTAGGTATTTATAATTTTCTTTCCCCTGTTCATTAGTCATGGAAGACATATCTATCTGTAAGTTCAGTGAATATGCAAACATATACTTGGCAAAGGTAGTCTTTCTTTCACATATGTATCTACATTCTCCATGAGCAAGTCCCTGGAAGTGCGTGGATTCACTTGGGATTATGGATTTACATTAGAGTAGATAGAAATTACTCTGTACTCTGTCTGGAGCTGAATGGAAACCTCAACACTCCATGAACCTAACAGTTGCAAACTGAGAAAAAAAAAAGATACATCCATTTTTCTTATTTCCCTGACTTCAGCTTAAATGGGTTGAGAGTGAAATGACTCAACTTGTTCTTGACAGAAAAGAGTTTACTTATACATCCTACGTGGGGCCTCTATTACCCAATTGCCCATAGATGAATTTAACATATATTTTTCTCTCTAGTGACTGTTATTAATTAGGAAGCTATGAACACTGGCTTCAGTTCTTTGTATTCACATGATAGTATTGCTTTTCTGGTTAGAAAGGCTTCAAAGTCCATATTGTTCGAAATTATTATGAGACTTAACAGGAGGCAACTTTCCATTCAGTCAGGTTTAACTTAGCATCTTAATCAAATTACTAGCTTTGAGCCAAGATAATTATGCAACTCCTCCAATACATTGTATTAAATAAAATCCTTTTTATCTGTAAAGAAGCTCAGTGAATATTTTATGCCCTAATCATATTCAAAAACATGACCATGTAACCGGAAAGGCCAGTATTCCATTTCTATTTTTACTGGGAGCTTGCTGTAGATTAAAGAGGGCACTATGGACTACTTTGTAATTGGCAGAGGCTGCCAACATTAGGGGGAAATACATATGCATCAGAGTCTTAAGAAATCTAGACAAAAATACATTATCAAGAAATATATAGGCTCAGATAAAATGAGAAATAATCTACTTCTCAATTTAAACTACAAATATCAGTATCTGCATGGGATTTCTTAGGAAAACACAAGTGTGTTTCAAATAGAATGCAGAGATATCAGCACAAAAGTATTTTATGTAAAGTAAGATACTGCATAAAAATCATTAATAAAGGAAACCAGACAAGAAAATATTCAAGAAAGCTCTAGAACACTCACCAACAAAGAATAAGGGCAGAAGTGAAGAGCAAGAAGAGGAAGTAAAAAAAATGTATTTGATAAATCTAAAAACTAAATTTCACTTAATCTACTATGTTTGCCATAAAGATTTATATAACTTTGTAATTCAGCCTTTGAGACAATTTGATTTTTTAATCCTTGTCTTGGTTTGGTTTCTATTGCTTCTTTGGTTTCTATAGAACACAGTGATCAAAAGCAACTTTGGGAGGAAAGGGTTTATTTCTGCTTGGAGTTCCACATCACAGTCTGGCAAAGGAAACCAGAGAAGGAACTCAAGACAGCCACCCAGAGCCAGAAATTGAAGGTGGGGCCATGGGTGAGTGCTGCTTATTAGCTTGCTCCCCTGGCTTGATCAGAATATTTTCTTACACCATCTTTAACCATCTGCCCAGCCATGGCATCACCCACAGTGAGATGGACCTCCCCATAATTAATCATCAATCAATAAAAGTACTAGGGGCATTTTCTCTACTAAGATTACCTCTTCCCAAATGATTCTGACTAGTGTCAAGTTGACATAAGACTAGCCAGCACTGAATTATAAAATATACATTTCAGATTTTATATATATATATATATTTATATATATATATATGTATAATTACAATAATATAATGTATAACATATTGTCATACTGCTGATAATTTCTAACCAAATGTTCACTTTCATTCTGCAAATGAACTTCATCCTTTTCTGACTTCCTGACTGTGATTCTGTAACATTCCTTGTTTTTTGAATTGGTATTAGCCAATGACTATAAATCCTCATATGAAGGAAGCATTACTTTCTGTGTTTTCCACAGAGATAGGAGAACTAATTTCTTTTCAACTGTCTTGCTGTTTTAAAGAGAAAACTCGAGGTGAGTAAGAACTCACTGACACCTTGAAGAGAACTTTCTTGTTTAATTCTATGACTTTTGGTGTGATGCCTCTTTTAACTTCTCTTCAGATACATTGGCTGGCTTATTACTGGAATTTTCAGAAACAAGCGTATATTATACAAAGTGGGATTACTGCTCAGAAACTAGCTTGAAAAGAAGTTGTTGAAAACTTTCTCTTTTTAAAAAAATGCATAATGTCATGTAGTAAGGGAGAGAATGTTTCCACTTAGCATCCAACAGGACAGCATCTCAAATTCGAACTTTCGAATGGGATGGACTCCTAGTGAGACAGGACCCAATAGTGAAAGTGTTGTTTTAACTGAGGGCCTTCAGATAAGGTAAGCGTTCTGAGTGTATATGAAAGAGAAGGGAAGAGAAAAGCTAATTAAAGAGGCAATTGTGTAAGCATGGGGGGGAGAGAAAGATAAATTGATGCTTTTGATTACTTGAAGTTTTATTTTCACCTTGAATGCAAGGGTAGCTTAGGGAGCTATTTGTGAGCCTTGCATCTACTATGTAAAATGTTCACACCCCAAATCAAAGAAAATCGGTATCAAATTTTCTTCCTCACCTATGATTTTTTATACCTTTCATTTGATTTCTGAGTTTGCCTAGATCATATTACACAATTGAGCTATCTAACAGCTAAATTGCTAGGAAAATTGTAGAGACATGGTAAAGCAAAAAAGCAATGAAAAGACAAGAAAAGTCAAAAGGATACTGTTGAAAGAGCTATGAAATACAAACAGCAGTTTCAGGAGAACACAGAGTGAGTGAGAGGATGTCCAGCTGAATTCCTGATCCTAGAAAATTTGCCACCTAACTTCTCAAAACCAAAAACTATTAGAAACTTTTGAACAACTCATCTGGAAAACAGTTTTTTTTTTTTTTTAAGAAACTACAAAGGAAAGGCAACTTCGTGAGATATTAGAATGCTTTCTCAAGAAAGGGTTATGGGTATTCATGATATATCACTGATCTGACTTTCTCTGTTAGTCCAACCCATTCCTGAAGGGACTTGTTTGCTACTGACAAAGTTCCAATGAAATATTTGGGAATCCCTAGTTCAGGTCATTTGCTTCCTCAGATGAGGGCTTTCTCCTAGTGCTTGGTAATAGTGTTTTCAATTAACATTTTTATCACTTTTGTTTAGCATATTATTTTTGTTAAGTAGAAAAATATTTATTTGTATCCATGGCTGCCCTTATCAAAGCAACCTCTCTCACTCTGTGTGCTGAATCTAA
This sequence comes from Cricetulus griseus, assembly GCF_003668045.3. NCBI lineage: Eukaryota > Metazoa > Chordata > Mammalia > Rodentia > Cricetidae > Cricetulus > Cricetulus griseus. The sequence continues at coordinate 6,271,502 of NC_048603.1, read as the reverse complement.
TTCTATTATTTTCCTAATCTGGTGGATGTCTGTACTTACTCTTTCTCCAGCTGCACTGTATTTTAATTTTGGTTGTGACTCACATATTTCAAAGTTATCATCTATTGGCAGTTGGCTTCACTACCCTAGTGAGCAGAATTCCCTGACAACCTGAAAATAGACACACTAGAAACAGTCAAGTTCGTGGAAAGTGTTGGATGCCCAATACTAATCAAGATAAGTTGCAAAAGATTGACCAAAATCAGATCAATCCCTGATGATCAATCTCTAAGACAAAACAGTCTCACAACTTTAGTAAAATAAGTGGGAACAGAAACAAAGTGAGATACAGGATACTATGAGAACAAAGCTTGAGTAATGATAAGGTCATGTTAAGGTCTAGGCAATAATATCTAAGTAGAAGATGAGGGAGGTGACATTTAATCCATCAAGATGGCTAAGATAAAAGAATTCCCCACAGCCGAGGATAGAAATATCTCTAGCAAGTCAACTATTTCTTAAATTTTACCTTCTATGTAGCAGTACTGCTCACAGAAAGTAATCTCATGCCTACAACATATGATTGTTCTGCAGGGTGGTTAAAGGATTCCACAATTTGGAACTCAAGGAAAGTTCTAAGGGCATTGCTTCTCACAATGGCGGAAGGCCAGTAACTATTGTTCCTTTCCAAAGATAATTGAGAGGAAGTAAACTCCTACCCTTGACTGAGCAGTCCTAATGTCACACACTCAGATGCTCAGATGGATGAAGAAGTGTCATTTACATGCATCTGTGCCATGTTTTTTTTTTTTTTTTTTTTTTTTTTTTTTTTTTTTTTTTCCCCTTCCTTCCCTAATAGTTTGGGCTACTGGAAGGAACAGTGGAATGAATGATACAGGTGTGCCTGACAATGACTTCAGAAGCTCTTATGAGAAATTCTGATCGGAGAATAGGAGAAAAAGGAGACTTCTATTATGTAAAGAAAGAAGCAAAGGTGAAGCCTATTAATGAGAGATCATCACTCCAGAGAGTGATGGGATAAACCTTCTACATGCTGTGAATGTTTTCATTCCTTTTGGTTAGTAAAGAAGGTGATTTGGCCAATAGCAAGACAGGGTAAAGCCAACTGGGAAAGCCCAACTGAAAACACAGGGATATAAAAAGGGCGGAATCTGGGACAGAAGACAGTAAGCCTGCTGCAGCAAGAGAACAGGTAAGGCCACCAGACATGCGGCAAAACATAGATTAATAGAAGGGGGTTAATTTAAGTTGTCAGAGCGAGCTGAGGAAGGGATGGGTAGACAGCCGTCTAAGAACTCATACAACAACAAAGAGTAGTATGTCACTACCAGAGACTCGGGGTTCTACACCAGCAAGACCTGAACATCCCAATGTAGAGGAAGAAGAGAACGACCTTAAAAATGACTTTATGAAGATGATGGAAGCCCTTAAAGAAGGGATGAGAAACCCCATTAAAGAAATGGAAGGAAAGGCAAACAAACAAACAGAAATGGGAAAAATGGAGGAAAAGACAAACCCCCAAAATGCAAGAATTCAACAAATCTCTTAAGAAAGCAAGGATAGCCAAGAAAAACAATCAAACAGGTGAAGAGCTAGTTAGTAATAAGCCTGAGCAACGGGCCAAACAATTTGTAATTAATATTAAGCCTCTGAGCCGGGCGTTGGTGGCTCACGCCTTTAATCCCAGCACTTGGGAGGCAGGGGCAGGCGGATCTCTGTGAGTTCGAGACCAGCCTGGTCTACAAGAGCTAGTTCCAGGACAGCCTCCAAAGCCACAGAGAAACCCTGTCTTGAAACACCAAAAATAAATAAATAAATAAATAAATAAATAAATAAATAAATAAAAATATTAAGCTTCTGTGTGAGTATTTTGGGACTGGGTAGCAGAGAAATGGAAGCGCCACCTCCTTTTACATCAGAGGGCTAAAAGTAGTGATGAAATTAACAGCCGTTCAACACAAGTTCACCATGTGTAGAGTAGGAACATAGCTGTAACTTGGGAGCAGTATGGCTGTGAGGCATACAGGCAGAGCAGAGTGGAAAGGCCAGGAAAGCAGCTTCTGTGAGCAAGGATTTGAAGAGGAGAGAAGACGAGGGTGTGGGGTAAGTTTCCTTTGTAACTCACTATGAAATTCCCCGCGCAGTTCCACAGAGCAGCCCATATTAAGCGATTGTTGCACCTTAATGATGCCTCTGTGGTACAGGTGACATGCACAAATTCACCCTAGATAGAAACAGTTTTTTTCAGGGTACACTCTCAACATAGATGAAAAACCATTGCTACTTAATGAAGACGGGTGTTTCTACAATTGGAAGTGAACTGACTTCAATGGTGATTATGGAAACAGGTGTATTTTGTCTCCCAGAAGCAGATGTGAAACTCCCAAAGCCTGTAAAACATCCAATCCATTGGCATCACCATGAGACTGGATAAACCCATTTTGTGCTAAATGATTCAGGTTTTCATTAAGGCCAAACTCATCCTTCGTTAAGTCTTGAGCCGTGATCTTCATCCAGTTCATTGAATAAAAGGTAGATGCCAAAGGCTTCTCACAATCATCTTCAAACCAGCAGAAACTAATCCAACTTCATTTGTGCAAACACACTATGATCCCCTTTTTCTAGTTTGGTCTGATAATCTCCATTCAAGGTCTGTGGAAGATGAAAGATTCCCCAGGTTTACACCCTGGTAATCGTGGACAGAACACTATGTTGCCAGAATGGTGAACCCCTAGACAACCGTGGCAGAGATGGGCTGGCAGACGTGTTGGTGGCATTTCAAAGTGGGTGGGAGCCCCATGTCATCTCATCAAACAAAATAATTCTATAATTATCAATAATTTAATGTTTCTCATTTACATTACAGAAATACGTATTTGTAAATAACTTTAAAATGCATTTCATTTGTACTGTTCACATGGAGAGAGTATAAAGCAAACACAACATTTAAGCATGCCCCTATTTTACTCTATATTAAATGTTTGTTTTGAAGGGAATAAAAAAAAACTTGAACTAAAATGTTAAATATTTGTTTTCTACAAGGCTATGCTAGCACACTAAATGATGAATCATATTCATATTGAATAGTAACAAAAACTACATAAAAATTTGGGATTTATAAAAAGCAAAAGGGGACAGGAACATTGCTTCCATGGGAAGATTGCTTCCACACATTCTTTCCCAAGTAAACAAGATTGCCTGGGTAGCAAGTTGAGAAATGGTGTGGAGAGGAAGAATAAAGTATAGTTACTCATTTCATTTATTTCTTTCTCAGGGAAAATTTGGTTCCTCACATATTCTTAGGGTTTTTAAGAAAAAGCCTTATTTGTATAGAATTTGGGAATTTGGACCCAGGAACAGGAAAATCATTATAGATCTTAGTGGGAATTAAGAAATCACCCATTGTCTGCAAAGTTAGGTGGAAGTTATAGCAGTGAGGCTGTTTGAATAGGAAATCAACTTAAAGAGTAACCCAGAATATGGGCATCTTTTAAGGCCATAGGAATGTTGCTCGTTGTGGATGTTGATTCTGCCCTCTTTGGCTTTAGCTTTGACCTGGAAATGTTCCCACTGTGATGTTGAAACCACAGCCAGGAAAGAAAGCTGTGGCCTTGTTTCATTCAAGGAGAATGAAATAGTCTCCTTCAGAAAATTCATAAAGCATCTCTCTGAGATATTTGGAGAGCTTAATGGCCTGTGCCAAATTAGAGTTCAGCACACTGTGCCTTACTTTAAAAAAACAAAACAAAACAAAAAACAAATAGCATCCATTTTTCACAGGTAGTGGAAAATTGCCTTCTAGAATCAGCAGTGATTCATAAAATTATTTGTTGTTATGATTTCATTAGTTTTAGCTCCCCATGTAGTTAGGCGTCAGTCAACTTTAAAATCATTGCCCTAGTTAGACAGTGGAGTTCGGCAATTATCAGGAAGTGTCTACCCACAGAGACTTGAAAACAACATTCAGAGAAATGGAGACACCAGCTCAGATCATGTCACTGCTAACTGAAGTAGCCCCTCAACCAAGCCACAGGGTAATGCTGACCCCGCTTAACATCACTTTCTGTACCAGGCTTTCTTTCTCTGCACACAACAGCCATCCATCGTATCTATGCTCCCTGTCCTATACTCCTGACACAGGGAGCTGGTGCTATTCCCTTGTTTCCCCCCCTGAAACCAACTTTCATCCTATTTCTACTTTTCCTTCACACACCAACATAGCATTTCACAAGTCAGTGTCAACAATTACGAGAAGGCAGGAGTGGGGTCAGCTAATGGTGGCCTATGATCTGAAGACAGAACATTATTTATGTCTTCTTATTACATAATTTATTGAGCAGTTCCATTCGTTACAAAAAGGGATATCACAATCATAGTTATCAGCAGAAGAGCCCATTTCAAATGAATAAGGCTTGAAGTTAGAAATAGTATTCTAAAGTCATCTATGTGTACATTCTGATACCCATATGAACAGTCATTAAAGTGAAAGGAAAGGCGATTCTAATAAAAACAGCCACTAGGGCACCATAATAACGTGATCTGAAGTTCCTTCATTATGAGACACTGCAGCCATGTAGAAGCTGATGAAAGTGGTAATTTATAGGTAATGATTGTAAATTTTAACTTAAAAATATTTTAAATCATCTCAAACCAGCAGATACAAATGAGATATAAACAATTAATATTCAGTTGGAGCACATGGAAGAGACGAGACAAAAAGAAACTATTTTGAAGATGTTCCCAAAGCTATAGTCATGTGCGTGTGTGCATGTGTGTGTGCATGCATGTGTGTGTGAGTGTGTGTGTGTGTGTGCATGCATGTGTGTGTGAGTGTGTGTGTGTGTGTGCATGCATGTGTGTGTGAGTGTGTGCATGTATGTATGAGTGCATGTATATGTACGTGTATGCCTGTGTGTGTATGTGTGTGTGCATGCATGTGTGTGTATGTATGTGTGTGTATGTGCACGAATGTGTGTGTGAGTGCATGTGTGTATGTGTGCATATGTGTGCAGGTGTGATCTCCTGTGTGTTCATCTATTTGTTTCTGCCTCTAGTACTAGGATTATGAGCATGTCTGCTTTGTCTGGAACTCTTACATGAGTTCTAGGGATTCAAATAAGGTCCTCTTTCTACAAAGCAAGCCCGTTATTTGCTGAGATCTCTGCCTAGCCCAAATTCTTTGATTGCCAGCCCCGAAACTAATAAATATATATACATCACCTAACGGTCCCAGTGAGTGGTTTTTGTGTGTTTCGTGGTTCTCATTCACATATATTACTTTATTAGTTAAATACATGCTCTTAAAAAGTTGCTGGAAAGCTGGGCGTCGGTGGCACACGCCTTTAATCCCAGGACTTGGGAGGCAGAGGCAGGCGGATCTCTGTGAGTTCGAGGCCAGCCTGGTCTCCAGAGTGAGTGCCAGCGAAGGCTCCAAAGCTAAACAAAGAAACCCTGTCTCAAAACAAAACAAAACAAAAACTTGCCTGGAAAGAGGAAATTGGAATTTTGAATATTAATTTTCATTGCAACAATCATAAATGAAGCCTACAATGCTAAACATGAACTTCTGCAGATTCTACATTAATAAATTATATATGTTTGAATATATTACATATCTGCATATAGTATATATGTGTATAAGTATACACAGTAATAAATGTTTTTGACTATGTCTAATTGAAAAACAAAAAACTGAATAACAAGTTAACTATAGTTATAAATTTTACCCATTTTAAATATGAATAGTTTAACATAAACTTACTTGCCATTTTGCTAGTTGATTTTTTGAAAAATAAATAACTATAAATAATTATTAAACACTGAGAAAATGTGATGGAACATGATGAATGATGTTGACCTTATATAACTTGCTAAATCTAACTGGAATGGCCAAAAAGAAGTTTATACAAGCTATCACGCTTACTATTAATACTGGTATTCAGAAAGGCTCAAGAGTGTTCTTCAATGATTCTAATAAGATATTTGCACCAAAAGGCATAATTCAGTCACTTGCATGCATAATATATGCTTAAACCATGCATCCAGATAGCAATGTCAGCAGCTCTCAAGGAATAGCTCACTTCTTGCCATGGTTTACACAGGGTACTGTGGCTGGGTTCCCCTTGTCTCTCCCTATTGTGCTTACCTCCACATCTTGGAATTGGTCCACTCCACATTACTTTTCCATCCATGAGAATACATGTAATTGTTTCTGTTCCCTGTGTTTTAATAAATCCTTCCTCACAGATAACGGAAATGGAACTTCCTAACTGAAAGTTGTCTCCAAAGCGACGGGCATTGATGGGTATTCCCGGGTCAGGACATTCATTGTGGCCGAATGCTTAACAATGACAAAAAGACATGAGCAGTATTAGAAAGTTATTTCCACGTGAGTGTAAAATAATATGTAACAGTTGTGACTGTTCCAACACATAATTTATACACTAAAATTTGAAAGTAAAATCTGTGTCTCATTGTGTTTATCATTAAGATAAATCAATACAGAAATCTCTAATATAACTGGTTCACATTCCAGTAAGCTTGAATTCTAACAGGTTTATGCTATCTCCCTTTAAAATTCCAAAACTCATCCTGTCAGGAATGGAAAAAAAGTTTCATTGGGAGGATTAAAGGCAAGGTCTCTGTCCAGTCAAAAAAACATTGCAATAGTTTTACAGATTTTCACAACTGCATGACCTTTCCTATCTACTAGCTCTGCAAAGAGACTTAACTCTTCAAGGACCATGTCCTAGGCACAGAGGTGTACATTGAATAATTAGGTGGGCCTGATGAGGAAAACATCAGCATGAAGAGAAATGTCAGATTTCAAGAGTCATATAGCTTGCCTCTAGTCATAGAAATGAGAGTTTACAGGACTGCAATGTATCCTAAATTTTGGCATTTGAAGTATTCACAATGCCTTCTGTATCTTTGGTCCTTTTTCTGATGTCTCATGAGCTTAGAGTCACCCTTGTGTTTTGTCTTGTTTCTTTTAGGGTGTCTATTTAGCAAAAAGGAAGCTATAGTGCTAATCTGTTAATTTAAACAAATAATAGGTTACTTGGAATTCTCCAAACTTTTTTTTCTTCTATTAATCTATAGAACCATATATTCAAATTTTATTTTACTTTAATGGAAATAGAGGATATTTCTGTGAGGACAAAGCATTCACAAGCATAAGGCGTATTTGAAGTTTTTATAATGTGATATTTGTTCTGCACGAATGCAGGCAATTATTTTAAGTTTTCCAACTTACACAACATTTCAATGATGCTCTCAATTTACATTATTTTATTTTAATCTTTATCCTAAATTACACAAAAGACATTAAGGAAAGTTTTAAAATGCATAAGTATATTATAGGTATATTTGATTGAATGAATGTTCTAAAAAATTCTTAATTCTCAAAGATCTTATTAATTAAAAGATGATAAAAATATATTTCATTGTCAACCTTTTAATCTTGCTGCTCTAACATATAATAATGTCCAAGTAGATTTGTTCAGAAAGAAATAGGTTGCAGTAGGAAATATTAAATGTATGATTTACATATAACTAAGTCATTTTTAAAGAAACAGAATGGACATAATATTTGAGAACATCACGGGCATTGATTAAAAGCATCATGCAATTAAAACAAACTAAAAATTATAGTCAAACAGATGTGAACATGTATTCACCTTTATACACAGATAATGTTGGAACAATTTTCAGGCCAGACCCCTGTTTCAGATTATCTTTATGACACACATCATAACAGTTGGATACAAATGATGTTCAATTACACATCGCTAACAAATTCTATGAGTGGTGCCGTACACAGCTATAGTCATGCTGAAAGGACACTGACTGTACTTTGTCTTTCACTGACAAAACTCTGTGTTACATAGATGAGGGCAGGGAGAAGGGAGAAATGTTTTCTAAAGATAGTGCTGATATTTGTAGGCTAAATTCTATTGGCATAGAGCACTTTCCCATTAACCCAGCAGGTTAGATAACATCTCACAAAGAGTGATTGATTCAAGAGAAAGCACTAAATATTAGAGCGGTCCATGGGTTCTGACAGAACTATCTGCACAAGGAAATTCTCACATGGAAGCATTTTAAGCCAAGAAGTTTTCTCTTTTATGTGATTTCATCTTTTGCCACTGTCGTAAAGATTTTCAGATGAAGAACGTTCATCTTATCTTTTGAAAATACAAACCAGAATGTAGCTGACCCATAACTAAGAGAAAACATACCTGAAACCTAGGAAAGTATAATACACACTGAAACGGAGTATTGAGTGGTCTGGCCAAAAAGCTAGCTAGTGGTTATTGAGCTTTTGCTAGGTTCACATACTGTCTGCTAAATTAATTCAATCTATAGTTTATTTAGAATTACTTTTATAGTCCCCCAGTGTGCTTTTACATTCAGGAATACCTGGATCAGGTATAAAATCTAAAAATGCAGTAGGCAAAGACAAGACTTGAGGTTATCCTGTCTGGTTTTATGGCTGACACTTTGAAACTCAACTATTTTTCTCCATGGTATGCTGGGGGGCGGGGAGGGGTATCATTGTGCAGAATCAGAGATCCTTTGTCTCCAGTACTCCCACAGCAAGAAGAGTGGTTCTTTGGAGCGACAATTGTGTACTATCATCAATTGTTTTCTGTGAGCTCCCCTATGAGCTCCTGAATAGCTAGAGAAACATTTTCCTCTTTAAAAACCTGACCAATATGTAGTCATGAAATCTGGTTTAAATTGATGGCAAATTTTAAGAGAACCACCTAATGTACCAGTTGACACAGTAAACACATTGAAATTATTTACTTAAAATGAAGCCTCTCAAAGACAAGGGGCACATTGATAGAAAATGTAGTTGCTTATTGAGAAATACAAAGCGATCGTGGGCAACAATAGGTGGATAGCATCCTCAAATACCCTTTGTCATTGAACCAAGAGGGCTGGTTTGTGTGATCCCTTTTCTGGCCTCTGCAAATAACGCTACCGAGATAAATAAGCAGACACACAACTGAACCCTTACTGTTGTAGGTGATGTTGAAGCCACGTCCTGACATAGAATGGTCAGCTTGAAACTCCAGTCGCAGGATGTGGCTGTTACTGGTGAGGTGAGAAGGCACCTCGGCCCCAGTGAAGGTTCCCAGAATAGGGGAGTCTGGAGAGTCACCATCTTTAACAGCAAGGAAGTCAAACTGGGATTCCAAGTCAAAGTCGTTGAAGGAAAGATGGATCCGGCTCCCTGGATCGGAGATTATCGTCCAGATGCAATTTAAGTTATTTCCGTAACCTTCCGGATAGTCAGGGGAAAGGACTGTTCCCATCGGTGCAGTGAAGTTAGAGAGGCAAGGAACTGGTAAAAGTAAAGAAATAAAAAGAGAAGTTTACAAACTAAATATTAAAAAGCAATATTTGGACATATTTTTATGGTAGTCTACAATCACAATGGTCAATAAGCAATTGAGAACACAACAAATAATCTTATAAAAGATGAAGGAAAAGCTACAATTTTCGCTTTGAAATTTTTGCTTTTTCCCTTACTGAATAGTGATCTCAGGGTTTTGGGCAAGGGTCACAGACTTCATTTTACCTATGAGCAAAAACAGCTACTACGTCACATGAACGTCAGGCTGCGTGCTTGTCTCTGTATGAATTCGTAATTTAAATCAAAGCCCCATGATATTTTGTTTGTTTTTGTGCTTTCAGACAGTTCTCATTCTAGAGCCTGAGTTAGCTAGAACTGGGTAATTTTGTCCCAGGCTGGACAAAATTGTTGCTACTTTAGCATTTTAAGACAGAAACCACTACACCTAGCTCAGCAATACTTCACTTTTCCCCTGATCCTGTCTGTGTCAGAATAATCTACAGTTTTTATTTCTGCATGTATGAGAAATTTACATAAGTACCCATCAAAACACTAAGGAATACAATGATTGAAGAAAGAAATATTTTGTGAATAACCGCAGTTAGGTTTCTAAAGCTTACAGAAAATCAATAAGGGCATGGAAATGGATTTTGTCCCGGCCATGCCCTTGGGGTGCTGATGTTTTATGACAGAAATAAGGAGGCTGGTTAATATTAATAATAGCCAACAGCTGTCACTGGTGGTAAAGACTAGAAGGACAAATAATAATAACAGCTATTCTACAAAACACATAGCCCTGTTTCCTTTCAAAAGTAGAAAACATCGTATTGAAATTTGGAAAGCGGAGGAATGATAGGGAAGAGAAAAACAAAATTCCAATAAGAAAGTCAATGTTAAAATACTGATATCATTTCTTTCTGTTCATAGAACATGCACCAAATTCTATTTGTCACATATACACACATGCAGACACACACACATATTATTTGCACATATAAAGTATGAGAAATATGCTACATATTCATGTATTTTCATATAGTGTGTTGTGTGTATGGTTTGGAGACAGTTTTTCAGTATGTAGATCAAGGTGGCCTAGATTTATTTGCCTTTCAGCTTAAGTCCAAATGCTTAAGTTAGAGTTGTACACCACTGCAACTTGTTCATGATAAGTAATAAATGAAAATTTAAATCAACTATGCATAACTATAATCATTCAAACCCACAACACCATTCCTTTATGCCTATATAAAATTATAAATTAACATTTAGAATTGTATTTTAAAATATAATGTAGTAATTACTGTCCTTTGATTATTGACTGGGAATATTTTTGATAGGTTCATAAAGAATGAACTTGACACTTCAAAATAGTTGATGTAATTTCTCACTGTATCAATTCATAGTGAAATATAAAAAGCTGTATTAAAGGACAGAGATCCCTGCAAGCAGAAAATACTGTGACAATTTGCTGTCTTTAGTTTCTCAAGAAAAATGACACAATTATTGCTTTTCTTCATCTTATAGTGAGGGTGAAGGTTATAATTATTTGCTTATCCACTTGATTTCAAGCATCTATACATGAATTCTGATTATTTATGTTACATAGACTTAAGTCACAACACCTATGTGCTGCTTTGAATGAGAGTTCTTCTCATATGCACATATCTTTGAATGTTTGGTCCCCAGTCAGAGAAACTATTTGGAAAGTATTGGGAAATGTAGCCTTGTTGGGCTCGGTGTGGCTTGCTGGAGGAGGTGTGTCAGTAGGCGTGAGTTTTGAGGTTTCAAAAGCCCATGCCTGACCCAGTATCTCTGTCTGCCTGACACCTACAGATCAGTATGTAGAGCTCTCAGCTACTGCCCAGCTCGATGCCTGTCTGCATCCTGCCATAAGAATCAGGGACTAAACCACTAAAATAGTAAGTGAGCCCCCAATTAAAAGCTTTCTTTTACAAGAGTTGCCTTAGTCAGGGTATCTGTTCACAGCACTAGAATAGTAGCTAAGACAACCTGCATAAGCTCATTTCCCAACTTTTTTTTTTAAAGTTTAACATTAAGAATTTATTTGAACTTACTATATTTTGGTTACCTATATATGATTATATATGGAAAGACCTTACAATGTATTTAATTTCATCATCTCTTTAAAAGTACTTTTGTTGGTTTTTATTTCCTATTTGACTGGTTTTGCTTTTCTTCTCTCCATGCTTTGGAATCATATTGTGAAAACATATTTGGCATATTTAATATGTTGTATGTTATAGCCTCAAACTTACAGCTTTCTCCAATTCCCTTCCAAGTGTAGAGACTGATCTTGTACGTCATTGTCTTGGACACTTACCACTTTGTTATTCTTCAAAAATTTCATATATATATGTATATAAATGTATATATACATACATACATACATACATACATACATACATACATATGATGTAATATGATAGTATCAACCCTCCCCTTGCCCCTCTCAATTCCCAGGGATCTACCTCCAACCCATCCATCTTCAAATTCCATGCTCCCTTTTTCTTTTCTTCCCCTCACTCTTTCTCTGCCTCTCTTGCACAACTCACTGAGTCCAGTGAGTGTTTCCCATACCTATAAAGGTGTGAGGCCATCAGATGGAGTGTGAGCATCCAGTGGCTAACCCCAACTAAAGGACAAGCCCTCCCCCCCTGCCCCAACAGCCATCAGCTGTTTACAGTTCCTCCAGCAGGAGTGGAACCTTGTGATATTCTGGATTGTTCATGCTGGGATTTGGGCTGAGTTGATGCTGGACAAGTTTTGTTTGTAACCAATGCTTCTGAGTGCTGCAGGCAAGCCCTGTCCAGAGGACAGTACTTCATAGCACTCTGTTATGATAAATCTTTCCGCCAAAAGCTGCCTGAGCCCCACCGCCACGTGTGAACTTTACGCCAGCCGCCTGCCCGAGTTAGGCCCAAATGAATACACAGAAACTTGGGTTAGGTTTAATGCTGCTTGTTCAATGACTAGGATTCCTCATCTGTTAGCTCAGTCTCAATTATCATACATCTATATATTTTGTAAGACTTATCTTATCGGACACCTTGTTGGCATCCCTCCTGGCTGGTGAATCACATCGTGCAGCTGGAGCAGGAGCAGAGGGGAAAAAAGAGGGTGCTTCCTGTTTCTCCTTCGCTTAAATATGAGTCTCCTTGCTATGTCACTTCCTGCCTGGATCAGCACTTATCTACTACATTTCCCAGAATCCTCTTTGACTCCTAGTCCTGTCTACTTGCTGCCTCATTGGCCACACAGTATTTTATTTAACAATCAATAAGATAAACATACAGTACATTCCCCATCAGCACTCCCCATCTTTTCCAGCTCAGCCATTCTTGCAATCCCTGTCTCCTGAAAAGTTAATTTGTTCCATTTTCTTGCCACTTCCATATCTGAAGCACATAGAGACCACTGCCCTCACTTCTCTTATACTCCCCTGTCTCCTGGGACTTTTAATTCTATAATCATGATAACAAAACGACAGCTAAATTAGTAAAAAATAAAGGGAATGTTTTCTTTTACTATAAGGCTTCATTCACAAATTTAGATAAATTCAAGTTGCCGCCTCCTGAAATAAATGATGCATACATAAATCAAGAAATGCCCAAGCTCACAAACCACATGGAAATTCAGTGAGGTGGGCAGATTTTTACAGTGTACATTGTATCCACGATTTTATAGGTGTAATGCAATTTTTAGGGAACATTTTCTGGTCCACTGAAATGTTCTAAGAGAAACTGCTTTGAATCAGTTAATTAAAATTACAAGGGAACTGTGCATGATTCATAAATCAATATAATGTATTTACAGTCTGAAATTTTTCCATAGTTTCCTCTTTTACATTTTGAGATTACCTTTTTACTGTTTATCTGATTTTATGGAAGAATTATAGCTATGTATTTGTGATTTATCCATCTGCATATAATTAGGTTAGGCCATGCATTTGAAATGACCTAATGCCTGTTTGAAACATTAGATGCAACATTTTTTTTATCACTAAATGGAATATTGGGCTTAGTTGAAAATAGTTAAAGGTACCAAATGTTAGTGCATACCTATAATCCCAGCACTCAGGAGCACTGCTGCAAAAGGAGAAGCTACCCCGAGCTATATAATAATCATCAGGCCAGTCAAAAGGGCTTCATTTGAGACCTCATTTCAAACCAAAAAAAGTACTGACTTTTTCAAGAATTTTTCAAATTGCTTTAAGGGAATGATAGTCACATCATTTTAATGAAGTATTCTAGCATCTGATAAAATGTTTTCAATTACTTTTAATTTTGGGGTGCGTTATGGCTCAAAAGTAGAACACTTGTCTAACACAGCCATGGAATCTACTACATCTTGTACCATATTTTTCTTTGATTGGTGGTATGATTTATCACATAACATTGGTTTCTTAATGGAAATCCTGTTATCTTTCGGGAAAACTGTTAGGAGTAAATGATCATCAATTAAAATATTTTATGTACTTCCAAGCTTTATATGGCATGAACAGATTTAATTCAACTCTGTACTTTCTTCTTTCTCCAAAGACTGCCCAGGTGACCTGCTTTTTTTTTTTTTTTTTTTTTTTTTTTTTTTTTTTTTTTTTTTTTTTTCGAGACAGAGTTTCTCTGTGTAGCTTTGGAGCCTATCCTGGCACTCGCTCTGTAGACCAGGCTGGCCTCGAACTCACAGAGATCCACCTGCCTCTGCCTCCTGAGTGCTGGATTAAAAGGCGTGTGCCACCAATGTCCGGCCCAGGTGACCTTTATTATTGATGAGAGCTGTCCCTCCACTAAAAGAGTTCCTCACCAGCAGATCTGTGTATTTCTACTCTGAAAGAAATGTTTATGCTCGAAAACCAAACAAAAATTAAAAAAAAAATAGTGCTTTCTTATAACGGTGACTACTTGAGCATAAAAGGGTATCAATAGATAATACCCATGTAAAGTTTGTTTTAATTATGCTGAAAATTTAGTGTATCTTGAAAAATATTTATTTGTAATCCTAGCATTTTATATAAAATAAACACTAATGGATTTTACACTGGGAACTCTATGCCTTACTGTGAACTCCTCCACGATATAATAAATTAAGGTATTATAAATAGAAGAGAGGCCTTAAATATTTTAAGTAGTTTTGATTACAAATATGCATGTATTATCGTGTGAAAGCAAATGGGCTTATTAGAATTAGCAATGCTGTTTAATTTCCATAAGAAGTGTGCCTTGTATAAAGTATAAAATGCCACCAACTTGTTAGAAGAACACATGTAATATATATATTTGCAATTACCAAGTGAACTAGGTTAGCTTTGTTTAAATCTGTAATGAAATTTATAATTTGGCATGAGCACACATGTTAAAGATAGTATCACAAAGTGCTACTCATTCAAAAATAATTACTTGGTTCCAGTTCTTTGCAATTAATTACAAAAGCAATTATATGCAAGGATAGGGTAACATATGCCATGTAGAGGCAAAGCATTTGGTACTCACAGATACAGATGGGTATATTTGCAGACCATTGGTTATTCTCTTGACAAACAATGGATTTCTCTCCAATTAATTCAAACCCAAACTGGCATTCAAACCTTAAAACATCACGATTAGAAAAACCATCGCCTTCTCTAATTCCATATAAAGGTGTGCCAGGATCGCCGCAACTTTCTTTCTCAATTTCTGTAAAACACAAGAGGTAATTTAAGATGCAGGCAATATAGATCCATGATAGCCATATTAGACATGTGTTCAACATCCATTTTCAATGTAATGACACTTCAGAGCAGAAGGATGGGTCTGTTTGTCAATCTTAATTTTATTTCTGTTCTGACACTGCAGTGACTTGATGGTATTTTGGGGGACCAAATGCTGCATTGTTTTCATTTCCTCAGGTGACATCTGAAGTTATTATAACTAATTATTTAAGGTGGCAGAGGATACGAACTTTAACAGAAGATAACAATAACATTTAGATGTTCTGTGTGTATACACCTACATGTATTTCTCACAAATCTCCTCATTTTTCTTATCATTTGTATATTATGCCATAAATCCTGATTGGAGAATAAAGATGAATTGTCTACCTTTATGTTCTTCTGTAATCAATGGAAAACCTATCCTCAAGAGTGATCTTTTGGGAATTTTTAGTTGACGTAACTGCAATAACTACAAAAGTAATCTACTTAAGAGAAAGATCCAATTTGCTTTGTAGTTTGCCCAGATATATTTCTTGAACCAGTGCTTACTGAATAATTTAAAGGAGGTTGAAAAGAAAAACTATTTCAAGAACAGCATTAAAGTATAAGTTTTAGAATCATATTCAGAGACACCCCAAATTGCAATTGTGAAGGGATTACTGTTAACAGCAATTTTCCATGGTGGTTGAGGTCTCTAGCAGTTGTCATTAAGCATAACAAAAATTAATTTTGATTATTAATTCTAATGTTTAATAAAATTATAACATAAAACATATACCTGTATATATACACACACAGATACATATATATTACATAAAATAAATATATGAACATCAAGGGTTTTCTCTGTGATATTTCAACACATACATAATGATATTAATTCAGGGTTAACAAAGGTAATTACAAAAACATTTTCTATTAAAAACAATGATAATCTTCTTAAAATAATTTGCTATATTTGTAATAGACAGGCTTTTGTGGTGATGTTTTGTTTTGATCTAAAAACCCTTGCCTGAAGTTGAGAAGCAAAGTAGCCAAGTCATGAGAAATTTAACCTCTATGAAATCTTCATAGTGAAATGGAGAGATCCTGCCTCCACCAATTCTCAGACTGCAATCCTCTGAGTTCCTGTTGCATCCTGCCTTTTATTCCTCTCTCTGCCCAGCCCTATCAGTCCTGTTTCCAACATCCCTAGTGCTGGGATTAAAGGAATGAGCTCTGTTTCTCTTTTAGACTGATTCACTTTCATATAGGCCAGGGTAGCCTTGAACTCACAGAGATCCATCTGCCTCTGCCTCTTGAGTCTTGGGATTAAAGGTGTGTGCCACCACTGCCTGGCTTCTATGGCTATGGCTAGCTTTGCATTCTGATATCAAGGCAAGCTTTACTAGATCATAAATAGTATATTGCCCCAGGCTGTCATTCCCAAGGCTCAACCCACCTGTGACTACAGTCAGAGAGAATCCGATGACTTCCTCTAAGCCTCTACAGGCACCAGAACACATGTTGTACACACACACACACACACACACACACACACACACACACACACACACACACACACCGAAACACTAATATATATAAGATAAAACACTTTCTTCTAAAAAAAGAGTCTGAAGAAAATTTAATTTTTTTAAAACTTAAGAAAATGTATAGCTTCTTCTGCAATCAATTCACAATCCAATAATTACTCATTATTCTGGAATCTACTAGTCTGTTGTGCATTTCCCCTGTGTTTTTCTTCCATGATTTTACACTACATATAAAATATGTAGGACTACGAATATATATATATATATATATATATATATATATATTTGAGTCTATGAATCTATAAAAATATTTCCCACAGAACTGTCTTATTTTCTTTAAATGTCACATTATACTTTGAGTTTCATTA
Source organism: Cricetulus griseus (assembly GCF_003668045.3). NCBI lineage: Eukaryota > Metazoa > Chordata > Mammalia > Rodentia > Cricetidae > Cricetulus > Cricetulus griseus. The sequence goes on along the minus strand of NC_048603.1, from coordinate 6,254,531 downwards.
TGCTGTACAATTCAAACCTTCATTTTTAACCAAACTGTTCTAGAGTTGTTCTTGAAAACCTTAAGTCCTTAGCACAAACTACAAATGCGTATTCTTGCTCTAAAACACTACAATCCACAGGAGATTTTACTTGCTCTTTAACCTACATGTAAATGTCATCACCGTGCATTATTATGCTTCCTGTTTGTATCCATTTTTAATATAAAAGAAAGATCTTGGTGATTTTGCAACGCCCCCCCCCCCTTTTTGCAGCAGGAGGAAATAGATCAAATTTTACAACTTTTCAAAACCATTGTGTGAGTATGATGCAGCTTTGAGATATCAGTTAAATTGAATCATGTGGGATTGGTTTTATGTAGAACTGATTTTATTTTAGTTTTAGGAAAAAATAATAGCAACTTACCTATGTCAGAGAAACGATGCCACCAGGTTAATGGGATAACAGAACTGCTAAGGGGTTTTACCTATTCCTATATAAATATCTGTCAAAATCTTTATGTTTCTTTCTGAATTTGGCAGTACACACCTGTCATCTCAGCACTTGGGGGGAAGAGGGCAAAGGAGATTAGTTTGGGTTTTATGTGCCACACGGTAACTTTGAGGCCAGCATGAGCTGTATGTAACATCATCCACAAACCAAAAACCATTACAAAATTTTTCTAAATCTTCATATTATTTATTTGTCGTTAGTAGACTAGTTTTCTTTCCACACACTTAGAAAAGTTTACAATTATATTAGCCTACTCAAAGAATTCGCTTTAACAGCTTTGGCATTTTTTGATTAACTCTGTTTTTGTGTAGCATAGACATCCTTTATTTGTAATTTCATCATTGTTTCTTTCAGACCATTTCTGTTTCTACTTTCTTGAGATAATACTGGAGAGTCTTACTACCCACTTACTCACATTTTTAGCTTTTGGAGTTTCTTTGGTTTGGTTTTTTGATTTTTCAAGACATGGTTTCTCTGTTTTAACAGCTCTGGTTGTCCAGGAATTCACTTTGTTGGCCTTGAGCCAACAGAGGGCCTCCTGCCTCTGCCTTCCAAAGTGCTGGGATTAAAGGTGTGTGCCACCAACCCTGCCTGCTTCTGTAGTTTCTTAAAAGTCAAAGTTTTCTCCTGCATGCTACTTTGAATACAAAAATGCATTTCAAAATACTCTTTTTTTCCATTTTGATCATCTTTTACATATACTTTTAGTCTTTAATTTCTTTCAGTTGGTATTTTTTCTTATTCATGGTGCTGGTGTTATTTTTTTCACTCTTTGAGAGTATCATGTAATGTTTTGATTATATTCATCCCATCCAATAATTTTTCCATATGGTGGCCCTAGTCCCCACACCAAGTTTTTTGAATTCCGTAAGACCAATTTGTGCTGCCCAAATATTCTTGTATGTGTGCTTTTCTACTTGAGAGTGGTTGACTTACCAGGGACTACATTCTTAGAGACAACTTTCTTCCCATCTCCCACTAACTAAGGGTTCCTAATGAGTCAACACCTGTATATGGGATTCGTTGCCCAAACCTCTTCTAGCATTGGTTCTGACTTGGAAATGTGTGGGTTTCCTGCTTTCCACACCACTGAACATTCATACATGCAGGTGGCCTGCTATATCCAGAAGATAGCATTTCCTTGTAGTAGTCCACTACCTTTGGTTTCCATGTTCCCTTTTTTCCTTCGGCAACAATCCTTGATTCTTGGGAAGGACGATCTTTTATATATGTTCCCATTCGGGACAAGCATTTTGCAGCCTTTTATTCTCCATACCTTGGCTGGTTACTGTGTTAACCACAATCTACTACAAAGATGTCAGATGAGGGGTGGGAGATGAAATTGATATGGGTATCACAATTTGTCATTAGGAAACAGAATAATACTCTGTCTATTAGGAATATTAAGAGTCATTGTCTCTCCCCAGGGCCTATGGTCTCTCTAGCCATGAAGTATTCACCCAACAATAGCATCAATTATGCTTGTCATTTTGAGCAGTGGCACTTAATTCCAATCAAAAAGACGTTGGTCATCTCCATGAGAGTAATGTACTATCAAAGCTTCAGGGGATCTTAGGTAGGACTCACTGATGCTTATTTTTATCCCTAGGTAGCTTGCATAGCAATTTCCAGAAGTATTAAAGCTAGTTAGTGTGGATGAAACTCCCGGATCTGTACAAGCTTGAATTTACCCTGTTTTAAGATGCCAACTATGTGATATCTTCCACAACAGTGTCATACCATTATGTTTTAGACAGTAACAAACAAACAATGACAATAGCAAGTAACCTTTGGTGACCTAGTTGTATTGATTTCTAATAACTTACTTCATTCAGTGTATGTATGTTTGTGAACATTGGATGAATCAATGAGATACAGTCAATTCACTTTTTATTTTACTGCAGTAAAGCTTATTATCAGTTATTTTTGTATAGTTATATTGATAACTTCTAGAATAAATATATCAATATTCAAAAATGAATGCATTTCATTAATGTCAGCGAACATTTCCTTCACATATTTTAAAAATTATTCCATTGCTCTTTGGAATATTGTGACAAGTAGTATTCAAAGATTAAGGATACATTACTGAACAATGATTCTTCCTCTATGGAAGTACCATCCCACTGAAGATTTATAGGCATGAAGCAATAAATATATAACATACTATGATGGAAAAGGTTGATGAGAAAATGAGCAAAGAAATGCTTGTGATATAGGGGGACAGTGATAAAGACATGGAAAGGGTCACTAATCTTAGACCCTTGTATGGCGATGGTTTAATGGAGAAAACGGAGATGATTCTTCATCTGGAAATGTCTTTTGAACTAACCTAACATTCCATGGGAACTATCAATAAGCCTACTGATGATAAGCTACAAAGACATAGACAACTCCCACTAAGCCCCATTTGTAAATATTCCATTACTTCTTATATTACTATATCGGGAATCAAGATTCTTGTATATTAACTCCCTGAGGGATGGAAAAAAAACCACATCCAAACTACAGCACCCCACATCGAAAACCTTGGGAACTCTGTATTCATTTGAAAGGCCTAACTATACCTCCTGTATAAAGACAGTCCATATTTTATTTTGGGGGGTTTTGTTTTGAGACAGGGTTTCTCTGTCTAGCTTTGGAGCCTATCCTGGCACTCACTCTGTAGACCAGGCTGGCCTTGAACTCACAGAGATCCACTGCCTCTGCCTCTTGAGTACTGGGATTAAAGTCATGGATAGTCCATATTTTAAAAGCAAATGTTACTTCTATTAGATTGTATAATACTATATATTGTATTATATATATACAATATATAGTGTGCATAAATATGTATAGATAGATATATGTACACTTAAAATTTTTATCTAGCTGACTCTTTTCATGAAATGCATAACATATTTTCTCCTTTACATTTCAATTACCTAGAGGTATAGCTCAAAAATTAAGTTATTAGACATTGCATATCCACTTACAAAATAACATGTAATAAATATCTGATCATGTATAAATGAAGGGTTGGCATATAAAAAAATTGAGGTTATTCTTAATTAGCACTAATGAAATGTCATCATTTACAAAGCTATACATGATCTATACATAAATCATATAATGATCATATTCCATTTATGTCTTTTGAATAATGTAAGCCTTTTAGTAGTTTTGTGGTTGAAGAATATGAGTGTGCTAGACACTTTGGATAATTGATCTTTTACCCTATGATTTATACTCACAAGGGGACATCACAGCAAGCATATCGTGCTACTTAGCTTTCTGTGGCCAGAGATATAGAGTTTCTCATCTTGGCTGACTTGGGGATGGAGGTAAAAGAGAGTGGTACTTTTGATCCATAGGGACATTTAGGTTCCATTATAGAAGCCTCTGGCCATCAGATGGGATAAGTACAACACTTTGTGAGTTTCCTTAAGCTCTGGACATGTTTAACTAATATATTATTTCTTCTTCATTTGCTGTGATGAAACAATGACTAAACAAACTTGAGGATGCTAGGGTTTATTTCTTCTTACAACCCTTAGATCACAGCACATCATTGGGGGAAGTGCTATCAAATTTGCTTTATGCTACTGTAATACACACCACGAACAAAAGGAATATGGCAATTTTAAAAAGTTTATTTTGAAGAATACAGCCCATCATCAAGAGAACTCGAGGCTGGAGTTCACAAAAGGAACATGGAGACAGGAAGTGAAGAACCAGAGAGGAATGATGCTTGCTGATTGGGCTAGTTCAGCACACTTCCTTTTACAACCCAGGGCCAGCTGCCCAGGGGAAGAAGTACCAGTGACAGTGGGCTGTGCATCTCTACATCATTCTCCACTTAAGAAAATGTCCCACAGACATGCCCATGTGCCAATCTGATGGAGCAAATCCTTCCAATGAAGTTCCTTATTCCCAAGTGACTCCAGTTTGTGTCAACATGACAAACAAGGAAAAGGCCCATAGACATACCCAGAGAACCATGTGATGGCAGCAATTTTTCAATTGAGATACCCTCTCCCAAGCATGTATAGTTTACAAAGCCACCACACTTCAGATCAACACAGCACTTATTTCATTCAGAGTATCAGGATATGTCTTACTTCTAAATATAATCTACCAGAGAAAAATCAATTCAACATGAGAAGAATTTAGCTACTCTCCCAAGGCACCTAGAACTTATCAGTTCATAACAATCTCATCCCTCAGAGTGTAAAACAAGACTGGGATTTCATTAGCAAATGGTGCCCCCACTAGGAGTTATTTCCAACTAAATTGGAAAGGGACAAAGCAGGTATCCAGTCCCCATAAACAGAGCCAATAAGTACAGAGAAGCACCCGTTTCTCTTCCTTTTCTTCCACATTTTCAAGGCAGAGAAATGAGCTGAATGAGATTGATGGAGAGAGATGCTAAAATAAATGAGGAGGAGAGGTCACAGAAAATATAAACAGAGCACTCTGAATGCAGTACATTGGGAACAATAACAGAAATATTGGTTTAAATGGAAGAGGCTAAAATTTGTGGAAATGGCTCTTTCAACGCATTTTTTGATTTTAGTCACCAAGTTACCTTTGATCCTTGGTGCCTAAAGTAATATACCTTAATTTTAAATTCCATCAGGTTTCCTACCAAAGAGTAACATCTACCCTTAATGTGACATAGAACCAGACATTGATGCAACTCAAATGTGACAACAGTTGACATGGTAATTCAAATGTTTCACAGAGAAGCCATGCGGGTTAAAAGAAAGTGATCTGTAAAAGTTGCAGTTTTGCTGATTCTTAACGTTAAAAAGTCTCCTGGGAATCTCATTACCTCAGCAACCCGCTTGCAAAACTTAAGAAATAGAGAACCATGCATCTCGAAAAGAACTTGTAAGTTAAACTGGGTCTCCTTTCCAGCATCTCAGACAAATGAGACCACAGTCAACATTTAAAGAGATAATGGGAAGGAAATCCATAACTGCCTGGGAAAAACTAGGGAGGTGTGTGTGTGTGTGTGTGTGTGTGTGTGTGTGTGTGTGTGTGTGTAATAATACAATCACAAAATGTTTTACAATCATGATGAAAATATTAAGACATTATGCTCTAACCTTAATTTACCAACCTTATAAATTCATTTCACATATTCCATGTACAAAACCATTTAGTGGAATAGGTTGGTAATGAATTTTAGGAAAAGAAAAAAACAAAAGCATACTGAATATGTGCTTCAGTAGAGAGGATTTAAAATTTACAGTTATCAGGTTTAATTCACTTCCATATTTACTATGCACCATGTGAAAGGAATTGTGCTTGAGGGTATTGCCACAGATAAAGCTTAGTATCATTTAATATCTCAGAACATGCCACTTTGATGAGCCGATTATTTTGAAATAAAGAGAAAACAAGGGAGTGCAGAAGGTCTTAGTATATTTCCCCATAAATACAAGTCATAAAGTTGTTTTGTTTGAATAATGTTCCCAGCGAGACAAGAGTAAGCCAACTGTCAAGATTGGGAATTGAGTTGAAGCAAAGCTACAGGAAAGTCACTCACCTAAACTTTATCTTCCACTAGTTTTCCTAACCTGTCAATGTGCCTCCATAATATGTTGGTCCTAGCTCATGTCTCTTAGTGCTGATATTCCTTCCCAGGTGTTTAAGTCTTTTGCCTTGGTGGTTTCATATTTCCATTTCTTGTGAATACTTATAATGCTTTAAAAACACATTTTATAAGTGCAGCTAACAATTAACAAAAAAAATATGAAGGATACATTTTGAAAGTTACTTAGAGGCAGTTTTAAGAAAAAAAGAATGGCCTATCTCTTTTGGAAAAAAAATATAAATACTTAAAAAGTAATGAGACTTTATATGTCGAGTGCAAGTTCTATGTATTTTGAATCAAGGGGTATACTACAGTTGAAAGTGTTAAGATGTGATTTATGAATTCACCTGAAGGTGGGTCAAAGGAAGTCAATGAATACCCAGGTAAAGAATTAAAGGTACTTATTTGGGGAGCACTCACACAATGATGTTAAATAACTTCCAAGGTCGTCTGCTCCTGGAGATGAGCCCTTGCCCTTCAGGATGCTCCCACAACTCAAGAGAGTGAGCCAGCCAGCCCTTCCTCTTTCTAATAAAGCGTCATGTCCATACACACTGAAGCCACACCTTAAGTTATGGCTACCACCTCAAGTTGACTGGAAGAACAAGATGCCAATATATCCAGCAATGAATCCTCTCCTGTAACATGCCATTAGGTGGTACCCTTAGCACAGGGCCCATTGTTTGTGTTTTCAAAGCCCTTCAAGAGAACACTGAAGCATTATCTTCAGTTTGGTTAGTGGTGCTTCCCAGCATGGGGCCAGAAAATCCAGAGATATATTCAAGGGTAGCTTAATTATGCCAATCTCACATCAGCAGACACAGTCATTCAGCTCACTGTAGGTTATTTTGCTATTAATTTTTCAAATAGAGTCTTCCCATTTGTTCATTCATTCATTCATTCATTCATTCATTCATCCATCAAATTACCAGTTTTATGCATAGATTCCAATCAACTTCTTGAAATTTTACAGTGTTCCAATTTTGGGAGTGTCTAAGTGTTCAAAGCTGAACAAACCAGAAAGAGATACTCAGCGAGCCATTTAAAAGTAAGGCAAGCAAAGTATTTTTAAAATGAGATATATTAGAGACATAGTATGAAGGGGGAAGAGTTCTGTGTAGGAGTGGGAAACAGAGGCTGAAGAAATGAGTCAGCAGAAAGTAGTGCTTAGAACATCATCACGTGTGAGGACTCAGCAGAAAAGAGTGCTTCCTGTATCATCACATGTGATGACTCAGCAGAAAAGAGTGCTTCCTGTATCATCACATGTGATGACTCAGCAGAAAAGAAGGCTTCCTGTAGCATCACATGGGATGACTCAGCAGAAAAGAAGGCTTCCTGCATCCTCATGTGTACCAGAGTTTGGATCCAGCACCTACAGAACATGCTCATAACAACAGAGCCAAGGAGAACCGATGCATATCTTTTCCTTCATGTTGTGTACAAGCATATGTACACATACAAAACAAGTGAACGTGTACATTCATTCATCAAATCCTCAGGGAGTAAGAAAACAAAAACTAGTACCAATTACAAAGAACTAACATTTCACGACTGTGTGCTAACAAGTTATGTGGTTGTAGTCTGTGACATTTTAGATAAGAGGGACACTTTTATAAAAGAGATGACGTTGTAAGTTTCATTCTGAAGGCATCGCACACGTATGATCAAGTAGGTATGCATGAGAAGATACAGGTGACTCAGGTACACACTGTAGGGACTTTGACTATGCTGAACAGACAGTAACTCCTGCAGAAGCATCCCAGGAGTATGCTCCAAATCAATTGCACGTATCACCCATCACACAAGCCTCACGTGGATTGGAATCAACACCATACAGAGTCAATTAAAGAGCCATAACCCTGCTTTCTTAGGAGCTTACAGCCCAATGACAGCCAGTCACATCAAAGCATCAGGGAGCACTCCTTTTATAAGAAGTCACCAAATAGCATTGTTCACCGGCAACCTCACTTAACCCATCCATTTTTTAAACATTTTCTTTTGAAGTACCTTGAGTGAGAGAACAAAGTGAAATATGGATTTTTGTCTAAATCTCTGTAGCTACCTGTTTAAAAGAGTTTGCAAGCAAGAGTGGATCAATATTTTCTGAACTATAATAGCAATCAAAGTAAATGGATTTTTCTTTCCAAAGAATGGTTCCCGCTAGCAGGCCAACAGCTGCCATCAAAAACTTCAAAACACTATTGCTCTTACTGTATCTACCAGATGGTAAAAAAGGTATAATTATTTGAGGGCATAGCTTTGTATAACTATAAAGCAGGTAAGAAAAAAAATCACCAACTATTACTTATGATTATAAAAGACCACACAGAGAAAAGCCGGAGTGCAGCCAATGAAGAGGACATGTCCTTGGCTTTAAATTTCAACTTGTTTTAAGAGTACCAGCTTTAAATGTATGGAATTAAGTTCCAGGACTACCTCCACAGTCTTGGCAGTTAAATAAACAGTGAGTTCCAGGTGTGCTCAGATACTAGACAGACTAAGTCTTTGCTCAAGGAGATAGTAATAATGTTTTCTTCTAGTTTGATGTGAAGGGGCACTCTGACCACATGAACCCAGAAAGAACAGGATTTATTTTCCTTTATAGGTTACAGTCAATCATCAGAGAAACCTGTTTATTGAAACCCCTGCAACACTTCAGACAGCTTTCTTATACAACACAGGACTATCTGCCCACGAGTGGCAAGGCACACAATGGGTGGAGTCCTCACACATTTATCCTTGATAATGACAGTGCCTCTACAAGCTGGCCCCAGCACAATTTGATGTAGTCAATTCTTAAACTGAAGTCCCACCATCTAGGCATATTTAGGTCATAATGAAGTTGGAAAATCTAGGCCTCGGACCTTTTAAGAATGATTTTGACTTGTTTTAACAGTGGAGAAGAATTTGGAGCAAAGAAATAATGCAGTCATATGCATTTGGAGTTGATTTCATCATGTCACGTTTGGAATTTAATGATGACTTTTATTTTTTGTTTGTGTTTGTATTTGTACAGGTGGTAAGTGTGCATATGGAGGCCAGAGAACAATTTTGGTGGTGTTCTGCAGGAATGCTATCTACCTTATTTTTACTGGTTTTTTTTCCCCCACCATGGGGAACAAATGAGCTTTTTGGGTCTATTTACAGAGCATGAGTGACCAGATCCTGGCAGAACCGCAGGTGAATCCACACCCACAAAGAAAAGTCTTCAAGGGATGAAGGCTTCCCCATAGCTAAGTAGATGGAGCCTCCTTTTGTTACTGTTCCTCAGCCTACATACTCTACTAACGAGGCAGAGTTGCATACAGACAGCTGAGAGAGTAGCTGCAATCTTAGGGGAGACCCTCCCCACAGCATCCCTCCTGTAAGAGATGTCAACAGTCAACCAGCCCAATTATGATGTCCTCTTACAAGCAGGCACAGCTGATCTGATGAAGATTGTCACTGTTCTGCTCCAATGATCATGTTCTACAACACACAGTAAGTTTAGACTTTAGCCATGAGGCTAGATTGGGTGGCCTTGGCATCTCCTGTTTTCTACCAACCCAGCAAGCCCTACAACTACCAGTGTACCACGCCTACCTGACATTTTTTGTGTGGATTCTGAGGGGTTAAACTTAGGTGTTCCTAGTTGTAAGACAAATACTTTACCAACTTTCTTCCCAGGTCTCAAAACTAATTCTCCATCATCTTCACCTCTCTGATACCACATCACTGATTACAAAAACAATTGATTCAAACAACAGAAACTACAGGTTTAATTTGAATTCTCATATTCTGTCTAGAAAATTTGAGAAACAACTACTAAATTTTCTCTTTCCCTTTTATTGAATATATATTCTTTTCTAATACAATATATTCTGATTACAATTTCTCCTCTCTCTGGTCCTCTCAGTTCCTCCCCAACAACCTTCCTGTCAGTATCCACTCAGAGCCAATAAGGAAACATAACAGATAAAATATAATACAATTTAAAAAATTCATACTTAATTTAGACAAGGAAAACCAGCCGCAGGAAAAGAGGCCAAGATCAGGGGAAACTAATCTACTGAGTGAGTTCCAGGATAGCCAAGGCTACACAGAGAAAACTTGTCTCAAAAAAAAAGAAAGAAAAGAAAAGAAACTAACTTGTTCTCATATCCAGGAGTTCCATAAAAATATCAATGAAAGCTATAGTACAGTACAACTATACAGAGGACATGGTATAGACCAGTGTAAGCCCTGTGTTTCTTGCTTCAGTCTCTGAAATACACTGTTTGGAGACTCTGGAGAATAAAACATCTAGTATTTGGCTTTATTCACTCAACAAACAGCACATACAGGAAAAATCATTGATGTTATAAATGACTAAAAGTTGACAAAGCTAGAAATTCCAAATAAGGAGAAGTTATATAGATTTCTTTTACATGTATAAAATTTAAAAAAATTCAAACCATTTGTACATGTACAAAAAGTAAAACCAATTTAAATATGGGACAATATGTGACAACTCTTTCTTACTCCATGTATTATTTCTACATTGGACGTTGATGACCATAAAGCTTATTGTAGGTGAAAAATTAAATTGTTTCCTTATGAAAGAAAGGATGTCCTAAATAGAGATTGCATTAAAGAAGAAAAATCTGAAAATTAATCTGAAAATTTGAGGTCTTTGAAGATGTGAGCAGAAAGGCAGATTAGGGCCGAAGGCTGAGAAGTGTCTGTTGAGTAAGAGTGGCGTTAGGTGGAGAAGATGCTGAGGACTTAGAGGAGAGAAGCAATATACAGAAAAATAACATGGAGTCATGTGAAAAACGGGTTGAAGTAAGAAATGCAGTCAACTATTGGAAAAACTGAAGGAAGGAAATACACACAAAAATTGGAATTCTGGCAAAAATAAACATAAAATCTGGTATATAAAAAGAAGCAATATGAAATCCAACTTAGATATCATAGAAAATGCAAACAAGGAGATTATTAAAATTGGCTGAAGATAACACCTATGTATCTCATTGAACACGAGAAGTCCAGCTGGTGTCTAACTAGAGCTTTCATCTCTTCTGAATAGTGTCCATGCTACTAAAACATACATGATACGGTACCAGAGGAGAAAGGTAGACGTCAACCCAGTGATGATAAACACTTTGACCTAAAATGGTCATTTGCCTAATTGCTAGGCTGGTACATAAGTCACAAAAGTTAGGGGAGTAACCAACCAATATCTTGTTAAACTTGATGTCCACTCCATGACATAGAAACCATACCTGATACTTCGTATTCCTGTTTCATATTCTTATTCTCACACACATACATATAGAAATAAATAAAGAGGATCCTGGATAATAGGACATACTGCAGCCAGCTATTCATGAGCTCGTGACAGTATGATCATAATTTTGAAGCAAAACTTGACTGTATAGGGAAACCCTGTGTTAAGATAAAAAATAACATTGCAGGAGACTCTAGCTCAGTTGCTTATTTTTCCTAGCATATATAATGCTCTTGGTTCATAGAATGCATAATGTACATATCTACAATGAAAACATGGCTGAGCATTTATAATTCTGTGTCATAAAATGGAATGACCATTACAGAATATATGTCATAAGACAATGCTTAATTCTCTAAGAATATTATAAGCAATGCACTCTAAAATTTTCCATTCACTGGAATATTTCTGACCCAGCTCTTTAACTGTCCAGTATCCTGCTAATAGCATGAGTTTTCTGTTGAGGCACAATTGTTCACAGGTTTTCTAAGCTTCCTTCACCTGTTCACAGTTCCTTTCTCCCTTGCTCCATGGCAGATCCTTGACGCAGTTACTAAGCTCTGGCTAGAGATTACTGAAAAAAAGAGACACAATTAAAAGACAAAGACATTAGACTAAAGATTTGTTCTTTCCAAAACTAGACATTTATTTGATTCAATAGATGATTTCAAAATAATAGGAAAAGCACTAGTATTAATAGGCTGTTTGATGGAGGATATCCTTCTGTATCCTGTGAATATGTGTTTCTCTTATTGGTTGATGAATAAAGCTGTTTCAGCCAATACACAGGCAGGATGTAGCCAGGCAGGAAATATAGGTGGGGCTACCAGACTAGGAGAATTCTGGCAAGAGAAACATATAGAGTGAGTTGCAAAGAGAGATGCTGTGTAGCTGCCGAGGAAGTGAGAGGTCTGGGCATCACTGGTAAGCCAAGCCCATGTGCAGATGCACAGATTAATAGAAATGAGTTAACAGTTAAGGGAGAGCTAGCCAAAAGAAGCCTGAGCCATCGGCCAAACAGCTTATAATCAGTATAAGCCTCTGTGTGTTTATTTGGGACTAAATGGTTGCAGGACTGGGCAGGACAGAAACTTCAGTCTAAGGCTGTTTTCTTAAATTCTAGTTGTTTTGAAATGTAAGTGATCATTCATGTTTCTTCCTAGGTAAAATTTTTTTCTTGACCTAGTTAGTACCTACTATTATTAATACATGGGGCAGGGGTGAAGGGGGTTATGCTTAAAATAAGAGTAAACCTTTGCTTACTATTTAAATTTCTCTATTGGAAATAAGACTCCCTTCAGGTCCTCTTAGGATAGAACTTTCACTACAGAAGATTGGCAATTGGCATTTCCCCCCATATATATATTTTTTTTTTCAAATGTTAAATAATTCTCCTGCTGGTCTCTAAAGTTAATAGTGTTTATTCAAATACCTGTAAGCCATCTGTTTGAAATATAATTATCAATGTAAACAGTTCTCATCTCCCCTATTCTGAGAGAAATAAAGAGGATTTCACAATGTAATAAAAATCCTGAGGGCTCTCCCTACCTTTGGAATAAAGACAAGGGATCCCCCATTGTAAGCCAATTTAGTATTATATGTGATAGTGGTACAGACTTCGCTTAGCCTAATATTCACTATTATTTATTTTTGAGAACATGTATTAATGAGACATTTCTAATTGCCTATTATGAAATGTAAAATGCATCTCCACCTTGCCACATCTTCAGCAGGTCACCCAACATGTACATTTCCTTCCATTTTAATACTCATTCAATGCTAAAATAGATTTCTTTGTATATTGTTGTCTTACAGAGTCTTTCTGGGTTAGCAAAATAGTATATTTTAATTTCACTTTCCAAAACAAATCCATATTATAAATGACTTATAGGATGATAGATGATAGATAGAAAGATAGATAGATAGATAGATAGATAGATAGATAGATAGATAGAAAGAAATACAAGATAGACAGATGACAGAGACATGATAGATGATAGATGGTAGATAGAAAGGTAACAGTTAGATAGAAGATAGATTGATAAATGATAGAGATGATAAATATACAGATAATAGATATTGATTTTGCATTATAATTTAAATTAGAAAGACTAAGGTATAGGAGAAACATAAGGAAAAGCTTAAAGAAACATACTGGACTAAACCGTGAAGGAAGGTAATCCCAGCTCACCCCTAATTCATGAGTATTCATAGATACCATAGCACTATAAAAGTGTAAGTTCTTGCTTGCTGTGGGATAAGCAATGTTTCCTATGGTGGATTATAACTCTGCAATCCCTTAGAAGTTTCCACCAATCTGTTCTAAATTCACATTTCTGCATCACTTATATACCACAATACAGAAAGAAATGCTATTCCACATGGCTTATTGATTTCTTCAGAAATAATTTTAATCAGCACATATTTTAATTTAAAATCATAGGTTTGTGAGTATTTAGAGGAAATTTATTTACTAACCATTAAATTGTTCCTACCTTTAAAAATTATATTTTTCTTTTTAAATATTTACTCTTTCTTCATACTACTAGAGAAAATACTTGAAAACTAGGTTTCTTCAAATGGCAAACTTGGACATTTAGATTTCAAAAGAATGACACAAACTCCACTTTTAGTTTTTTAAAATCTAGTGAGAGTTTCTCTCAATTTCCCAGGAATGAATGTACTGAGAAATTCAATGCACTCTATGACCTTTGCTTTAGAAATTCTGATGTACAAGTGGAGCTCATATCTAAGGTAAATAGTTTTAATAACAGATTTTATCTCAATATTGATTTCAGAGTTCATACTACAGTTGTATTGATCTCATATTAAAGTCTAATATATACAAATGCTTACTAGGTTTTTAAGATTTTAAGCAGCGGGACCCCAAACCACACATAGAATTTATTCTAAGAAAAATGCTAAAAATTGAGGTTGCTTACTTTTAATGAGTTAAAACAGAACATAGCAGCATAATTATATTTTGGGGAATATTTATACTAAGCATCCTTGGGATTGAACACAGCCTTACTTATTCAAATTTCATAATAAAATAGATATGTCAAGACAAGCAAGGGCTAAACAATTTTCAAATTTAACCTTTACTCCCCATTAACAGTAATATCAAATTAAACTTAAACATTGTTAGTGTTCCTTGGAGATGATGGCATCAAACCATTCCCTCAGTCCCCAACCCTCTGTGCCTCTGGTTGGTTCATGTTCCAGAGAAGAGGGCACAGAGAACCAAGGGGAAGACCTGACCAAGTGTCTAGAAGACAGAGTTAATCATTGTGGTGGCATGTTGGCGACACTATCCTCATCCATTTATACGTAAAAGTGTTTTCTAAGTAACAAAAACAATGCTTGGCCCAGATTCTGACTCATAGCTTCTAAGGAATTAGGTTTTATTTATTATTTCCTAGACCTCCCTCATGGCAATACTCTTAGAAGGGACAGAAAAAAGTACTATTTCTTAGGAAAAGAGTTCTCAAATATCTGAAACAACACGATTTCTTAAATACCCACTACAGGGACTCCCTCTGGAGTTTCTCACTCTGTTTGGTGTGTAACCAAAGATCACACCATTGCCCATGTGTGACGCCTATGCTTAGGAAAAATTAAGAGCTTTTAATGTTGAAAAGAAATGGATCAGAAGGTAAAGTTGAAGGAGATATAAAGATAGAATTTTCATGTGTTATTTATTTGCACTAAGGATAAATCAATTTCCTTGTAAGTTTAGATTAAATATAAGCCAAACTCACTTGTAAAACCAGCTTGAAGCTTGACCAAAAATACACATCCACTTCGTTCCCAGAGTAGATTTTGATTAGTCTAATTAATCACAATAATCCTATTCCAATTATAAATGATACGTTTAGGATTGGCCAGGCTTGCTGCAATATGGGCCAGTAACATGAAATGATTTTGATGAAAGCTTAGACTTTTGCTATAAGGTTTCTATGGATCTGGTTTCTGTTCTGGGACTTCTGCCATTGGCTAATTCAAGAAATGAGAGAGACCCACCAAGTCTATCTAAATTAGGACCACTCTGTGGGACTCAAAGCCTAGATAAGAAATAGCACAGGAGCCTAACATCATAATTAATTTTGACAGAAAAATGGGACTACAATAATAATGGCAGAGTTTTATTTTTATAGGAGAATGGATATCTTAGCAGTAATAATCACAGCAATAATAACTAAAACAAGTCTTCGTAAATATGAATCATCTAACATTAGGTGTACCGGAAGCAAGTAAATGGTAAAGAATTTTTATGATACTTTCAGTCTTCATTTCTACCTGAATAAAAACTGCTTAATGGGAGAATTAAAAAAACTTCAGGCATTTTTATTTAAGTACCACATAATAGGCCAGAGACCCAAATATGGAATAGGGAAGCATTCAAAACACAGAGTGTCTTATGTGTACCCAGTGAGTGAGTAGGGGTAGGAAAATGTAGGCGTAGTTGGACTCGCTCAATGGAGTGTTGCACCCTTAAACATAAAACATTTCAAAATGATTTTTCCCCTGTATTTCTGGCACCCAGCAAAATGGGAAGTACCCAATATGTTATTTTCTCTCTGTGTTCATGAATCATAAGGGAAATCAGAGGTAGAGAAATTGGAAGTCAAACACTAGACCTCATTAAAAACCTAGCCCGCACTAATTAGTTACAGCTGGACTCATCCCAATCAGAATGACTCGGATCAGGAGACTGTTGCTGATTGGACTAGCTTCTTCGTGTGCCCATCAACACACCACAACTGGGGGAACAGTCTCATCTTGCTCTTAAAATGTTTATTTATGCCTGCCCCTACCTATGAGCCTCCTAATAAGGATCCCACACATAGCCATTGAACTACGGATGGCCTCTGGAGTCACAAGAGCTTTCTACTCAAGAGCTCAAAGATGAAAGAGAGAGGGAAAGTTAAAGGAAAAACGGACAATGAAGCAAATGAACTTTGCAACTGACCTAAAAGAAGACAAAAGAGAGAAAAAGAATGCACAACTGGTGGTGATTCAACTTGCTTGAACTTTGCTGTCTCACAAGTCTAATTCTGAGTTCAGATGATGGATAAGTTTGAGTGAGTGAGAATATAGAAGCTGTGACACATTTTGTATAATTTAGTGACATGATAAGCCTCACAAAGAATTAGTTAGAAATTTGCAGTATTTTGCACTAATATTCTAAACCTCAGATATTATCAAGTTAGAAACTCAACATGAGGAACAATTGGCTTTGGAAATGAGGACTGTCAGTGAAATAGTATCTTGAGAATAACAAATAAAATGACCATGATACAAAAAAAACCCTCGTGATTTGGTTGAGTTAATGGGAATAAAATGTTATTTTTCTTAGGCAATTGTGGTCTTTACTCATCAGGTGTTTGTTGCTGTGAAAAATTACCTAAAGAAATATTAAAACAAGGAAAGATTCATTGCAACTGTTGGTTTCAGAAATTTCAGTTCCATTGGCTCTATTGCTTCTGTCCTGTGTGTGTGAAGGAAGAAAGCCATAGTATGGAGCCTTTTGGGGGACAATGTGGCTTAAGCTTTGGCAAGTAGGAAACAGAACTAAGAATAAATGGCTTACATCCCCATTTCCCACAGTGACCAACCAATTCTAAGACTGCCCCACCCATTAAGGAACCACTCAGTGATACGCTCACCAATGTCATCATTTATTTATGAAGTCAACCTCCTCTTGATCTAACATAGTTCTGGGTACTTTTATTTGTTGGTGATCAAGCCTTTAATACATGAAGGGCAAAGATATTTAAAATCAAAATCACAGGAAGGCTGATAGAACATTCAAGGAATCGTTTTGGTGACTTTGTTTTCTGTAAATAGATTTTTGTTCTTGTTTTAGCAATAAGCCCTCTTATCCCTTTCTTCTTTTAATGTGTCTATGAAGCTGGAAGTGTTTCTGAAAGTTTGAGACCACACCAATAGGGGAGGTGGATCTTAACTCCTTAGTGGAAATGAGCTCATTTTGCTACCATGACTCATGGAATGTTCTGTCTTAACATCCCCTTATGCCATAAACTTTGGTCTCAACTTTTTTGGGGGGGAATTAGAAATCTCTTGAGACAGACTCTCTACCTTTCTGTGAGCTGCCTTTCATTGTTGAGGTCCTTCTGATCTCTGAATCTCAGAAGGCATTATTCATTCATTGGGTAGGTAAGATTTACTTCATCCTTACAATATTTATGCTTCCTTTAGTTTTCTCCCTTTTCATGCGGTAATCTTGAAGAGTGAACATGCACAGCAAAGGCATCTTGCCTGTACCCAAGAGGAAAGGAACTCTGTGCTGTAAGTCCTAACTCCTGGTAGTGTTAATAGGAAGGAGAGGAATTAGGACACTAATTTTTCAATATGACATATGGATTCACTGCCCTAGGCTATGAGCCATATATGGCAATGCCAAGGAGAAAATCATCACAGTAAATGTTCCATTGCTTACTGCAATTTGGTTTTGCTTTCTTCACCTTGAAAACTCCTGTTCACCTTTAGGACTTATCTAAGGTGTCCCGTCCTTGAGTGGCTTTTACTATAGCCCTTCGTTAGCCAATCAGTTGTAAATTTTTAGGAGCACCCATTCACATGACTTCATGCTTATTGTCTCTTCTTTTTGGGATGCTAGTAGATGACCGACCTCGTTCACTTCAGCCTTTTGCCCTGTTCTCTAAGGCAAAGGCTGAAGCACGACAATCGTGGAAAAGTTCTTACAGGGAAATTAAAGCTGCATATAAGATTTAGAATAGTTGCTCTTCTCTGTTTAAGAGTCAAAGATATTGGGGAAGCCCACAGAAACAGCTGACCTGAGCAAGTGGGAGCTCACAAACTCCAGACTGACAGCTGGGGAACCTGCACAAGACGTAATTAGGCCCCCTGAATGTGGAGGTCAGTGGGGGGCGGTACTGGGCAGTCTATGGGGCCACTGGCAGTTGAACCCAGAATTTATCCTTGTGTTCACTAGTGAGCTTTTGGAGCCCATTTCCTATGGAGGGATACTCTCTCAGCCTAGATACAGGGGGATTGCCTAGGTCCTGCCCCAAATGATGTGACAGACTTTGATGATTCCCTTTGAGAGGCCTCACCCTCTCTGAGGAGTGGATGGGGGTGGGGTGGGGAGATGGTAGAGGGAATGGGAGAACTGGAGAGAGAGGGAATTGAGATTGGTATGTAAAATAAACCTGTTTTTAATTTAAATAAAAAAATTAATTGAAAAAAGAATGAAAGATGGATATCTTTCAATGGAACAGAAAATATTTTGTTTAAAATCATTCCAAATTCCTTGAAGGCATTTAAAAAGTTAAAATAAAAGATACAAACAAGATTCAAGTTGACTTAACATTACACTTTACATTGGGTTAAGCAAATAGAATCATTAAATCAGAAATGTTCCATGAATCACTGCCCTCTATAGCAGAGTGACAAGAATTCTTTGTAAACCATATATGCCCTCCAGAAAGGAAAATATGAATTCTAAGTAGAAAGGTCAGTGACATAACAGGACCCCAAAGGTGAGGGGTACAATGTGGGCAGGTATGTCCTCAGATTACTGCCCTTGAGCACTGTAAACTGAGCATCTGAGCACAGATATTTACCGAATGTCTGGAGACTCCGAAGTTCACTAACTAGACACTCGGCTTGACTTCCTTTATCAGGAAAGATGCTAAGTAGCTGCCTTCATGATGAAGCATCATAAAGTAGAGGGAAGAGATGAGGAGAGAGAGAGAGAGGGAGAGAGAGAGAGAGAGAGAGAGAGAGAGAGAGAGAGAGAGAGAGAGAGAGAGAAAGCTCCACTCTGATGAAGCAATTATCTCTTAAAGGACCATTCTCCAAATATTTTCAAATTAAGTAAAGTGTAAACATCCCATAGCAGCAGATAACAAGACTAAATTTGCAACTGGTCAATGATGAGTAAACCACTAGCTGGGCACCTACAGGTAGCCATGCATGGAGCATTAGTCCTCACCAGTCACTAAAAAATTTAAATTCGTTTGATGTACTTCTCCTTTTCTTGTAGAAAACAAATGAACAAATGCAGAAACACCATTATTTTCCATTGACATCATTTCAAGTGGCATGCTAGCTGTGGGATAGCTCAGTTTTTGAGCACATCGAGGTTGATTAGAAAACTTAGAAATCCAGGAGGCATCTAAATTGTCTTTCTTGAGCTTCTGTTCATAAAATATAACTCTGATCCAGACCCCCTGAATATGGGTGCTTGTGAGGAGGCCTCAGCAATCTATGGGGCCTCTGATAATAGATCAGTATTTATCCCTAGTGCATGAATGACTTTGGGAGCCCATTCCACACAGAGGGATACTCTCTCAGCCTAGACACACAGGAAAAAGCTTAGACCCTCCTCCAAAGGATATGACAGACTTTGAAGATCCCCCATGGAAGGCCTCAACCTCCCTGGGGAGCAGAAAGGGTATGAGATAGGGGGTTGGTGGTCAGGGGAGGAGAGGAGGGAGAGGGAACTGGGGTTGACAAGCAAAGCAAGCTTGTTTCTAATTTAAATAAAAAATAGGAAAACAAATATATATATATATATATATATATATATATAATATATATATATATATGGCCCTGAGAGATGCTGATGTTGTACTCCATTGTCCAGCTCAGCCTGCCAAAGCAACTGATGTTTCCTGAAACTCTGTATTGACATTTGCAGCTTAATGCTATTCCTCGTTTTCAAGTTGTTTTTGCTTTCTTGATGCTTTTTGAAGTTTTCTCTAGTTAATTTGAATTAGAATTTACACATGTGACAATTCCATCATCTTAATAATATCCTTTAAAAAGTGTTTCCAATTAAAACAGGAAGAGGATTTGTTTTTATTTTTATCTAAATCCTGACTGAAGGTAATCAAATGGGAATGTAAGTAATTTCTTTGCCTCAGTGTAGGCATCCTGTGCAAATTATAATCATAAAATAATTAAGATCTGTTAAAAATGCAAAGTATGATATTTTCATTCATTTATATTATGGCCATTTTAATGCTTACACAAGTTAATGTGCTTATAACTACATATACATCAAAGTGTGCAGATGCATTTTAAAATGTCTATATGGATTCTACATTAAAACAAGAAATTGGATACAGTTCTGGGTCTCCAGCTATGGACATTTATGGTGGTGTTGACTACAGAGCTCAGATGCTGTGGTGGTTTGCACAGGAAAGACCCCCATTGGAGTCATGTGTTTGAATTTCTGTCATATAGGGAGTAGTACTGTTAGCTAGTGTGGCCTTGTTAGAGTAGATGTGGTCTAAGTGGAGGGAATATGTCACTGTGGTGGTGACATTTGAGGTCTTGGATGCTCAAGTTAGGCCTGTTGTGGCAGTCTCCTTCCATAGTCTACAGATCAGGATGTACAACTCTCAGCTTGAAGATAACTGGACTAAACCTCTGAAACTATAAGTCAGTACCAATTAAGTGTTTTCCTTTGTAAGAGCTGCCATGGTCATGGTGGCTCTTCACAGTAATAAAACCCTAAGACAGAAGTTATTCAGACAATGGTTTATTTATTCAATGATTAATCATTTGCTGAAATATTCTATGTGCCAGCACAGTACAATATTCTGGTAACTTGTAAAGAAAATGTTAATTCTTAGAATTCATATTCCATTATTAATATGAATATTATTATGCTTATTCATATAGCACATCCCAACACAGTTTCCCCTTCTTCTTCCCACAGTCTCTCCCATGTCTCTTCTGTCCCCCAGATCCAGCTCCCTCCATCCCCCTTAGACAAGAGTAGAACTTGGAGGGATATCAAGCAAACATGACATAACGTGCTACAATAAGATGAAACATATACCATGACATTAATGATAGATGATGCAACCCAACAGAAGGAAAGGGTGCCATAATTACACAACAGAATCAGTGACCATCCCCACTTCTACTGTGAAGAGTCCCACAAGAACACCAAGTTATTCAGCCATAACATATACACACAGGAACAGCCCCATGGGTCCCAGTCAATTGATTTTCTGGACCATGTTCTCTTGGTGATTCTAACCCCTCTGGTTCCTCCAATCCAATTGAAAAATGGGGTACAGACCTAAATAGAGAATTCTCAACAGAAGAAACTCAAAGGTTAAGAAGTACTTACAGAAGTGCTCAACATCCTTAGACATCAGGGAAGCACAAATCAAATCTACTTGGAGATTCCACCTTACACCTGTCTGAATGGTCAGGTTCCAAATCACAAGTGACAGCTCATGCTGGAGACGATGTGGAGCAAAGGGAATGCTCCTCCACTCCTGCTGGCAGTGCAAACTTGTACAGCCACTTTGGAAATCAATATGGTGGTTTCTCAGAAAATTGGGACTCGAGACACAGCTACACTACTCCTGGCAATATACCCAAAAGATGTTCCATCCCACCACAAGGACGCTTAATTAACTATATTCATAGTAGCTTTCTTCATAATAGCCAGAGCCTGGAAACAACCTAGATAGATGTCCATCAAGTGAAGAATGGATAAAGAATGTGGTAAATTAACTCAATGGAGTATTACTCAGTTATGTAAAAAAATTACCTCAGGAAATTTGTATAATCCACATCCCTAGAGATATTAATATGATTCCAAGCCTCTATGTGTCAGCATTTGTCTTAAATCTCTTTCAAAGTAAAAGAGAGACAGAGTTGCACACACAGGGTGAGTTGTCAAGAGAAGGAAAGAGAGGGCAGGAGGGAAGGAGAGAGGCAGAGCGAAAAGAGAGAAGGAGAGAGGGGAGGAAAATCCTGAGGTACCTAATGTAAGTTGGCATGACTTTACTCTTCGGAAATATCACTTTTGTTGGTATGCTCATTATGTACCTGTTTGTATTAATCAACTTCATATCATATGTAGACCATGTACATATAATTGAATGAGATGTCTCAAAAAGTTGTACACACACACAGAGTTAAATGTCAAAATAAGTGAAAATTGCTCACGCCTATTGGCAGTAGTCACTGTCATATTTCTCTGCTGCCTTGAAATAGATAAATATTTCACATATATGTGTACACACACACTCACATATACATATTTATCCATCTTTTTTGACTTAAAAACACGCATTAAAGATTTGAAACAAATATGTGGTAGAATAGATTTTGTGGAGTTGCAGAATATACAATTACAAAAACACAGAAAATATTTATCAATGACAGCAGTTTCAGCAGCTTTATCCTTGATCTGGAAAAACCATCTTGTCTAGAATTTTAATAATATGTTTTCCTTCATGTATATGGGTTTTGTACTTTAGATAAGAAAGAATTTAAAATCCAGTGAAACCCTGCAACTACTTTTGACTTTATTAATGTCTCCTTCCCTGTGCCTGCCAGTTTCTTTTCTTTCAAATACTATAAATATTTTCTCTTAAGTAAGCTATCACTCTATTTCTTATGTGTGATAGGTGGGTATTCATGGAAATTTATCTGTTAAATTGTAGATGACACTAAAAATGCATGATTATAATTTCCTCAAGGTCCCAGATTTTATCTCAAGTACTTGGTAAAAAAAAAAAGCAATGAGCCATATTGACCCAATACAGGAACAGAAATGTCTCTTCCATGGGATGCATAAATATAAATTAAGGCTTATGTCCTTCAGGATTATTATGTATTTGTGGTAAAATAGTGTGATATCTGTAACTTTCAAGTAGTTCAAGAAAAATCATGCAAATAAATATCTGTGTGCATTGTATGTGTGTGTGTGTATGTTGTGTGTATATGTGTGGTGTCTCTGAGTGTGTGCGTTTGCAAGCAAACATATGTTAAACATAAAGAGACAAAGGGTGACAATGTACAAAAACTCAAAATGCTGATAAACTTAAATGGAGAGTATACAATATTCCCCTATGATTATTTTACATTCCATAAGGTTGCTCAGTTTCCAAAATAAAATGAAAGAAATAATGCTTCGAATAACTCATAATTTAGGATCTACAGACAAGTTAGTATAAGACAATTTTCTTTAAGTGGTAATAATCAGTGGTTTGGATCAAAGACCAAACCTATATAGAGAGTAGGCTAGAAGAGTACTACTGGCATTTATAATATTTCAGATCATGAACTTTTGTGAGTAACAAAGATGTGGTAGTTACTATTTAGCTATGGGTATCAAAAAAAGTATTAACTTTAAATGGATCTATAAAATATAGAAATCAAGTACTGGCTTTAAACTATGATTTTTTGCAGTGAAATAATTAATATAAGCAGATATAGCAAAACACACACCTTGGAAGAGATATTAACATAGAGAGAGAAAAGGCAGGTATTATGAAACTTTTTAAAATGGTAACTGCCCATATTCTCACAGAATTGTTTTGCCAGCAGTGGTAGGATGTTTATTATTCTTTCATCCCAAGGAAGAAACATTTCTATTCTCGTATCATGTTTGGGTCAATATATTTAATGATTTCAATACAAACATGTCACTGCATATTTGACAGATCTTGTCATATATCAGGCTTGACATGAAATATCTCACACTCGGAAAAATCAGGCAATGGTTTACATGTGATATTTGAATAGGTTTCATCTGAACATGAAAATCCAACAACGATGACTACACCATGGTTAAGAAACATAATTACATCCTGCATCTTTGAAAATCCTGTTTTCAGATGTCAAATTTTGTGCTACCTAAAAGGTAGGTCATTATGGTATCTGAAACATGTACAGCAACTTTTAGTAGTATCATCTTTGGAGTGGATCTGGCATGGTTGACCTTTTATTCTACTAGTGACATGTGACTGTTGGTACTTACAGTTGTGAGGATTTGATTTTAGAACCTCTCCAATACCCCCAGACTAAGAAAAAAGAAATCAGTTGGAAAACACCTGTCTTTGTGGAGTTTATGATTGAGTGGAGGGAGAAACTTATTTCAAATGGAAATGAAGTTATATAATTGTCAGAAAGTGCTAAGTGATATAAATGATAATAGAACAGTAGAAGGAGATTCCAAGGCGATACAGAAATTCTAATTTTAACAGAGATGCTAAAGGTAGGTTCCCTTAAGGTGGAATCTGAGGTAAAAACTGAAAGGTGAAAGGATTAGTCATGTTATAGCAAAAGAAAGGTCCCATGAAAGAGTATACCTGAGTGTTTGAAAAAAGCAAATAGCACAGATAGTGACATATTTTCAAATGGGTCATTTTGCATGTTGCATACAGAAGAAAGTAAACAAAGTCAACTCTAAGCTTCTTTCTATAATCTAGATGGTTGCTAATGTTGAGTTTCGAAGATATAAACCATAGAGGTGATGAGAGAAGCTGACTCTCCAAACTGAATTCCAAGGGATTTGCAAGCAGGTTAAAGAATTTAAGTGGTGAATAAAGTGCCTCTGTCTGATAAACTAACTGGAAAGATGAAATTTGCCTCAGCTGAGGTGCAGAATGATATAAGCTAGTGAGCAACTAGGTTGAATCTACGCAGTCCTTCAGGTATCCAAGTAGCAGTATCATGAAAGTGGTCTGCAAACATAGAACTCCAGAAGAGCATTCAGGCTGCCAATGTAAATGTCAATATATGTATGGACATCACTGTGGATCACCCAGGATGATGAACTATCTGCCAGAGTGCGGTAGAAAGATGGCAGTACAAAGAAACACCAATGTACTGACTAGGCGGAAAGAAGGCAGAAGGAAGGATGAGTAGCTTCATTTGGCTATGGAAGATGATTATTATTGCAGGTATCCACAAATGGCCAAAAAGAAGTGACATGGGTTCCACAAGTCCAGTGGGTGTATCTGCAAAATCTTTGCAACTAAATTCAGAGAAAGTTGTGAAAGTGGGTAAAGAAGGTCGAAAGGAGCCAGAGGACCATGATATATGTCATGATATAGTGTCCTCCAAACATAAGAATGCTGTACTGGTGAAACCTCAACAATATGGCCACCTAAACAAAACCTGTATAACGAGAATAGCAGCAAAGATGTCAATGTAGTGTATGGCACTATCCACCGATAAAGAGCTGTAGTGATATATTATTTATGATTTATTAAAGCATGCCTGAGCATTCAGAAAGCAAAGTCAGCTTCAAGCTGTAGAGATCAGGCAGTGGTGACACACACCTTTAATCTCAGCAGCCAGAAGCTAGGAGGCGGTGGTACACACCTTTAATCCTAGGACTCAGGATTAAGAGATAGACAGATCTCTCTGAGTTCAAGGCCACCCATATCTACACAAGATTGAAATAGTCTAAAAGAGAATTATAGTTCACACCTTTAATCCCAACACTAGAGGGGTATATAAGGCAGAATTAAGGTCTCAGAAAAGATTCATCCTCCAGTCACATTGAAGAAAGGAACATTCATTCTCCAGCCACACTAAGGAGAGACAGCAGTTTTAGATCTGGTGAAGATCTTATGCGTGGATCAGCCCTTTCAGCCTGAAATAGAAGTGAGAGCTACTTCCTGTCTTCTTTGCTTTTCTGATCTTCAACTTGAAGCTTGAACCCTAGTATCAGTCTCTGGGTCTTTTTTTTTTTTTTAATTACAAAGAGCTACAGGCAGCTAGTGGGTGTTGAAGGAGGCAGAATAAGTTTTCTCCAGGGATAAGTACCCTGAAACACTATTTTATCCCATGAGGTCACTGCTAAACATATATACACAGCGTCAACATTGATTGGACTCAGAAGGTTAATATAGATTAGAGGGAGAGATGCAGTCATGTTTGAAATTCTAAATTAAACAATGCAAAATCCTAAATACATGACAGAGATACTATGTGCCCATAGATACGCTGCACTATAGAGAGTACCCAGCAAATAGAATCAGTGATAGTGTTCATTAACAGACAAATGAGAAAGAAATTTAGCATAGATACAACTGTAACTATATCCATAAAAACAAATGCCACCCAGGAAAAAAAAAATCTGATTTTAATCAGTCATGATACACATCATGTTATGCTGGTAAAAGTACATATATTGTGTTAGTTAAGGGAATTGTGAAGTATATAAACAATGATAAATCAAAAAATATTCTGTAACATTTTTATCCAATACAATACAGTTAACGGATTCCTTTGCTAAAGATAGGAGATTATGAACAAAATAACACAAACATAAATGATCTCAAGTATTGAACATTCATAATCTCCTGCAGACCCTTTCCAATTCTGTTCAGTGGGTGAACAATTTGCTTGCTGTTGAACTAAATGAACAAAGGGGGCGAGTGAACATTTAAATTCTGAGGATTAGTTTTGGAAGGTGTCACACATTATTTCAAGATTCTTAGTATTTTTAGTCAAATGGTCTATTTTCCATTTCTGGCTTTAAAACTGACATTTTTCTACATAGTTACAATATGCCAATATATGAAATTGAAAGGCAGAATTAAAACTTAATTGTTCCAATCTTTCCATTAAGAACATTTAAAATAGCTCTTGTTTTTACAATGTAATTGCTGGGTTCTAGGGTTTGTTACATATCAGTATATTTTACATCACTTTTCAAAAATAGTTAAAGCTTATTCCAGTCTTGCAGGAAAAAAAAGAAAAATAGCATGCTGTTGGATTTTAGATGTCATCTAAAACTTATTTAAAATATGGACTCCAGTATACATGAAGTCATTTCATTAACCAAAATGAAAGAATTTTGACATCAGGTAATTAAATTTTAGTATTGAATAAATGACTTGCCATTTTTTCCAGACCATAAACCCTTGAGTTGCATTGGCATCAGTTTGAAATTATCTGGTGAAGTGCTAATTTCATTTTCTGACACACAATTTCATGTTGTTTATCATAAAAACAAAAGACACTAGCATTGTAGTTAATTGAGGTTTTGTCACGTGACAGAAGATGCAGCTCATTTGAAAGCCTTAAAAGT
This sequence comes from Cricetulus griseus, assembly GCF_003668045.3. Classification (NCBI taxonomy): domain Eukaryota; kingdom Metazoa; phylum Chordata; class Mammalia; order Rodentia; family Cricetidae; genus Cricetulus; species Cricetulus griseus. The sequence continues at coordinate 6,227,359 of NC_048603.1, read as the reverse complement.
TTGTCAGCTGGAGCACTAATTCCCTTCCATTAACATTAGACAAAGTGTTCTCAAGACAATAAACTGATTATCACAACCTAACGACATAAGTAAATTTATGAAATGAATGGCTGCAAATATCAAATGAAATCAAAGAAAATAGAAAGTCCAAAATCCCTGATCTCACACACACACACACACACACACTTTCTCTCTCTCTCTCTCTCTCTCTCTCTCTCTCTCTCTCTCTCTAAACCTACCCAACTGGCAGGCAATGGTGGTGCACACCTTTAATCCCAGTACTTGGGAGGCAGAGGCAGGCGGATCTCTGTGAGCTCGAGGCCAGACTGGTCTACAAAGCTACACAGAGAAACGGTCTCAAAAAACTAAAAATAAAACAAAAAATATAGCAAATAATATCTGTGTATATGAAAATGAGGGCAGATGTGAGTACAGTGTAACATGTAGAAAAGAGAAAATAAATCCTAAATATTAGGAAGAAAAATCACTGAATTCAGGCAATAAACGTGAGTTATGAAAAAATATAAGACTAATTATTTTTCTAGTTCTAACTCTGTCAATGATTTATAATTTTGGTCATGGCTAAGTGAATAAAAATGTATTTAGTACTGAAAGTATAAAATTTATTATGAACCTCTACAGATTCAGTTTTGGTGGCTACTCTAACTGTATAGAAGTTTGTTGTGTTGTATAATCTTTGGATCTGGTTAATTATTTTGGTGTACAATTTTTATATTTACAACTTTTAATAATTTTTAAATAAAGAAAACTAAATAAGCTATGAATAATAACATAAGACACTCTGGTATGTAAAAGATCAGTCATAAATACAAATTCTATCAAGTTTTCTACTAATATGCACTGCATTTAAAAATCCTTATTTAGAAAAGACTAAGAATTTTTATATAGAAACAAGTGACAACATCCATAAATGTTGAGGCAATAAAACTACTTCAGGAGCAGAAATACACTTTCAGGGCATAATTTCTTTTGTTCAGAACTACAGAAAAAATTACAAATAAGGTGAAATTTGGAGGAGTAAAACTAAGAAAAGGTAGGACACTTAAAATAGTAGACAGTTGTTTGCATCTGCATGTGTTTGTTCCCTCTGTATTACACCATTGACATCTGTATTTATAAATCATAATTTGAATTTTACTATTTTACTGATGTTACTACACACACACACACACACCACATATATCTCAGTTCACCATGCAAAATGCCTGGTATTTGTTAATCATACCAGAATTGGAAAAAAAAAAACAAAAACAAAACAAAACAAGTGTTAGCTGATGAAAATAACTTGAACTACTGTTAAGAGTTAAAGTGAGCACAAGCAACTTGAGTTTGGTGCTAAAGGTAAAATCTTTCTACTAGAGAGGTGGAATGAGGAAAAAACAAGTATGAAAAGTACAGCATGAAGATGAAAATGAGAGAAAAGTGTGGTAAATGCAGGGCATTTATGAAAACCTAGAAGATGTATGGCATGGATATGTCCCTTCACCTACTCCCTAGGTGAAAATGGCTCTCACTGACAGAGGAAATGTGCCTATAAAACTCAGAGAGAGTAATTTTGGTTACTCTGAGTCAGTAAACCATTGGGGATGGCTTACATTTAGAAACCAGCATTGTCACAACAACTGATAACACCAGAGAGGTAGACCAGCAGTATAAATAACTATTTTCATTCTAGTTGTGAATTTGGTGTACAGTCAGTTGATAAGATAGGAGGTAACGATAGGGTATCAACACTTATTGAGTATCCCTTGAGGATGATTAAGAGATAAAGGATAAGAGCTGGGAAGGTGGTCCAGAGGATAAATCACTGGCTACACAAGTGTGAGACCATGAGTCCACATCTGCAAAACCAATGCGAAGCAAGGTCCACTCTGCTGGCATTCCAGTGGGTATGAGATGAAAGCCATGATTCCCTGAGACGTAGGTCCAGATGGCCTTGTGTACACAGCAACAAACAGGAAGAGGTTCACTCTCAAACAGAGAACGAAGTGAGCACCGACTCAAATGGTGATTCACTGACTTTAGCATGTATGTACTTCCCAAAAGTAGGAAAAAAAATAGCATGAAGCCACACTGGGAATGAAAACATAGCCGGGTGTTTGTGGTGCATGCCTTTAATCCCAGCACTCGGGAGGCAGAGGCAGAGGCAGACAGATCTCTGTGAGTTCCCGGCCAGCCAGGTCTCCAGAGCAAGTGCCAGTACAGGCTCCAAAGCTACACAGAGAAACCCTGTCTCGAAAAACCAGAATAAAAAAAAGAAAGAAAAAATAATGGAATAATGGATATAAATTATAGGATAAAATGTCAGATTTCTTATTTTTTGTATATTTCTTGGGCTACAGCATGAAGGAGAGTAGGCCATTCCATAGAAAATTTAAAAAGATAAATTTCACAGGAAGTTGATTTCTAGTGATGACAAAAATTTCTACTTTAATGTGTGGTATTATCTTATAGCTACCAGAACAACAAAAGTCAAATAAAACAAGTGACAACTCATGTTAGCTAGGACATGGGGCAAGTATGACACTTATCCATTGATGGTGCGGTTATAAATTTGTATGACCACTATGGAAATTAGTGTTGTGGTTCCTTAGGAAAATGGTAATTGCTCCATCTCAAGATGCAGCTATATCATTCTTGATCATAAACCCAAAAGACACTTCATCCAAATACAAAAACACCTCATCCACGTTCATTGCTGCTCTATTCATAATAGCCAGAAATAGGAAACAACCTTGATGTCCAACAACAGACAAACAGTCAAAGAACATGTGATACATTTAGAGTATGGGTTATCAATCATCTGTTAAAATACAAAATCATGAAATTCACAGGTAAATATATAGAACCCGTAATAGGTAATAAAACATCTGCAGTGAGGTATCCCATACTCAGAAAATTACGGTATGCATTCATTTATATGTGCATAATGGATGTTAATGATGAGCCTAGCTACCACCCAAATACCCAATGAGGTTACGTATAAAATAAGGGCCTGGCGGGGGCAGATAAGTTTTATTAGAAAAGTGAAATTGACTAGTTAGTTGCAGATGGATGGAGGGTACTCTAACAGAAGGATAAAATGGAGAGAGTGAAGATAGAGAGGGACGAGAAAGGGGATACAGTTAGAGACAGCTAACATTTAAAACCAAGGGGCATTTGAGGGGTAGTATGGAAACCCCAAAGAGTAGAAGTTTTCATATACATATATGGGATGTATATGGGATATAGGTATACGTATATATGGGATATGTATGCATATATATGAAGGTAATCTAAATAAAAATGACAAATTGGCCATCCTTTGTCATCAAATGAAGTTTCCAGTCACAGGACTGAGGTACACTTATTTGAGTTGTTAGCTAAAGAGCTCCCATGGGAATCACTGTTTTGGGTACAAAGGTCCCTATATTCACAGATAAGCAACTGGGAAACCAGGAATGTTCATCATGACGGGGTGTCTTCTCAAAGGAGGAAATACATGTTTTCTGCCCAGAAGGCTTTGAGTGGATATTGTTAACAACCTGGTGACACTTCTTTATCTGCAGGGGCAGACCTCACTCAAATCCCCAAGAATTATTATTTCAGACTTTCCCTCTTCATCTTTAGCTCCTAATTAACACAACACATCCTTAGGGGAGAAGTCACATGTATTTTATGGCTTGCACAACTGTGTGCTATCTGTGTCAGAGACAACACTAGATTCCAGGCCTTTAGTCTACAGGGAATTATCTTCATGGTGACACTGCTTTGTAAAGGAGTTTTCATGTAGTTTCACCTTAAGCCTTATTATACACCTGGAATTGGAATGAATGTTTCCAGGAAAACTTTTCCCTACCTAAATTGTACTATGTTTAAACATGCAGGCAATAAATCCCCTGGCATCAGACTCCCAAAGTTTGATTCAGACTGACTAGGTCAGGCAGAACCAAGTTTCTTTGCTTATTTTATCACTGTTCATTTCCCTATATACCATGACACTTTCAGGGACCCATGCACATTCCAATGACCTAGGTTGGTGCCAAGTCTACTTTGCTCCACAAACTGATGACAAGACCCCAATTCTGAAGACAACAACTATAGAACTCATTGATCATGGAGAATTTCAGTCAGGGAACACACAGAGCCCACCTACCTAGGCTCTAATGTTTTTGATACAGGTATGTACTCTGCATGCTGCCATGAGCTGGAACCCATGGACTATACTCTTTGGGGGACCAAGAACCAGAGACTAGACTACCCAGGGATCTAGGGTAAAACAAGCAAACAAATAAATGAAAACAATCATCAACAACAAAAATAGGTATCAAATGAGAACTAGTGATATTGTGCTATACTTATAAAATAGTGCCTTGTGTTTGCATGACTTCCCTCAGGGTGCAGGGAACCCTTCAGAAGTGGAAGGCTCTAAATCAATCAAAGCTTGTGTGAATTCACAGACAGAGACTGTATGTACCAGGTCTTATGGCTTCCTCTTCAGTGATTTTATGGCATTACTGGATGTGTGAATGGCTAGTTCTCTGTTTCTCACGCCTAATCTTGACAACTTTCCCTTTTTTGTTTCCCCAATTCCAATGAGTTAGGTCTTGTTATGTCTGATTGTCTTCTATCTTGTTCATTGCTATCCCTTAGAAGCTTGCTTGTTTTCTAAGGTGGGGCTGAAAAGAGGTGGATATTGGGAAGAGACGTGGAGAGGTACTGGAAGGAGTAGAGGAGAATAAACATTAATGAGAACATATTATGTGAGGAAAATACATTTTCAATTCAAGGGGAAAATCATTTATTGAAAGACAATTGAGTGAAACCTAATTGTGGAATCACTATAATTTTTTGTGTCATAAATAATGATAATTGCGATTTCAGATAACTAATGAAACTCTCAAGGTACCACAGTAGTTTTGGTGATGATTGGCTTTCAAGGTGATAGATTTGTAGTTAAAATTACATTGATTCATATTCCCTTGAGGTATTAGATATGTAACGTGACTACATTCACAAATGATTGTCATTGAAAAATAATTCCCAACTAATGAAACTAAACCATGCACATATAAAATAGGCCAATTATGCCTGTGATTCATATGTCAGCACTGTGCACTGTGTAGACACAAACATAGCTTTCACTCAATTGATGGAACGTTTTCCATCAGAATAATCTAATTTCTACAAGTGCCATTTAGGGAAATTAACTTCTAATGGTTTTTCTTCAATTAAAAATTTGTAGTCAGTTCTAATTACAACCTTTGTTGAGAATTTTTCTGAACGTATACTCATAACCTAGTGATTGTTTATAATCTTGCATGTTAGCATCAATTTTCTGTCTCAACTACAATTACCTCTTCAAAGTATTTCATATGTAACTGTTGCAGGAGATTTGTTCGCTCTATCCCCCAAAACTGTCAATAAATTGAACCTTATTTCAGAGGACAGAGTTCATGCTCAGCTGACCAGAATAAACCATGGAGACTTTTTGTGGACTCAGACGTGGAGAGAGGGATGCCAGGAGGAAGGAGGAGGGGTTTAAGGTTTTCATGGGCTATTTTGGAGCTTGGAAAAGCAAAGAGGAGCATTAGCTGGGCTTTTCTCTGTTGCTTTCTCTATCTACCAAGTTCATACCCTACTATCTTACTGCTAAGTTTCTATTAGTAATAGAATAATTTACATAATTGTTAAAGTGAGTCTGCTCTTTGCACTAAAATGTTTTTGTTACAGAAAAATCGACCTGTCCTACTCTAAGAAATGCTTATCAATCATCTTATTTAATGACTACCGGATCATTGATTTGAACTAAATTATTAGGATTAAAGGTATTTATGCAATAGAAGCACATTTATAAGATATATTAATAAAAGAACATTGTTAGTATTGAAGCATTTAATCACATAGGAAAGAGCCAATATAATAAGACTACTTCTAAAATATTGGGTAGATTGTGTCTATGAAGTCATCAACATGAATTTCCAGGACAGGCAAGAATACATTTGAGATGTTTCCTCATTTATGCCAATGCAATTGTATGGTCCAAGGGCCCATCCATGGAAGGTACAGTTAAACTGATGGATGTGCAAAGCATTTTGGGTAATGTGACAACAGCAGTAGCAATGGGTATACTGCATAGGCACTATTTCCACTTTTATCACCTGCATGGGCTGTCAGTCATTTTTTTTTTTTTTTTTTTTGAAAAAAGGTTTCTCCATCTAACAGGGCTGCCTGTCCTGGAACTCACTTTTTACATGGCCTTGAACTCATAGAGATCCACCTCTCTCTGCCTGGTGAGTGCCAGGATGAAAAGGCATGTGCCACCACATCGAGGCTCAGTGACATTCTTAGGATCATGTCATGTCAGATAACACCGATTTTGTTGCTCTCGAGATGCTATGGAAGCAATGTTACTTACATAAGCTAATGCAAAAGAGAGCCACCAGAGAGTTAAATTGATGCTCTTTAGTACCATAGAAGGCTAGGGGGATTTATTAGCTAATAGTTGTTAGTGCTAGCAGATAAATATTGGCTTCGTTCCATTTTCGTTTATGTCACCATTTAATTAGATTAGCCTAAGGTGACATTAAAAGCAGACCTCATCCGAATTTACTGTAAAGATACTGATTGCCAAGCAATGGTTCCCCAAAATCATTTTAATTCGGTGTTTATTAAAAAGAGTAACAGCTAACTACATAAAGATTGGTCACCAAAACATATGCAAATCAATAAGCATAGTAATTTATGATAAATAAAATTTCCCCTCACATTAAACTAGAAGCCTAAAGTTTGAAATGTAGTTCAACCCAATAACCAGAAGTGTTTATAAAATATGTATTTTCAGTTAACATCTCTCATTAAAAATGTGTTCATTATTTATTTATCTTTATGTATTTGATTTTTCTTTCATGAGTATGCCCCTATTTCTGTATTCTGCAGTATTTGGAAAGTCACTCTAATAAACAGAAAACACATATTCAAATAAGAAAATCACATCTGTTTGTTTTACCAAAGATCACTGTTTCCCACATTTTGCAGCAATGCAAAATAAAAGTAGATACAATTGTTATACTACTCTAAATGTCTTATCTTATGGATGCACATTTTACTTTGATACTTGGAAGTTTGTTTATATTTCCATTTGTCTAGGTAAATGTGAATATTTTAGATTTTCATTCAGTGTTATTTTATTTATTTTTAAGATGATCATGAACTAAATTCCTTGATGGAGAGAGATCATCTGTATGATATCAGGAACACAGTATTTATAAATATTGGCTGTATAATTTCAATAATATAAAACTTAAGTATACAACTATGAGCTAAGGTCTTTAATACAAAATACTAGAGAACAAAGTAAGGGATTTTAAATTGACAATGTAACAAAGATTATATAAGGACCCATGCATTTACTACTTTCACAGAAACTGAAACTTTAAAAGGGATTTTAATCCTGAACTAATAAAACGATGTTACTTTTATTGAGGAAAACCAAGGAAACCTTAGTGAGAGAGGCACAAATGCAAAAGAATAGTATTGACCTTAAATAATAATCAAATACTAAATTCAATAGAAAAGTAACACTTATCTTTCACTAAGGCTAAAATGTTATTGTTTGAGACTTAAGATATTTAAAATACACATAATAAGAACCTCTTGCAGGGGTGCCATGAGGCTGAATAAATTCCTCTGGAATGCTATGGGTGCCAGAAAATTTATGCAGCTGGGTATTCAATCACTATTTCTCAATGACTTTGCCTTGGGTCTGACTGAACCAGTAGGGAAAAAAAAAAGAAAGAAAGAAAAAAAAAAAAAAAAAAAAAAAAAAAAACCTGCCAAGTTACTGAAGCCACAGACAAAGACAGGATTATCTCTCAGTGGACAAGAAAGCAGATGAGGTAAAACTAGACCTCTGAAGAAACTTTAAAGGAAAAAGGTGTTCATTTGGACGACAGAGATGAACAAATGAAGTCGTTTGAATTTACATGAAAAATGACTCATGCATGGAATTGAACCAAAAGAGGAAGGAAGAAAAGGGGGAGATAAAGAGGCCACACAGAGAGAGATTAATTCTTTTTTAACTACAGAAGAGAAAGGAGCTAAGTGTAGGTGTGCAGATGGATGAACTGTGAGATTAAATTACATAGTGGCCAATTAGGAAACAAGGTCAACACAAATTAAGAGTTTTAAAAGAATTTTTGCACCACTCCAAAAAAAATTAAAATAAAAGGAACGTGGCTACAAAGTACTATGATTAATATTCAGAAATCAACTTTCTATGTTTTTTCTCAAGGAGATAATATGACATCAGTTTTACAGAGGATTGTAAGAATGGATTGAAAATACTTCCAGAAATCCAGAAGAGTACTTAGCAGATAGGAAATATTCCATAAATTTTAAAGTTTAATTTTCTAAATTAAAAAGTCTGTGATTTTAACTTCAGCTGATTTGTTTCTTAGACTTTTTATGTTTAAAAGTTATATGTATTAGGTTAGCTATTTTAGCTTAAACTGTATATGTCTGGTCCTAAAGGAGCAACCCTAGGTTATAGTGTGAATGGTCCTGAGGTTATTCTAAATCATTTTGTAACTTGAAACACATTAATGGAAAATACTGAGCATTGTTTATTCCAGAGTACAGAACTTCTGCACAGCAAGGAACACAATCATTCAAGTAAAGAGGCAGCCTACAGAATGTTAAAATTTGTATGATTAGCACATCTGACTACGGGAGAGTAACTAAAATATACAAAGGACAAAACAATAACATCTTAAACACCAGGAAAATAGACAATACAATTAAAATTGGTGCATAGAAATAAACAGAATTGTCAAAATAAAAATGACAATGTCATATTTTTATATATTCAGCATCCTTAGTCACCAGAGAATGCAAATTAAAACTCCTTTTAGAATTCATCTTATCCAAGCCAGAGTGGCTAAGAACAGTAAAACAATGTTGACAAACACTGGTTTGCATATGTGGGAAGCACAACCCTTAGTCATTGTAGGTAGGAGTTCGGAATAGGGAAGCCACTTTGGAAATAAGTGTGTGTTCCCTTTAATTCATAGTTTATACTTTCTTGACAATTTCACCCAATGAGTTCTGTTTCTTCATTAGTTTGTTTTTTCAAGACAGGGTTTCTCATCCAATGATTTTTGATCATCTTCACACTTCCCAACCAAACAATGTTTTGTCCTTTCTTCTTAACACATTAAATCCAATTTGTGTTGCTATTCAAAACCTAGAAATTTATCTAGCATATGATTTAGCAATATTATTCCTGAACATATTCCCAAACTTATATCCTTATAATAGGAAACCAAGACTATCACAATGAAATTGGACAGGGTAATACAACAGAAGGGAAAAAAAAATAGGAGAAGGCACAAGAATCGGAGACCAACTCCCTCAGGAGTCCCTTAAAAACACTAAAGTAATGAGATCAGGAGCATTCAGAACCTAGAAACCACCTAGGTGCCCCTCAACCAAGGGATGGATAAAGCAAATGTGGTACTCAGCTGTTAAAATCAGTGGTATCAGGAAATTTGAAGGCAAATGGATGGAACTAGAGAAAAATCTTCCTGGCTGAGGTAACACAGACCCAGAGAGACAAACAAGGTATGTTCTCACTCATAAGTGGATATTAACTTAACTATAAAGTAAAGGATAACCATGTTACAGTCCACAGATCCAGAGAGGCTAGGTAACAAGGAGGGCCCAGGGGGAAACACGTGGATCTCCCTGGGAAAGGGAAATAGAAGAGATCTCCTGACAGGACTAGGGTGGGTGGGGATGAGTACTTGGGTGATCAGGTTGGGAGTAGCTGGAGAGGAAGAGTACTGAAAGAGATGACTAGGAAGGGGTAACATTTTGGGTCCAAGTAGAAACCTAACAGAAAGGAAACTCCCATGTATCTGCAAAGATAACCCAAGCTAAGACCCCAACAATACTGGATATATAGCCTGAACTGGCCATCTCCTGTGATCAGATTGATGGCTGCCCCAGTTGTCATCAGAGAGCCTTCATCCAGTAACTGATGTTAGCAGATGCAAAGCCCCACAGCTAAACACTACAGGGAATCCTGCTGAAGAGAGGGAGGAAGGATTATAGGAGCTAGCTGGGTCAAGGACATCACAGGAAAACTCACAGTAAAAAACAACCTGGCTCATAGAAACTCACTGAGTTTGCATCAACAACCAGGGAGCCTGCATGGGACCAACCTAAGCCCTCTACATACATGTGACAGTTGTATCGCTTGGTCCATTTGTGGAACTCTTAACAATGGGAGCAGGGGCTGTCCCTAATACTTTGGATGACTCTGGGGAACCTATTCCTCATACTGGATTGCCTCCCCCAGCCTTACTGCAACTTGATAGGCCATGCTTTGTTGACACCCACAGGAAGCCTTGCCCCTTGCTGAGCAGGAACAGAGGAGTGGATTGAGGGCAGGCAGAGGGGAGGAGGAGGAGAGGGATTGACAGGATGGGAGGGGAGCATGGGAAGGGAAACAGTGATTGGGACGTAAAATAAACATAAAAAACACTAAACTGATAACTATGGAATCTAAGGACCTGATGCAGACCCCGTGCTCATTTCTTCAGGCTTTGTGAGCCCATGTGTGCTTTTCCCAATTGAATGGGAGGGGCTTGTTCTCTTGGTGTCTTCATCCCTTTATCTTATACTCTTGGGGTTCCTTGATCTCCGAGGGGAGGGATTTGATGGATATATCCCATTTAGAGGTGTGTGGTCCAAGGTCCGTCCCCCCTCCCCCGGCATAATGTCTGGCACAAGATGAAGCCTCTCTGATAATGGCTGAATGAAGATACTAATCAGAGTATAGCAGAATATCATTAGGAGAGTTATTTTATTGCTCCTTAAAAAATTGTACCAGTAGTATTTGGTTTCACCATAGGTCTCTGGGTTACCTACTTACTGGCTTTTGGTCAACCAAGCAATGGCAGGTATGGATTCCATCTTGTGGCATAGGCCTTAAATTATAGGCCTACTACTTGGGGTGGAGTGGGGTTGGCAATAACAGTCTTACTAATCATTGAATTCTGTAAGCTATAAAATGTCTGATTTGGCAATATATACTCACCAGTTCAATCGTTGCAGGTATGCTATAGGAATAAGCAACTAATCACTTTATGCTTGGATTTGAAGCCTGTTCCATACCACAGAAACTTGTAGCTGATATCAAGGCCCTGGCCCCATTACTAAGTCATAGGCCTTAGAGAGGAAGAACCAAGATCTATTATTCTGATAAATGGACACAGTAATAATCATGTACCTGTTTTTATTCCCATACTTTAGTGTGTCTCTCAACTCTCATCAGAGAAGCTTTCTTTGGGAGTAGGTAGTGATTAATAGAGAGATGTACCACCAGTCAATAAGTGGATATTAAGAAACTGTAGAGTGCTGAGCACTAACTGGGACCTGAGGATCACGCCCCTTCCCATAAAGCTAAGACATAATTACAGAACAGAGGATAGATGATGATAAAACGCCTAAGGAAGCACACATCTGCAATGAAAAGTATTTGCTGGTCACAACAACACAGTTGCACACACACAGTCTATCAAGTGCTGGGGTTAAGATCACAAAACTTGCCCAAAGTCAAGACAATCAAAATCCCAGCATAGGGGGACAAGGGGCTTGCACTCTCTACCTCTCTCTGAGGTTCTGTTGGAATGCATGGAATGTTGGGTTTTCTTCAGGGATTTGGGCCCTGAGAAAACAGGCACACACAGGCGACACTAAGTTAACTCAGTAGATAGAAAGGAGGGGCGTTGTTGGAAGGGAAATATGAAATATGCTAAGATAGGGGAGAGATTCACTGTGGGGTGGTGTATGTATGTGGTTGTTGAAACATGTATTGTGCATATCTGAACAGATAATGACAAATTCTTCAAAAAGCAAAAAAGAGACAAGAGAATCCTAGGAAATTTAGCACAACATGGCTGAATGGGGCCAGAAGTTTTGAATACGCAAACAATGCAAAGACGATAAGTTACATGGAACGGCAACAGGAGATTATCTTACTGGTGATGGTGAATACATAATTTTCAGCTGGAAGTTCCAGCACTGGCAATGGAAATTATTATCTCTGCTACCCATTCATTCCTAGTTTTATTTGGGTAACATTTATAATGGTATCTTTCACCGTTGTATTCTAGATTTAGAATACTAAGAGAAATCAACAGGGAGATCTCACTGACTATAAGAGAAGACTTATAAACCTGTATCTGATCAAGTTTCAGCACCTGGCTGAGCAGTCCTCAGGACCTGATAAAACATCTCTCCTGGAGAAGATGTCTGGTTCTTGGGAGCAATGCCATTTAGGAAAACTTAGGTTTCTATTACAGCTACTCCAACTGATCACTGTCTCAGATAAACAGTGGCTGTAAAATCATTTTTTTTGTTGTTGTTGAATTATCAACTATATTCTGATAGTAATCAGTTGTAGTCCAGGATGTGCATTTTACCTACATTTTCTCCCATGTCTCAGTATCATAAAGCCTTATTTTAAAATCTAAACATTAGAATTTGCAAGTAAACATAGTTTTATGAAAATAGAGCTGAAAACTGAACAAGCTATGTTTATTAACCTTGTTAATGTTTAAATACTAACCAACACATTATGTGACATCTAACTGTAAATGAACATGGAGTAAATGAAATTTTCTTGTGCTTATTGTTGGCTAAATTAAATACTGCCTTTCTGTTCACTAAGGGACCCTATTAAGCCCCAACCTTTCCCCTCTTGTTATAATAAATGCTCTCACCTACTAATAGCCCTAGCTTTCTAGGTTGAAACCTTATTAAGAGTCTCTCAGCATATCTATGTCTGCTCCTGCTTATACCCCATCCATAATCCTTACTGTTTGCTATGGCTCCTAATTTAATAGTCAAAAATAATTAGTTGCTTATAGCATCATCCAGTACTCCATTTTCCTATATGCTTTCTTTCTACGGGAAAACTCTCTTGATTGGGTATCAATTTTCAGTTCCTCTGTCTGGCAAATGATCACTCTTTGCTCTGGGAATCTCGGGGCCACAAGATTAGTGGTATGTTCTCTGATTAGGTATCTACTTTGGCTTTTTTCTCTTTGCTCTCTAGAGGTTGTGATACTCTGAAATTCTCTATTTTTAAATTTACATTTGTTTTATTGAGACAGGATCTTGCTCAATAAAGATCAATAAAGAGTTTCCTGCCACTTTGAATTCAAAGTGGCAGGAAACTCACCAGGTAGCCCAAACTGTCCTAGAACCTACAGTAATCTTCCATCCTTACTCCTGTGAGTGTTGGCATGAGCCACCACTTCAGGTATAATACTGGGTCAGTATTCTTTTCTTCTTTTATACCTCCTTCCTTATCTTCCTCTGTCCTTTATTTTTAAATTTAGTCCCATGTTCAGGGTTAAACTTAGGGCCTGAGACATGTAAAATTCTATCACTAAGTTTTATCCCAAAGCCTGTATTGTGTACTTTCCCACCAGGCTGTAAGACAGAAAATATTCTTTCACTTAATATTTCTACTGAACATCTCAACTATAGCAAGTTTTGTTGAAGGAGTGATGTTCAGTTGAGTAAGTGAATGAATGAATTAGTTTTTTGGTTTTTTTTTTTTTTTTGGTTTTTTTGGTTTCCCCCCCCATGGGAAAGTGGGAGAGCATTGTTGGCCAGAAATTTACCCCTTCCGAAAAATCAGAAGTTTTAAATTTAGCAGACTTAAAACAAAGGTGAGCCAGATTTGTGAATTTTTACAGCTTTGCTATTATAAATGTTACTTTATCCTTAGAGCACTTGGAAATTGCTTTAATATTATTAACATTATTATCTTGTATTCAGTTTTAGAAAAGTTGAGACAACCGTCATTGAGACTAAAATCTGGGGAAGAGATAAGATTTGAAGTAAGGCAGAAATAATTAATTAGATGAGCCATCAGCTGCCTTCCTTTCAACAGGCAGCAAAATTTGCTTGAGGGGAAAGCAGTGAGCTAAAGCAGATAAAATAAAACAATATGCATCCCAACACACGTTATCTCTGGAAACTTCGGAGAACTTGACAGAATACAAAACATATTAATAGGTGGAATATAATGCATTTTAATTAACATCATTCCAGAGTATATTACAGATCCAAATGGTGTTTGGGGTGATGGAAAGTACAGCTTCATCTTTTTTAATTTAAGGCACTAATAAATTAAAACACTTCAAGGTAGTAATGTTTTAGTTCTTATTCATATTTGATCTTTTGCAGTGCTATAATGAAGGGCAGCTGCTTTTTTGAAAGGTAAAAGGTGGAGCTCCCTGGTACAGAAATTTAGAAGGCAATGTGTGATGAGGGATTGTTGTAAGCCTTGCTTTGTCCTGGAGGTTTGGTTTATGCTTATTGTGTCAATGAAGTTATTAGTTGTATTCCACATCATTCTCCAAAGTGTCCTGATTTGAACAATAATTCATGGGGTCACCTTAGCATTGAGAGCAACCAAAAAAGGCTGTGATGAGATCATAATAAAGCTGTTTACTGTGATGGAAACAAATTCAGACATTGTAGAAGCTGACCCTTAATTCCTAAGGATTATTACCTGTAATTCCAAAGGAAGCTCGGCTTGCATCTCATTCATGCAGTAACAAAGGAAACAGCAACTCTTTCATGACCTTTACAAATAATGAGTTGATGGTTCCATTACTGGAGCTACATTCCCATCCACAAAGATCTCTACTGCAAATTAAAACACTTAGTGTGTGAGGTAGATTATTTATTAATGTAAATCACTGTCTAAACTCATCTCCTATTCTTAGAACATGATTGCATTCTGATGATAGTTTGATTGATAGCTCAGTGAAAAATAGTTTTGATCAGTAATGAACATGTAACCATACAATATTATGCCTGACCTTGGTATATAGATAGTGGTGTCATTGCTGTAGAAGAAAGGGGTAGAGATTTATTACCCGGGCAACCATGAGCATGTTTCTTTGTCATTCTAGCTCTTACAAAAGGTAGAAAAGAAACCACTGTTTAAAATGGCTAGACAACCAATTTACTATATTTGTATTCTAAAACAAAATGTGAAATGACAAAGTGTTTCAATCAATTGTTTGTGAAGGTCCTTCATATACAGATATTCAGCAATGGTTTTCAAAAAAAAATGAAATTCATGACCTAAAATTACTTACAAGTGAGCTGGCTACTTCCATATTTATTACTATATAAATAGTCCACTGAACTTAGTATAAAAACCAGTTCTTTTATCACATCTTTATTTTTCAAATGAAAGTTTGAAATATAGGCCAAAAAATGATGACATGCTGGGCACTTCAGAAGAAAGATGCTAAAATTTCAAAGATTTGAGAGGTCCTTGGGGGAAAGTGGGGAAGAATCCTGAGAATCTTGATGCCAAAATAACTCTTGGCATGACTACAATGTACAAATGAAAGGTGAGGTGAAGGATATTTTATTACACTGAATAAATATTGCTTAAATATCTATAGAAGCACAAGCCATTACTTGGTGGGCCTATGTGTACATGTGTGTATATTTTGATTATTATTTGAACTTGCCATTAATGTGTTGACTTTGAGTAAACTGATAGAAATACATTTATTTTAATGCTTACATATTTTAATATAAATTGCCATGTACTTTTATCATGGACAATATCATAACTTGATCAACATAAGAATATTTCATCCAATTGATTTTGTTTTCAAGTTGAATGTTAGGAATTAGTATTTCTGCAATTTCCACAAATTGTGGACACTCTTCCCATAGAATAATTTGAATGTCCATCTATCTAAAATACTTTCAGCATACAAACTTACAAAACTCAGATGGAATTCTATAAATTTTCTGAAAATATA
Organism: Cricetulus griseus; assembly: GCF_003668045.3. Taxonomy (NCBI): domain Eukaryota; kingdom Metazoa; phylum Chordata; class Mammalia; order Rodentia; family Cricetidae; genus Cricetulus; species Cricetulus griseus. The sequence goes on along the minus strand of NC_048603.1, from coordinate 6,211,487 downwards.
CGTGCTTGTATTACCTCCATTTACAGTTCATGAGCAAATTATCTGAGACTGTAATCTTGTAAAGACAGTATCTATTTTGACTGAGCTTTGGAAGCATTAGACCACAATTACTTGGCTTCAAGAACTTGAGCCAAGCATTAAGGTGCAGTCAGGGCAGCTTAGAACAATGTATCACAAAGAAGGAGTTAGCCAAACAATGCATGTCAAGGATCCATATCCCGGTGATTTATATATGCCTGCTTCCTCCACCTAGATCTGAAGCCTACAAGTTTCCAGAACCATCCTAAATAGGATCATCAACTAGAGATCAAGTGCTCAAATCACAGACCTAGAGGGACAACTATATATCAATGATACAATGCTGGAAACACCCAAAATCATGTTTACTTCCTTAAGAAGACCTTATTTTCACCGTCTTTTTAAACAAAGTATGGAATTCAGAATAAAGAGCCTATTCTCCTTATACCTTATGCTTTCAAGAGAATTCATACTAAATTTTGTGCTCAGATTTCAATCTGTCACAATATTTACTCCTCAGTAGGGATTTCCACAGAAGCAGCAACTGACTACAAGCCTGAGTTTTCATCACTCCCTTGCAGGCAGTGATGAATATTGACTACCTTCGTAGGACCACAGGACAGTGACACACTGTCCATACTCTAAACAGTTGCTGTTTCTATTCATCACCTTTGCCAGTAGTTCTCAAATTCATACAGCTTATGAGGTAACCAAATTTGTACATACAGCAACTTTGTCATATCATGAAGTCGTGGTGGGGAATTTAAAACTAATTGCAAGAAAATTATTTGATCTCAACAAAATATCAAAATAATGTAACCTCTCAGAATATAAATTTTATCATGCATAGTAAAAAGGTTGGTAGTAGCAACCATTCTATGTACACAACTAAAGCTATGAAAAGGTAAAAGAATAGAAAAATTATAAAGAAAAACTATAAATAATAGCCTGTATAGTAAATGTACAGTGTTCCCTCTTACATTAGAATTATATACACATATAACAATTGAGCAGTTAAGACATTTTAAATTCTAAAAGCTTTTTATGCATCCTACCATATTCATATATGATCTTATAATACAGTTAATTCAAAATTCCATTAAAATCATATAATTACTTATTGAAAGGAAGTGGACACCATAAGAGTTTGATTATAGGGAATGCAATCTGAATCTCATTCAGCAATCCCACTAATAATGCTGGTATAAATGGCCACAGAGAATATCTTAGAAATGCCAACAGTAATTGTGTATTGGATACTTCCAAAATATCCGTACTCAAATGCTTAAGTTTTAAAAATTATATCTTCAATATATCTGGCACTATTTGAACATGACATGTTCTAGCTTGCTTTCTGTGACCCAAGTCACCTTGGAGAGGATAGGGATTATTATGTAATCTTATATATTACTGCCCATAATCAAGGGAAGCCCTAGTAAGAACCTGGTGTCAGGAATTCAAGCTAAGAGCCAGAAGCCATGCTGAGTATTGGCCTGCCCTCCATGGCTTCCTCATTTGATGGTTTAGAAAACTCCAGAACACCTGCCCAAGGTTAGTAGTGCCCAAAGCTGGCAGGGTTCTACCAAATCAACTATTAACCAACAATGTCCCAGAGATCTGCCTATAGGCCAACATGAAAGAGGCAATTCTTCCATTGAGATTTTCTTTTCAGATGACTCTAATGCAGTGGTTCTCAACCTTCCTGATGCTTTGACCCTTTAATACAGTTCCTCATTTTGTGGTGACCTCAACCATGAAGTTATTCTTGCTGCTACTTCATAACTGTAATTTTACTACTTTTATGAATCATAATGAAAATTTCTGGAGACAGAACTCTGTCAAAGGGGTCATGACCCACACATGTCAAGAACTACTGCTAGTGTGTCTAGGTTACAAAATACGTCAACCACAGAATGTCTTTATTATAAAAAGATAAATGATTTCTAAAAGTATCTCCTTAAGACAAACCAATAATCGTGTCTTGGCCTGTATTTACATTTCGTGGCAGCTTAACGATCACTGATGTCTCTACGTAGATCCCCAAATCTCTCTTACGTGTGTGTGTGTGTGTGTGTGTGTGTGTGTGTGTGTGTGTGTCTGAGAGAGAGAGAGAGAGAGAGAGAGAGAGAGAGAGAGAGAGAGAGAGAGAAACAAAGAGAGAGAGAGGCTAATGGTTTGCAGATAAATAAAACATACTTCCACAAACAAGACAGCAAAGAAGATTTACATAAAAACCAAACATACTGAGAATGACTTCTTAAACAAATGTCCTTTGCTAACTGATGGGGGATGTCCTCTGTTTGTTGTGACTATTAGTTTCTCTTATTGATTGATGATAAGCTGTTTTGGCCAATGGGTAGGCAGAATTTAGCTAGGCAGGAATTCCAAACAAAGAGACAGGGAAAAGAAAGGCAAAAAGCAGATGCCATAAAGCTCCTGGGGAAGCAGGATTACAGGATATCACCCAGGTAAGCCACAGCCATGTGGAGATACACAGATTTATAGTAATGGGTTAATAAGGGAGAGCTAGCTAATAAGAAACCTAAACCAGTAACCAAACAATTATAAATATATATATGAAGTCTCTGAATGGTTATTTCTTAAGTGGCTGTGGGACCAGGTGGGCAGAGGAAAACTCTGGTCCAGTGGAACCTAGGTAAATGGAGAAAGTCTCCTAGGACAGCTGACCTTCTAAAAGGAGTGGATTAGGCATCTTCTCTGAGGAACATCTATTGGTATGCAATACCAAGTGACGTGACCTCCACAGAGAAAAAGGATGCAAGACCCTTCTCAAACAACAGCAAATTCCATGGGTTAGGTAGACAGTTCATGCTGTTCATTCTTCTTGAAAGAACTTTAGGACACAGTGTATACTGCGGTGCTTTTAGTTTTTTCATTTCTACTTCTTACTCCACCACCCTCCCATCTCACAATGCATACATAAAAAATGGTTCTACAATAAGATAAACTCAGATTTCTGGCAAAATCACAGCACTAGTCAAAGCCCCAAAGATGTTTGTTAAAAGATTAATGGATGAAGACTGTGAAATTTAAAAACAATGGGATATAGGTCAGCCACGAGGCAAGAAAATCCTTCACACAGAATAAGGATGGACCTTGAGAATACTATAGGAAGTTACTAAGTCAGTATCAGGATGGCAAAGGTATATAATTCTAATCCACAGTGGCAGGTAGGAGAAAGATGACAGAGATTTGGAGTTATGTGAATGAAACTGCATTTCCATAAAAATGAAGAGGGTCTAGAGATCCTCCTAACAGTTTTGGGTTCTCACTTAATGATATTTTCGAAAACCACGTTATTATGTTCATGTTGTTACAATATAAATCTACAAATTGCAAAGCTAATATACTTATTGTAAGTTTGTAAGTTTATGTCAATCTTGTGAAATATTTTACTGGTAAAATGATTGACAAGCAAATAATTCAACAGTGATAACTTCTTAAGGGGAATAAAATTACAGCTTCACTAAAAATGAAATTATTCAAAAAGCTTTATTTTCCATGAAAGAGTTTGAGTCTAGGTAGTCCAAGATCAATGTGGTTTGAGTGCCTGGTGAAAACCCAATATAGAACTCCTAGAGTGTTCCTTATTTCTGTGTCTTTGTATGGGAGAAGGATGAATGAGATCCCATGTGTCTCTCTTCTGTATATCTCCTAGCTGAAATATGATAAGGAACATATATTCATCAGGTATAGTGAGTTTCTCTTACATGCATGTAGCATGTAATGACATTTTTTTCTGTTACAAATTTTAAAAATTCTCTCTTCTACTTCCTTTGAACCATCTGATTTATGTTTCTCAACTGTAGTTATTTACTTCTAAAACAATTTGAACTCTTCTTCCTATCCAGCTGGACTCCAGACCCATTCTGGGCAACCCCTTCTGTTTTATTCCTTCCCCACATTATCCAAAACTTTGCTAACCACTTTTCTTTTCTCAGTTTCTTTGAGATGAATCTTTACTTCTCTACTATATATAAAAATGCTTTTTTCCCCTTAGCCTTAGATCTTTAAAAATAACATCCCCTGAAAGAGCAATACACTAATAACAATCTCAAATTTGCCACCATCCAATACTATCATCTTTGGAATTACAGTCTCAAAGTATAAATTTCAAAAAGAGTATAACCTTGTTAACTTGCTAACTGTATCATGTCTGTTTAAAATTTCAGCAGAATAGATATCATCTTGTTATTACCATAATAATGAAAAAATCATACGAGGAGGATTTCAGTAATTTAGGCAAAATTTGGAACGCTTCAAATGCTGATTCCAGGTTGCTCACGAAGGACATAACACTAATGACCATGAATGAAGCAGTGGTTCGTGCTGGGTAGATGTGAACTGAGAGTAAAGAGACGAGGGCCAGATTAAGAACAAAAGAAAAACAATTTAAACAACAAGCTTCTCGAAAGTAAGACTAACTTTCCCTCACAGATAGGGAGTAAAAGCTTTCAGATGATACATATTCTGTTATTGAGAGTTGGAAAGGGAGTGGACTGTGCTATTTTTAAAGATCTGTGTAATTTACAATTGGTTGAGAAAGACTCTAGATTTTTGCAGATGACATGGGATGCCCCTCTATATACTATGAATATGTTTCATTACTGTTGATTAATAATGAAGCTGATTTGACCAATAGCCAGGCAGAATATAGGTAGGTAGGAAATCCAAACAGAGATATGAAGAGAAAAAAGGGGGAGTCAGGGAGATACCATATAGCTGAAGAAGTAAGATGCCAGAACATTACCAATAGGTCTCAGTCCCATGGCGATACATAGATTAATAAAAATTAGTCAATTTAATTGTGAGAGCTAGTCAGTAGTAGGCTTGAGCAGTTGGACAATTATAATTAATATTAACCCTCTGGATGTTTTTTCGGCAACTGAAGGGCAGGAAAGAAACCTCTGTTTACATGTAGATATTTTTAATTTCCATAGTGTGTTCCTAAATGCACAAATACAACCTGCTCACTGTGTATAATGTTACTGGCATGGATGTTTTCAAGGCTCAACATTTAGTATTGGAATACCAATTGATGGGCTCTACTCTCTACATCCTGAGTTTCCCATAGTGCTTTGTGTAGGTGCAGGCCTCCAGCATCACCTGATCCTGGGTCTACTGTCCTTGCTCAGTTCATGATTAGGTGTACATGTACACACACACACACACACACACACACACACACACACACACACACACACACACACAGTATTTTTAAAAGGAAGCTTTAAATTTCTTCTAGCATCTCTACCAGTGTTGACATTACAAGAAAAAGGGAGGTGAGAACAAGAACCACAGGGTTTCTCATTTTTATTTTCCTTAGAGAAAATAAGTCTGTGATGATATGGTCAAAAGACACTTGACTTTAATTCCCCCTGACTTCCCACTCACGTATTTGGTAATGCACAATTAGAAAGCTAAAAGATGTGTTGTTCCACATCCTTATTTAACTATAATTATGAATAGCAATCAGGTGAAACCATTCAGGTGCATGTCCAAGGATCTGGATACAAGCAAGCAAGCAAACAAAACCAAGAAAGTGGATTACAGATGCTTTGGGTTGGGTTACACCCAACAGACAAAGGAATGGCTTCCTTCCTTTCCTGGCTTCCTAAGTTCGTTTCTGTTCTTAGGCATTGACCTTGCGAAATTAGCTTCTTGGTCAGAGATTTGTGGTCTTAGTTCTTAACCACAGTGGATTTTATTTTTTCTACACTGTCCTGGCATTGAAAGAAGGAGGATAAAACCTTGTAGCTTAAAAAAACAAATCCATTGCAGGAGTGGTGGTGGCACATGCCTTTAATCCCAGCACTAGGGAGACAGAGGCAGGTGGATCTTTGTGAGTTTGAGGCCAGCCTAGTCTAAAAAGCTAGTTTCAGGACAGTCAGAGCTGTTACACATAGAAACCTTCTCTGGAATAACCAACAATGAAAAAAAAATTCCATTGCAGCACCTGACATTGCTCCTACCTCAAGCTACCTGTTTTTGCTGTTTGGTAAATCTCCAATAATTCTTTTACTTGTCTTGCTAGAATAGCTCTAGACATCTTTATAACTGATTTCAATATTCATGCTGACATTCTTCTCTGGAACTTTTCTCTTCAACTCCATTTCAATGAATTTGTTTTCTCAACAACTTAATTCATTCTTTTCCATGGTGGCAATAATGTTTTTTAACAATAAAGATAACAACCTTTTAGTATTTAAGTCTGAGATTTCATCTGAAGCTCACGTCCTATCCTCTCCGCGTATTTCCTCCAGTCTTTCTTCTTGTCTGTTTTCTCTGTTTCTTTGCTTTCATAATCATTATGTACACAATTTTGGGTTGCCTCCTGAACCTCAATTTTTATGTCTCATTCCACTGTTTTTAATTTTACTATTGTTTCGGATTTTCGTTTGGAAATATTATCCATAGTTAAGTTCACATTTCAATGTTATGAGTCAACATAACATCCAAAAGTAGGTGGAGAAAAGATTTAAACTAATACCCAACCAAAGACAGCCACAAGACTGTGGCCAATCATACTTACTGTGCAGTTCCTTTTGATTCCATAAAATCTATTTTCTACCCAGAAATCTAGTTTAGATTTTCTAACATATACTTTTTTTTCTTACATTTTGCATTCTCCTAGTGTCAGAGATGGATTTCTAGTGCCTGGTGCATGTTTGGAGCCCTTTCTATGGCTGAACAAGTCCCTTGCACCTCCCAACATGTTTTCTATTTCCTCTTTTGTTTCTCAACTTTAGACAAATAATTTCACTGTTGGAAGGAATTGGTAGTACTGCCAAGGCTCGGAGACAGGAAAGAAATCTGTTTCTGTTGTGAGAAATTGATTTAACCATGAGCTAGCAAACTATGGCCTGGAAAACAAATCTTGCCAGATGTCTGTTTTCATAAATAAAGTTTTATTGAGGGACAGCTTGCTTGTTCTTTCATATGCTGGCTTTGGTTTCCAGGCCTAGCGCCTTATTTGAATATTTACTAAAAATGTTGGCCACATTCTGCTTCAGAATACAGACCAAATTATTTTCGTTTTCACTGGCATCGCTTACAACTGTCAGTCCCGATGGAGAAACATACAGAAAATATGTATTTATGGTAATCAACATTGATCAGAATCAATATTCCATTTAGATGTATTATTGCTTTCAATCATTGAAAAATATTCTTACCTCATCCATCTATTTGAACATAGTAACTTGTTTTTCCACATGCACTTTTTTGAAATGGCTTCTTCCTTCCTTCCTTCCTTCCTTCCTCCCTCCCTTCCCTCCTTCCTTTCTTCCTTCCTTCCTTCCATCCTTCCTTCCTTCCTTCCTTTCTTTCTTTGTTTCTTTCTTTTTTCTTTCATCTGTCCTTCTGTCTTATCTGCCTTTCTTTCTGTGAAAACACTGTCAAGTATGGATCTCTATCCTTATGAGGAAGCCAGAGCTGAATGTCAGACATCATCCCCCATTCATTTCTTTACCTTTTATTTCTTACTGAAAATATCCTTTTCATACAATATGTGTACATTATTTTTTTTCACTTTACCCAATTCCTCCCATATCTTCTCATTTTTTAAAAAAGACAATATTTCTGGCTGACCTCAAGTTGATGACTGATTTGACAAGGCTGATGAGCGTGTGAGCCACTGGTATCCTGTTGCCAGCGTCCCCCTAGTTCTCGGACCACACACCCATGCTGATGTCTTTGCTTTTAAGAAAGTACTAGAATTGAATCTCATTCTTGGACTTACACAGCAAACATTACAGCCGTTAAGTCATCTTCCGGCCCCCTCCGCCCACTTGAGATGCTTGGAATTCAGCTGCTTACTCCCAAGAGCCATTGCTTAACCTAAGTAGGGAATCATGTTTCCTGTCCTACCTGAGGAATTCAGTCTAGGAATGTCACTTCTCTTTTGTGTACCATCCTAATTTTATGAACTTCAGGTATAGGAGGAAAAAACGAAAAATAGCAATTAATTATTTCTGGGAGGCTTGCCTGAGAAACAGGGAAAGAACAGAGTGATAGTTTATTTTGAATGATGGTAACAAGGCCCCAGTTAGATATCAAAATGACGGTGCTCAATAGACAGTTTGCTTTGTGAGTTTCCACCTCTGGTCTCATAAGGTCTGAGTATATGGATTTGGACTTTTAACAACTAATGGACAGTTTGTAGTTGTCTTAAGTTGTATTAAATATATAATATGGATCAAAGGAAAGTTCTATCATTTACAATGTACTGTTTCAGTAGAGGAGAACTGAAGATGCCAGGGAAACTGAAGAAATGCTGTGATATTTCCTAGAAATAATACATTGCAGCAACTTAGAAGTAATGATTATGATGATGATGATGGTTAGTGCTGTTATTATTTTAAAATGGAAGACTGATATATTTTACCAAATATATTGAGGTGTCGGGCAAGACACTGGCACACTACAGTTGGTTTTAGCAATGTGACACCCAATAGTGATTGAAGGAAGTGGCTTAACTCCAAGCAGCTTATTTTAATGAGTAACAGAAAGGGGTGTCACTGTAAAAACAAAGCACTGGACTCTTTTCTGAGGTGATCTCCAACAGAACACTGAAAAACTGCAGAGCTGGGCCTGGGAGAGAGAACCATACTGAAGGAGGTTCTCTGGAGCATTCTCTGTAATGCTGTCCCAGTTTACAGAACATAATCAAGGCACATTTGAGACAAGTGACCAGAATGGCTTATGTAACAAACACACTGATGTCATCCACTGCACACAGCATACAAAATACAGGTTATCATCTGTAGTACTCCACAGCATCAAAGATGAGATGAGAAAAAGGATGAGAAAGATTCCCTAACAATGATAAATTGAATTTTCTAGCCATTTAGCAGGTACAAATTTTGAGATATCTGAAGCCTAACTTGTGGAAAACATAAACTAAGACACTTCTTACACACATGTTTATATGTTCAAATGTATACTTGGTGCAAGAAAATGCCAAGGAATGGTTTTGTTTCCACCCTTACTAAGCAAAAGTTTATATATATATATATATATATATATATATATATATATATATATATATATTCCTGAGCACACTTACATTGGAATGTCAAGGGAGCCTATATATTTTTGTGCAGCTTGGGAAGTAGTGCTTCATTGTGGGAAACCTTTTGAGTAGTTTCTATGGTAATGAAAAGGAATAAAAGAAAAAGCTAAACAAAAGATGCTGATTAATATGAAAGAAGGGGAGAGACTGATAATTTGTCAAAGTTTTGGTTTTGACTGAAGACAAGAATAAACAGATGAATACCAAGACGTGAAGCAATCGACCTTCTACCATTAATCATCTCTGTGTATCAGATGAATCACCTTTTTAATGGTGAATTTCTAGAGGATTCTGTGAATTGGCTTTCAGAAGGATGATTCATCCTAGAGGTGCTATAATTCATAAATGATGTATCTACAAGACAGTAGCTTTATTGCATAAAATAATAGCTTCTTCATCAAGAATCAGAGACTGGTAAACTTGTTAAGAACTAGCATGTCAGTCACTGTAAGGTAAAAATCCTGAAGCATTTTAAAGGGTTTTATAATGTGTATTTGTATAAATTTATAATCTCATTGCCTACATTTGTTTTAAGGAGGTTACTTTAGAATTGATCAATTGTTCCCATGACTTCCTTATTTTCGTCTTTAGCCACTCTACTTCCATTGTTCTTCTAACTATGAGTTTTATATTGAATTCCTAACTGAATTTCATAGAGATTTTCCACACAAGTTTTCAATGTCATAGGTAAAAGATGTTATAATCACATTGATGACTGCATATCCATGAATTAAAAATATAATTAATAATGACAATAGTGTATGTGTCCTTATTTTCTCTGTATTCTTGCTATGAACCTTATATTACTAACAAGCAGAGTACTATCTTGCTCTGCGTTTACATTCATATTGTGTTATAGTCCGTCTCCATCTCATTGTACATCTGAAATAAACATAAGCTACGTTTATTACTTCTTTCATGGTATTTACACAGTTTGCAGAGACAACATCAAGAATTAGAATTCTGTGTGGGTGTGGTAGCATAGATCTGGAATCTCAATTAAAATACTCATGAGCTTGAGACAGGAGAATCACATGTTTGATCTAGCAAAGGTAACATAATAAAACCTTCAAAATACAAATTAAAGGAAGAATAGAGGAGAGCAAGATAAGAGATACCATAATAGAGGGAGCCGTTAAAGGTTTAAAGAGCAATCTGGCACTGGGGAAATGTCCAGAGATCTACAAGTTTGACCCCAAATAACAATCTAAGCAGTAACTGAGAGGCTATCTTAAATGCCCTTATCCAATAATGAGATTGATGACTACCTGATATGCCATCCTAGAGCCTTCACCTAACAGCTGATGGAAGCAGAAGCAGACACCACAGTTAATCACTGAGCTGAACTCTGGAATCCAGTTGCAGAGAGGGAGGAGTGATGAGCAAAGGGGTCAAGACCAGACTGGAGAAACCCACAGAAACAACTGAACTGAACAAGGGGTGGGGGGGGCTCATGGACCCTAGACTGGTAGCTGGGAAACCAGCATAGGAGTGATCCAGACCCCCAGAACTTGGGCAATCTATGGGGCCTCTGGTAGTAGAACAGTATTTATCCCTAGTACAGGAGTGGACTTTGGGAGCCCAACCCAACTAGAGGGATACTCTCTCAGCATAGACACCTAGGGGAGGGCCTAGGCCCTGCTCCAAATAATATGACAGACATTGAAGGTCTCCCATGGAAGGCCTCACCCACCCTGGGGAGCAGAAAGGGGATGGGATAGGGGATTAGGTGGGGGCAGGGGTAGACAGAAGGGAGAGAACTGGAATTGATATGTAAAACAAGCTTGTTTCTAATTTAAATAAAAATAGAAATAAAGAAATGTAAAAGAGTTTATTAGTAGACATTTTCTAGCACACACAAAGAAATAGAGTGAGAGAGGGAGGGGGAGGAAGGGAGGGAGGGAGGGATGAGGGAGAGAGAGAGAAATATGACTTGACTATACAACTTGTGTTCTTACACACCCCTGCTGCCCCTTGACAATAAGACTCATTTTCATGATTTTGTTACATAGACCATTCAATTTTCCATCTTCTGTGCTAACATCTTATAAATAAAGAAGTATTAACTGCAGAAATTGTTCAGCATCTTTGTTAATAGCAAACAAGGCAATTAAAAGAAACCATACTAGCACCATAGAATAATAAAGAAGGGTACTGTTCCTTTGAGGGAAGATTGTCTACTATTTACCATTGTAAGGAAAATAATTAAATATTCAATAGGCTGTGAGCTAGTACAAGCAAGATTTACTGTTTTCTTGCAATCTAAATTCAAGCTGTGGCTAGCAGCGCTAGAATACAGATTTTAGACTAAGGGATGTCAATGTGGTTTTTAAAATTCAGTAGGGAAACCATATGAGGGTTAATGCTGTGATCAGAGATAATGTCATCAGGTCATAATAGTGGAGAATAAAGAGCAACGATACTTGCAAGCTTCCCAAAATCTTTTTCATGGAAAAATTTGATTCGCTCACATAGATTCAATGCCCAAAATCATTTCACAAAATGGAAATACAAATAATTTAGTTCTTCTAGTCAGGTAATATTTTAATACACTATAGTCCATGATTTATGAAATATTCAAAACAATCCTGCAACTATGTATTTCAAGGAAAATTGAAAGGCTTAAAAATAACAAAATGCACTGACAAATTCATTGTATCAAAGTAATTCAAGGATTGGATTAGACACTGTATAATGTCTAAGGAGCTGTCCCATATTTTAGCACTACTCATTAGACCCAGGGATGTTTTATTGGTTATCCAGTGCAGTATTGAAAGTTAATGGTGGTTACCACATTGTATCCACATGCTTTTAAAGAAGGAAATGAAGACAAAGAGTCCAGATTCTGTCCCATCTGTGGTCGTTTGAATGCAACTGGCCCCGATAATCTCATACAAGTGGCACTATTAGGAGGTGTGTCATTGTTGGAGTAGGTGTGATCCCATTGGAGGAAGTTTGCAGGGGCAGGCTTTGACATCTCTTTTGCTCATGTTTCTCTCAGTGTGATACTCCGTTAATTGCCTGCTGCCTGCAAAGTGAAGGACTCCCAGCTACTTCTTTAGCACCATATCTGGCTGCAAAAATCTATGTCCCATCCTGATGGTAATGGAATCTCTAAACTGTAAGCCACCCCAATTAAATGTTTTCCCCAATTAAGAGTTGCCGCGCTGATGGTGTCTCTTCACAGCAATAGAAATCACAAGACACAATTCATCTATTCATTCACATGCTATATACAGATAGCTCCCTACATGTAAGGGATTGTTGCAGAATAAAAAAACACATTCCACAGCTTTATACTTTCTAGTACTAGTTATTCAAATTAGGACAGATAATTACTTTAAGTAAGTCAGTCCTTAGAAATTATAGGTTACAGGTTTTCTACCTTTTTTAAAGCAGTTAGATGTACTGGCCTTTATAGAGTCAGACAAATTCTGAATGGGCTTTTGGCATACACACACAAGCACACACAATAAAAAACTGACATAAGCGTGTGTATTTGCATGTATGTTTGCATGTGGAGGGCAGAGGTCAGTTTTACTGTCATGTTCCTCCGGGCTCATGCACTTTAATTTCTGCAGCAGTACTGCTCATTGGAATTTGAAACTTGGGGTTTAGACTAGGCTAGCTAGCCAAGGAGCCACAGGTGTTTGCCTATCTTCACATCCCACTGCTGGGATTGCAAGCATGTGCCACCATGTCTGGTTTTTATTTATTTATTTTCCTATCTTTATTCATTTTTTGAAATTAAAATGTGATTATATCCATATCTTTTTTCCCCTTTCTCCCACCAATTCTTAAAATGTATGTAGCCCCTTATTCTCTCAAAGTCTATGGCTATTGTTTTTAAATTGCTGTGGTGTGTGTGTGTGTGTGTGTGTGTGTGTGTGTGTGTGTGTGTGTGTGTGTGTGTGTGTATAGTAGTGTGTGTGTGTGTGTGTGTATGTGTGTGTGTGTGTGTGATGTGTGCTGTTGTTCCTCCACATACAAATATAATCTGCTCACTTTGTACAATGTCACTGGATTGTATGATTTCAGAGGTGTCCATTTAACACCAGGTGTGACCAGGTGTCTGTGTGGAGGTCAGAAGACTATTTTAGGAAGTCACCTCTCTCCTTTCAACTGTGTGGGTCCTGGTGATTGAACTCATGACATTAGGCTTTCAGCATGAGGCTTTACCCACTGAGCCAACCAGTTTTGCTGGACTTTTATATGGATGCTTGGTGCTAACCTCATCAACACTTTACTGACTGAGCTATCTCTATAGGCCTATGCTTATTTAACAAAAGCTTAGAACAGAGTATCTGAAAATAACTATCATAACTTGCTTATTAAGTTGTATGCTGTAAGTGCCGTAACAGTTATACATCCTGAAGTAAACTTCCTAGGTTTAATTGGTAGGTGTTAATTGCATAAATTTCCTTCATTAAAACATAGCTAGAAAGTAGATTAAACAGACGATGGAAGTTACATCATAGGAAGTGAGGGCTGTGTCTTAGCTCTGTCATCAGGCACAGGAAGATGAATGAATACTAATTATAGGGACAGGTCTATCAAGCGAAACAGAAAATGAAATGTATGTTGTTCACAGATGAGAGGCTAAATCACATACATCAGATTTTGATTTTGAGAGCCCCAGACTTAGAACTTACAGAAGTCTCATTTCACCAGGCCAGGATCAGAGGTATTAAAAAAAATGCTGTTTCTTTTTTTAAATAATTTATCTATTCTTTTATATTCATTTTTGTATTCCAACCACAGTTTTCCCTCTCACTACTTCTCCTGCCCTCCTACCTTCCCCCCAGCCCATCCCCAGTCCTTTTCATTGGTAAGGGCTCTGAAGATGAGTCAACAAAGTTGGGCACATTAGGTTGGGGCAGGTCCAAGGCCCTTTCCCATGCATTAAGGCTGAAAATGGCATTCCACCATTTGGAATGGGCTCCAACAAGCTAGTTCATGTACCAGAATATTATAGTGGTCCTACTGCCAGGGAAAACAGACAAGTGGATCAATGGAATGGAATCAAAGACACTGACATCAATCCACACAACTCTGGACACCTGATTTTTGACAAAGAAGCCAAAATGGTACAGTGGAAAAAGAAAAACATCTTTAACAATTGGTGCTGGCATAGCTGGATTTCAACAAGTAGAAGATGTCAAATAGATGACTATTTCCACACACAGAGCTCAAATCCAACTGGATCAAGGACCTCAACATAAATCCAGTTACACTGAACCTGATAGAAGAGAACAAATAGGTACAGGAGACAGCTTCCTGAACATAACACCAATAGCACAGACACTGAGATCAACAATTAATAAATGGGACCTCCTGAAACTGAGATGCTTCTGTAAGGCAAAGGACACAGTCAACAAGACAAAAAGATAGGCCACACAATGGGAAAAGGTATTCACCAACCCCACATCTGACAGAGGGCTGATCTCCAAAATATAGAAAGAACTTGAGCAATTCTTCCAAGTTTCTTTGAGTACCTTTTTGCAAGGAATTTCTTGAAAAAGTATACAGTGAAAACTGTAATTGATAAGCAAACTCAAAACTAGTTGTATTTTTCTTTCTTCAAAGAGTTCTTAGAGATTTTTGAGGAGAATTAGAAAAACGCAGACAAAACCACAAAACATTTATAAATCTTTAACTAGTATGTCAATCCAAGCAAAACTCTAGACTGAATTCAATTCAATTGGTGACCATTATTGAGAAGCAATGTAGACTAAACAATTGATGGAAACTGATATTCAACAGGTGCCATGATAGAGACCAGAAGTTTTATGTTCCCTATTTCATTCAAGGACATGGGTAGTCTATCACAGACAAATGCACAAAATTGTGTCCAAAAAGCAAAATTACGTCTTTCATAGTTACAGAAAGATTTACAGAATGGTCCCCAATTATTTACAATACTAAATTTTTAGTCAAAGTAATTCCCAATGACCTTATGAATCAACCCTTGTTAGAAATGCTACATTCATATAGCAGCTACACATTACTATGCCCAAACATGTTTCTGTTCATCTATCTGTTGAATTAAATTTTTATAAAATGAATATAAAAAAATCGCTTGATAAATCCTGTCTTAGTATAAGCTTTTAAAACTTTAGCAGTAGAAATATCAACCTTCAGAGCTCTTGATGTGTAATTTCTGTTTAGAACTTAAAGATTAATTGATTTCCTGTAGTGAAATATTGAAAAATAAAATAGTATACAAAAAGAGAAAACACCAATGAAAAATAGAATAAATCACTTTGCCTATGGAATAGAAAGGAAAAAAATGCTTAGCTGTAATGGCTCAGTGGCAATTTTTAGTTATGTTGAGTGAAACATATGTTGGACAATACAGTTCAGAGACAGGTTACAATATTAAATCTTGCCCAAGCACACAGATGTAGAGAACATGGTCCCTTCAAAACAAAATTACATACTCATATATGTAAGCAACAATATTCAATGCAAATAGGCCATGAATTTGAAAGAGGACACGGGCTGGTACATAGTATGTTTGAAGTGGGAAAGAGAAAAAGGAAGAAATTTTGTAATTGCATTTCAACCTTAAATGTGAAAATATTTTAAAAATATAACCATGCAGCAGTTTGGCACAAGAACATATTTTTTTAAAATTATTAATAGCCTTTGTGTAAATTTTTCAGCAATTAAACAGTTTACCTAATTTTTTAATGTTAGATTATATCTCTGAATTTATAAATCAACAATTGTATAAATCTGTACTTTTATAAAATTAAATAGTTGTAGTAAAAACCAACTAGAGTTAACTCCTAGGTTTATAGTTACAACTTTGAATTCAGCAGATCAAATATTTGCCTTAAAAACTCTTACTGTACAGCACTATATAGGATGTCTCCATCAAATCCCTCTCCTTAGAATTTAGGGAACACGATGGAAGAGGAGGTGGAAAGAGCATAAGAGCCAGAGGGGATGGCTCTATTTCAACATGAGCAAAGCTCATGTGAACTCAGACACTAAAGCAGGAGGCTCAGTCTTTCCTAGGTCTTCTGAGCTTGCATTATAGCATCGTTTAGTGTTTTTATGAGATTCCTCTGTGTGTCGTTAAGTGGGTTTTTGACTGTTTTGTCTCTTCTTAGGCTCCTTTCCTTCTTTTGGTTGGCCCTGTCTGACTTTTATGTGATAGTTTTTGTATCTTATTTCATTTTATTTTACTATATTAAAAAGTGAATGACTGTACACCTAGTCAGTATGGTAAAGGCTATCAACGGAACTGCCAACCACTCCGGAGCAGACCTCATGTTCAGGTGTCGTTGACCAACAAATAATGAACTCCATAGATTTTTGTGTGTCCTGTATTTGGTTACAGTTTGGTAGTATTTTTGTTTGTTTGTTTTTCTTTTTGGGTGATGCTGTATTGTGCTTTCTAGGTTTTGGATGTTCTGTTGTTGTATTGGGATTTTTGCAAAAGAATTTAAAGTTGGGTGGATAGGGAGGAGGAGAGAGTCCCTATGAACTTGAGGAAAGGGAGGGATATGATTAAAATATAATTAAATTTAAAAATTATATAAATGGTAAAAATAGATAAAACATAAGTATGAAAAAATAAAATATTCTCCTCATAAGGAGAAGAATCATAAAAATCTTCATATTGACGGAGGATTATATAACCTTGCCACTTTTGATGAGTGTCTGTATGATCAAGAGAAAACTTCTACATATTCCAATTATTCTAATAACCCCAGTACCACCTTTGACTGCAGGCCTTTCTTCACCTAAGCACTCAGTTTTACCTTTACTCAATCAGTAGCATCATTCTAGATAGGCTTTTCTTTCTACTTAAATTTTCAATTTTTTAATGTGCATTCATTATAGTTCATTTGTGGTCCTGTTCATATGATCATAGTAGACCTTATTTTGCTTTGCTCAACATTTGTACACTCTTTTGAAGCTACTTTTCTTAACTGCTTAATACACTTCACCAATCAACTTTTTTCCTATAATCTTTTAAATCCATTCTTACCAGGCTTTCTACACCTCTCTGTAACTCAACAAGCTGTCCTTGTAATGAACATCAATGCCTTTCATCTTGAGAATTTCAAAATCAAATTCTTTTTGTCTAATTGTCCTGTCATTCTGCCTAACTCTGCTGACTACAAACATTCTAAACTCTAAATTATATCCCCTTTTACTCTCTTTCATTACTGGTCTTTCCTTTCCAATGGGTATAGTTTCGGAATACCCAATCTCAGTCTGGGACTCTCTTTTTATTTCTGTTTAGACCAACTTGCTATGCACACTCAATCTTATGCTTCAAATAAAATTCATACACTGAATTACCAATCAAATTTCTACCTCTATCCCAAATGTCTTTTAAAATCCCAAGATCACATATAATCACTATTAGATAAAGTCTTACCAAAACAAACAAACAAACAAACAAACAAAAACCAACCCAAAACAAAACAAATAAAACAGAAGCAAGACTATGTGGCTTAATGAAAACCTGAACCTGATTCAGGCCAACTGTGGAATATAAATGAACTACATGAGCATTCTAGAAAATAGATGAAGGATAAAGAGATACCACCCAAATTCTAGATTTTAAAGTTTTTTTATATATACATTTCTCATTACAATGCCAACAAAAAAAAATCTGGAGATTCCTAACTTTGAGAGACAACAACAAGGATTTGAGATTGTAACTTAGTAGGACAGTGAATTACTTAGCATATTCAGTGGTCAGTTTTCAATCTCATATATATGTACATACAGATTTATTTCCATACATATATATTCTGAGAAATCTGAATCTGGGTGGTGCTTGTTTGTGATCCTAACCCCAGGGCTACAGAAACAGAAATTCAATGAGGTTCACAAGGAGCTCCAGGCTAATGAGATAACATGCCTAAAATAAAACAAAAATCCGCAAAAAGATAAGATGTGCATGTGTACACACACACACCACACACACACACACACACCCTCTTGTCTAGAATTATCAATTATACGGAAGCCAGGCTACACACTATCCTCAGCCACCCTGCATTGTCTTCCTTCTCTGTCCTGCCCAGTGGGACTTCATTTTAAGACTATAGTGTCCTTCATACTGTGTGCAAATGCCAAGGCAGAAGGAGTGAACATCTCATTTGTGAAAGTAAATAGCCACCATCTGTCTAGTGGAGACCACGAAGTACAGGATGATAACTAACTTATGCAAATAACCTATTATCACATATGAACTTATCAAATTATATTAGGAACACACACGTGGATGTGTCAAAACCATATTAGACAAACCAGGCCTGCGAATTTGTCAAATGAGCCAAACCAGTAAATGGGGTGATGGCTTCTTTGGGTTACTGTGAAACGAGCGACACATTATCTCACCAGGACCCATCCTCAGAAAACCAAGTTGATTTATTCAGGAAGACCAGAGGTAATCACTTCCAGATTTGTCATTGCTCAGTATTTTCTTCCAATCTCCATATAATTGGTTTCATGCCTCAAATCCCTTCCTATAGCCAAACAACTTCAGCTGGATAGTGTCTACTGAGACAGGGCTCTCTTATGTGACCATTCAGAAGCCAGCCCAGATCCCTACAGCATCTCTAGGAGCTCAGGGACTACATTATTTAATGCCTCAATAAAGTACCTAGAGTGGCTCTTTTTGCCTCTACACCAGCCCTGTGTTTTTGTCTTCAGTTAGCCTTCAATAACCTCTACAGCCTTTTTAACCCATTCATCATCATTGTGTAGCTTGAATGAACTCTAATGCATGATCTGATGAATGAGTAGTGTGACTATCACTGCATAAACCTCACTGGGTAATGAACTCTTTTAATCCAGTCCTCTGGATATGAATGGAAGAGGATTAGAAGTTCAAAGCCTTCATTGGCTACATAACAATTTCATGGTCTGTGCAGGTTCAGGAGAGCCTGCCTCGAATATGACCAATGTGTTCTCTTCTTATATTGCCAGAAAAGAGTAATGTAACTATGTGCCTGGGTTAAGTTTGATGCTTAACCAATGATTTTTAAGTTAAATGAATTTCTATTATAAAGGAAATATATAAAAAATAAACAGGGAAAACATGAGATTACAGACTATACAAGTACTTGGAAAGGCCAGTTTTCTCCTTGAATGCCTACCATCGAATTAATTAGTTTATAAGTGGCATTCCAGTGGGAAAAATCAAGAGTAGAAGGGATCTATATAGAATGAGAGTGGGCTTATCAAATGGAAAGAAATGTATGTGCAAGCTTCATATATTGGAAGCTATGAGAAGCAATGGTGCCAGTTGGTCTACTGCATGCAAAATTGAGACTCCCATTTTCTACTCCAACATTCATTGCGTTTTCAAATAATCCAGTTTGCAAGTGACAGAATTTATGACTTCATTGAGACTTCCATGAAGTAAGGGAGTGAATACTTCAAAAATTAGCCCACCGCCCCCCCCAAAAAAAATCTTGAAATATCAAAAGAACTCAGAGAACGTCCATGTGGCAGGAGAAAGACAGACAGAGAGAGAGAGAGAGAGAGAGAGAGAGAGAGAGAGAGAGAGAGAGAGAGAGAGAGAGATGAAAATGCACACGCAAGGCAGGAAGCCTAACAGCAAGGTGCTAGAAATTAGGACACACCCAATCTCTGAGAAGTACAAACATCCTGGTATTATACAGACAGTGTGTGAACTTCGGACTCTTAGTTAATTTGATTTACATAATACAAAGACTTTGAAGGATCTGCAGAAAAGTCCCACAACAAGATGTCTTATCCTGCTGGTGAAACCCACAGGAACCCACAGCTGACCTGAACAAGAGAGAGAGAGCTCTTGGTCCCCAGACTGATAGCTGGAACTGATCCAGTCCCCAGTGAGGAGGCCTCGGAAATCAAGGTGCCCCTTGTAGTTCAGTACTTATTCCTAGCATAGGAATGGACTTTGGGAGCCCATTCCACATAGAGAGGTACTCCCTCAGCTTAGACACATGGGATGGGCCTAGGCCCTACCCCAAAGGCTCTACAGATTCGGAAGATCCCCCTATGGAAAGTCTCACTCTCCCTGGGGTGCAGAAAGGGTATGGGATAGGTAGGGTGTTAGTTGCGGGGAGGAGGGGAGGAAGAGGGAATTGGAATTGACACGAAAACAATCTTGTTTCTAACTCAAATAAAAAAATTAAAAAAAAAAAAAAGAAAAAAGATGTTTCATCCCTAGTGTCTGTGTCATAGTGAAAGGTATTATATTAGTGAAGAAAAAAAGTATCACTGGGAACCTCCTTTTAGAACTTGTAATTCTCAAATTTGTAAAGCACTTAATGGGCATGCGCAGCTCTAATGGACCTAAAGAATGCTCATAAGAACTGGGGTGGCTCACGCCTTTAATCCCAGCACTCGGGAGGCAGAGGCCGGCAGATCTCTGTGAGTTCAAGGCCAGCCTGGTCTGCAGAGCGAGTGGCAGGATAGGCTCCAAAGCTACAGAGAAACCCTGTCTCAAAAAGCCAAAACCAAAAAAAAAAAAAAAAAAAAAAAAAAAAAAAGAAAGAAAAAGAAAAAGAAAATGCTCACAAGAAGTCAAAGCTTGAAGCTATGGAGCAAAGCATGACGGAATTAAATATTTCCACACTATTAATTTCCAATCTTTGTCAAAAATATGTTAATCACAACTCTCCATCAGATAGTGGTGCTATATTTCTAACAAAAAAAATGTCCATTATAAGCCAGGTGTAGGTGGTGCACGCCTTTAATCCCAGTACTTAGGCAGAGGCAGGTAGATCTCTGTGAGTTCGAGACCAGCCTGGTCTACAAGCGCTACTTCCAGGACAGCCTCCAAAGCCACAGAGAAACCCTGTCTCGAAAAACAACAAACAAACAAACAAAAAATGTCCATTATTTAGGCAGCAAAGATTCATATGGAAGCTAGATTTTTCACTGGAAATTGTGGTCAAGATAAGTGGCTTCCAGCACTCAGGAAATTCAAGAGCTATGGAAATAGTTCCTGATCATGTCTGTCGAGTGTGGTTTTTATGGCAGTCAATTTGTAGAGAAAGTTCCTGACGCTTGTCACGCTTGTGTAGTTTGAAGTCTGAAGAGGGTTGCAGCCCCACCTATTTGATCAAAGCAGAGCCTTCTGTTTCATCTTTTGTCTTCAAAATTCCCTGATAGTTGTAGGTATGATCACCCTCTTCTTCAATGTGGGGGGTAGGGAAGGAAGATACATTGTTAGCAGTTAAATTCTCATCATAAAGTTGGGTCACAATGCCTCCTCTGTCATCACCTGTGTGGCTCCAAGGCTGATCAGTACACAATGGGGAGGGGGGGGGAGGAGTTGAAGGAGCGGAGCAAGAAAATGTTCAAATACGGTCATTTTAAAGGAAGCAATTATAACGTAGCAATTCCAGTCCCTGGTATGGTGATTGGTTACAACACTGAGTTTCGGGGAGTTTATCCCTCCTCATAAAGAAAACAGAATCTCTATATTTGATTGACTCTTTTGTTCTTTAGCCATAAAGAGCTACAAAGCACCAGAACTCCAAAGTGAAGAAATGAGAAATAACCCTTTTATGAGTAGATGAGCAGCTACGATGAAGAGCAACCCTTCCGCTTTAAGTACTTGGCTACTGAGACCGTATACTTTGATAGGTGAAAAATGGGGTTTGATATATTATTCACTTGTTCTATGTATACACCTAAGGCACATTTAGATGTCCAAAACACACTTTTAAAAATTCCCATTCACCAAGTCACAGGATCAATTACACAGCTTCCTTATACCCATGGTTTCCTTAAAAAAAATTGGAAAAATTAAAACAATACTCTGCTGCACTTTAAACACTGGTCCATTCCCTAAAAATAAATAAATAAATAAATAAATTGGAGGATGAAGAGTTTAACTCTGATGATGCTACAGAGACAAATGTATCCCATCTCTCTCTAGTGATTTGATATTGGAGCCTGTTCACTAAATCTCCTTGAATTTTCTGTCTTGGAATAACAGTTTCTAGAAATAGGAATGTAAGAAAAAAATTCCGGGGAATATAATTTACTTTACCATCTGTTTTTCTTAGAAAACAATTAGTTAATAATGAGTCTGCCTTGGCACCATGCTCTGAGTTGTACATATGCTAGGCTAGATGCAAATTTTAGTTTGTTATAAATTGAGCTGGTAAGTTGTCTTGGAGCTTTGCATTTACTCTCTATTTTTGAGTTGACATTTTTGATGGCTCATATACTTTGACCTACTCCATAAAAAGTTCTTGATAACATTGTATATTAACCTTAATATAGAAATAGTTGGTTGTATTCATGCCATAGATAATGAGACAACATTATTTTCTGGATAGTTACTTTTTTCATTATATCTATGATATTTTATTCATTATTTTCCAGCAAAGTGTAAAAATAATTAAATAATAACACCAGATTCTTCAAGGACACATCACAACTAAGGAATCTTACTACTGTATGTTTAATTATTGTTGTTGTTGTTTAACAGTTGTTTTAATTGCCTCAGTGGGCTACTGAATATATGCAGAGCTGCTAAGTTTTAGTGTGTTTAGCCATTTTTTTTTAAAACTAGGAGAGATGATGACCAAGGTTCTTGCCTGAAAAAATAAAAACAGAAATTCCCATGCGTTAGTGGCTCACTCCTTTAATCCTAGCACTCGGGAGGCAGAGGCAGGCGGATCTCTGTGAGTTCGAGGCCAGCTTGGTCTACAGAGCAAGTTCCAGGACAGGCCTCAAAGCAATACATAGAAACCCTGTCTTGAAAAACAAAAACAAAACAATACAAACCAGAAATCCCCATGCTCTACAGAAGGCAGTTTGAAGATTATTCTTGTGGCTTGAGAGGAGGGTTGTTGGTGATGAGCAGATACTGCCATGGCAGAGGATCTAGGTCCAGTGCCCTGAAATCACATGTGGCTTGCAGCCAGTTCCAGCCTTAATTATATAAGTAATTTGTGACATTATCATAGGAAATAATAATAAAAATGTGTTTTTTGGAATACAAAAAACATGTTGTGTAAAACTTAGCAGAGCCATTTGAGGCCAGACTGGTTGACAGAGAGTTTTCCAGGAGAGCAAGGGAAACACACGTAAGTCTTATCTCAAAAAAGGGGAAAGAAAGAAAGAAAAAAAGAAAGAATGAAAGGAGGGAGACGAGGGAGAGAGGAAGGGACAAAGGGAAGGGGGGAGTAAAGGAAGAAAGAAAAAAAAAGAAAGAATGAAAGGAGGGAGGGAAGGGAAGAAGTAAAAGGAAAGAAAGAAAGAAAGAAAGAAAGAAAGAAAGAAAGAAAGAAAGAAAGAAAGAAAAAGATAAGGAAGGAAAAAGGAAAGAAACTGCAGTTTTCAATGAGGGTAACAATCTTGTTAGTTTTACCTTTTTCAATATTATGTTATACAAACATAAATTAAGGCTACATAATAGCAACAACAGTGCTAAACAAACAACTAAAGACAACAGCAATATCTTTGTTTCTTTCCTTTAGGAAGAATACAGGGTCAGTGAAGTCAATGTGAGCAATCTTAGTGTTGCCTCTTGTACTAAATGTCTATGATAACTAATCAGGAAATACTTTCACACCAGAAGAGCCCGTGATGAAACCACCATGATCATGTGTATGTTGTGCATCCAAGTTCTCTAGTAGACTCTAAACTTAGGTTTTGGATTGATAAAATGGACTCAAATGAAGAACTCATAGCTCAACATTGTACTGAGTTATACAAGAATAATCCTTCAAATTCCTTGTGGTTCAAACTATATGACTAGGGTTTTATTGGCAATATTTAAAGAGTAAGTAGTGAATAGTAATTGTGATTAAAGCATACTATTCAATTTGAAAAGAGTAAATTGATTTTATTTTCAAACTGCCATTGTAAAATATGCTATTTTCTCAGCTTCTTAATGATGTTTCTGCTAGCCACTATAATTTTCTTTGTCAGAATATAATCTTGACTGAAGGAAATTCTATATTTCAGCGAGATTATGTCTTGTTGTAATAATTACCATCCCCAGGATAATAGTTATTATTTATTTAGTGTTATATGTGCCAGATACTTGTGTATGTATTTCAATATGCTCTTCTAAATAATGTTAAGAGATATTGTTATTAAATTCACAGCATATGTAAGGAAACTGAGGAAAATTAAGCAAGTTTTTCATACTGCCTCCAGGTATAGGAGCCCAATTGTTGGCTGTTTTGACTCTAAAGGCTGTGAAGTTAACCTTAATTCATGTTTTCCCACGAATAGCAGACTCTCCTGCCTGTTTTTACATTTTTATTGCTATCAGATTTGCCTAAAAATTTCAAAATATATCATCACCACAAATAATAACTATTACACCACACTAATTATAGTTTAAGACTTCAATAGTAAAATCTTTCTCTAAAGATCAGTAAAATGAATTATTGAATCTACCTTTTACTTTTCAAGAGCAATCTGGGTTAGAGCCTAGGATAAAGATGAAGGGTCCAGTTAATAATTTATATAAGCATGGACCAAGATGATGTAAGGCAGACCCTTGTTTTCAGGAAACAAAACAAAACAAAACA
Source organism: Cricetulus griseus (assembly GCF_003668045.3). Classification (NCBI taxonomy): domain Eukaryota; kingdom Metazoa; phylum Chordata; class Mammalia; order Rodentia; family Cricetidae; genus Cricetulus; species Cricetulus griseus. Next base: position 6,186,848 of record NC_048603.1, on the reverse strand, counting down.
AAAACCCAACTGGTTATTCCAGCAAAAAACTCAGTACTTCAGTATTCATTTTCCTTTTTTTTTTATATTCAGCAAAACCCTTAAATGATAATTTATCAACAAGTAAGGCTTCACTCTGTAACACTGATTAAATCAGATCACATGTGAACATATATCAAGCAATATTTGCTAATGCAATATACATTATTTTCTGTATGCAACATACAGAAGTATGCAACATATTTTCTTATGGGACCAAAACACAGATAGATAGTCTATATGTAAAGTATTAGTGTTGTCACGTTTTCTATTGAACACTGATGAGTTTTCAAAGCAATTGGCATAAAAGTCTTCCCACATTTGGTAGATGTATGCTAACTAAAACCTTCTCCTGTATTTGTCTCTAATTTGCAGGCAGGAACATGCCATGACTACTCTTGTAAGGAGTGGTGAAGCAGACCCATGAGAGCCCATGAGAGTGTTGTCATCCTAACACCCAAACATACTCTGCTTAGAGTTAAAAGTCTTGCAAAGCATTGCTGGTAGTAACTTCTCCAGGAACAAAACAAAACAAACACAAAATAACGTCTTTCTAAAGCTACAATACTTGGTGGTATTTTCCTTCAATGAAAATGTGACTATTTAAAGAAGTCTCCCTAATTTGTGCCTCCTGCAAATGCTTTCTGCCTGTAGAGGAATGCCATAAGGACAAACAAAACAGGAGGTTCTTCTAAATGGTTAACCACATCTCTTCCTGAAGGAGCATATGTAATCTCTGTTTAAATTTACAGTGAGATACTTCCAAATCTCCATGTTGACTTTTCTAATTTATTTACTGACCAAGGCACTCAAGATTTACTTCTTGTGGGATTATGTCATAATTTCATTTATTCCTCATTAAACATTCTGCTGGGTGGGAATCTTGGGGCATTCCCCAAAGTAAGAGAAACGCCAATGGAGTTCTTAAATTGACTCTGGTTTGGTTTGCAATGTACATTATTATCCAATTCAACACTACAGGGATGTCATAAAACCAAAGCACATATCCATATAAGACAATATAAAGTAAATTTAGATTAATGTTCAAAGTATCTGTTTCATGCACTATTCATTGAATATCTGATTTAGACATCCCATGGTGTCTTGGTTTCAAAGTAAACTACAGAAATCTATAACAGAGAGAAAACCTCCTGAATGATTTTCATACTGATTGTTAACTCTCTTCTAACCAATTATAAGTGAGGATATTTGGTAGTTTACAATATTTTGGTTGTTACAATTTTTGTGATAAAATTTTAAAAGCTCTTAATCATAATTTATTCAGGATTTAGAAACTGTTTTTGACACACATTTTAGAGTTCAATTTTAATAATATATATCTGTTATAACTTTGTACATGTATTAATATTTATTTAACCTTATAACTTCATATAAACAAGCTAGTATATTAATACATTA